>NC_045798.1:89452797-90052797 GCF_009873245.2 Balaenoptera musculus | reverse complement strand
TGTCGCCTTCAGAACGGCAGGAGCCAGAGGAGGGGCCGTGAGGGCCCCGCGGGTCCCGCCCCAAGGCCGAGCCCAGCCCTGGGCTGCCCCGCAGACGCTCCTGGGGACCCGGCCCCACCTGCGCGCCGATCTGGACACCGAGTGGCCATGGAGTCGGGGAGGCGGCTCTGCCCGGGGCCCCCCCGCACCCTGACGGGGACGCAGGAGGCAGCAAGGAGTCCCGCTGTGGCTGTGGGCCCTGCGGCCTTTCCTGCAGCAGCCATGCCGGGGCTGCCCTGCTCTCGCTAAGCGTGACGGGGGGGTCCTGGGCCCCCCCGGCCGAGGGTCCTCGGGGCCTCCTGAGTCGGTTGGACGCACCGGAGCCCCAGCTGCTTTGACTTGGGACGGCCTGCGCCCTGCGGATCACTGCGCCCGCCCGGCCCGTCCACACTGCGACTCCATGGATCTGGTGGCTCTAAGTGCCTCATATGAGTGGAATCAGACAGGATTTGTCCTACTGAACTGTCACTTGGCTTGTTTCATTCGGCAAAACGCCCTCAAGATTCGTCCCGCAGGTATGCTTTTACCATCCTTCTTCCTATAAGCCGTGGAAAGCGGAGACCTAGCTCTCACTCAGTTACAATGCGTGAGAGCAAATTCTGGATGGAGCCACCACCGGGCACAGGGGCTTCCAGGGCACCGAGGAGACACAGGGGCAGCGCTGGACAGTGAGAGCCTGGATTCTAGGGGAGGGCGGACCGCAAGGACGCCCACCCACAAGCACACGGCGCCTGCGCGGCCTCGGGAGCACGGGGACTCTGCCCAGCTCTGCCAGCCACCCTGGGGCTCAGGCCACGTCACCGGCCAGAGGGGACCTGGGCGTCTGGCTGCAGAGTCTGTCCTGGGGCCGAGACAGAAGGCGAAGGGAGCTGGGCCCTGTGCCCAAAGGCCGCGTCCCGGCCACCCTGGAGCCGGCGGCTGGGATTTCTGCGCAGTGGGGGCCTCCTTCCAGCCCGGGCGGGGGCCCGGCCACTCAAGGGGCATTTCACAGATCGGCAGCACGAATCAACTTTCCTCTGAGCCCCTGAATAATGGAGGATAATAATCTTTTTTCTCCCTCGATGCTTTTCTGCACCAACACACAAAAATAACCACCAATGCCAATGCTGCCAGAGATGACAAGAGATGTCACCAGACAGACTGATGAAAAGGGAGACGCACCAGCTCGCCCCTGCTTCTTCACGACACTCCCTGCTCCTCCAAGATCGTTTTCCAGGAGGGAACTGGGTGCGTTTAACTGGAGTGCCAACTAGAACGTGGGTGCGTCGGGGAAGCGTCCCTGCCTGTCACTGCTGGAGGATGAGGACCTCAGGCCCACGGAGCTGTCGGCGCTGTGCCTCTCAGAGGATGCTTTCTGGAGCCTTCAAGAGAAGACCTGACATCTCACAAAGAAATTATGTAGCCACTCAATTAAAATCAGAGATCACATAGGGATAATACTTCAGCCTTGTGACTTTCAAGCTAAATTCTACTGGAGGGCTTCCCTGGTGGCACACTGGTTAAGAATCCGCCTGCCAATGCAGGGGACACGGGTTCAATCCCTGGTCCGGGAAGAAACCACATGCCGCGGAGCAACTAAGCCTGTACGCCACAACTACTGAGCCTGCGCTCTAGAGCCCATGCTCCGCTACAAAAGAAGCCACCGCAATGAGAAGCCCGCGCACCAAAACAAAGAGTAGCCCCCGCTCGCCACCACTACAGAAACCGGGCACGCAGCAACGAAGACTCAATGCAGCCAAGAAATAAGTAAATAAAATAAAATAAAAATTTCTACTGGAAAAACCCCAACAAACAAGAAAATAATGAAGGATTCCAAGTTATTCCCTTCTCTGCCCTCCATCCCTGACGCCTCGTGCCTGGAAACTTCTGCGGTCAGGGCGTCAAGGGTGCAGCTGCAGGCGACAGCAGGGAGGCTCCCCGCAAAAGTAAACACAGACTCACCGCAGAAGCCAGCTAGCGCGCCCCCGGGATAAACCCCAAAGAGGCGAGGGCAGGGACTCGCCAGACGTTTGTGCCGTGTCCACAGCAGCGTTACTCCCAACAGCAGAAGGAGGAAGCAACCCAAGTGTCCACCGACGGATGATGGATGAACAAAGTGAGGCGACACATACAAGGGAGTGTTACTCAGCCCCTGAACAGGAAGGGGTCTGACACCTGCTGCATCACGCATGAACCCGGAGGATACTGTGCTCGGTGAAACAGTCACAGAAAGATGATGCCTGTATGATTCCACTTAAATGGGTCCCTGAAGCAGCTGAATTCACAGAGGCAGAAGGTACAGGCTGGGTCCCAGGGGCCGGGGAGTTAGTGTTTAATGGGGACAAAGTTTCAGTTTGGGAAGATGAAAGATTTCTAGGGACGGAGGGTGGTGATGGTTGCACACCATTGTGAACGTACTTAACGCCACTGAACTGCACATAAAAACGGCTAAGACGGTGAATTTTACGTTTTCTTTTTTACCACACACACAGCTAATGAAACATAAAACTTTTTCCTTCCTGTGGCAGTGACAACACCTACTATTATTCGGCACCTACTGTGTGCAGCGGGCCAGGGGATTCGTAAGCGCCCCTCACAAGCACATGGACACACCCACCATGTGCTCACCAACACTGGGATCCTTACTTCCTAATCTGATGACTGATGTGGTGAGACAGCATCTGGGTGGTGTGAGGCAGTGCTTCTGGAAATGGGGAAGAGGTGGGTGACGGATGTGAATGGTGGGTGACGTGGGGACCAGATGACGCCTAGAGGATTCTCAGTTCGACCTCCGGTGATGCTGTCATTAGTTGACGCAGCCCTAACTTCTGTTCCCTGATTCCTGTGTAAATGATTTCCTTCCTCGGACTGTATGGAGTTACTGCTACTGAGAAAGTCCAAACATGTCGAGTGTCTTTACAAGCAGAATCCCCAACTGGGGCCTAGTTAAGACAACTGGAAATGACAGCTCAGGAATCAGACACCCAAACAATGAAGGAAGCCAAACCAATTTCCTAAAATTTACATTTAAATTTAATCTGCAGTCAGGATCACCAGGCTCTTGGTCAAGACCGCTCACACCTGATGTTCCAGCAGAACCGAGCTCTGTGTCTCTGAATAACGAGCTGACGGCAGCGGGAGAGCTCAGGCACTACCCCAGACTGCGGAGGGGCTCTCACTGAGAGGCTGACATGAGCTTTGCCCTGCTCTGCCTGGGGCCGGGGGTTCAAGTCCGAGCCTCCGCCACCCCTGGAAGCTGGAGCTGGGGAGGTTAAGGCAGGACGCCCCTGCCACCCCGTGAGAAAACACAGGCAACGCTTTGAGGGCAACACGCAGCCACACCCTTCAAATACTGCAGCACCTCCTCTCGCCGAAGCCCGACCCGGACGACACCCACTCGGGCCTTCCCCGAGTGTTTCCGAGACATTCCGTAGTGTGCGCATCGGGGGACATCCTGACCCCAGGATGACACTTCTGCCCGCAGCCTCACGGGACAACAGAGGGGGCAGGAAGTCTACCGTCCGCTCAGAAACGAGCCCCGGCACCTCCACAAAGCCGGCCCCGGGTGTGCCAGAGCTGGGCGCCTGGAAGGACTCAGAGATCCTGCCCCTGTGGTCCAGGACGACGGGACTTGGGTTCAGAGCACAGCACTCTCTAGACCGGGCGTTTTAACTCCAAGTTGCCCAAGCCTCAAGGCCCGGCCGTCAGAGAGGTTCCGTGAGAAGGCCCGCTGGCCCGGCAGCCTTGCCGAGTTCTCGAAATTGTCTGGAATTTGGAGCCTCTGCTGGCAGCGCAGTGGGCGGCCTGACGGGGCAGCCGCGCCAGGGCCTCACTCCCGGCGAACCTGCCCTGGGCGGGTGCAGGGGGGCCCAGGGCCTGCAGTTTCAGCGACCAACGGGGTCGCGGTGCCTAAGACCACCACCCAGCGGGCGCCCCACGGCCCAGCTGCCGCCGTCCCTCCCCCCCCCACCCCGGTTCCGTCCCAGCCGCCCCCGGCCCTGCCCGGCCCAGCCGCCCCGGCCCCGCGCTCACCCTCTCCTCCTCGGCGCGGATGTCGGGCATGGTGCTGAGGCAGAGGCCGACCGCCGTGACGGCCACGAAGGCCACGGACACGCAGGCGAAGAGCTTGCCGGCCGGGCCCGAGCGCGGGTCGTCCAGCACGTCGCGCAGGCGCCGCCGGCCGCGCGCCAGCCGCCCGCCGCCGGGCCCAGGGGCGCAGGCCGGGCTGCCGGGGCCCCCGCGCTCCGCCGGGCCCGCGCGCGCCTCGGCGGCCTCCTCCTCGCGGCGGCGCAGGCGGCGCAGGCAGCAGCGCTCCAGGCGCGCCTCGTCGATGCCCCAGTAGGCCAGCTCGTCGCGGAAGGCCAGGGCGCACGCGCCGCGCAGCAGCCGCAGCTTCCCGGCGCGCAGCAGCGCCACGATGGCGCGGAAGGCGCACGGGCTGCGGTCGAAGAAGAACTCGTCGCGGCTCACGTCGTAGTCGTCGCACACGCGCAGCAGCTCGTCGTGGCCGCGGCAGGCGCGGAGGCGCTCGAGGCGCGCGAGGGGACAGCGGGCCAGCGCGGCCCAGGCCAGGCGCACCCTGCAGCCGCCCACGTTGATGATGACGTGCCGGGCGCGGGCCCCGCCAACGCCGCCGCCGCCGCCGCCGCCGCCAACCGGGGGCTCGGGGCCCGGGGGCTCCGCGGGCCCGGGGAGCAGGGCCATGGCCCCGTGCGCCGCCCCAGGGTCCGGAGGCTGGGCCTGCGAAGGAAGGGAGCGCGCGTTAGGCCGCAGATTGGCCGGCAGCTCGGGGACACCCCCGCCCACGCACGACCTTGGGGCTTGGGGAGCGAACCAAACCAAGGGCTCCGTCGGCCCGGCCGCTCGGTTCCTCTCTCCTGCATCCCTGACGCCTGCAGGTGGTCCCAGGAGCCCGCCCCTCAGCTTTCCAGCAGGCCCCGCTTACGAGGGACCCGCCTTAATTTCTTGCCTGGAGACTGGGGACACGGCCAACGCGGGGCAGCACGAGGGAGGAGGGCAGGCCGCCCTGGAGATGCTGCTTCAGGAGATGATGGCAAGGCCAGACCTGGGGGGTTTCCGGCTGGTTAACAAGTGGGGGCCAGGGGAGGGGGCTGCTAGGGATGTATTGATCCTTAAGAAGCGTCAGCCAAACTGCCAGAACAGCCTGTGGACGCTGTTTGGATTCGGATTAGAGGGAACCAACTATAAAAAGACATCTAAGAGTAAATAAGAAAATCCCAGCACTATCTATGATTTTAAAGCCTTTTTAAAGGCATGAGACTAGTACTGCACTCGTGAAAAACAGGGGGTTTCGGCCCCTTAGAGGTCCGCAGTGAGGTATTCACGTGAAATGAGGTCTGGATCTTCATTAAGCAAATCTTTCTCAAGTGGTGTGCAGACAAAACACTTCACCTGCTGCTGGAGCCCGGTGATGAGAACACTGGGGCCATTATATTTTCTCTCTGCTTTTACGTACATTTACAAATGTCCCTAATAAAAACGGGTTTGTTTTGCTTTTTAAAAGCTTCCAGATAATTCTGCTGCACAGCTGGGTTTGGGAGGCACTGATGTAGAGAAACTCACGATGCTTCGGTTGCCTTGATTCTCTAAACCAGAGGTTCTTTATTTGTTGTCCATGGGAATTCTTCAGGGATCTATGAGCCTTCTAGAATTAGATGCAAACTTGTGTGTGTACACACTTTTCTAATAGAGGATCCTCAGATTCTCAAAGGGATCTGTGGCCCCAAAGCTTAATGAAGCTCACAGCTTCAAACATATAAGGGAGGGAAATATCTTTGTAGTGTGGGAATTGCTAGCCCGGATCCCCTTTAAAATATTTTGAACATGGGTCACCCACACTAGTTGGTGGGCATGTGCGCTTTGGCATTCGTTGTCGGATGCCTTCTTAAGAATGCTTGGGCAAAGGTAAGATTCCAGGTGAGTTTCTTATATGAATGATTACTTGTTTTATTCTTTGACCAGGGTTCAAGAAACTCAATCTCATCATAGCTTGTGCATAGACCAGCAACCAAAATTCCTAAGTGTGTTGGTTTACTCAGCACTTGTTAAAAGGACATATCACAAAACATGTTACTGAGACAAAATCATTTTTGTCCTGAATGTGGACATTTAAAGTTTTGTGGCGTGTTTACCCACAATTGCATCTGACATTCCTTCCTCTGCCCAGTGCTGGGTCACCCCTTAACGTTTATGTATCTGTTTGGAAACAGGGTCCCTGACTCAGGAACCACATCAAAAAGGGTCCACAGGTAACACTGATGGCTCTGTCCTTTGCAGAGGCTCCTGTGGGTTCTTTTCCACACCGCTGGAGGGCGGTTCTGTTCCTCCTCCAAATCCCGCTCAGGCTGGCCCCCCTTGACTTGTTAACACAGTGGGGTCAGCACTTTGGCACCAGGCACTTCTCTGCACTGTGGCAACAGTGACAGAGCAGAGAAAACAGGCAAATACCAATCCGGGGACATAAACTCCAAAGGTCCCATTTACCAGGGAGTATATCTTAGACATCGGCTAAGCAGTAATCTGGAGGGGAGGGGCACGGTTCCAGTTTTGTTCTCAAGGTGTAGACTGAGGGCCAACAGCACCAAAATTATCAAGGGAACCTGCAAAGAAAAGTATATTCCTGGCTCTACACTTAAAATTCTGAGTGACTGGATAACTGCATAGTAAGGACCCCCAAATATCCCCCCATTAAAGCAATGAGAAAACCGGTAAAAACCATCAGAATCAACTTTGTTTTGGAACTCTGGACACTAACCGAAGGGTAGCAGCAGACAGGGGGACACTTGAGTAGAAACAGCTGAATCTTGGTAACTGCAGTGAGCTCTTAGCATTTGAACCTGCTTCCCAGCTCAGCGTTCGCCTTGAAGGTGACAGCCCGCGTTCCTGGTACCACGACTGCTACTGGAAGAGGAGTGGACCCGACTCAGGAGGAACCATAACTATTTGGACCCTTCTGGTGGCTCCCCCGAAAGACCCGTCAGAAGGCTTGCCTGTACCTCCCCTAACTCGGGACTCTCCCAGGGCTAAAGTGGCCACCCGGGCAGTTTGTGGAAATCACTTACATGAAAACGTTTGCTGAGGCAATGGATGAACATTATTGTTGGGGCAAAAAATAGACTAAGCAGAAAGCTTGGGAGAAGAGGCTGGGGAATGAGATGCTTTGGAAATGCTCCAACAAACTGCTTGAAATCTAGAATGCTGCTCACGTGCCTGGGGCCATATGCGTGCTCAGGAAAGACCTGAGAAGGCCCTACACTCTCCCCCCGCCCCGACCCCAGCTGACCTGCAGCTCTGCACAAGCAGGAGCTGAAGGGGGAGGCGAGGGACAGGCCTGCTGGGTGTTGAGGGTGCCCTGACACACAGAGCCCATCTGCAAAGACTGGTTTGTTTTTGTTTTTGTTCCAGGCATTTGAGAATCTCTGTCCAGTCACTTGCTGACCATTAAGCTAATGGGACAGAGATATCAGTGGCCACACAAGACAAAAACATACAGACTTTGCCTAATTCGTCCAGAAAAGTCACTCAAGCAAACAACAGCAATTACAACAAACCCTGGGGAGGGGAAGAATCTGATTAGAAGAACACAGGAGTAAATCTTCATGGCCTTGGAGTAGGCAATGGTTTCTGAAATACAACAGAAGCATAAGCAACAAAAGAAAAATAAACTGGACTTTGTCATACTTAAACTCTTTTGTGCATTAAAGGACATTATCAAGAGAATGAAATGATAGCTCATGGGATGAGAAAAAATTTACAAATCATATATCTGATAAGGGTCTAGTGTCCAGAATATATAAAGAGCTCCTACAACTCAAAAACAAAAAGACAGACAACCCAATTAAAACGTGGGCAAAGGCTTTGAAGGACTTCTCCAAAAAAGATACAAAAATGGCTAATAGACACTTGAAAAGATGCTCAGTGTGATCGGTCATCAGGAAAATGCTAATCAAAACGACTTGGTACCACTTGACGTCCATTAGCTTGGTTGCGACCAAACAAATGGAAAAAGGAGTGTCGGCGAGGGCGTGGAGAAGTCAGGACCCCCGTACGCTGCTGGTGGGAAGGTGAAATAGTGCAGCTGCTGTGGAGAACAGTTGGGCAGTTCCTCAAAAAGTTAAACATAGACTTACCATGGGATCCAGCAATGTTACTCCAAGAGAAATGAAAGCCTAGGTTCACGCAAAAACGTGTACGTGAATATTCACAGCAGCATTATTTACAATAGCCAAAATGTGGGAACAACCCAACTGCCCATCAGCTGACCAATGGATAAGCAAACGTGCTCCATCTACATACTGGGACACACTCAACCACAAAAAGGAATGAAGTGCTGACACAGGACACAGCATGGATGGACGTTGGAAACATGGTGTAAGTGGAAGAGGCCGGACAGAAAGGAAGTGTCCAGAGCAGGCAAATCTGCAGAGACAGAAGGTAGGTTAGTGGTTGCCAGGGGCTGCGGGCTGGGGGGTGGGGGAGTGACCGATTAATGGTTACAGGGTTTCTTTTTGTGGTCATGAGGCTGCTCTGGCATTAGGTAGTGGTGAGGGTTAAAATACTAAAAACACTGAATTGTACACATTAAAATGGACATTATCGTTTCAATTAAACAAAAATTGACATCCGGTTCCGTGCATGTCAATGAGCAGGTGTAGTGCACTAAAGCCCGAGAACCACTGCTTCAACTGCCAAAATCAAGACCTTTCACTGTTGTTAAGGATTTGATGCTGTAACCACTGCCGGGCAAACCTACCACCAGGGTGACTCACGAAGCGTAAAGCGGGCGGCGCCCAAGGGGTGTTCAGCCTGCAGCCCGGATGCCCACTGACCCTGAGATTTGGGAGGGGGAGAAAACCAAATAGAAGGGGTCGCGGGGAGAGAGCCAGCGTGCCTGCCCAGTCACTGCAGGATTCAAGGGCGAAGGCGCTCAGGGCTCAGCTGGGTTGCTGATGCCTCGGGGTCGGCGTTTCATGCAGCAAATGTCGGTAACATCTGCTGGTGCTGGACACGCGATGCTGGAGCTCATGGCGGGGGGAGCGGGGGGAGTCGGGGGCGCGAGGATGACCGGCGCTTCCAACACCGCGAGGCTGGCTCTGCGCACAGGAGAGGCTGCCCCGAGGGCTTTGCAGGCTCGCTGGCCCGGCAGGAGGTTGGGGAAATCTGAGGAGGTCATGCTGAGGAGGAAGATCCTACTTTCCTCAAACACAGTCAGTTGTTTAGGTGGCGGAAACTTGTTGCAGAGATCACCCAAGCTGCTGCTTCTCATCGAGGACCCAGGGACAGCGGCTCGGAGTTCCACATCAAGGATGCGAGCGGCTCACGGCCGACCTCCTTCCCAGGCAGCTCGAGGGGGACTCAGCATCTGCCCAGGAGGCAGGCGGGGGACCTCACGGGGGGCGCCCCACTCTCTGGAGCCGTGCGAGGCCACCGGGAAGGATGGAGCCTCCAGGGCAGGCTCACGAGTTTCTGGGCTGAGGCCGAGGTGTGCCCGAGGGAAAGTGCCCCGTGACCTCACGTCCTTTTCCCGTAACTGTCAGAACCAGAGCTGACGGCAGCTTCCGCCTGGAATACCGTGAGGGGCAGAGACAAGTGTGGAGCGGGAAAGCCCACCTTGCCTGCGCTAGGCTGGGGTCCTCCACGTCTTCCTGTCCCCGTGGAGCCACGTGACGAATCTGTAGCACAGGTTAATCAGCTCCTTTTGTAGCCACGTCAAATGTGTGCTCCGAATTCTTTGTAGGTAGGGATGCCTTATCGTTAAAATAACTGGGTAATCAGCCAGGTCCTACAACTTTCCTGTAAAGGGTTTTCTTCCCCGGAATATACATTTACAAATATAAACATAACTTACATGGTACTAAGTGTTTTTAAGTCAGGTTCTCTCTTAAGAGACTGACATTCACTGCTGAGAGCCCTGAAGTGTGTCCCTATCCGCTGTGTGGGGCATAAGAGGCATTCAAGTGCCATGGATTTTAAGAAAAAGACTGACAGCTCAATAGAAAAAATGGGCAAATTGTCACAGAGTTTACAGTAAAGGGAAAACACAGACTTTAAATATATGAAAAGATGCTCCAGTTCATTTCTTTTTTTTTTTAAATTTGTTAATTTATTTGGCTGCCTCGGGTGTTAGTTGTGGCACGCAGGATCTTTCGTTGTGGCAAGAGGGCTTTGTTGTGGTGCACGGGCTCGCTAGTTGTGGCGCGCGGGTTTTCTCTCTAGTTGGGGCACGTGGGTTTTCTCTCTCTCTAGTTGTGGCGTGCGGGTTTTCTCTCTCTCTAGTTGTGGCATGTGGGTTTTCTCTCTCTCTAGTTGTGGCGCACGGGTTTTCTCTCTCTGTGGTTGAGGAGCGTAGGCTCAGTAGTTGCGGTGCGTGGGCTTAGTTGCTCCACGGCATGTGGGATCTTAGTTCCCGACCAGGGATCGAACCCGCGTCCCCTGCATTGGAAGACGGATTCTTAACCCCTGGACCACCAGGGAAGTCCCTCCAGTTCATTTCTAATAGCAAAAATAAACATCTCAAATTACCACGTTGTAAGGTGGGAAGGTTTGATGACACACTTTATTGCCAAGGATGTGGGGTCTCTTGGACGTGTTCATTTCTGATAGATAGTAAACTGGTAAATCATCATGACAGGAAGTGGAGGGTTTGAACTAATCCTACAGGAAGCACCGATGTTTGTCCCTACACCCTAGTGAAAGGGTAAACTAGAAAAAAATCTGCCTATGGGATAGGAGGATTACAAGATTTCTCTGCCTGGCTCTACAAGAATATGTGTCGAAAAGTCTACCTGCACAATGGATTTGAGGTTGAAACTTTTTGTCTCTGAAACTCAAAGCTAAGAAATTATCTCCCGTGAAAGGTGGTCCCAGGTTGGCAATATGCTGGAGACACACATAATCAACTGGGGTGACTCTGCCCCCGGGACACCTGGCAAGGCCCGGGACATTTTTGGTTGTCGTGACTGGGTGTGACTGGCATTGGTGGGAAGGAGCCAGGGGTGCCATGAAACCCTACAGCGCACGTGCAGGACACCCCAGAACAAGGGCAGACCCAGCCCAATGCCATCAGCGCCCCTGGTCTAGAGGGACCACTCGCCACTCGAGCCTCATAGCTTCCCGCTGATGAAGCCTCAACTGAGATGAGTTCACAAACCGAAATTATAAAGTACACAGGGCCCAATCCCAGCCGAGCAAACACCAGCAGACACGGGAATAACAGGATCAGGCTCCGGGGAACCTGAGATGATAGGATTATCAAAAATCTTTACAGACATCAAAGAAGGAATTAAAACCCCAGAGGAAGAAAGACATTATCACAAAGTCCAGGAGGAGCTGAATAAGAAAGACAGTTTCCAGAGGCGAACAGATGAGACTGAAAGTAGAGTCTGTCAGGTTAGGGTCAGGGTGAGGTCAGGTTGGGGTTAGGGTGAGGTCAGGCTGAGGTCAAGTTGGGTCAGGCTGAGGTCAAGTTGGGTCAGGCTGAGGTCAGGTTGGGTCAGGCTGGGTCAGGTTGAGATCAAGTTGGGTCAGGTTAAGGTCAGGTTGGGTCAGGTTGAGGTCAGGTTGGGTCAGCTTGAGGTCAGGTTGAGGTCAGCTTGGGTCAGGTTAGGTCAGCTTGAGGTCAGGTTGGGTCAGGTTGGGTCAGGTTGAGGTCAGGTTGAGGTCAGGTTGGGTCAGCTTGAGGTCAGTTTGGGTCAGGTGGAGGCATTCTCTCCCAGGAACCCTCCAAAAGGGGTCAATGGAAGACAGACATCACAGAGAAGGACACATAAAGCAAGCAAAGGAGAAAGGAAAATGATCAATTCTGTTTACTAGGAATCCCAGAAGAAGAGGTGAAAATAAACCAAGTGACGAAAATGTGGTGAAGATGGAAGACATCCAGCTGCAAAGATTCAGTGACCAACAGGACAAGGAGATTCCACGCCTGGCGCTTTACAGGGAGACCTGGGGGCTTTAGTCCTCAAAAGGAATGTATGCTGTGGGACTTGGCTTCGTAGCTACTCTGGGGAAAGACGCCACCGTGTCCAGCACAGCCTCCCTCCCGCTCCCTCAGCTCAAAGCCCCGTGACACTGTAAGTGGGGCTGGACACACTCAGCGGTCACCGCAGAAAGGGCCAGGGGCCTGGTCCACTGCCTCCAAGGCAGCCGTGGCCAGAGGAGAGGGAGGCGTCTGCCCATCACGCTGAGCGCCCAGCGGGTCCTGCCCCGGCTGGCACCCCCGCATTCCGTCCCTGGGTCCCTGGAGCTGCGGGCAGTAGGGGGGCCAGTTAGGGATGCGTCTCCTGGGGGGCCTGCAAGGGAGCGCGGCAGAGGGGCGTGTGTGAATGAAAATGAAAAGGGGGAAAACCACACATGATTAGGAAGGGGTTCTCAAATACCAGAAGGTCAACCCACAGTGGAGGAAATATTTATTCTGTAGCTGAATTTACCAATTTAGGCTTAAAAACATGAACTGAAACAGACTAAAACCTCTTTAGCAGAGATAAAGTTTTGGGTGTCACCAAGCGAAGTATTCTCCAGGAGAGATTTCTTTCCTTGTACAAAACAAACAGCTTCTTACTTGGAGAAGGTGACCTTTAAAATGAGACCCCTGGCTGTACCTGGGACGAGGGATCCATGCTGTTGGGCACCCCGCACCCCCCTGTGGCCCCCACGTCCCCGGCCTGTGCACACGCTGGTGGACTCCCAGCTGTCAGCACCTGTCTCTCTGCTGGACTCCCTCTGCCTGCCTGCCCAGCACAGGCCACAGATGCTTGAGCCTTCGTGCTCCCCGGGGGGGTAGGGGGTGGGGCGTGGGGGTGGGGTGGGGATAGGGGGTGGGGGGTGGGGGTGGGGCGGGGGTGGGGGTAGGGTGTGGGGCATGAGGTGGGGCGTGGGGGTGGGGAGGGGGGACCAGGCACCCCGAGGGCACAGGAGGCCCACAGATGCATCCAAAAGGTGGGCGTTTCATCTCAGCTTAAAAGCCGGTGGCTTTAGGATCTAAAACATTATTTCACACCGTAAATGTTGCCAGATAGTTAATCCAGTGATTAAAGGCTTTGCTAAACTGTTCCCTGCCTCAGTTCTGGTTTGGAATCTTCACAAGTTCAGTTCACACGCCACCTCCTCCCTCACCTCTTCTCACCGTCAGCCGCCTGGTGGTTTGCGGGAAAAGGGGGCCGTGACCCGGCCCTTCCACAAAGACCATTCCAGCCTCTCGGCTGGTCTCTCCTTCCAGGTACCTGCTTTGCTTTACAGCTGAAACGCTTAACCTCTGAGCTGACACAGGTTCACAAGAACGAACACATAAAACAGGCCATGTGACGGTATGGAAAAAGTGATCTAAATAAGAAACGCTTTTCTCCAACCAACCAACTAGCAGATGACTGCGGCTGAGCTAGTTTAAAATAAAAATGCATCTAACTTCCTGACGATAAAGAGAGCACAGGTTAACATTTGGTGAGCCACTGCATTTTTTGTTTTTCAATTCTTATTGTCCTACCAAGGCAAACATCAGATGAATTAAGATAAAAATCATCTGTGGGTTAAAAACAAAGATCCAAAGGCAAAGAACTAATTTTAAATAAAACATGATTCTTAGGAAATTTCAGCCTTAAAAATAAGTACTATTAGGATCATTCCTATAATTTCTTTGCAATTGTTAAACTCCAGTGTGTTCAACTATTTTGTTTTGAAATGCATTTATTTTCTATATGTCAAAGTTACACAAATTACAAAAGGCTTCTAAAGTGTATATATGAACAGAACTCAAAACTTGCTGATTAGATCGATCTAATTTTTAGCCATGTTGTTCACAGAAAGATTGATGATTATTTTTCAGTTATGATTTCATTTATGAGAACCACATATAATCTCCAAATCTGTAAGACACATAGACATTTGGTAACTAATAACTCTTATTCACAAAGCATGATGTATATATACAGCAGAGCTGCATATAATGGCCCCGAAGATTTTTTTTAAATTAAACTTTCAATTTTGAGCTTGTAGAGATCCTTTTACCCAATTTGCCCAGAGGTAGCATCTCGCAAAACCGCAGGGTGCAGACACCGACACAGTCCAGACACAGAGCATCCATCAACACCAGGGCCCCCCCAACCCACCTCCAGCCCTCCCAGCCCCACCCCCAAACCTAACCCGGCCGCCGCTGGTCTGTTCTCTGTCCCTGTACTCCTGTCATCCCAAGAATGGTGTATAAAAGGACCCACACTGTTATGTAACCTTTGAGGACTGTCTCGTTTCACTCAGCATAATTCTCTGAAGATTCACCGGGTTGTTGCTGTATCAACAGTTCACTCCACGAGCTCTCCTGGTGTAGATGCTCACAGCTCTTTAACCGCCCACGAGGTGAAGGACAGCTGGGTTACTTCTAGGATTTGGCTGTTATGAGCAAAGCTGCTATAAACATTTCCATAAAGGTTTTTTCCCCTCTCTGGGTTAAATAGCCAGTGGAGCAAAAGTTTTACTTTTGATAAAGTCTAATTTACTTTTCTTTTTTTCCTCACTGTGCTCTTGGTATCAAGAATGATGTGCATGATCCAACATCCCAAAGATTTTCTACTGTTATTTTTCTAAAGTTAATAGTTTTACATTTTACGTTTAAGTCGGACTTAATTTGACTTACGTTTAAGTCTGACTTAATTTGACTTAATTTTTGTATAAGGTGTGGGACTTAGGTGCTCAGCAGGAAAATACGTCTACACCATCTTCCCAGAAGTGGAAGCCCCCAAAGATTTTGAAAGCAAGCTATAAAATGTTCGCTAATCTTGTGACTTATAATAGAGTCATTTTAAAGAAATTCTGCCGGCTCTGGAAACAAGTTACAATAAAATAAAACCAATGTAATTTTTCCTCTAAAAATTTTACCAAATTTACTTAAATGATATGTATTGAGCATCTAGTGTGTCTTCATGTTCTAGCTGCTCAGTATCTAACAAATTTTTTGGAAGCTGTGTCTAAATATAAATATGTAAACAGATGTTTTAGGTGTCCATTGACTCTGATATCTAAACAAATATTTTTTCTAAAATTATTCTTAGAATAGTAGTCACTGAAAGTGGCTCTGGTCTCCCCAGGATGACTCAGAATTTTAATAGCAATCTTCACCTACATTCCACCCAGTTCTGAGGGAACATCCGGCCTTGGTTCCAGCAGCCTGTGACACCTGCCACCCACCTTGTACCGGTACCCGGTGGCAGTAATGTGCCAGTTCTCACTCAAACCCCTCTGTTCAACCTCTGCCTTTTGGGGATTTGAAATCAATAAGCCTAGACTGGGTTAATTTACCTCTAAGTGTTTATTAAGCTCAGATAGTTCTACTGAATAAATAGGAAAGAAATATCCGATCTGCTCAGAGCGTGGATGTGAACACGCCCAGCATAGCTTGTAGGTTCGTACAGCTAAACGCTTTCTCTTTCTACTGCAATCGCACTTCACCACCTGGGACCACTTCTTCCCAATGAAGAACCGTTTCTCACCAGAAGCGGCTCATTTCTGATGGGAGCAGGCCAGGTCCAACGTGAGATCAGACACCGTGTGCCAGAAAGCAAAGCAGAGCTCCAGTGTGAAAGGGCATGTGTCAAATGTCGAGGGTGGCACAGAAGGGCTCCGTCAGGCAGACTTTGAAAGTCTAAATACATAGTGACTGGACTTAAAACACGAGTGAGTAAAGCCCTCGAGTCTATGGTACATACAGTCTACACAGTGACAAAGAGAGGAAGAAAGAGAAAAAACACTCACCGTCGGAAAACAAGACATCCGCACGGTGCTGGCTACCAGGTCATCGAGAGGGGGGCGGGCTTCACGACAGGTGCGAACCATGTTCACCCCTAATCCCGTAGCCGAACTTGGCGCCAAGGGTCTGGGCTGTGGTGAAGGTGCAGCGGTCAGAGTCTCCAGCAGCTGTCCGGCTCTGCCCTGGGCAAGGACGAGCTCCAGCAGATGTCCAGACCCAAGTCTCTGCGTCCGGAGGATATGGGAAGAGGGAGAGACAATTGGCCTGGGGTCTTCAGAGTCAATGACCAGGGAAAATAAAAGGTGGGAGGGATGTTCTAGAATGTGGGGTAAAAGAGATCAAGAGACATAACCAAATGAAGTGCATAAACCTTGATTAGATTTTATCCAAAAAACCTACAAAACACAGTTTTGGGACAACTGGGAAAATCTGAATTTGGACCTGATATATTAATTATTGTTAACTTTCTTAAGGTGTTACAGTGGAATTTGGTTACAGAAGAGAATGACCTTATTTTTAGTAGATGCATGCTTAACTATTCAGGGATAATTGTCTTGGTTTCTGTAAACTACTTCCAAATGGTTCCTACATTTCATATATATATGGACACACACACATATATATACACACATTTCATATATATATATATATACTTCCACACAGATGGCTAGGTTTTCACTGTGCTACTCTTTCAACTTCTTTGTATGTTTGAAATTTTTCACTTAAAAAGAGCTAGGAAAGGGGCTTCCCTGGTGGCGCAGTGGTTGAGAATCCGCCTGCCAATGCAGCAGACACGGGTTCGAGCCCTGGTCCGGGAAGATCCCACATGCCGTGGAGCAACTAAGCCCGTGTGCCACAACTACTGAGCCCACGAGCCACAACGACTGCGCCCGCGTGCCTAGAGCCCGTGCTCCGCAACAAGAGAAGCCACCGCAAAGAAGAGTAGCCCCCGCTCGCCGTAACCAGAGAAAGCCCGTGTGCAGCAACGAAGACCCAACGCAGGCAAAAATAAAATAAAATAAATAAATTTAAAAAAAGAGCTAGGAAAAAGCAGCCCCCTGCCAAAACCAACAAAACGTAATTCTAATGACATTACTTTTCTCCTCACAAAGCAGGATGCAGAACAACATACGCCTCCACTTTTATTTATGGAAACATTAATAACGATTATGCTGTGTCAGCTAGGCTGGGCCACGGCATGCCCAGATAGTTGGTCAAACACTTTTCTGGGTGTTTCCGCCGAGGCGTTTTTGAATGAGATTAACATCTAATCTGTAGAGTAAAGCAGACTGCCCTCCCTGACGTGGGTGTCTTACATCTTATGTCTTAGCATGAAGGTTTTTAAAGATAAAAACCCTGCTGTGTAGCCAAGCCCGCTGCCTCGTGGCCCTGCAAGGTCCCCATTCCCCCCTCCACCGACGCCCGACGCCGGGTCCCTGCTTCTGCTGCTCGAGGCGTTTCTGAGCTGGCAGCTTACGTCAGCTGTGGGTCACCGCACCTTCCTTTCCCTTCCTGGCGTCTGCCAACTGCGCTAGGACAGAGCCCGCACACCCTCCGACACAGAGGCCCCGGTCAAGGACTCAGCTTTGCTTGTGTGGATCTGCCTTTGTGCTATTTCAGTCAGAACCATCACTCAGAACCGACCACACTGGTCTTGGCCACGTGGGCCAAATGACTCTTTCACACATATTGACTTGTCCTTTATTCATTCACTTTTACAGCACACTTTGACCTACTCCCAATGGCTCCTGCCCTTCCGTGGGGAGCTCTGCGAAAGTCTGTTTCTTTTAAAATACCGTGGCCACAGATTTGGGTTTTGTTCTATAAACTCGTCGTTACTAATTTCTCACTTTGCAAACATCACTCACACCGTGGGTGTCGAAAGAAAAACAATTAGAATCACAAGGGAAATTCCCAAGGACCGTCACAGTCACATCCAACTGCAGCAGGAGAGATTTAGGTTACGTGGTGAGAGAGCCTCAATTCATTCTAAGCTTGAGAAACACTGAGAAAAGTTACGCAACATCCTTCCCGGCCAGTTTTTCAGGGAAATTGGGCCTCTGCCTTGCCCCACCGACGGGGAGGTGCCAGCTGGCAGGAGAGCAGGTGAGGCGGAACCGTCCCAGCTCTCGCAGGGCCGGCACGTGCTGCGATGAGGGGACAAGCCAAGACCGTATTTCTTTGAAAACAACACATGTAAATGTGTGAACGCCTGGTAAGCCTGCCAGGTGCTGCACACAGCGAGGTTCCCGCACGTAGGCAGGAAAACCCGGGACGGAGCCAGAAGCCAGGCGCCCGGGTCAGTTACTTAAAAGTTACTTAAAATCTCTCAGGGTCTCAGGGTCCGGTCGGTGAATCAAGGGATTGGATGAGATGATCCCCAGGCCTCTTCCAGACTCAAGGTCCATAAATACCAGATACGAGTGGAAAAGATGGAAAGCCTGGCCTCTTGGAAAAAAGCAAAAGAGAGCGGGAAGATGGAGGAGGAGAGTAGCAGCAAAGCCTGAAGAAGAGAGAGACCTGGGCAGGCGGGGGACACCTGGGGGCAGGTAGACACAGTTCCACCGGGAGGTCAGCACCCTCGACCACCAGCTCAACTTTCAGTCCGGGTCCTGGGACGAAATGATGTTTCCTCTGTGACCTCTGTGTCCTGGGGTGAGGCAGCCCCGAGGAGAATGAGGTCAGCTGGAGCCTGGGGCACCCAGGGGACAAGGATGGGAGGCGACAGTGGACACAGGCTCTCTGGGGGCCCCGAGTTCTTCATTTCGCCACCACCCCACTCTTCTCTACTCAGAGCTCCTCATGGCCATCTCTCTTTGTCTTCGTCTCTGTCTCTGTTTTTCTCTCTTTTTCTCTGTCTCTGTCTTTCTCTCTCTGCCTCTGTCTTTCTCGCTTTGTCTCTGTCTCTAACTCTGTCTTTCTATCTTTGTCTCTGTCTTTCTCTCTCTGTCTCTGTCTTTCTCTCTTTGTCTCTGTCTCTGTCTTTCTCTCTTTGTCTCTGTCTTTCTCTCTTCGTCTCTTTCTCTCTTCATCTCTGTCTCTGTCTTTCCCTCTTCGACTCTGTCTCTGTCTTTCTCTCTTTGTCTCTGTCTCTTTCTCTCTTTGTCTCTGTCTCTGACTCTGTCTTTCTCACTTTGTCTCTGTCTTTCTCTCTCTGTCGCTGTCTCTCTCCTTCCTCCCCAGCACAGCCTCAGGCTCTGGGGAGCTGTCCGGTGGGGACAGGCGTCCGAGTGGCCAGTCCAACCCGCTGGTTCTTTCCCCAAAGCTCTATTCTCCTCCCTCTTGTGCATTAACCTCTGAGGAAATCGCTGTTTTCAGGTGTCCACATGTTGAGACTCTTTAGGCGATGGTTTTAATTCGATGAGCCCATTCTCCCCGGGGGCGTCTGGGCCACACGCAGGACCCTCTTACCGTTGGCTGGTTTCCCCGCGTCACGGCTCATCCCAGGGAGCCCTCTTCCAGAGCTGCTGTCTCCCAGGCCGTCTGCGGGTGCTTCTCCAACCCCTGAAACGACAGGTTGGCCCTCCTTTAGGGCGCCATGTCTGGACCTTGGTTGGTCATGGACTTCTTACAGAATCCAGGAAACACGGTTCACTGCCTCATAAAGTACACGGTTGGTCTGGGGTTCTGAGGACCCTCTGAAATCTGCCGTGGTCACAGGGCCCCACAGTCCCAGGGGAATGTTTATGTTTATTCCAGTTACCCACTTAATGACATCGTGATGGTTATTGTACTTTTCCCCAATCAACGTTCTCACTCGCGTCTCCAAGGTGTGCAGATGCTCTGAGTGCAGGACTTTGACAAGACAAATGGAAACATAATAGCTTCTCAGAACTTGTTCCTTTCTTATCTCCTCTCGGTCTCCCATCAGCGACCTAGACAGACACTCGGCTATCGCTCCATAAATGTAAGAACTGTCACCTCCAGGCTCAAACGCAAGGCCCCTGACCACGTCTTCCCTGTTTCAGGGAGAGGATTCTTTCTGGAGGCCAGTGTGTGTCCTGCGTCCTCATCCCGCCTCGCCTCCCCAATTACTCCCTCTTCCAAGTCCCCCGTGGGCTCTTTCTAATCAGCAGAAGAACAATTCACAGAGGGCCACCCCTGCCCCCAGCGCTAGGACGGCCCCCCAGCACAGCCACTTCTGGCCCTCCCTGCTGGGCCAGAGTCCCCACCACGCGCACCTGCCCCCCCCCCACAGAGCACTCGGGGGGTAGCAGCGCGTCCCTCTGGGACCCTCCCCTCTCTGGGCCCACCCGGGGCTCCCCTGCTCGCCCCGCTGTCCCTGCGGGCCCGACGTCCTCCTGGACGACTGTGAGCTGCGCCCTTGCACGTTGTAAGTGACTGTCCCCGAGTCGAGGAGCCGCTGGGGCAGAAGCCCAGGCGTCACCAGGGCTCAGGCCACCTGCCCACCACTCTCGGCCGCCCGGAGCCCAGCTGACCCGTGTGTGCACTGTAGCACGTGCCCGTGAGCCAGGCCTCTGGGCTCGCTCAGGCCCTGGGCTTTGCTGCGTGATTCACAGGACGAACGGCCATTTCAGAGGCGGCCTGGGCCTCACCCTCAGCAGGGTCAGGGCCTCTGGTCCTCAGCACGGCCCTCCTCGTGGATTTCAGTGCGTCTGCCTGTGCCCGTGAGCGAACGGGCTGGAGGAAGCAGCTGTGTGCCAGTACAAGCGTAACTGCTGAGTCTGCTTCAGTGTATAAGTGCGAGGATTATAGTCAGTACATCTGTATGCAGATGTCTGTTACATCCATCTTTTCTCTGAAATAGCTATTGGCATAGGTGCTTTTGCTTCTGGAGCCCAGAGGAGAGGGGCTTCCCCCCAGCCTCGGAGCTGCGGCACCAGCCGGGGGGAGGGAGTCGCCCCGTCCCTTACACGTGGTTTCCTGGTCTCCAGGCTGTGATTTGGAGGAAACGTCGCCCCGAGGGAGGGGCTCACACTGGCATTCTGTCTCTCTGCAGCGTTTCCCAAATCCATCCTGAGTATCCATCGGGGACGGCGGATGCACCCTCAGTGTGTCAAGGGCCCCCAGGGCTGGGGCCCCCAGTGGGTTTGTCCCCACCCCTATCAATTTCTAAACCCACATAATAAAAGCTCTTGAATGGTCTAAAATAGACCGCGAAGTTTGAGAGCCGCTGTCCTGAGCTAGCGAGCCCCCTGGCCCTGCCCCGCTGGTGGGGGCCTGAGCTCTCGCTGGGCCCCGGGGGGCTTCCCGAGCTAAGAGGCTGAGCCTGCGGTCCAGCCTGGCCCTGGACACCGAGCCCAGAGCAGCTGTTTGTACAGGATGGAGCTACTGAAACTGCAGTGAACGGAAAGATGATGGTTTGAAATTCACGTGGGTCACGGCCGCTACGCGCTACCGCCCTCTGCCCATCACACAGGGGGTCAGGGGGGGCGTCCCTGTGGGGGCCAATATCGCTGGCACCTGAGAGGAGCGGCTGCAGCTTGAGGGCACAGGGCTGGCTCAGACCAGCCCCCACACCCTCCAACTCCAGCTCCGGGGCCCCTGGACTCTCCGGGACCTTAAGTGAGGGTCCCCAGGCTGGTCCCCAGAAGGAGGCCCAAGGCCTCCACCGCATCCCCATAAAAGACCAGAGGCCCCCAGTGTTCCCAGTAAGAGCAGGCGGCCTCCTCACAGGCTCCAAACATCAGATCTCAGCTCCCTGAGCAGGAAGTGAGCAAAGTTTCTAGATAATTGAATTTTTACTTTTTAGTCAGGACAATTCTTAATTGGTAATTCCTTTTTCAAATCAATTTTATTAAACAAGTAATTAATCACTCCCACACCTTCTGCAGCAGAACGTGATGCACGTAACTGGACCTCCATGTGAGCCCCTGCGAGGCTGCGGGGCACCGCTGTGCTGTCACCTTCCCCAGGGAGTCCGGACAGCAGTGGCCTCCTGTGCACCCCGAACCCCTCACGGAAGGAGCAGCGCACCTCAGGGAAGGAGCAGCGCACCTCAGGGGAAGGAGCAGCGCACCTCAGGGAAGGAGCAGCGCACCTCAGGGAAGGAGCAGCGCACCTCAGGGAAGGAGCAGCGCACCTCAGGGAAGGAGCAGCGCACCTCAGGGGAAGGAGCAGCGCACCTCAGGGGAAGGAGCAGCGCACCTCAGGGAAGGAGCAGCGCACCTCAGGGAAGGAGCAGCGCACCTCAGGGGAAGGAGCAGCGCACCTCAGGGGAAGGAGCAGCGCACCTCAGGGAAGGAGCAGCGCACCTCAGGGAAGGAGCAGCGCACCTCACGGAAGGAGCAGCGCACCTCAGGGAAGGAGCAGCGCACCTCAGGAGAGGGGGCGCTGCCTACTCCCCGCAGAAATAAGTCTTCAGTCCAAGTCTGAAGCGACTGCCTCTCTGTGAGGACCTCACGCACCGGAAATTCTCTCTCCAGTTCGGCCGCGGTGTTTCTGCAAAATATCAGAAACAGCCCGACTAACTGCCCACACAGAGGAGAGTGACCGAGTAACTACCGTGGGCCATGCAGTGGGGGACCAGCAGCGGCAAAGAGAACGAGGAAGATGTCTGCAGCCGGGCCTGACGCCTTCCGGGACGTGTGTCCAAAGGCACAGCTGCAGGCGCACCGTCTAGTGAGACAGAGGCATACAACGCGCACAGGGCCCGCCTGTGCAGGAGACATTTAGGAAGGATGAGCAGAAACCACAGGGCCTGGGCCCCGGCTGGGCGGGGGGGGGGGGGGGACAGGGCAGAGGCCTCCCCTGATTTCCCAGGGCCACACGCTCCACGCTCCCTTTGCCACCAACGAGCAACAGCCAGGTGGGAGAGAAAACAGCAAGAGCCTCACAGTAGGGGTGGGAGGAGGACAAGACCCCGCCTGAGAAGCCGTGGGAAACAGCACTGATGGCTGCCAGGCGACAGACAAAAGAGCTGGGCGTGAAAGGCTGTGTGGAGTAGGTAAGCTCTCAGGCTGAGAACATCCTTCTGAAGTGTCAGCAACTCGATAGGCAAAGAAAAACTGGAACTTGCAGACTCAGGAGATGAAGGAGAAACACAACCCAGATGGGGGGAGGGATCCGAGGGTCCTGGAGCCCAAGTGAGAACGGGCGACACCGGAACGGGCTTCAGCGCGGTCACCGTGCAGGACCAGTGTTGATTCCCTGGTTTCACTGTGTTTGTGCAGAAGATCTTAACATGAGGGGAAGCTCGGTGGGGATACAGGAAAACTCTGTGCTAATTTTTCAGCTTTTCTGGAAGCTTAAAATAGTTCAAATAAGAAGTTTTTTTTAAATCTAACTTTTTCTGTTTAAACCCTGAGGCACTGGAATGAAAAGCACCTTGAGTCTGAATTTGATGAGTTTCACTTAAGTCTTCACACCCCCTCCCCAGATATCAGTGCTGGGATTTTCTCAAAGGCAAAACCTCCGGACACTCAGCCCACTTCTAGTGTGGCCTATCAAACCCTAACAACGCCTTCTGCAGAAATAAAAAACCTCCCTAAAATTCACATGAAACACCAGAGACTCGGAACAGCCAATCTTACAAAAGAAGAGCAAAGTTGGAGATCTCACACTCCAATTTCAGAACGTACCACAAAACTGCAGTAACTGAGAGTGTGGTCCTGGCACATGGACATAATCGAGAACCCAAAACAAAGCCTCACAATCACAGTCAGTTGATTTAGACATGGGCGCCGGGTCCACTCAACGTGGAGAGGACAGTCTTGTTAACAAATGGTGTTGGGAACACTGGACAGTCACGTGCAAAAGGATGAACTTGAACCCCTACCTTACACCACATGTAACACTTCACTCAAAATGGGTCAGTGATCAAAGTTTAAGAGCTAAAACTATAAAAATTAAATAAGAATGGGGTCAAATCTTCACGATCTTAAATCTGGCAATGCTTAAATATGACACAAAAAACATATACAACAAAATCTAAAAATAGATCAATTGGACTTGATTAAAATTAGACTTTGGTGCATTGAAAGACTCTATCAGCAGAGTGAAAAGACAACCCACAGAACAGGAGAAAATATCTGCAAATCACATACCTCTTCAGGGTTTAATATCGAGAATATATAAAGAGTTCCTACAACTAAACAACAAAAAGAGAAACACCCCAGTTTCAAAATGGGCAAAGCACTTGAATAGACATTTCTCCAAAGAAGGCAAACAGCCAAAAAGCACATGAAAAGATGCCACACATCCTTAGTCCCTGGGGAAATGCAAACCAAACCCACGGTGAGATTCTGTGGGGATGACGTTAGTCAGACAGACAGACAGTGGCAAGCACTGACTGGAATGTGGAGAAACTGGACGCCCACACAGCGCTGGTGGGAATGTAAAATGGTGCAGCCTCGGTGGAAAACAGTTTGATGGTTTCTCAAAAAAGCAAACACAGAATTACCATATGACCCAGCAATTCCATTCCTAAGTATATACCAAAATAATCGAAAGAAGGGACTCCAACAGTTATATGTTAGCCAATGTTTACAGCAGCATTATTCCCAATAGCCAAATTGGGAGCAACCCTCAACAGATGAACAAATAAACAATGTGGTCCATCCACGCAAGGGGATATTTCTCAGCCACAGAAAGACATGAAGTACCGACACCTGCTACAACGTGGATGAGTCTTGAAATCATTGTGCTAAGCGAAATAAGCCAGACACAAAAGGACCAATATTGTATGAAACATCTAGAAGAGGCAAATCTGTATAGACAGAAAGTAGATTAGAAGTTACCAGGGGATGGGGTTTCCCTAGTAGTGCAGTCGTTAAGAATCTGCCTGCCAACGCAGGGGACACGGGTTCGAGCCCTGGTCCAGGAAGATCCCACATGCCGCGGAGCAACTAAGCCTGTACGCCACAACTACTGAAGCCTGCGCACCTAGAGCCCGTGCTCCGCAACAAGAGAAGCCACCGCAATGAGAAGCCCCCTCGCCGCAACTAGAGAAAGCCTGTGCGCAGCAACGAAGACCCAACACAACCAAAAATAAATAAAATAAAAATAAATTTTTTTAAAAAGAAGTTACCAGGGGCTGCAGAAGGGAAATAGGGAATTATTGCTTAATGGGCACAGGGTCTGTTTGGGGTGATGAACGAATTCTGAAAATAGTGGTGATGGTCACACAACACGGTGAGTGTAGTTAATGCCACAACAGCACAATTTAAAATCGTTTAAACAGCCAACTCTACGTTTTACATGGTGGGGAGCCTCCAGCTGTGACCTGAGCTGACTCGTGACCCTGCCCGGTGACACGGCCCCGATGCAGCCCAAGCAGGGCAGACAGCAGTCGCCAGCTGCACATCGCCAGTGTAGACCGTGTGCTCAGCGTGGTACCCGGTGTGGACCCACATCCGTGAGGGTATGGAGGAACCCTCCCCATCTGCTCACAACGCTGTGACCTGAGCCCCAGCTGTACCCGATCGGCCACCAGGGAAGTTCCCAGGACAGTGAGGCCGAGTGCCCTGCCCCAGGGCAGGTGCCCGGGACAGCCAGGCGGTGCCGGTGGAGCAGCTGTCCCAGGCGGCCATGGCCTGCGGGGTCCTGCCCGCGTTGTCCTGCCCAGCGTCCCTCTGCCGGCTTCTCCCATAGCCAGTGCCCTGTGGGCATGTGGCCTCGTCCGCTGGCCTCCCCACGTGGCCACTGCCCCTCGCTGGCCTCGAGTCAAGGGCGTCTCACCTACCCCCCCCTCCGCCATGGCTGTGACCTCTCTGCTCTTCTTACTTTGCTTCTTTCACCTCTTGAGTATTTGCAGATGCCTCAGTTTCTTGTCTGACACACGTTCGCTGAGGTGCTATACCGCCAGGCACTGGGCTGGGCCCTGGGCTCCGAGGGGCTGGCCCGAGAGTCACAGGTGATCCCAGCAGCCTGGCCAGAGCTCGGGCTGCTGGACGCCCACCTCTGCTACCTGGGAGCGGCTCACCCTGAAAGCGGCACGCAGAGCACCGCGCCAGCCTTGCGGAGCCTCCAGGACGAGGTTCTGTCTGGGGACGCAGAGGCTCTGCAGGTTTGGGCTGGTTCAGCAACGCACGTCCCCAGAGGTGATGACTTAGCTGCTCTGACAGCAACCCACGTTCTCCGTAATTAGGACCCCTGAGGAGACGCCTTCGCAGCCCTTAAGTGATTTGGGGGGGAGCCCCCGCTGTGACTTCAGGCTTCAGAAAACAACATTTTTAGAAGAGATGCTGCTTCCTGTCAGCAATGGGAAGACTTTCCCCCCCCTTCTCCTTTATCCACAGCTGCTATAGATAAAAATGGGTCAAAATAAGCAAAAACTGACATCCTGCTCCTGCAGAGTCATGAGGGCCCCCTGCCACGTGGAGGCCCCGTGCACCTCCCTTCAATGGGGCGCCAGCCATGAGGCTCCTGGAGGGGCCAGGAGTCAGTCAGTGATGGGAGATCCCTTCCTGGGAAACATCTGTGTTGGTTACATTTTCTCCTCTGGGAAGTCAGTTCCTCGGAGGCAAAGGGCACTAGCAGTAAGGATGTGTCCCAGTCGTGGTCCCACCTCACTGGACAGGGTTCACCGGGGACACGGCTGGACCAGAGGCGGAGGGGGCCTCCATCCGCAGTGGAAGCCCAGAGGACCTCCAGGCAGAAGCAGCGGGAGGGAGGCGCGGCAGCAGGGCCCCAGGAGGCGGGGCGTGTGTGGGGAGGGCCGGGGATGGGGGCGGGGGCACAGCGCCTGAAGAGGCTGCTGGTGCGGCCCCTGCTGTACAAGCTGGGCTGTATCAAGGCCCAGCCGTTGTAAATGAAAGAAACTTCCACGCACAAGATACTTAGGGATACGCCCGATCAAGGAGGTAAAAGCCCGTTCCCTGAGAACTACAAAAGGTTGTTAAAGGGAATGAAAGAAGACACAAATAATTGGAAATATATCCCATGTTCATGGACTGAAAGACTTAATATGATTATGATATCTACACTACTCAAAGAGATCTGCAGCTTCAGTGCAAATCCCTGTCAAAATCCCAATCAGGTTTTTTGCAGAAATAGGAAAGTCCATCCTGAAGTTCATGTGGAAACTCAAGGGCCCTGAAATAGACAAAACAACCTTGAAAAAGAACAAAGGCGGAGGCCTCACACTTCCTGATCTCAAAACTTACTACAAAACTGCAACAAACAAAACAGTGCATCACTGGCATAAAGACGGATTTATGACCAACAGAATGAATCGAGAACCCTGAAATAAACCCTCGAATACATGGTTAAATGGTGCCAAGACCATTCAATGTGGAAGACCATCTTTTCAACAAATGGTGTTGGGAAAACTGGATATCTGTATACAAAAAAAAAAAAGTAAGTTGGATCCTTACCTTACACCATATAAAAAAATTAGCTCAAAATGGATCAAAGACCTAAACATAAGAGCTAAAACCATAAAACTCTTAGAAGAAAATGGAGCTTTTCTTCTAAGCTTCATGACATTGGATTTGGTAATGATTTCTTGGATATGGCATCAAAAGCACAAGTAAAAAAAGGAAAAGTAGATTAACTGGATTTCGTCAACATTAAATAGTTTTGTTCACCGAAGAACACTATCAACAGAGTGGGAAGACAGCCCACAGATCAGATGAAAAGGAGAAAATATTTTCAAGCCGTATATCTGATAAAGGACTGCTATCTAGAATATATGGAGAACTCCTACAGCTCAATGACAACCTAAAAAACCTGTTTTAAAAATGAACAAAGGACTTGAATAGATATTTCTCCAAAGAAAAAAATATAAATGGCCAATAAGCACATGAAAAGATGCTCTAACAACACTAATCATTAGAGAAATGAAAATCAAAACCACAATGAGATACCACTTCACATCCATTAGGGTGGCTATTATAAAGAGAAAAAACAAACAGAAAAAGAGTATTGGCGAGGATGTGGAGAAATCTGAACCCTTGGGCTCTGGAGGTGGGAATATAAAATGGTACAATCACTGTGGAAAACAGTACAGGGATCCGTCAAAAAATTAAAAATAGAGTCACCGTATGGTCCAATAATGCCAGTTCTGTGTCTCTACCCAGAAGAATTGAAAGCAGGGACTCGAACAGATACTTGTGCACCCACGTTCACAGCAGCACGATTCACAACAGCCAAAGGTGGAAGCAACCAGGTGTCCATCAGCAGACGGCTGAATCAGCAGCAGGTGGTGATAGACACAGGGAATGTTACAATGTTATGTTATAAAAAGGAAAGAAATTCCGCTACAACGTGGACCAACCTTGAGAACACCGTGCTGAGTGAAAGAAGCCAGTCACAAAAGGGCAAATATTGTAAGAGGTCCCTTGAGGAGTTAAATTCAGAGACGGAAAGCAGGATGGGGCCGGGGGCTGGGGCAGGGGAGGGGGAGTGAGTGCTTCATGGGGACAGAGTGTCAACTGGAAAATGAGAAAGTTCTGGAGACGGAGGATGGGGATGGTTACACAAGAATTCAAATGCATCTAATGCCACTGAACTGTACACTTAAAAATGGTTAAAATGGTAAATTTTACGTTATGTATAGTTTACTGCAATTAGCCATGTAGTTGCCTAGATCTTATCACTGATTAGTTTTCAGATTACAGGGATCATGAAGAAAGCACTGTTTAGACGCCCAAACATGAAACTTCGGTCATGTTTAAGGAACCCTGGCCATGGCATCTGTACTTTCCCTTTGGTACACCCGGTGGTTCCTCAAGCTTCCCTCTTTCCATTCTTTCTTCTCAGCTAAGATGTCCCTCTCAGAAGACTGCTTCACCCGGTGGTTCCTCAGGCTTCCCTATTTCCATTCTTTCTTCTCAGCTAAGATGTCCCGCTCAGAAGACTGCTTCCGAACACCCAGAGCAGACCGGGCACAGTTCACGTTCCCAGGGATGCGCACTAGATTCGCTGCAAACACCCGCTGTGTCTTGTGTCGTGAGGTCACAAGCAGGGACTCTCAGCCTTCCCAGAAACTGACAACTACCCCCTCCCTAGGGGGCCCCCCCGCCTGCTCTCCTGGGGGCCTCGCAAGCTTGCGGCGTCTGAGGGGCGCGAGGGTGTCCCCGTGGGACCACAGCTGGCAGCTGTGCCACTTCTCCCAGGAGGTGGTGGGAACTGGGGCTGGAGGCTGACCTGGGCTCAGCACAAAGGAGGCTATTCTGGGAGGCCTCAGGGTCTCCCGCATGGGTCAGCCTGCCAACAGGTTCAGCTCCAGTCCCTGGGCTCCCCTCCTTGGCATGCACCCCGAGACCCCCTCCTTCCCCTCCCAGCTGTGTCCCCTCCCCAGGTCACACTCCTGCTCCCACTGAGGCTGTGCTCAGAGGCCCTTGGGGAATTGCCAGGGTCGGCGCCTGTCCAGATACTTGCGCTTTAACCTGTGGGATCATCCACAGATGAACATGTCAGCCCCTTCACCACGATCCCTACAGTCTGAATAACTAATCAGTGACAAGACCACAAGCACCCTGTTCTTTTGAAATTATTCAGGATAAATAACAAAGGAGCCCAGCTGATAAAGCCACACAAACCAGTGGCCCCGAGTCTCAACCCTCTGTTCTGCTCCCAAAGCTGGGCTGCCACGGCTCCGCAGGCGTCACACCTGGTGTTCCTCACATCAAGGTCAACACCTGCCGCTCGGTTCCAGAAACCCAGCCAAGAAAGACTTAAGGGCTCTTGCCTCCAGCCCGGGGTCCGAGGGTCGAGGCCTGTTCCTCGAGAGCTATGTGACATTCACAAGTCGACTGCCTACTCTGTGTCCGTTTCTCCACCCGCGACGGCGGGTGGCAGTGACGGCGCCCGTATCACCGGGTAGGGAACCAGCGAGGCCATCGCTGTTCATTTCAGGCAGTGCCATCACCTTCCTGCAGCCCAGATGTGGCCATTTCTACGATGACAACAAAGCCCACGTGTTTGCCTGTGGGACTGCTGGCAGGTCCTGCCAACGGGCAGCCGCTCTCCGATGGCCCAGGGGTACCCAGGCCCTCGGGCCAGTTCTGAACGAGGCGTCCAGATCAGGTGAGGCTTGTGTGGAAGCACAGCAGGAGGCTCTGCTGACTGGGGAGGGGCTGCCGCACACGACGATCTACTTGGGGTGAACTGGTGTCACGTAATTTTTATACAGCTCGGTGTTAACGGAGTCCCGAAAATAAACAGTTGTGCCACTTGCTTCAAGAACATTTTCTCTTCCGTTCAAATAGTTTCTTTTTTTTTTAAATATATATATATATACATATTTAAAATTTATTTATTTTTGGCTGCGTTGGGTCTTTGTTGCTGTGCGCGGGCTTTCTCTAGTTGCGGCGAGCAGGGGCTACTCTTCCTTGTGGTGCGCGGGCTTCTCATTGCGGTGGTTTCTCTTGTTGCGGAGCACGGGCTCTAGGCACGCAGGCTTCAGTAGCTGTGGCTCACGGGCTCAGTAGTTGTGGCTCGCGGGCTCTAGAGCGCAGGCTCAGTAGTCGTGGTGCACGGGCTTAGTTGCTCCGCAGAATGTGGGATCCTCCCGGACCAGGGCTCGAACCCGTGTCCACTGCATTGACAGGCGGATTCGTAACCACTGCGCCACCAGGGAAGCCCCCAAATAGTTTCTTTCTTTTTTTTTTTTTTAAATATCTTTATTGAAGTATAATTGCCTTACAATGGTGTGTTAGCTTCTGCTTTATAACAAAGTGAATCAGTTATACACATACAATATGTTCCCATATCTCTTCCCTCTTGCATCTCCCTCCCTCCCACCCTCCCCATCCCACCCCTCTAGGTGGTCACAAAGCACCGAGCTGATCTCCCTGTGCTATGCGGCTGCTTCCCACTAGCTAGCTATTTTACACCAAATAGTTTCTTGCGTTACCGATGCACACTTGTTCTAAGAGGGCGGGAGAGCTGGTGGGGGGGGGGCGGGGATGAGGAGGAAGCAGGGGGGGGGCTCAACAGGCCCAGGGCAGCCCCAAGGGAGGGGACTCCACAACCCGGGCGCCTCACCTGTGGGTCCCACCCAGCGGGTTCCGCCGGCACCTCCGTAGGGTGGCCCTGATGGACCTGGGGTGGGAGGACAAACGGGGGTCCGCTGCCCCTCGCACTCCTGACTGGGATGACGGCCAAGCAGCGGCCAAGTCTTCCTGGGGGCGTGTGGCGGAGGCAGCGAGCAGGTCCCTCGGGGCAGCCCCAGTCAGGAGGGGGCAGGGGGCTGGGGGCCGCTCCCGCCAGAACCTTCCGTCAGGGAAGAGCCCACAGCCTGATCCCAGCGGCTTCCTGGCAGCCCTCCCGGCACTGGGCCTTTGCAGCGGCCGCCTTCCAGGGGACACGCAGGGCCGCCGGACCCTGTCTCAGGTATGTGGCATCCTGAGCGTCGCAGGGTCCTAAGGAGGTTCCGAACTTTTCACGGGAGGATGTGAATGTACGTGGTTCCCGGCATCCCGAGTCCCCGAGACGACACGCCCCGCCCCGAGCCCCTGCCCAACCCGCCCCACGCGGTGCAGCTGCTTCGACGGGACTACAGGGTGAATTTAGCCCAAACAGATCACTACGATCCCCCTGCGATCCAGCGCCCAGCCGTGAGGGGGCATCTGCCCCGTCCACCCTGCAAAAGCCCCAGGTGTCACTGCCAGCTGCTGGGTGCAGAGGGGGAGGTTGGTCAGAAAGGCGTGGGACGAGACTTCCCACCGCGGACGCAACACTTTTCAGCCGCATAAGGATATGTTTTGATGTTTCTTATTCATCTCTACATTAATTTGCATAAATGAGTCTTAGACGTTCATCTTCGTAAAGAATAATGTTCCAATTATAAAACTAAGCCATGGGAAAAGGGGAAAATTGGACAGTACAATAACATAGAAGGAAGAATTACCTTTAATCCCATCACCACTGCCAACCGTCGTAGAGCCGGGGGTCCTCCACCCCTTTCTTTGCGTATTCTGACACAGCTGGCTGAGCTGACCTCTGGCTGCTGGCAGCTGCGGTGGGCATGGTGCCCGGCGGGGAGGGAGATGGACGGGTGGTTGCCTGCAGGCCCCGCGTCCACAGCAGGAGAGGCAAGAAAGCCCCCGGGGCAGCACTGGAGCTCACACGTCCTCAGACTCCACAGTTCTCCTCTCTGCTCCCTCCCAGTCAGACAGGAAGGCTGAGCAAGGCTTCCACGCAGAGGTCTGGCTGGTGGGGCGGGGTCGGTGGGCAGCGAAGGCTGTAAGGAAACGCCCACATTTTTGCTAAATCGTGGTTCTCTCCTTGGCACTGGGAACCCCATGGGAATAGGACGTTGGCTCTTCTTTGACGCCACTCGAAGTCCTACCTAAGCTCCTCTGCCTGCCTGTAAGCGTGTGGGCAGGCACTGGGGAGCACCTCACCCCGAGGATGGGCCGTTACCCCTCCTCAGCACTGCCCTATCACTGGACACTATCTTACTGTGACTTTACAGCTAGACACTTGTATGAAGGCTGCAGAGACCCCCCTTTTGCACATTCAAGTCATTTTCTCTGAGAAGCCTTCCCTACCCCCAATAGAAATATATTTTAAAGTATATCACTAACACATAAATAGATTTTTCATCGTAAAAAGTGTTTTTACTCAGCAATTCCCTGGAGATTCATCCAAACTACTGCGTGTATCAATAGCTCACTCCTATTTTATTGCAAGTAGTATTTCATGGTGTGGAAGGACCACAGTTAACCATTCACCCATAGAAAGAATCTGGGTTGTATCCAGTTTCTGATATTACAAACAGAACTGCAATAAACTGTCGTGTACAGGCTTTTATGTGAACAGAAGTTGTCGTTTCTCTGGGATAAATGCCCAGGAGTGCAACTGCTGGGTCATATTGCAGTTGCATAATCGATTTTATAAAAAACCGCCAAACAAATTTCCACAGTGATTGCACCATTTTACATTCCCACCAGCGATGTATGAGAGATCATTTCTCTATATCCTTGTCAGCATTTGGTGTATATTTTTAATTTATTTTGATAAGTGTGTAGTGATACCTTTTTGTGGCTTTAATTTGCATTTCTCTAACGGCTAATGATGCTGAACATCTTTCATGTGCTTATTTACCATCTGTATATCCTCTTCAGTGAAATAGCTGTTCATATATTTTGCTCATTTTTAATTGGATATTTTTGGTTTTGTTGTTGCTGTTGTCTATTGAATTTTGAAAATTCTTTATATGTTACAGATTTGGGTCCTTTATTGGATGTGTGGTTTGCAAATATTGTCTCCCACTCTGTAGCTTTTCCTTTCATGCTCTTCAAAGGGTCTTTGGAAAAGCAGTTTTTAATTCTGATGAGGTCCAATTTGTCATGTCTACCTTTTACAGACCATGCTTTTGGTGTCAAGTCTAATAACTTTTTGCCTAACCCTAAATCCAGATGATTCTCTCCTATTTTTTTCTAAAAGTCTTACAGTTTTACATTTTACATTAAAGTCTGTGATCCATTTCTGAGTTAATTTTTAAAACATTTATTTTATTGGAGTATAACTGATTTACAGTGTTGTGTTTGAGTTGATTTTTATAGAAGGTGTGAAGTTAAGAATGAGTTCTTTTTTTCTCCTGTGGATGACCAACTGAACTGCCATTTGTTGAAAAGGCTACGCTTCCTCCACTGAATTGGTTTTGTAACTTCGTTGAAGATCATTTAGGTGTACCTGTGTGGGTCCACTACTGGGTTCCGTGTTCTACGCATCTGCCTATCCCTCTGCCAGCATCACATTGTCTTATTACTGGAGCTATATAGTGAGCATTATTATTGGGTAGAGTAATTATCCACTTTATCCTTCTTTTTCAAGATTGTTATAGCTATGTTAGAGCCTATGCCTTTCCATATGAATTTTAGAATAAGCTGTACATGTCTACAAAAATTCTTGTTGGGATTTTGATAGAAATCGTATTAAACCCATAGATCAGTTTGAGGAGAGTAGACAACTGTACTGTGTAGAGTCTTCTAATCCGTGAACCTGGTATGTCGTTCTGTTCTTCAGGTCTTCTTTGATATCTTTCATCCGCATTTTATAATTTGCAGCATATGGACCCTGTAAGTGTTTTGCATCATTCATACCTAAGTATTTAATTTTCTTTCAAGTGACTGTAATAGTCCTGTGTTTTTAATTGGTTTCACATGTTAATTGCTGGTATACAGAAATGTGAGTGATTTTTGTGTCTTAATATCTTACCCTGTGACCTTGCTGTATTCACTTATTGGTTCTAGGAGTTTTCTTGGTACATTCCTTGGAATTTTCTACACAGATAATCATGGCATCTGCAAAGAGGGGTAATTATATTTCTTCCTTTCTGAACTGTGTGCCTTTTATTTCCTTTTCTTGCTTTATTTAACTTTCAGTACTAGGTTGAGAGGGGACACCCTTGCCTTGTTCCTGATCTGAGGGGGAAAACATTCAGCCTTTCACCATTAAGTATGATGTTAGCTGTATGTTTTTTTCAGGTGTTCTTTATCAAGTTGAGGATCTATTTCTAGTTTTCTGAGAGTTTTCATTATTAGTGGGTGTTGTATTTTATCAAATGCTTTTTCTGCATCAATTGATGTGATTGTATATCTATTCTGTTGATAAGGTGAATTATTCTGACTGATTTTTGAATGTTGAACCAGACTTGCATACCTGGATTAAATCTCACTTGGTCCGGTAACTTTATGCATTGCTAGATTCAAAGTGCCAATATTTTGTTTAGGAGTTTGTGTCCAAGTTCATGAATGATATTGATCTGTAGTTTTCTTTTTTGTGTGTTGTCTTTGTCTAATGTGGTCTCCAGGTAATGCTAACCTCAAAGAGATTTAGAAAGTGTTCCCTCCTTTTTGTTAAATGTTTGGTAGGATTAATTCTTTTTTGAATGTTTGGTAGAATTTTCCAGTGAAACCCCCAGGACCTGGAGATTTCTTTTTTTTAGGAGTTCTTAAAGAATTAACACAGTTTAAAAAGTTATATTATTGATATAGTATGATATATAGAGATCTTTCCTCTTTTCTAATATAAGCATTTTAGTGCTATCAATTTTCCTCAGCACTGCTTTGGCTGCATTCCACATATTTTGATTTGTTGTGTTTTCATTTCCTTTCAGTGCTATGTATTTTAAAACTTCTTTTGAGACTTCCTCTTTGACATATGAATTGTTTGTGTGTATTATCTAATTCCCAAGAATTTAGAGATTTTTCTGTCATTTTTCTGCTCTGCTCCTTGAGTCTGTAGGTTTGTATTTTCTGCCAAGTTTGAGAGGTTTTCAGGCATTCTTTATTCAAATACTTTTTCAGTCCCATTCCCTTTCTTCTCTCCTTCTGAGGCCTAATGATAAAAATGTTGATATTTTTGTTATTTTCCCACAGGTCCCCATGACTCTGTTCATTTTTTTTTTCAGTCTTTTTTTCTCTCTGATGTTGAGACTGGTCAGTTTTGATTAATCTCAGGTTCACTGATTTTATCCTCTGTTATGTCCTCTCTACTTTTGACCCCATGCAGCAAGTTTTTACATTCAATTATTGTATTTTTCAGTTCTATAATTTCTTTGTATATTTTTTTATAACTTGCATTTCTTTGCTGAAATTTTCTGTTTTTTGTTTGTTTGTTTGTTTCAGGAAAACCCGTAATTGCTTGGTGAAGCATTTTTGTGAAGTCTGCTTTAGAAAACTAGTCAGATAATTCCAACATCTGATTCATCTCAGCATTTATTGATGGTCTTTTTTCAGTCAGGTTTTGATATTTCTGGTTCTTGGTATGATGAGCGATTTTTTTTTTTTTTTGTATCAGAGACACTTTTGGATGTTCTTTTGCATGTTGAATCCTGTTGTTCCAGCTCCATTTGTTGAAGAAACTATTCTTTCCCCACTGAATGGTCTTGGCTCCTCTGTTGAAAATCAACCTCCACAGATTTTGGGGTTCATTTCCGGACTCCCCACTCTAGTCCATTAATCTATACATCTCTTCTCATGCCAAGACCACACCATTTTGATTACTGTTGCTTTGAAATAAGTTTCAATAAGTAGTAAGTGTGAGTCCTCCAACCTTGTTCTTTTTCAAGATTTTTTTGACTTACCTGGGTCCTTTGCAATTCCATATGAATTTTAGGACCAGCCATTTCTGCCAACAGGAAGCAGGGATTTTGACAGGGAGCATACTGAATCTGTAGGGCAGTTTGGGGAGTACTGACACTTTGATAATATTAAGCCTTCCAATCCATGAACACAAGATGTCTCTCCATTTATTTAGGTCTTTAATTTCTTTGTATTTTTCGGTGTACAAGTACTTCCTTGCTTAAATGTATTCCTAAGTATTTTATTCTTTTTGATGCTGTTATAAATGGAATTGTTTTCTTAATTTCCTTTTCAGATTGTTCACTGCTAGTGTATAGAAACACAACCAGCTTTTGAGTATTGTTTAAGTTCTGGTTTGTTTTTATTACAGTCATTGCTGACTGATATCACCCACCGATTCTGAGGCTGGAAAGTCCTGTCCCTCCAGAGACTATAAATAGTAACTTCTAGATTTTTCTAGTTTGTTTTAAAATGTTTGATTTCAGTATGTACTGCCTCTACTCAGTACCTGGTACTGGATGAGATCAAAGTTGGTCTCCTCTTACTGGTTGAGCCACGGCCCCAGCATCCTGGTCAGCCTGCCCTGCTCCCTGGAGCCCTAGGATGAGCCTCCCTCAGTGCCATGGAGCCCCACCCCATGTCCCAGGAGAGCCTGTGCCCCATCATGAATGCCACATTCCCGACATGGGCCTCTTTCTCCAGCCTCTCCTGTCTCTTTCCCAACGCTTCCTTTCTAAGTTTCTCTTTTTGTCCCTCTTCACTTTGATTTTTTTCTTTTAGACTATTTGCAAGTTCCTCCTCTTTTTGAAATATCAGCTTCTGCCCTGAAAGACAGAAAGGCGTTTCACCTAAGACGCTCCACACTGGGTGCCGACAGCGCTTCCTGCCTGCTCTCCTCCCCGCAAGGCCACGGGGGTTGTTTCCACGCCACGGACAGGGACAGCGGTCGTGTGAGCAGTGTGGGACCAGACTGAACCTGGCCACAGGTGCCTGAGTGACATGGACACTGGCCACCAGCTCAGCGACCTCACGACCCTTGGAGGCTGGGCGCCCATGATGCAGGAGGAGGGGTTGGAAACCACAGCAGTGAATCACGGAGGCAGGGAGGCTGGGCCCCAAGTCGGCGGGCATTCGGCGAGACTCCTGTTAACAGTGCCTAGGAGAAGTGAAGCCTTCTGTTCTAGGCTGGGACGCCTAGAGGTGCCATCTGGAGGTGTCATCAGTGGGTCCGAGTGCCCGCCCTGCTGTGAGGGAGGGGTGGCAGGGATGCCCCGTCAGGTGCCCATGTGCCGGGGTGTCTGCGTGGGGCTGGGGGCCGCACATCAGGCTCTCAAGCGCAGACTCCAGCCCGGGTCTGGGGCCTCGCAACCACGGAGGCTGGAAAGGATTGTGAGTCAGAAAATGTGAGCCTTGGCCCCTCACTCGGGAGCTGTGTGGCCTTGAGCTCATCACTCAGACGTTTCTCATCACCCAACGGAGCAAACGACCCGCCCAAGGACCTCTGGCGGCAGGGCTTGTCCCCCCAGTGAGAGGACATCTGGGTGACGACACCCCCAGGCAGACGGAGCCCCGAGACGCAGGAGTCACGTGGACGGTGAGGACAGACAAGCCCCGGGGGGCACAGACCTCTCAAAACACCGCCCCAGAGGCCCCGCTGTTGGGGGAGAGCGAGCAGAGAACGGCCGCCCCCTGCCTGCAGACCCCAGGCGCCGCGCCGAGGTCAAGGTCTGAGCCCAGGGCCGTGACCGGTCGCGGGCAGGTCAGCTTCCTTGTCCTTACAGTGAGTCTTCCCGAGTTCTTTCCAGCTCAACACCTGGGAGTCTCAGGTGGCCCAGGTTTGGGGCTAATTCTAATATTTAAACATGAAAAAAGATGAGGGAGTTCAGCCTTGAGACTCTACACGGAGCCTAGACCCATGGGGAGGGTGAAGAAAGAAAATGCTGCAAGACTCAAGTCGGTAACTTCTTTTTTTTTTTTTTTTCAGATGGTTCATAAAAATTTATTAAAATTCAAAGTTGGAGAATTCCCTGGTAGTCCAGTGGTTAGGGCTCTGTGCTTCCACTGCAGGGGGCACAGGTTCAATCCCTGGTGGGGGAACTAAGATCCTACATGCTGTGCAGCATGGCCAATAAATAAAATAGGCTTTAAAAAAAATTGAAAGTTGTTTCCTCTCCTATCCCATGAGCATCCATCCAGCTACCTGTCAACTGTTAAGATGCATGACTGCTGTCATAAATGCCCTTGAAATCTTCAGGGTAACACATTTGCCTTTGCTTAAAACTTCTTGCTCCCTGCATTGTAGCCAGTACCTCTCTTGACACCTTTATATAAAAGATCTCCAAAATTTGCACCCCAAGCAAGCCATCCATGGATAAAAACGTGTACCCAGGATCAAAAAGTTGGCCCAGACAGGTCAAGGATTCAAGTCCACCCCTTCAACTTTCAGCTTAGTGCCTACATAGTGCTTAACTTCCTGCATAGCGCCTGTTTGCCCATGGATACAGCATTAAGCTTGTTCTTTAAGACCCCAGCAGCGGTTCTCATCCCTTTGGTACACAACTGTCCACCAGAAGCCATCTAAAGCCACATTGCATTCATGCCTGGCACCCATGCCTGGCACCGTTCCGAGAGCCGCCTTGTACCTTCTAAAAGCCAAGTCGGTAACTTCTAATTCTGGCCCTGAGCCAATGGCAGTTTTCCACCACTGCCCTGTTTGTTCTCCATTAACATGGCCTCCACCTGCCTGAAATGAGGCTCATAAGCCCTTATTCTGGTCTCACCGCCAAAGGCACAGCGGGACATCCCTTCACAGGCCGGGGTGGTGGGAGAGCCGCGTGCCAAGGCCTCCTCCCCGCAGCCGTGGACGGTGCCAACAGACGTCCGATCCTGGGGTCCTTCTTGTCCAGGCCGAGTTAGGCGGCGCGTTGTGTGTGTGGGGACAGAATAATTCCTGTTCCCCGGGGCCGCGGCGGTGGGAGGGGAGGAGCCCGTGCCAGGCCCGAGGGCCACACGGGCTGCAGGGCAGGTGCAGCGAGAGGCCGACTGAGTACTGAGCGCGGACAAAGGGCCTCTCTGGGCAGCCTCCCTGCACTGGGGGCGCGGAGTGGAGGGGGACGGGGGGAGCCCCAGGGCAGGCGTGTGGCCTGAAGACGGCTGCACACCGCTCTGTGGGGACACGTCTCAAAGTCGCCTACATTCCCCCCACGTACTGACACCAAGAAGAGGTCTGTGAGCAAGACGAGCGCACACGGGCCCCCAGCTCAGACCCCCCACCCCTGGGCGCCGCTCCAGTTCTCCAGGCCGTGTGGCTCACGGGGCATTGCCCGGCGACTTCTCTGAGGGTCTCCCCTGCCCGCCAGGCTTGTGCATGCGTGTGTGTGTGTGAATGTGTGTACACATGTGGGTGGGTATGTATGTGTGTATACATGTATACGTGTGTTGATGTGCATGCGTGTAGGTGTATATGTGGGTGTGTACACGTGTGTATGGATGTGCATGTGTGTGTAGCTGCGTCCATCCTTCTGTATCTGTATACATCTCCTCCTCCACAACTGGACTCCAGGTTTTAGAGGCTCAAGATATACTTTCTGATGCTTAGCACAGAACCCAGCTCACTGTGACCACTCAGAGACGTCTGCTGACCTAATGCGTGCTGGGCCCTGCGGCACAGACATGTGGCCAAGGCCAGCGGGTGGGCGCCCGAGGGCTGGTGCTCACACGGCTGGTGGCCCACTGCAGGGCTGCAGGTAAACGCAAACAGCGCGGGCAAATGGTGGTCCGGGGAGAAGCACACGCCAAAAATGGGAGAAGCGAGGCCGCCACAGAGAAACAGAGGACAGGAGCGAAAAGCAGTGGGGGAAGCAGCTCAGCCTTCCTGGGAGACAGACGGGACAACCGAGGCAGCAACGATCCCTGAAAACACACGCAGGAAACCGGCGTCTCCCGGTGCAGGACATGCAGCGACATGCGTGACAGAGAGCCCAGGAGCCGGCCAGCTCGGTGGCAGCACACGTCCTGATTCACGCTTTCTCCTGCACGAGTGTTTTGTAACGACCCCGTGGTGCCTTCCGACAGAAAGACCTCGGCTTTGGAAACGTAGAGATTAAGATTCAAGATGTGATGAGAGTCAAGGGGACGTGCAGGGAACTTCGGCACAACTTCCCCGAGAAACCATTTGGCGTCATGTATCAAAAGCCTGAGAGCTCATGCGCTGTGACCAAATGAAATGCTTTTTGAAGATAAAGATGTCTATTATAGAACATGAGAAATGAGAAACAACCCACATGGCCAACAATAGAAGGAAACACAAACACATTTTGACAAATCCACCCAAAAACATTCAATTTAACAAGTGAAAACCTGAAGACATAAAATGATCCCACACGCTTGTATGAGAGTGTGTGGACATGGGAATGTGGGTGGTAATTCTGTGTATAAACCCTGAAAGAAGGACATACCCTGACAAATCAGTAGCCGTTCCCTCTAGGAGTGGAATTACACAAGCTTTTGCCTAAACTTACGCTTCTCTTTAATCTATGTTTCCAGTTCCTCTATGATAAAAATGTACTTCTTTCATGGTGAAGGAAAAGCAATAGCAGGTATTTTTAGTTGCATTTGTTGTATCTGGAAACATGAGGCACCACCTTTCCACTTGCTCCTCGGGCTCGGAGCGGGCTTCTTTTTGGTCGCCTTTCCTTCGGTGTGAAATAATCTCTTCACATAAAAGGGCGTCAGCCCAGACGTGACCCACCCATGACGCCGCTGAGCAGAGCGGGCCCCTCTCCCTCCCAATGGCCTGTCTGCCTGCAGCTCTGCTCCGGGGGACGCACCGGGTGCCCCCCTCCCCAGGGACCAGGTGTGGGCTCAGGTGCGTCATGGCCCCCAGCCGGCCAGCAGGTGTTTCCCGGGAGTGACAGCCCCTCGGAAGCCTCTTACTCGCCAAGCCTGCGCCCCCCCAGTTGTAGGTTTCTTGTTAAAACAACACGTCACGATTCCGGGAGATAAACATCCACCTTGTTCATCGTGCTTGTTGCCCTGCACACCTCTGCATTTTCTTGAGACTCCAGAATTTTTCTACTTCCAATCTGGTGAGTGTTCAAGAAGCCAACGATACATATTTCCTATCTTTCCTCATCTAAGAGATGTCTTTTTTTTTTTTCTTTTGGTGGAAAAAAGAATCAAGAAAATTTGTTCACAGTCAGAAGCAGTCATTTTCTTGAAGTAACTGTGAACTAGCTAAATTGTCCAGAAAGGGGCCTCACAACATTACAGCACCACAATCAAACATCTGAGGCTGAGAAGCAAGACTGTTCCCTTCCCATGACTAAGTAGCTAATCTACATAACGGGCATTAATTTTTAATGCGTTTTATTTCACCGAAGCGTTACACTCCATTGCATTAATTGCTATGATGTTACATAAAGCATTCGGATTTAAAACTTGTCATGCACTTTTTCCCATGTTAATCTACACGCCTCCTCGATCCCCGGAAAGGAAGGGAACCCTCTTCCTGGCTGTTACCAGACCCGGTTTGGCCGCTGTGTGTTCAGGGAGACGATCTGAAATTTGCTTGGCCTGGAGGTCGGGGGCTCAGACAGCGCACGGGGACTCTGCCCCAGGGGCCGGCGGAGGCACCCTTGAGTTTGACCCGCACTGGGGGTGGGACTCCGGGACCAGGGAGTCCGGCAGGTGCCCGCTTAGCAAGGGGCGGGGCCTGAGCCAACGCCCCGCCCCCCCCAAGGCCGGCCCCACCCCAGTGGGCAGCCCCGCGCTCTGCTGTGAGCCTGGCCGCTCTGGGCTGCCCGGCTACGCTGAACTCAGCGGGGAGCTCCGGCTTCTAGACACACGTTCTGGGCAGGGCCTTTCCGTTATTTTGAACCCGTTTAACGCCGTGACCCAGAACACAGAGAGCTGCACCCATAATACGTGACATGCCGGTACTTTCTGTTCCACTTCTGCTACAAAGACGCCAGCCACAACCCACACACCAGCTTCCCACCGTCCCAGTGATGGGAATCACCTGGACTCCGGCTGCGGCTCCGAATCCCGGGCCCCATGCCAACCCCCGGACAGAACCCCGGAGGGAGGCAGGCACCCTCTGGGGACGGGAGGGGTGAGGGTGCATGTGGAGACCCCCGGCTGGGAGCGCAGAGGCCCCGGAAGCCACGCCGGCCGGGGGCAGACCCTCCGTCCACACACCCGCTCCCTGAGTCCTGCTGGGGCCGGGTGGCTGTCGGCCGCTGAGGACTGAGTCACGAACACGGAGACCACAGCCTTTCCCACCGGAAAAGGCTAATCCTTTGCAAAAATAAATCTGCCTCTTCCAGCTAGAATGTAGTAAAAAAACCCAACGTTCAGGTCAGCCTGAGGGTTTCTGAGGCTTCGCTGGGCCCCATAATCCTAGCCTCGACTTTCATGTGCCCAACACTTCCCAAGTCTAATCTAAGGTTTAAACTCCATCGTTTAAATATCTGAGAAGGTTAAAAATATCCAGGAAGGTCATTAAATTCTGGGAACTGCAGCCCAGGGCTCTGGCTCTGCCGCCACCCAGCTTATCTGCTGCCTCCCCAGGAGGCTTGTCTAGGGAGGAGGGAGGAGGGGTGGGGGTGGGGGGTGGGGCACAGAGCAGGTGTCGGGTGGGTGAGGAGGGAGGCGGGGTGGGGGTGGTGGGGGCCAGAGCAGGTGCCGGGCGGGTGAGGCGGGGGCAGAGCGCCGTGGCCCAGCCTGAGCCCCTCGGCAGCAGCGCAGGGCGTCGGGGGCCCAGGGCACCGTCTGCCCCTCGGTGCGCGTGGTCTCCTCTTGCGTCTTAGCTTCATTAATTTAAAAAACAACGTAATGTCTCCTGTACTATTTATATGTGAGATTTCAATTTGTCTTCTTTCTAAACAGACCATCAAATTAAAGTGTTAGGAGTTTGATTTTGCGTGAATGTATGCCCGGCTCCGTTTCACAGAAACGAGTTTTCCCCCGGAAGTCAGAGAGCTGGCATGGTTCAGTCCAGCCTTCTCGTCTGACACGGGAGGGATCAGAAAAGCTAAAACAGCAGCAGCTGAAACATTTGCCCACGGGCTCCCGACCGAGGAGGCCCAGTACGCGTGTGTCTGGCCTCACAGCGACGCGCACCGGTCCTGCTTGGCTGCGTTAATGGCACGGGGCACCGAGTAACCGTCTGAACCTGGCAGGTGCCCACAGGCGCGATGCCGAGCGGGAGCGGGCCCCTGTCTCGTCTGCTTCGGCTGAGAAGCGCTGGAGCTCTCAGGGGAGCCGCTGGGAGGTGACAGAGACACGGCTGTCCCTTCAACGCCCAAGCGGACCCCCTTTCAGCTGCGACGTGCAGGGAGAGCTGGGGTAGGAGGGGGGCTGCCCGCACCCCTGGCTGTCAAATCCTCCAGGGACACAGGCCCCACCTGCTTTGGCCAGGGCCAAACCCAACATGTTATCATTTCCTACCAACCCATGTGTTCCACACGACCTGCTAATCATCGCACATACACCTGTGATGACGATAGGGCAGCTCCCAGCCACACCCTGGCTAGAAACTCTTAATTAAACGCAAACAATGAATCAACCAGCACATATTTTCTGAGCATCTGGTGTGCGCAGGCCTCGGTGCCAGGCAAGAACTCGTGTCCCTCCTTTTCTCCCATGCCTACAAAAACATCCAATTTTTTTCTTAAATTATGGAAATCTCAAGGTATTCAAAAAAAAAACTTTTGCAAAGTGGAAATACACAAATCGTAAGATGAAAAGGATCAGGACACTTTGGCACTGGCCTTGGAAGGGATCTGGGAGTTTTCTCCTACCCTGTCCCCATTGAAGGTGCAGATATACTAGCCTTTCGTTGGCAATACCGTGTAATCCTTAGTGTGTGTGTGGCTGGTAAGCAACGGGGATCCGCAGCAAGGGGATTCCAGCCCCAAATGAGCCACAATGCTCCCCCCGCATTCAGTTTAAGGGAAGCCAGAACGAGTCCATCCTCTGACTAACTGGGAATCATAGATGTAGTGAAGCCTCGGGAGGCCTGCTGTATACACCGCACCATCTAGAGGTTAGGGGTGGGGGAAGGAAGGCGCCCTCTTCTGCTTAAACTGCCTGGGTTGTGAGATCGCCCTGGAGGCCGCTGCAGAGACGGAGGGTCTCTGTGCTCTCACCCCTGGTGGACAGGGAGACCTTGGGGGTTCTACTAACTGACCCCCCTCGGCAGCTGCCCCGGGCAGGGACTGGGGGCAAACCAGCTGCCACCGCCCCCTCCGCGAGGCCACCTCCCAGCGGGGTCACTGCCACTGGATCCAAATCTTGGCCTTGAGTACAGGACTCAGGAAACTGGCATATTTGCAGCCCAGCGAGAGGGAGGAGAAGGGGAGGACCAGGCAGGGAATTCCAAAGGCCGAGTAGAATCCACCCAGCCCTAACCCAGCTCTGGCCTGGAGTTTCGGATGAGGTGACAAACGGTGACAAAAGGAGACACAGCCCCCGATCAGAGCCCTGCCCGGAGAGTCGGAAATCAGAAACCGAGTCTGCTGGGACCAGCGGGCTGGGAGGGGGCTCCACCGGTCACCCGAAACCCCTGGAGAGCAAACCCGCGTGGGCGCAGGGACACGGCAGGGTCCCCAGGGACTCGGGGGCCTGGGAGAGCATTAGGGGCGCAGAGAGACCCCGGCTCGCCCTTCTGGACGTCCTTGTCATCGCTGCCGAAGCCCAGGACCCCCTGAGCACCCGCCCCCCTCATTTCCGGAGCCACTATCCGGACCCCGGGCTGGGCTCAGAGAGCGAGTGTGGGAGCCCCCTGGGCTCGGCTCGGACGGGGAGGGCGCAGGGAGCGCTTGGGCTCCTAGTTGGCAGAATTCGTGGACCCTCTCCTGGGTTCAGGTCCGCGCCCCGGCTCCGCGCCCGGGCCAGAGAAGGCAAGGCTGGGAAGGCGGCCGTGTGTGCGTGCGTGCGTGCGTGTGTGCGTGTGTGTGTAAGGCTACCCTTGCGCGCACCGCTGTGTATACGGGGCGACGTTCCCCTCTGCACAGCAGGGGCGGCAGGAAGGGGCGAGGAAAGGGCACCCGCGCGCCGGGGACTCGCCCACGTCCCGCGCCCTCTTCGCGGAGCCGGGTGCGCCCACAGCCAGCCAGGGAGGGTGCCTGGGAGATCCCTGGTCATCCCACTCGGGTGCCCCCACCCCGATCTCCCCGTAGGTCACAGCCCCGCTCCCGGTCGCGGACGCCGCTTTGTCCCACCCCTCCGTCCCCTCACCTGGGCTCCTGCAGATCCGACACAGACAGACGGGGCGGCAGCTGGAACCAGGCTCCGGCCAAGGCCGCCCGGACCTCCATGAAAGCGCACGAAGCTGGCGGAGCCCGCGCGCGCCTGCGGCCGGGCGCCGGCCCAGCGCGGGACTTGGAGCCTGACGGGGGGCCGGGGGCGGCTCCCAGCCCAGCCCCGCCCGCCGCTCCGGTGGCCGGGGGGGTGGGGGAGGGGCGCTTAAATGTCCCTCCCGCAAATCTCCTTGGCCCCAGCCCCCTGCGCAACCGAGTAGAGACCGCGCGCGCCGGACTGTCGCCGCTCCCGGACAGGTGCCTGCGCCCCCGTTGCCCTGCGCCCGCCCAGACGCTCGGGTGTAGACCCCCGCGCCCCTCCCGCCCCCGCTCCCGCGCCAGGATCTCACGGTGTAGACCCCCTGTCCCCGCTACGGCCCCGGGAGACTCCAGCGTAGGTCTCTCTCCCCGCCGCGCCCGCCCCCCGTCTCCCCTCCGGCCTCGGGACCCCCCGGTGTAGATCCTACTGCGTCTCCGGTCCCCGCTCCGGCCCGGAGCCCTCACCGCAGAAGCCTCGCGCCCTCCCGCACCGCTCCGGCATCGGCACCCTCCCCTGTGGGTCCCCGGCCCCACCGCGCGCGCAGCTTCACCTCGGGGCCCCCAACTCCGCGGGCTGCCGCTCGGCTCGCCGGGCCGGCGGCCTCCTCCAGGAGGAGCGCGGCGTCTCTGGAGCCCGCAGCCCGCGGAGTCCGGCACCGCCCCGCGCACCGCCCCCGGCCCGGCCCGGCCCCGGCGAGCCGCCCGGCTGCTGTGGCGCGGCGCCCCCTCGCGCCCGGCCGCGGGTCCCTAGGGCGAGCGGACCCCTAGGCGCGGCGGTCCGGCCGGGAGCCGGGAGTCCAGGGACGTGTCCACTCAGGGCGAACTCTCGGGGGCGCATGAGGCGCGGACCCCGCTCTGCGCCCCGCGCCCACCGACGCGACAGGCGCTCGCGCTCACCCCCCGACACAGGGGCGGCTCCAGAGGCGCAGCGACCCCCGCCCCCTCCATAACCACACGCGGAAGCGGCCCTTGCGGGAAAGGGGCAGGCGAGGGGCTCTCCAATGGGTGCGGTCGCGAGAGCCCGGAGGAAGGGCACTTGAGGGGTCTGGAGACGCTCGACCGGTCACCAGGAGGGCCTGCTTTGCGGGCCGCACTGCCAGATGCGTGTGTCGTGGATCCTGACGGCCTCTGTGAGGGACTGTTTCACCACGTGCATTTGCACGAAGCAGATGCTCCTCTCCAGCTTGCGCCTGGACACCGAAACCTTGGAAAGAAGGGTTTTTTTCTCCATAGAAACACTCACTGAATATCAGAGCCGGAGAGGCCTGGCCACCTCTCTGTCCCTGAAAGGCCACCTCTCCCCCAGAAAGTGATGGCTTCTGGGCGCCGGCTGTCCCGTGTTTTCGGCACAGAGTCTGTCCTAGGCTGAGCAGAATCCGTCCTGGGTGGTGGGGCATTTGCCCCCTGGGGATGGATATTGTAGCTGCTGAGGCAGAACTAGGTGGAGGATCCCTTTAACACAGAAGCCCTCCAACTCTAGAAACACTAAACAATAAATGAGCAAACAAGGTGGCTTATGGAAATCTCTCGGCACTCTGACCCACAGCGAGTGCCCAGCCTCTGGGCTGCATAGGTCTGAGTGTGGATGGGTATGTATGATTTCTCAGGCGAAGTATTCCCCGGCCCCTTACCCTTCACGGGAGGAAATTTCCAGCCCCAGCTCCACCGCGGCTGCCCCTTCAGAGCTTGTGCCGTGGTTGTGCTGTGCAGAGTGGCACGAACCCATCCCCTCCCCTCTCCAGACACCATACCTCTGTGCATCCAGCCGAAGCACTCACTAGCCTTTCCTGGCACCACGTCACGTTCTCAGTCAACTCTGCGTTTTCAGTCCGCAAAAATCTCTCCATCTCCCCAGTCTCTACTGGTGCAGTTGTTCTTGGTTTCTCCTGATCTGTGGTTTTCAGCTATTTGGTTCCTTAAAATCTAGGTGCAGTATATTTGTTTCTATTAAATTTTGTTTGTTAGTTTTTACTAACCTCTTTGGTGAGCCTGTCAGGTGTTTCAGAAGCTTAATCCTATCATACAGTGTATTAGCTCTGTCCTCACCTTGAGCTGGTGGAAAAGCGGTGACTCAACACTCTCCAAAGAGGAGGACGCCCAGGGGCCGGGGCCTCCACTGAGCTGTGCCTCTGTTTGGTGCCGACGACAATCACCTTGCCTTATCGTGGTGCCAGGGACACTCTACCCCCATCTAGACTGTTCTAGCAACGCACATTTTCTGTTTTCTTTGGGAAACTTAATTGAATGCCTTTCTGAGATAGAAACAAAACTCATTAGGCATCTGAACTGGTAAGTCTACCAATTTTACAAAAATGAAAAAGAAAGGATAACACGCGTGGTCTGTTTAATTTTGACTTTGTCGTGATGGACTAACTGTCAGCATTTTGTTTTAGGAACAGTGCAGTGTGAACTGACTGGCAGAGGGTGCAAATCTTGGTCCATCACTTAGTAGCCTCAGTGCATCTTTGGCCAAATTACTTACCTCTCTGTGCGTCACTTTCCTTGTCTATAAAATGGAAATAACAGTAGAACCTCCTTCACTGTTTTGATAATTAAATGAGTTAATGCTAGGACACATCTGGGCCATAGCAAACAAAACCAATTATCATCATTATTTTAGGCGCTTACAGAGCGCCTAAACAATCTAGAATGTGGTAGGAATGCTGAAACGAGAGACTGAGCACGTCTGCAAACCGAGGAGCTTTGAACTCCGGGCCCAGGGGCTCTTGGGGGGGGACACGCAATCCAGCCTCCGCCCGAAGGCTGCCTGGCACCCGCAGATGCGATGGGCACTGTGGGCATCCTTCCACGTGGGCCAACTCCTCTCCCTAAAACCAAGCAAATAGTTCAGCGTGTCGGAGAGGGACAGACCATTCTCAAACTTCCTTTTTAAGTACTCTTCTCGTCTCTCTAAGCCCCTTAACTTCCTTCATTATGTGTGTCTCATTCCCTTTTATTATTTTTATTGCTTTGTTTCTGGACTTCTGAATGTTTTGCTCTGTATTTCTGATAGTTTTGAAACCACGGTTAGGCAGCGTCAGTAAGGAGCTAACGCTGCGGGTGTTAGACCCTCTGGCAGCCACGTGTCTGGGGATCCAGCACTGCTGGTATTTTATAAATTCGCTGCTGGTCCACAGGACGGGAACCAGGGACAGGGTTGCAAAAGACGGTACCATCAGCCCCAGTAGACTCACCGTTGCTTTTTCTGAATAATATTAAATTCATTGCTGTTTGATGCATTTGCATTTTTCGTGTAGCTTCTGTTTTAGGAAAGGAGCAAACATTTACAAAATGTTTTTTGAACATAATACATGCTTATTGTTGAAAATTAGTAAACCTTCTGTGAAAAATACAAAGGAGAAAATAAGAAATCCCCGTACTTCCCATCTCCACCATTCAAACTTTACCACTGTTACTATTTGGGACCTATTTTGGTACCAAAACATTTTGGACTTTTTTAATGTAAGAATATATTTTTGTTTGTTTCTATACAAAAATAGCATCATAATAGCTCCTGGATTTTCACTGGATTTAACAGGAAATGAACATCTTCAGTGTTTTCCAGGCTCCAACATCATTTTAAATGATTGCACAGGATTCCTTCTTGTGGCTGGTACCATACTGTAACTGAAACTCTATTGTTTGACATCTATGTTTTCTCCAGTTTTCCACTATTATAAAATACTTCTGCCAAAACAGCTTTCTAGATATATCTTAACCCACTTTCTTGACTATAGTAGCATATTAGTAAATACTGACTGGTATGTTATTACTGGAAAATCCTTGCTGTGAATGAAATCCTTTTCTTGAAGAAATAGAAAGTTTGCATATGCATTTATTTCTCTCTCTATCTTAGCAGATAGTAATCCCCTTATGCAGGGACATTTTTATTTTTGCTTCCTTGTCCTTAGCATAGATGGGACCTGGCACCCATGTACGTGTTTGGAAGGTGTTTACTGTGAGTGTATAAGTGAGGAAGGGAATGAATAGTGTTATGAACGTACATGTCTAATTACATTCTTTACCAATGTTTTCTAAGTTAGTACTTTTCTTCTGGGTATTTAACTATAATTTTCATGAATTGGCTCCTTTTTGAAACAAGATGATACATTCCCTCCTCTTTTTTTGGTAACAGCTTTATTGAGAAAGAATTCAGGTACCGCACAATTCGTGCCCTTCAGGTGTGCGATTCAGTGGATTTTAGGATGCCCACAGAGCTGTACAACCGTCACAGTCAGCGATAGAGCACTTCCACCTCCGCGTAAAGAACCCCGGACCCTGGTGACATGAACCCACTTTCTGTCCGTCTGTCTGTCTGTCCACCTGTCCCTTTTGCATGCAAGGTGCTCAGAGCTCTGTTCAAGAGTCTGTCGGCCTTTCAGACACTTGCATTCTTTTGTTTGTTTATCTGCCTGTTCTCGGCTTTCTTTTTTGCTGTCTCTTCTTGTTCATGTCCGTTTCTGACGTGTGTCACCCTTCATCTCTGAGTGCTGTGGGGAACCAGCCCTCTCCCTGTCAGTGGTTCTCCCCACCTGAATCACCTTTCCTCGTTCACTCAGCTGCTACTTGAAAACATTTCTCTTTCTGCCTTTCTGTTCTCTGATTTTTCTTTCTGCGGAGCGTTTGCAGCATTTCACGTGTTCTGGTCACTTTGTAGTTCCCGCAGATGTCCATGATCTGTGCTCCCCCCACCCCCAGGCCACTGGCGGCTGTCCCACCCCTGTGTCCACCCCGTCCTCCTGCTTTGATGGATCACACGCCCCCCATCACGGGAGGCCGGGCCTTTGAGCTTCCCCAGAATTGCCCCTTTGTTCATCCCTTTCATCCTCCACCCCCACTCCCCTGCTCTGCGTTTCTCTTCTTCCATTTCCTCATCTTACTCTGAGCTCCATACAGGGACGCCACCTACTAAAAGGTAGATCGTTTGCTTCAGCGCGTCGTCCAGGAGGCCCTGGGCCTTCTCCTCACGCCTGTGGCTCTAGAACAGGAGACAGATGTCCTTCTGAGACGTGTGCATTGCTTTAGGGCAGACTCTGAGGACAGGGGCCTGTGGTGGATTCCTGCCAAGTGTAAGCAACCAGCTTGTCTCCGCGGTTGGGGGGTGGGCGGCTCACACGTTCGAATTCTCTTAACTCCACGCATCTGAGGAGCGAGGCTCTTCCCGGGACTGGGTCCTCCTCTCGTCCTAACGAGCAGACACACTTGTGGTCCAGGCCCGTGGGCCCGGCTCTGCTGCTTTTTATCTGTGAACTTCAGAATCTGTGCCTCAGTGGGCGATTCGTGCAACACTTCTCAACATGGCTTTTGTTATTATGAGATGCTCGTGATCCCAGAAGCGCAGCAGGGTTTCTTCAGGAGTCGCTCATCATTTAATTTAAACCTACAGTGGGATGCAAGGGTCTTGCTGCCTCTCTGTTTTGTGCTCATGAATTTAACATGCAGTTTCACTTGTGTCACGCTTCTCGAAAGCGGCCTCAAATTTGATGCAATAACGTTTTAAATTGTTTGAATTGCTTAATCCTGTACAGAATACTGAGTAAGGGTCTGGCTGATTGGGACTTGCTTTCTCCCGAGTTACTTGGCATCAGTGACACTCTGAAGAGAAATACTTCCCTTGCCTTTGCGAATAGGGCAGAGCCCTCGGCGGCTCAAGCGTCTCGGGACAGGCCAGTCACCCCCATCCAGCTCAGTAAATCCTCGTTCACACCCGCTCGGTGCCGGGCGTGCTGGGCACCGCGGCCTGAAAGATGCACTGGACCCAGCTGGAAACACCTTGCTCTGCGGTAGCCGTGCGGTGGGCGGATGGGAAGAGCCTGAATGTTGACACGCAGGGCTTTTCCGTCCTGGCTCAGCCTTTAAACGAGCTTTAAATTTCTCCTCCGCAAACAGGAACAGAGACACAGGGAGAAGCTACGGCCTACCCCGCAGCGCCGGCACACACGCACAAACCCGGACCGAGCGAAGAGCCTTTCCGGACGAAGCAGTAGCAGGCAGCAGGCCCTTGATGGCCTGTACGGGAGGTGAGCTCCTTCCTCAGACAATGATGAGTGAATCAGAGGAGCTGCGCGGAAGGATTTCCTGCGAGTGATAATAAAAGCGGTGCAGGAGACGCTCGGAAAAGGCTTAGCAGAATGGGTGCGACAAAAAGGAACCCAGACGCCGAGCAGTGACATCCCAGCCGCCCGTGACCGCACTTTCCTCCGTCCCTCAGAAGGAGGGTGGCCGTCCCCGTCAGGCCCAAGCGCGGAGCAGGCCTGCCTCCCCGCCCCCCACGCTGCCCTGGCCCGTCAGCCGCCTCTTCTCGCTGGGGTGGTGGTTAGAGCTTCCTAACTAAAAAGCAGGCAAGCAAATACCTAAAATCCAGCCTCCTTCAGCGCTGTGACCCTTGCCTGCCCGTACATGCTGCTATCAGGGCCTAAGCTGGTCTCCCCGAGTCCACCCAGGTGCCCGGCTGTCCAGGCGCCAAGGTCAGACCTGCCGGTGGCCTCACCGCAGACCCCGTCCGTCCGTGGTCCTCGCTCACGACGCTCCCTCCCTCCTTCGGACGGCGGACTGCCATTCATCATGCACGTTCCTCCCGCACTTGCCTTTTAAAAACTCTGCTGCATCTCCCCCCAACACACAGCAAGACCATTGCTTATAAGAGCGTGCTGTGTTTCAGGCAGAAATGCCTGTTTGTTGGCCTTTTTCCTGGGCAAATTTTCAGCCTCGCGCCCTTGCTAACAGTTCCCTCGTACACATTCATCCTCACGACATCTAGGGTGGGTGCCTCAGCCTGCCTGGTCTTTAATTACCGTTCGAGCGCCGTGGCTCTGGGGCGTCTGAAGGCCTTGGCAGGGAGGCAAGCTTCGTGCTCCCATGCTGGCTTCGGGGCTTTTCTTTGCTGAGGAATAACAAGGCCCGGCCCTAATTACAAGGAGTCCCCACTGTTCTCACAACACTTCCATCTGTGGCTGGCCTGCTCGCATCTGCCACCAGAGAACAGAACGCCCACGGCGGTTACACGCGCGGGGCGGAGCTCCTGCCCTGGTTACGAAACAGCCAAGTCATCTAGGATTTTCGTGCTTCCTAGGGGGGCTGGGAGTCTGGTCACGCCCCCCTCGGACAAGATGAGGGCTCTGGGCAGCCAGCCCGTGTGTGTGCGTGTGTGTGTGCACGCATGTGTGCGTGTGCGCCGTGCCATGGCAGGCGCTAGGTGCACGCGCTCAGGGAAGAGCACGGCGCTTCGCGTGGGAAATGCTGGGCTTCCTTCTGTCCTGATGTCAGCCGCTCCCCTCCGTCCCCCGCCCCTCCGCGCCCCTTCCCCGTCCTGGGGGAGGAAGCCTCCGGGATTCAGAGATGCTGGGCCCGGTGTGGGGTGCAGGGCGGGCCCCTGGGCGTGAGCACCCTGCGGACCTCCTGTCCGGGAGCGGCTGAGATGGGACGAACCCTCCGGAAGGACGGCCCCAGGTGGACCCTGTAAGGAGCAGGGCCAGGCGGGCGGGCGGTGGAGTCCCCCTGCTTCGGGGGAGGGTCTGCATCTGCCCCTCCAGCTCAGGGGCCCCCCGGGGCCTCGTGGCGGAGGAGCGGGGACACGGGTGGGGGCTACCAGGGCTGTGGCTCTAGGGCGGCGAGGGTGGGGTCAGCCTCTGGGCAGAGTTCGGTCTGTCCTCCCCCCGTGGAGCGCGGATGCCGCCAGGCGCGGAGGAGGGCCCACGTGGTGGCCCGAGCAACAGCCCCAGCCGTCTGGAGAGGTTTCCCTGCACTGGCTAATGGGCTGGCCGGCCGCTCGCGCCCTCGGACTGGACCGGGCTCCCGGCCGTGGCCCCGGTGCTGGTGGCCCCTGCTCCCAGCTTCTCTGAGAGTCGGGGTGGTGGCTCTTCACCCCCAGTTTCCCGCTGAAAAGTAGTAAACCAGCTCTCTGTTCATCAGAAGGGCTGCATGACTTACCTCTCAAGGCAGACAGAGCTTTAGTGTGAATTTCTAGAAGTAGCAGGTCCCGACCCTCTGTCCCATGACCGGCTTGACGGCGACCTCGGGTGGCGTTTGGTTTCGGGGATGAGAGAGAGCCCTTCCAGCAGGAGGCTCTTCTCTGTGCCGGGTCCTTTGTGCAGGTGGGGGAGGGACGCGGGGACGGGGGGCGGGGGACGGCTCAGCCCCATCCCGTGGAGACTGTGACCAAGGCCCCTGCGACCTCATCGCACCTCATGGTGCTGCTTCCCCTTCAGGGGCAGCCGTCCGCTCAGGGTCCAGGGGATGTTTTAATTCTGCTTGTTTGCTTTCTGGGAATAGTGGCTCCTTCCCAAGGGACTAAAATGAAAGTGACAAAAAATAAAAATGTCAACAAACATTTGGAAAAACTGTTTAAGCTCACTTATAAGCAAAAACTGCAAGTTGAAAAGATGCCGCTTTTCCTTATGAAGAGAAATATCTTCCAACGGCCCCAGTCATCCTCTGGGTGAAAACCCCTCTGAAGGAAACGGGCTGGAGATGGAAATGTTGGGGTCTAAGAGTGTTTACAGGAGACACATTCATCATATTGGGAAACGGGGATTTACTCAGCGTCAAGCTCAGCTTGTCCCGAGGATCCCGGCTCGTGGAACGCGCTTCGGTGTTTGGAAGCACCTGCTTTCGGGGCAGGATGTGAAACCGTGAGGAGTCGACGGCGAGGCAGGGCGTCTGCTCCAGAGAACAGAGGACGGGAGCATTGGCGCCCGGTGCTGTGTCCTGCATTCGTGGGTTGCAGTGACTTTTACTTTTATGCATTTTCCTTATTTCCTGCAAAGAATTTGGGTAACTTTCATAACCGTAAACGGTGGGAAATGAACAGCACGTAGGGGTCCTCCCAGCCTTGGGTCCTCCCTCAGTGTGAAAAGCCTGTGCTTTAACCTGGAAAACCTGAGGATTCCCCAAGGTTTACTCCGGGAAGGCCTAGCCCTGCTCTGAGAACAGGTTCTTTTTACAATCTGGTAAAAACTGAGGATCGAAAGTGCTTTTTCTAACCATAGACCAGCCGAGCGAAGAAAAAAAGTTCAACAAAGAAAAACCAAATGTGTTGACTGCCTCACATTAAAAAGGGAAGAAGGAAAGAAAACTAATTCTGGTGGAGAATCACATTTCCAGCCTCAGATCAGATAAGGGAATTATGATCGCATTTCCAACTTCAGATCAGAGAATTGTGGGCTTGGCCAAAACACTCCCTGTTCCCCTAGAGCGCTATTAAATGGTGAGTGATTTTATATTTTATTTACACAGATTGCCTCCTTACTGGAAACAGTTGTTACATAGGTAAGTGGGCTGGCACGAGCTCCGCACCTCACTTCCTCTCAGCCAAGGACGTGAGCTGAGGCTTCAGACGGCGTCTCGGGGCCCATGTGTCTCTCTGGTCTGTGCCCTCAGTCTGCTCTTGGCAGGACTGCACCTGAGCCAAGGCCCTGACGGCTCCAAGGGGAGGGAAGGTTCTGGCAGCACTTCCAGGAGGGATCTGGGTGGTTAAGCTCGGGTCACTGCGTCCAGAGGCATGGACTCCGGCACATCAGGCTGGGACCACGGGGAGGTGGAGGCCGGGGCCTCGCTCCCCCAGCTTCCGGGGCGGGTCATCCCCGGGGTCCTGGGGCTGAGGTTCAGCACATCCCTGCCCCCGGCCCGAGATGCAGTGCCCCCCACCCCATCGTGTCACCAAGGCTCTCCAGCAGCTGCCGAGTCTCCCCGCGGAGGGGCGGCAGAGTCGCCCCGGGTGAGAGCCGTCGCGAATTCTCTGTTAGAATGAAGCAAGGAAATCGCTGTTTCGCAGCTGCGATCGGTTATGAGTTGGCTTGGACTTAATCTCAGAGGTCATTTGGGCCTGCTCTCATTTACAGGTGAGGAAAGGTTTACTAATGTCTCAAATACAACTTAGAGGAATAGAAAAGGCAAACCCTGGTTTATTTTCATTGCCTCAGGGCTGACTATTCACTGCAACGAATGAACGTGAGCACAGGAGAAAATAGGGGCAGAATGTGTGGCCACATCAGGAGCTGCCCTGTGTGCCCCTCCTGGTTACCCACGGCCCCCCATGGTTTTCTGAAGCCCCAAACCTCAAAAATGGGAGTTGCAGGAGCTAAAAATAGACATGTTCCGGTGACAAACGCAGCCTGTCTCCTCCCTTCTTCCAGCTAAATATCCCAACTCTGTTACAATGTTTCATAAGCCCTCTCCGCCGCCCTGTACCTGCCGTGTGTGGCTCTGGATGAAATGGCCCCAAGTCCTCCCTCTCGCTCCCAAGCTGTGGGAGTCCAGGGCTGAGCCAGCGCGCGAAGTGGGTCCAGTCGGCTCGAGGCCCGGGGGGGGGGGGGCAGAGAGCGTGTAGCATCAGGAGCTGTAGCTGAGCGTCTGAGGGGAACTCGCCCTGCGCGGTGTGGCAGGGGGCGCGGTGCCAGTCCTGCGAGCGCAGCCCACACGCCCTTTACCAGCAGCGACGCCCTTACCTGGGAGGCTCCCATTTCCTATGCAATTGACCGTTGGATCCACAGTGGAAGCACCTGTTGGTGTGAGTGGACGCTGTCCTTAGTTTCATTTTCCATTCTTGTAGTTTTTTCTCTGTCATTTATGAACTTTCCTTACTTACCCTCTCGGCGCTGGGTCCGTGCCAGACGCTTGTCATGCAAAGGGTTCCTGTGACCAAGGCGCTTCTGCTCTTGTCGGGGAGACAGACCTGTAGACAGGTGTCAGATGTTATGGTGCAGGTAGATGGGTGTGACATTGCAGGTAGACGGGTGTGACTGTGCAGGTAGACACGTGTGACATTGCAGGTGGCCAGGTGTGACCGTGCAGGCATCCGGACCACCGGCATGCCCTTGCCTTTGTCACACGCAGGCCTTGGTTCAGTGTCTCTCCTCCAGGGCCGGAAAAGACATCTGTTAGCCGAGACCCCTGGGAGAGCTGGCACCTGGCCAGGCAGGAAGTTCTGTAAGGAATGTCCGGAGGGCCTTTGAGTTTACAAGCAGCGAGGCAGTGCGGCTTCCCTTTCATCTGGGCGGAGCCATGGGGGGGAGGGGAGGTGAAGTGACCAGAGACACCCCTGGGGCACCCTCCTGCTCCCGCCCTCACTCCCGCCTTGCTGACTCTGCTGTGGCCTATTTTCCGAGTGCACCTCTCTCTGCACGTCCACATCCTTCCGAGGCTGCCTCATGACTTCTGACGGTCCTGTGCCCCTTGCTTCACGCTCTCAGAAGTTCCTGGGCGGCGCTGAGTACAGCGGTCCCTCTCCCAGCCTCTGCCCCGGTTACGAAGCTACAGCTTGCTGCAAACGAGGCTCCTCCTGCGTCCTCACCCTCCTGCTGTCCAAGGAGACAGGCTACCCGGGGTCAGATGCGTCACTGTCGTTAAAATGCTCCTTGGACGCTGTCTGGACCCGGGCGGGACTGTGTGCTCCTCGGCACCAGGCATTTTCAGGGCCTTTGCGAAGGTGTGAATGGGCTCGAGGCCTCTGAGTTCTGGCCGCCGCACCAACTCATCACGCCAAGTCCCCATGGCCACCTGACGGGGGTCGCCGGGTCCCGAAGATCCCAGGACCGAGGTGCCCTTTTCCCTCAAGGGTTCGGGGAGAAGCCCTGGTGAACCGTGACCCAGCCCTGCAGCGTTAAGCACAGTGAGGACGGCGAAGATGGTGAAAAGGTTGCATTCTGATGCCCTCCCGGGCGGGCGAGTCCCTCCCCTGCTCAGCACCCCAGGTCTCACAGAAACTCGGGTGCCTGCAGGGCCCGGGGCCCCTCCCGGCTTCCACTCTCAGAGGAGCATGTGTGGTCTGAAAAAGCAGGGTCCACAGAAAACAAAACAAAACAAACAAGAGCTATCGTTTTCTTTACAGACGGCCCCAGGAAGCAGAGATGCTAGAATGTTCTCAGCTGGCAGCAGACACAGACTCACCCTAGGCCCACTGGTGCTGGGCTGCAGGCGGGGACATCACGGGGTGTGAAGCTCCTGGTCACGGTGCTGGGGTGCAGAGCGCAAGGCCCAGACCCTCTCTGGGCTGGGCTTCCTCGGTGGAGAGCAGTTCGTGCATCCACAGGGAAGAACTCAGCCCGGGGGGGACGCCCCCAGCCGAGCCACGTGTAAGAGTGGGCGCCGGGCTCGGCTTGCCTCCCGGGGGACACGCCCTGGGCGGCGGCCGCGCACAGATTCAGGACGGTGACACTGCCCACCTCCGAGGGCCAGGACCATGGAGGCCCCGAGGTTGGTGCCCCGCCGGGCTCTGCCACGGGCTCCCCCGCTGCCTGCCGTGTCTGTGTCCTTTCTCCGGGACGAAGCACAACCCAGAGCGTGACAGCCTTCTGTGGGCTCGAGTCCAGCCTGAGGGTTGTCTTCTGCGGATGCATCCCCCCTCCCCCGAGCTCCCAGCTGGGACGCCGTCGGACGCTGGGAAGCCCTCTGGCCCTGGCACCTCCCCTCCCCCCGATCCCCTCCCGTGAGGACACATGGAGGGCACACCCAGCGGTGGTGGGCTGTGTATTTGGATGAAGGGTCAGAAGCGTCATTTCACGACACGACAGGACGGAGCCCGATGGGCCCCGGGTGTCTGGGGGGCGGTGTCCTTGGGGGAGGCCGAGTCTGCGGGACAGAGCGGCGGAGGTGGCTCTGGGACCCTCGTGGAAAGGAGGGACCTGGTGACTCAGACGCTGAGTCGCATCTCCCCCTGCGGCTCTCTGCAGAGTGCTGGACTGGCGGTCTAAGGGATAGGCAATGGGCCTGTCACTGTGGGACATCAAGTGTGACATCATCACCCACGTGACGTCACAAGCGGAACAGGCACGCCGTGAACGGGCGATGCTGCTGGGGGCGGGGGCAGGGGGCAAATTAGCCTTAGGGTGGTTGCAGGCTGTTTCTACTGCCCTTCGATTCGTTCTCTGCCCACGCGCACCCTCCCTCCCCCAGTGGGGTGGATTTTCCTACTTATTATCGGAAGTGGGAAAGATAATTACCAGGTGAGGAATCGTAGGTAACAGACAAGGGTGCTGGTTACAAGTTTGCTTTGGGTAGAAAGTTTTACTTGTTTGACAGCAAGATAACAAGCGTTGACAGGACAGCACTTTTTGGAAAGACCTATTTGAAGAACATTGGAAAGGCTTTCTAGACGTTTCCACCGGCTCTCAGCTGGCCCCCGACTCCCTGTCCAGCTCTGGGCGGAATGGATGGGCTCTAACAGCCAGGCGAGTGATGCCCTGGGCATGCCTCACTTCCTTCAAGGCGTGTCGCTGCACATGACCTGGGGGTCTGCTGAGGGCGGGGGAGCAGGTGTGGCATCGGGGCCCAGCTCTGGGCTCAGCCTGCAGCTCCCGGGTGCCTGAGATGGAGCCCCGGGCGCCCCCAACCCCCGCCGGCCCGAGCACAGAGCAGTGAGGCTCCCACAGAGACCTCGGGGTCAGGAATCGGGGTCAGCGTCACAGGAGGGGTGACCAGGGCTGGAAGAGACGAGGGACCAAGGGGAGAGAGAGGCCAGCCCCTCCCGCCTGCAGCCACGCAGCCCGGGTGTCTCTAAACCCAGCTGTGCAGCGCGTGAAGGCGTTCTGAAAGGGGCGCTTCTAGGAGAGCGTCGCTTTGCTCAGGTTGACTGTGAGCACTCAGCTGTCCCCTCGTTTATTCTCGCGAAGGTAGTTTCCAGGGACCCATCCAGGGCTGGGTGCTGGGCCGCTCGCTGGGACTGGTTCAGCAGCTGAAAGACAGACCCCCGCCTTCAGGGGTCTGCAGCGCTGAGGCGTCCGTGGTTGACCCCTCCCTTGGTTGGTACGCGGCTCTGGTAACACAATTCGGGAACAATCACGGCCCTGCAGAGGCTCGAAAGGCAGAGGCCCGGTACTTGAATGGTTACCCTGCTCGCTTATTTTCCTGTATTTGCTGTGAGTGACTGGAAAATTCCCCATCCCTCAACGCCTACGAGCCAGAGATTACCAGAACCAAAAATAAAAAGATACCCACAGCTTTTCAAAGAGGAGCAGCGAGGTGATTGAAGGCTCCCCCAGCCCTCCTCCACCGGCCCCATCAGGGCCTCCAAGACAGCCAAGCAATTAGAGAGACAGTTGCTATTGGGGGAAAAAGTACCAAATGCTGCTAGCTTTAAATCCTTCTTTTTTATCAGATTGGACTCTGGCCACTTTATAAAGCTGAACATTTAGATTTTAGAAGGAAACGCAACAGCCCACGGGTTCAAGAGTGATACCAGGTCTTGCAGAAGACAAATGTTATGAAACACATACAGAGAGAAAGATCCCTCATTATGAACCGTACCCTGCACTGTTTCCAATTATAACCAGCGCATAATTTAAAAACTTCCCAGCGTTATTACCTTCATCACAACAGCAGACGTGCCCCGGAGTCCACGCCCCTACGAGGCAAGAGCTCGGTGGGGAGTCCTCACGCCCAGAGGCCTACACAGGCTTCCCTGGAGGACGACCCATCCACTCACCCGCAGCTGAGGCTCTGAGACGGAGATCGTACCTGGCTGGTCCTGCCCTCATGCCCCACGGAGACGGAGGGGAGGGTGTGGGTCTCGGCTTCCCCAGCGGACGGAGCCTGCTCTGCCCTGGATGGCGTGCAGCCAGAGGGCAGTGTCAGGAGTGGACGCAGAGCCTGGGAGGCGCAGCTCAGCCAATCGCCAAGCGTGAGCTTGGACCCAGGGGGCTGCACACGGGGAAACTCATGCAGCAGGGCTCGCAGGGGAGGCCCTGGTGCTCGGGGCCTCTGGGCCGGGACGGATCGGCGGACGCGGGCAGAGGCAGGGCCAAGAAGGTGGCTGCGGACCGAGCCTGAAGCAGTGCCTGTGCTGTGCTCAGTGAGCGGGGTGGTCCGCTCGGCTGCAGAACGGGGACATTTGCTGTTTGATAAACCGCAGGCCGGGTTACTGCCTCGTGGTGATTGTGAGAAACGGGTCCAGAAAGGCCAGCACAACTCAGGCCCAATGGTGGCCCTTCCCGAACCGTCCTGGCAGCACGGTCCTGGCACCTACGTGTCCCCAGGTCATTGCTGGGGGGTGAAACCCTGGAGAGCGAGTGTCTGCAGGCTCGGAGCCCCATGGGTTACTCCGCGGTATGGGGCTGCGTATCTCACGCTGTGTAATTACGTAGCCAGATATCCCCGGGGGGTTCTGTTTACAGAGGGATTTCTGATCATTCTTGAGCTTTGCTTAATAAGTGTGAGTGTGTGTAGGTGAGTGTACTGAAAATAGCTGAAGATCTGTAATAAGCTGGAGGAAAGGCAGGCAGTTAGTTTGTCCAAGTGCCTAGCAGCACGATTTGGGGGACGTTACGGACTCTCTCTGGATGTGAAACGAATGGACTGCAGCTGCCCACGTGCGGTCTGCACAGGGTAGGCCTGCACCCCCGGAGCCTGCTGGGGGTTCAGGCTCAGGCTCCGCCCCGACCACGGATCAGAATCTCCGTTTTATAAGGTCCCAGGCCACTCATCCGCGCGCAAGCACGTGCCGGAGGCTGGGCCTCCCCATCTCTGAAGTCCGTCCAGCTCTGCATTTATTTGATTCTATGAAAGGAAGGAAGGCTCTTAAGAGGCCATAAAGGGACCAGCAGAGAGAGAATCTCTCACCAACGGGCAACAGCACAATGCTGATGAAGAGCCTTCGTGTTTAATGTGTGTGCAGGGCAAGTGCGGGTGGCCCCGTGCAGCGGTGCTGTTACTAAAATGAACGTTTGTGAATTGACCATTTAACATTCGCAACCTGACCATGAAATAATGTACCACAGAACAAAACGCATCAGTTCCTGTCTGCTGTCCTGCTTTGTCTCTTGGGTCACTTGCGTCGGGTCTGAAACCAGCCCCAAGTGGGAGGACTTACAGCACGGAGACGGCAGATGCCACAGACCAGCCCCAGTGGATCCTGACCCGTTCCCGGCGCCGGGCGTCTGTCTGTCCACAGTCTCGCGGTGAGTGGAGCGAGAAGGCTGCTTCCAGCGAGATGTGGGAACTCCAGGGCCTGGTCTCAGACAGAAGGCAAGCGGGGTCACAGGATCACTTGGGAGCAGCCCGGGGCTCTGCGTGTGCACCTCTTTCCTTGGATGTGGTTAGGAGGAGACTTTTGCACCAGAAGCCAAAGGGGGCTCGCCCTGCCTCAGCAGCAGCTGCGGGACGCTGGCCGCCAGAGCTGGGAGATGGCCGGCTCGCCCCGGGGCAGGCGGAGCCGCTCCTCCCGGGCTGCACCTTGCCCTCCTCCCGGCCCGGCCTGCTGAGTGATGACCACTAGAGCGTTTCTCCCCTGGAACCATCCTGCCTCGCTTCGTGGCTGCACGTCCAGTGACCAGCACCAAGTAAATAAGTGTTCAACGTACGAATGAGTAAGAAAGCAACCCCACCGGGAGGGGCTGTCCTGTCCTGTCACCGGCCCGCTGGCACTAACACGCGTGTCAAAGGGCGTGCTGTTGGCGTGAGCGGCGGGCGTTCCCGGATGCTCCATGGGCTGGCGCAGCTGACAGGCGTTGGAGGAGTTTTCGGCGAGAGCTCAAAACCAAGCCTCGTGCCCGTTTTCAGGGCCCGCTTGCCCCCCGGCCTGTCACTTGGAGCCGGCGGGATGACTCAGCGGCCCGGAGGGTCTGACCAGGACCCACTTCGCCCCGCGGAGGAAGGTTCATGGACTTGGGTGGAGGAGCAGGGGACCCGCCCCCCAGGCTCTGCGTTTGGGCCGGGTCCAGGCACCGTTCTCCTCTCGATGCACATATGTGTTTACAGTGGAAGAAACGCAAACAAAAGTTCAGTTCATACGCGTGTGGGTTTCACGTTTATGTTTTTCCGTTGCAGAAATGAAACTACTGCTAAATATGTTATACGTACATATATATAAATAAATCATAGATACACGGATTGTGTTGTCTCCAGCGTATTTTTATATTCTATCTTTTTAATATACTTCAGACAACACTGATGTTTGAACAGTGGACACGAACCCCTACGGTGGTTCTTCTGGAGCTCGGGGTCGGATTTTCCTTTTTCCTCGTGTGCTCTGTGTGGAGATTTCCCCTGAGCATTGCTGGGCGGCTGAGGCCCCGTTGCGGGACCACAGGCTGCTCCCGGGTCAGGCAGAGTCCGAGGAGCCCGAGGGGCTGCTGCACCGGGTCTGCGGCTCACGGATCAGAGAAGGTGGAGGTCAGTAAAAGCTGCTGTCCCCACAAAGCCTCTTAAATGGGAAAGCGCAGGCTCCGCGTCAAGGTGACAAGGAAGAAGTGCCCTGGGCCCAACGGGCAGCTGAGTAACTGTCAGTGGAAGCGAAACAGAGAAGCACAGGTTTGTGAAATGAGCCAACGGGTCTCCTGGAAGCCGGGCGCAGACAGGAGGGGCCAGGGGAGGCTCCAGGGCACAGAGGCTGCCGTCCAGAAGGCAGCCCTCGCCGCCCGCTGGCCGCAGAGACCCCAGATCACGCTAAGAGAAGTGGAGGCTCCCCCGGCCCTTCTGGACACCACACACGTGTCCCTCTAGAAGCGTGGCCCTGGCTTCCGCGGTGGGGACCACAGCCAGGAGGCTGGCGATGGGCGGGGGCCGAGGAGCGGGGGCGAGAGAGGCGGCCTGAGGAGAGGTCAGCCGGGAGGGGAGGGGCCGGGCCGGAGAAGGAGGAGCCGCAGGGAGCGGCCAGTGCGGAGAGGCAGGCAGCCTGGGCTCTGGCCTCTGGGCTGCAGGCTTCGCTGGGTTTTCTTTCCCGCCCAGCCGAATACTTTTGTGTCCTCAGGACACACCCCCCGAAGGCGTTAGAAGCTCGACGGCGTGTTTGATGCTGGTCACCGGGCACTGGTCTGACTCTGCGTCCTGTGTGCCTGCCTATCCTTCTAGAAGCTTCAGGGGCCCCTTGTTACTCCTTTGATGATCTGTCTCCAGAGCCGGCTGTACAGGGACCAGACTCTGAGGCTGCCGTGTCCGTCCTCGGGGAGGGGCGTCCACTGGGGCTTCCAGTTTTCAAGCTCTCGCGCGCCTTGGCCTCGCAGGCCCCGATTTTAATCCCGCCTTAATCTCGTTCAGTACATTCCGCCCACTTTGCTCTCACCACTAAGGCATGGGGGGCGAAGCTGGGCCCAGGCTGTCTGTCCCAGCAGTGAGGGCTCTTGGAGGTGAGTGAGAAGCCCGTGTCTCCCCTCCTCTGGGTGTCCCGAGGCCCCCCTGACTCTGGCCGTCATCGCCCGGGAGGTCCTTCTCATGGCCGAGTCCTCCGTGGTTCCGAGCACGCCTGGAATTCTCAACGGCGCCGCTGTCAGGGCCCACCTCGTCACGTCACACGGGGTCTCTTTCTCTGGGGCGCGGCGTGTGGGAAAGGTCTCTGCACTTTTGCGGCATTGCGTCTTTAGCGTTTTCACCCGGGAGTGGTCCTCACAGCCGCGGAGAGCTTACCTTCTGCCTAGAGCAGGTGCTGCCGGTTCCAGGGTCCCTCGGGCGCCCGCCACGCGGACAGCTGGACCCGCCTTGGGGATGGAGGGCCTGGCCCGGCGTTCAGGAAATCTTGTGGTGCACGGCTTGTTTGTTCATCCGTGCCGCTCCCCAAGGGGCGAGGGTTAAAAGAACACAGACAAACCAAAAAAGAATTTAAACCCTCCTCTACGTAGCTCAGCTATTAGGAGGGGTAAGTCTAGTTTTCCCTGATCAAAGCAAATACGACCGCTCGCTCTTTCACTTGGACGGTACTTCTGAGGCTCTCCTGGGTGCTGGAGGCCAGCACTGTCTTCTAGCCCGTGTGTTGCTGTGGTAACCGCCACCGGCCGGCCGCGGCCCAGCCCACCCCCGAGTGCGCCCAGACCTTGGGTGGGCAGACCCTCAGGGGCCCGTGGCTGCTAGAGGACCCCGGACAGCGGGCTGGGCCTCAAGGCCCTGCTATGTGGCAAAAACCAGAGCAGTAACTGTTGTAAGACCATCCACAGCGGCTAAAATTAGTGCAGAAGCTCCGCGATGGGCAGGGTAACTGCAGGTCTCAGAAACTGTTGAAAGTGGAGTAGAAAGCTGGCGGCCGCTGCTCTGACTGCAGTCCCGACACAGGCTGAACGGCCCCCCCAGGAGTGGTCCCGGGAACCTGAGAAAAGCCCACCTTGAGGGACCCTCCGGGAACCCCTGGCTGTGCTTGTCAAAAGGTCTGGGTCGTGACAGAAAAGACTGAGGACCTGCAGGGGATGAGGGGGCCTGACGACCGAGGAAACGCCGGAGCCGGGCCGGACCAGGGGACAGACAGGGGACCCTAGGGGACAACCTTGTCCCCAGGGGTCAGGCAGCCGGGCCCCTGGCACCAGCTCCTCACCCGCTGACCCCGGTGACACACAGCCATGGGCCGCCCGGGCGCCCCAGGGACAGCACGAGCAGATGGTGGTAGCTGGAGACACAGCCCCACTGCCCACACCCAGCCTGGTTCTTCCGAGTGGATCACGTCGGCTGTGGGGGGATCGAACACGACCCGCCCTCCCAGGCTTTCAAGCCCAGAGTTCACGCCCTTGCGTTGCCCCGCGAGGTCGGCTCTGGGTGGGCCCAGGTGAGGGTTTGTTTTCTTCCCGAGGTGCTCTTTGTAGACGCTCTGGGTGTGGGCGCTGACAGCGCGGGAGCTGTTTTCTCTCCAGTCACCAAGTGCAGGTTGTGACACCCTGGACGGACGAGCCACTTACGACACTGCATTGACCAGAAACGCTCGTCAAGACCAACGCCTGTTACGATGAGCGCTGGTCTCCCCTGGGTTTGCATTTTCACATCCAGTGACTTTTTCAGCAGAGGAAAAGGTGATGTCTCATTTTTTTCCGGCGCTGAAAGTACCTGTTGGGGCCTTAAGCCAGGGATGTTTCAGGCATTGCTAGTCCCGTTGGTGTTCTGATCACTTACTTATTTAGCAGGAAGCCTTTCCTCGCACTGGGTCCCGTGTGCAGACCTGCACGTGAGCCGACAGAAGGGCAGCGGGTCCTTTCCGGAAGGGCACAAGCCGGGCCACCGCTGGGGTCCCAACAAGGCGCCGTCCGGGACCCATCGGCCCAGCCGACACCCTCCCCGAAGCCAGAGGCTCCCTTTTTGCCGTCGCTGGCGTTAGACACTCGACAGACAGACGGAGCACCCACTGCGCCCGCCAGGTGCCCGCGAAGGCGCCATGGGGCCGCACAGAGTCCCGGGAGGGAGGCAGGGGCCGGGAGCCATGGGGGGCGGGGGGAGAATACGGATGCTGTTGGCTTCCGGGAACCCGAGCAGCAGAAGGTCACTGGGTGCTGCCTGGGCCCCGGCGGGCGCCACTGGCACTCAGGGCTCAGACGGGGGCTCCCGCGTCACTTCATCCGGGGGCACGGGTGGAGTCGCTTCCGGGAGCTGGGCTCCTGTCACCCCCGGGGGCCCGTGGCTTCGCTTTGTTTCTAACGATAAAGCGGCTGTGGACTGGCCCCCCTCGTCCCGAGGGAACAGAATCCACGACATACTTGCTGTCGGACTGAATCTCGGAACAGCAGCGTTCGGCGCTCGCCGTGCCGGTCGAGGGGGTGGCTCTCTCTTGTGGGGACAGAGAGGAACCAAGGCCACACGTTAATCTCAGCCCAGCGTCGGGAGACTGCGCCTCCTCACAAAGTCCATGAGGAAACCCTGGGGGGTTTGGGGGGCATCACCGTGGGCAAGGAGGGGCTGCCGGCTCCGCAGCCCCGGGTCTTTACCCCGGGACCCTCCAGGGGGGGTCAGAGGCTGAGCTGCCCCGCAGAATCTGGGGTGGCCCCTGGAGACCCTGGTCCAGATGGGGGTGGGCGGTGCCCTCCTCTCCTGCCCCGCATGCCCCCGCGCCCTGCCCCCCCCAGCGGCTCCCGCCTCCCCGAGGGCAAGCAGGATGGCGCCCATTGGCCTTCACCTGTTTCCTTCTCAGCAGAGGTGACGATGGCGGCCGAGTGCTGGGCAGCAGCTCCGCCCCCAGAGATGCAGCTGGACGGGACCTGCCTCTGAGCCTCTCCCCAGCGACCGGGGCCTCTGCAGAGGGCAGGGGAGAGGCCGAGACCCTGACGGGCTCTGAGGTGGCCCCTCACGGGGAGAGCAGGTCGGGGCCCCCAGACTTCACGGGGGGCTCTCTCTGCAGGGCTGACCCAACCTATCGCGGCCCCTCGTCTGCCGTGGCGTGAGCCGGGGGTCCTGACCGTGATCCCTGCAGCACACACAGGAAGCCAGGACGTCCCCAACCTCAAATCCAGGCCGACTTTTCTGGAGCACTGTCGTCTCGGGGGAGACAGAGAGCCTGGAAGCAGCTGCCCAGAGAGTGCTCTGGAACTCGGTCCAGCCTCTCGGGTGACACGTCACATGGTGACCTTGTCAACTCGTGTTGCTGCTCGGAGCTCAGACTCTAAGGCCAGGTCCTTAGGGGCCTTCGTCTCCGCACAGATGGTCCCTGGTTGGTGCCAGGACGCGGCGGGCGCTCAGCTGTTAAGAGAGGTCAGAGCTCGTGGGAGACCATCTCCCGTGGATGCGGCATCAGTCAACCCTGGGCGGTAGCGTGTGCGTGCACGCACGCCGTGTGTGCACACGTGTGCTCCCACATGTACGTGTGCGTGTGTCTGGGTGGGTCATACGCTCAGCAGGACTAAGCGAGCACTACAGCGGGTCCAGCGTGGGCCACAGACGTTGCTGGCCTCAGGCCCCAGGGGCCCCTTGGGAGGAAGGCAGACAACGGGGGCCAGCCCAGCTGCCCACCTGGGGTCTGGGACGACTGGGGCCTGGGTCTGCAGCCTGGGATGCGGGACCAACCGAACTGTCCTTTTACTACAAAGCAACTGGCCTTGTTCTGTGCATCTTTAAAACTCAGACCGAGCGACTTTATTCACGTTCTTGTCACTTTTTATTACAGAAAATTCCAAACACATACAAAGTAGGCAGGACTCAAGCTTTTCCAGTGAAAATCGCACTGACCTCGCTCCCCTCCAAGCCTCAGCCCGCCCGCTGTGCCTCGTACTGTTCCAATGCAAACCCCAGACATCATGTCACTCCATCATACATCTTTCAGTACATTCTCTTAAAAAGGGGGCTCCTAAAAGAGCTACACTTCACCTAAAATAAGTGAACAATATTCATTAATATCACACATCTGTTCATGTTTAAAATTCCTGTTGTCACGCTGTGTCTGTGTACTTTCAGTTTGTGTGAATTAGGATCCAAACAAGCCCACGCGTTGGGATTGGCTGGCATGCTTCAGTCTTTAATCAGTAGGTTCCCCTCCATCTCTTTTGCTTTTCTTGCAAATTATCTTTTGAAGAAGCCAGGTTGTCTCACGGAGTCTCCAGCAGCCTGCCTTTTTGCATGTTGGATATTGACGATGAAAAGACATGGAGGAGACGTAAACGCATGTTGCTAAGTGAAAGAAGCCCATCTGAAACGGCTGTGCACGGTGTGTCCAACTACAGGATGTTCTGGAAAAGACAAAAACTGTGGACCCGGTGAGCAGATCGGTGGTGCCAGGGGCTGGGGGCGGGAGGGAGGAACGGGGGGAGCACAGAGGGTGTTTAGGGCAGTGAAAACACTCTGTATGACCCCATGATGGTGGGTACGTGTCATTACACATCTGTCCAAACCCACAGAATGTACAACACCCAGAGTGAATTTTAACATAAACTGTGGACTTTGGGTGATGATGTGTGGACATAGGTCCATAAGTTGTAACAAATGTCCTGTCTGGTGGTGATGTCGATAGTGGGGAAGACCGTGCATGGGCCGGGAGGGGGTGTACAGGAGAGGTCCACAGCTCCCCCCTCAACTGTGCTCTAGCCTTAAGCTGCTCTAAAAACTAAATTCTATTAAAACAATATGCATACGAAACTAAAACAATACATTGAAATGCTAATGTGGTTACATTTGGTGGCGGGATTATAGCAATTTTTCTTCCTCATCTTTGATGGGGTCTATGTTAAAATTTCACAGATTTAAAAAAGCCAGGCACATGACCACAGGAAAGGACCGTAAACGCTAAATGCGACTGTCACCTCCAGGTGGTGTGATGAACGTCCTTTGCTTCCTTTGTTGTACTTGAAAATTTTTCCACCTGGGCAGCACTTTCACAATGGAAAAGCTTTATGTAAAGACCAGGCGGCAGCTGTAAACGTGTGTGCGTGTACACACATGTGCACACGTGTACATGCACACACACATGCACACGCTCAGCAGTCCACACTGGATTGAATCTGACTTTGAAAATACAAGGCCTGTACCGTGAAGCTGGCCCTTGGGGCGTGCGAGTGGGTGGCTCTGGTCACCCTCCAGGCTCTTCAGCTCGTGTGGGGCAGCCCGGGTCCCTGCAGGGAACACGTGTCCCCGCCCTGACACCTGGGCAGCCCCCGGCCCTGACTCGGGTTCCCGTGTGGGGTGGGCCCACAGACGGGTCAGACTCACACGACAGGTGTCCCCACGTCACAGCTTCACGGTTGTTTTAAAAACGTGAAAAAACATGAAAAACTCAGATGGGACATGAGATCCACCCACGTTTACACAAAATTTCAACATTCCGTTTCTCAAGGAAGAGGGTAAAATTTCACATTTCCAGTGTTACAGATTTTTGAGTTTTTGTAAAAAGTGGCTTAAATTTATGATCTGCTTGTGCAAAGATTTCTCATGGACCTAAGGGATTCTCTCTCCCAATTCCTGGTCATGAATTTCCAGACAGCTGTCTTAAGCATAAAGCCTGACGTTTAAGTTACGTTCAGGATAGCAAGTTCAAGCTTCCTATTAAAATTTCTAGAAAAGATGTCACTTGGAGGGGTTGCAGCACATATTATCCAGCATTTCCCTGACTCGAGTGCACCTCTCTCTGCGAGACAGCACGCAGGCCCCCCAGGCAACCCTCCCCCAAGGGTGGCGCCACCTCCTCAGGAGGCTCAAGGGGCCCCGGGGACCTTCGGTGCCACTCCGGCCCCGGGACGGCTCAGCATCCCAAGCACGTGCCACTGAGAATAAGGCTGCAAGGAGACGTTTAACCACCCCCAGCCCTCTTAGGGATATCCACCCGAGAGGCTGTGTTGGGTTTCGGGGGAAACCTTGAGATTATTCATGTTCCCAGTTCTGTCTTCTCCGTTTCTGCCCTAGTACAGACCCATCAGAGGGGCCTCCCCCTCGCTGCTCCCCAGGAATGGTTCTGACCGGGAATCCTGGAGCCTCACACTGTTGTGGAGACTGGCAAGTACGCGAAAGTACACTCACCTTGGTGAGGAAACTAGGCAGGGACTGTGCCTGGATTCTTGACGTCTGCCGGCCCACATCTGTCCCGTGTGCATCATGATTCCCGCTCCCCTCCCCAGCCCCGTCATCAGGAGGGTGGGTGGCATCTGACCGTCAAAGAGAGGACAAACCACGGGAGGAGGATCCAGGTTCCCAATGACACCTGAGCGTTTGGTGAACACCTGGATCCAGCCGTACCTGAAGCTCCACCTCACTTCTCAGACAAGCCAGTCGATACAGGAAGACAAGCCCACTGGAGCTGTGGCTGTTACTTGCAACTGAAGAGTGTGAAGAGGACACAGCCTGAGCCTAACACTCACTTTTAATCCAGTAATTAGCCCGGAACATGGAAAGAAAAACGTTTGCTGTGTGCTGATCTAGAGCTGGAAGAAGGCACACCTTCTGTGTCTTGGTGATCCAGCAGCCCAGCGGCTGCCCCTCCACACGACAGGAATGCAGCATCACAGGCACATCCCGGGCTCTGACTCCTCCACCTGCAGCCTGACCTGGAGGGATCACGCAGGAAGGACCATGGGGCTGTCTCAGAGGAGGCACGAAGGCAAGTTCACCAGCGTTACTGCCCCGGGGGCCACGGCCTAAGGCTAGTGCCCAGGGGTCTCGGGTCAGCGGTACCGGGTGGGGTCTTCCTGGGGCCGCCCGAGCACACGGGGCCTGTGGGTGAGACCTGTGACCCCAGGGGCGGGACCACACGTGGCCATGCTGTCTGGCTGACACACCAAATACGATGAGTTTCACACCCTGTCAGCGCTGAGCTCCCAGGTCAGAACTGCCTCTGGTTTCCTTGGCTGTCTTAGATCAAATTTTGATAAATCTAGTGATTAGAAATAACACCGGTCCTTGGCATTCCTAAAGCTTTGGTGCAGTAAGGGAGAGACTAACCGCCACACACTGGCTGGAGAGGATCATCTGCTTTTCTGTTTCAGCGTCCAAGGCCCTGGCCATTCACCCAGGAATCTGCCCCGCGAGCTCCCTGGAGGGGAGCAGGACGGGGCGGCTGTGGTGTGAGAGCTGGATCCCGCGAAGAGGGAACGGGGCAGAGAAGAAGGCTTACAAAAGGGACTTTTATTAAATGAAAGAAAAATCTTGTTTGGTGGGTCACGTATGAAATAGATATACAAAACTTTACATCCGATCTCGCAAAGGAGCCAAAGGCTGCCCGCGAGCGCAGGGCCCTTTGTCCCGGCGCCCGTGGGAGCTGCAGGGCCCCGGGGGCAGCTGGGGGCCCCAGGCCTGTCCTCGTCACACGCCGATGCGCGGCCTCACTTGAAACCTGTGCATGTTCTGGTAGCTTCAGTTGTGAAAGAGCAGGAAGATGCTGGGTTCCTGCTGCATCACCCCTCTGTCTGGTCGGATGCCCAGCCTTCACCCTAAGTAATATGCTGCGGTATTTAAAGGAAAAACACCTCCCCACCCCACCCCCCTTCCTGATAACAAGCCGCAAACTCCAGTCCTGCTGTGCGGCTCTGCTGGGCTCACCCAGGATCTTTGGCATGGCCGCGTTCCCTGCTCCGCTGTCCTTAACAAGTAGGCTTTCTTGTAGAGAAACTTATAAAAACAGCTATTTCTGCAAAACAATGTGTTTCTGCAGGTGGAGCTCTGCAAACAGACATGTCCCTCTGGAGGACAGGCAGCCCCCCGAGGGCAGCCCCCGGGACGGAGGTGAGTCGAGAGCCCGCCCCGCGGTCACATGAGGTCGCCGAGCTCGGCCTCCAGCGCGGCCGCCATCTCGTCCGCCTCCGAGCTGCCCCCCTCCTCGTCCTCGCAGCTGGACGCGCCGCTGGACTGGCTGGCCGCGTCCTCTTCGTTCAGCTTCCTCTTGTGGCCCCTGCGAGGGAAGCACACGCGCCGTGAGACGCTCGTGGCGCACACGCTCCCCGGCCCCGCGGCCGCCAGCCCCCACGCTTCCGGGACAGCCCGGACAGCACAGGCCGGGCACCAGGGCAGCCTCCGTCTCCGGCAGGTAACGAAATACGCAGGATGTGTGAGGGCGGGAGACGGAGGGGCCCGGAGCGAGCTCGGGGCTACGGCTGGAGCTGGACGAGCCGCTGGGAAGGGAGGCGGGGACAGCCGCCAGCAGACGGGTGTATGTTTTAACATTCAGGTCTACAAAATCTATTTTGAGTTAACTGCTGAGTACATTGCTGACTCAGATTAATTATTCTGCATCTGGAGGTCAACAGTTTACAGTTGTCGTCGCACCATTTATCGAAAAGAAAAGTTACGTAGGAACTACTATGGTTTGGGGAAACCTTCTGAAGGGAAGAAACCCCCCAAAAGATTTACCTCTTAGAGACACAAAAGGCATCTCAAGCAGTCACAGACACACACGAGACTGGGAAAATGACGTGCAAGACTATGACGTCTATAACCTGAGACCTATAACACGCACAGAAATTTCTACAACAGACAAGGAATAACCTAATTGTGAGAAACACTCCTCAAACAGAAAAGCGCAGTTGGCAAAAAAAAAGGACCAATGAACGCTGAAAAAGATACTACTACGTAATTTGAAAAGCGAATCAAGGTGACAGTGAGGAAGCACATTCAGCCCTGAGGCTGGCAGAAGTCAGAGGAGAGCGACCCCGGCCCCGAGGGAGCACGTGACCCGAAGGGGACGTGAACGATTACCGCGACCCGGCGCCGCCCCTGCTAGCCGCTCCGGCCTGGCTCATCAGCACCGGCGGCTGCAGCTGGGCCCCCAGTGCGCATGAGGACAGGGAAGGGAGAGTAAACCCGAAGGAAACCCCTCCTCTCGGGTCCTGTCGGCACCGGGAGGAGGTCGGTGCAGGAAGGGGGGGCGGATGGGAAGCGACACGGCGGGTGGGGGGGCGCCAGGGTCTGGACAAGAGGACGGAGCCGTGTGGTACCCTGTGATGCGCTTTCAGGAGAAACACTGACCAAGGTGGTTGCACAGCAAAGCCACGGCTGGGACACGGCGCCCGGGCCTCGCCAACTCCAGCCAAATCTGAGCAGACACGCGGCCCGAGGGTCCAGCCCCTCACTCACACTGTAGGGTTAACTCTGGATTTGCGAGAGATGGTGGAACAAAAGATGGGGTTAAGCATAATTAATCTGAGGCGCTCACGCGATTCCCCTTCGCTGAGTGGTGAACATACAGATAAACTTAGAAACGACGTGTAGCTGGGAACAGTTTAGAGAGACCGCTTTCTCCTCTACCGTTCAAACTACTGCAGATAACCCCAATGACACCCACGCTCCACGGGGCACTGCCCAGCACCGCCTCCCAGGGACAGAACTGGGGGTCGCGTGTGCGCATGCGTGTGCAGCAATAACACACACGAGAGCAGAGAAGAGTCAGCCCCCAGGCCTGAGCCGTGCTCAGCTGCGGGTGGCGGGCAGAGGGGGGCTAAACCCCGCCCTCCCGGCCCCCGCTTGTGGCTGCACCGCCGGCGGCGCCGAGAGCACGTGGGCGCCGAGAGCACGTGGGGACGTGGTCTGTCCTCGAGGCTCCTCCCCGCCCGCCCTCCGCCTCCGGTGTGTCCCGCCTCCTGGGTGCCCCCGGGGTGGGTGCCGTGCGTGCCGTAAAGCAGATCCCCGTCTTCCGGTCACCGCGGGGACGAGCTTCCAGGAAGCACCAAGTACAAGGGCAAAGAGGAGGGGTCCCACCACTGGTGAGGAAGCCTCCGGGTCCAGGAAGAGCCGGGCCCTCTGCCTGGGTACAGAGACCCTCGTGCACCCCGAGGTGCTTCAACAAGGAGGCCGAGGCTGAGTCAGTGGACGGCGCCCGGCTGCGTCGCCGGGGCTGGTGCTCTGCTGCGGGGGCGGCTCACAGGTGGTGCAGGGGGGCCGGGGAGGGACCCCAGGGTGGGAGAGGCGCAGGCCCCTAGGAGGCTTATCCCGGGGCGTCCCGTTGATAAAACCTCCTGCACTGCATCTGGAGACCCCGCTGCAGGGCAGCCTTCTGGGACAGCATGGGCTGCACGGGGTGTCCGCCCCACCCCCCAGGGAGACGCCAGCTAACAGCCAGGCGGGACCCCACAGCTGTCACAGCCTCTGTGCAGAGAGACGAACGTCGACTGTGCTGAAACGCGGCTGGTCCCGCGGGAGAGGCTCTGGGACCTCGGTGTCCACTCGTGCGGCCGCGTCTGGGGGCCTGGGGACCAGGGTCGGGGCCACAGTGGCCACAGTGCCTTGTGCTGGGAAGAGCAAAACCTTCAGTCTCGGTTAAATAATGTTTGGAGTATTCCTATATCCAACACGATTAAGTTTTAGTAATTAAAAATCACCTCAAAGACTGGACACAGCGGCAAGTCGTGGATAATAAATGCCTAAAATTGAGACAAGTTTCCTTTCCTCTCAGCAGAACGTGCAATAACTGTATTTTGTTTTCACAACCAACAGCACAGTCCCCTAGAGAAACGCTAACAGATTTAATTTGGGGAAAATTTAAGGCTCAAGAATCGGCCCAGATTCAACGTGGAATAAAGCAAGAACGTGAACAGGAACGTAAATCACGTATGCACGTCTCCTCCCTCACGTCCCAGCCTCTGAGCTCTTTGCTGTAAAGAGGCACGTGGACCCGCACCTGAAGTCTGCTGTTTAATACGATGCACAATTATTTCAGCAACTACGGCAAATAAACACACATTATTATTTTATACTGGCGTCTAGCCAACAAGATCAAACAGTCCACAATGCATTTATTTTTCAAATTGCTGGTTACAACCAGCTTGGTATTTTTGGCAGAAAGAAAAAGAACAGAGCAGCACGGCAGGTGGTAAGGTCACTATTTTACCTAACAAAAGCTGTTTCAGGTACGTGTGTGCAGGTGCCCACGTGCGTGCAGGGCAGCACCTGCCCCGGGGCGCGGAAGGCCGTCCGGACCCCGAGGCAGAGAGGACGCGCGTGGGCTCCTGCCTGCCCCGTCCCCTCACGACAGCGGAGGCTCTGCTGCCTCTTCAAAGAGATGCACGTGTAGGTTACTGTAACACGACACCGGGCTCCGGGGCGTGTGATCAGGTCAGGGCCACAGGCTGCGAGGGCGCAAGGGCGCATTCCAAGGAAAAATCGTTCGGACCACGTCTCTCTCTTCAACTGTTTCTGGAGAGCCTGAGAACTCAGGTGATGGCACCTATTTCGAGACAAAGGGGTCTTGGCTTCCTGCATCTTCGCCGTGAAGCGTGCAGATGGGGACCTCTGAGCTGACCCGGGGCGGGTCCTGAGCTCCCGGGATGTGTCCGATGGTGTCCCCCGTCACATTCGGGAAGGTGCCGGTCATTACGCCCCCGGCAGTCCTGCCACGTGCGCGCCGAGGGCCTGGCGGTGCCGTCTGAGATGCTGTCCCCAGGACCCTTCGGCGGTTCTCAGTCTCCGCGGCCCTGGGAACGTACCCCGTCTGTTCCTCTGACGTGGTCGCCCTCTCGGGCAGCTTCTCTGGCCTCTTCTGTCTTGTCTGTGGATCATTCTTCTGTCTCTCCGACGTCCCGTGATTCTTTTTGCTGGAAACTGGGCGTTTTAGTTACTGCGCTGCGGCCACTCCGGGCCCTGGTCGCCCCTCCCCCCAGGGCGGGGCTGTTCTGGTGAAGCTGCTGCACCGGCCCCCCTACCCCCCCCCCGCCCCCCGCCAACAGCGCAACGTCCCTGGGGTCCAGCCTTGGGCGCGGGCTCAGCGCAGGGAGGGAGAAAGGCACACACACCTAAAACAGCGCCGCTTTCTATCCGCCATGCTGCAGGGGCCAGAAGCCGTCATGAAGCACCGTGTCAGGGAGGGTGGGGGACAGCCAGCCCTCTCACCATTGGCACGACCCTCCACGGTCGCAGGGCAACTCGAAGCAGCTACCAGCTCAAGAGCGCGAAGGCCTTCCGACCTCGGCGATTCCGCCTGCAGAAAGCGACCGTGTGTGATGACCTCGCACACGCAAAGGGCTGGGGCACCAGGGTGTCACCACGGTGCTGTCGGCTACGGCGGGTTGAACATCACAAGTCGACACGTGAATCGACGGGAAGCCACGTGTCCACGCAACAGAAGGGCAGCTCCTCAGCCACAGCCTGGGGAACGTACAACCTGAACCAAGCACCTTGGTCCCAGGGTCGCCAGCTGGCAGCGCAGACACAAGGTGTCTGACGGCAAAGCAGCGACAGGGTGGAGGTGGAGGGCTGGCTGAGAAGCGGCCTTCGGGCTCCACCCCGGCAGCACAGCTGGGTCTGCTCTCTGGTCACAAACACCAGGCCCACGTCTCCTCCATCTTCGAAATGACCAACCTCCCCAGCGTAGTCAAGACAGCCTTGCCTAGGCGACCACCCAGCACTGAGAACAGCTCTCACGCGTGAGGGCCTCTGCACACCTTCGCACCGTCTGTCTACACGTTCGGCTGGGACCCCGGCCACCGCGCCCCTGTGGAGAAGGGGAGGCGGCAGAAGTACTGGGCGGCGGGAGCCCGGGACTCGGGTCAGGAGTTTAGCCTTTGGACGTGGAGCCATGCTCCTGACTAGTTCACCACGGGGCCGGGTGGGACGGGGAAGGTGCTGAGACTAAACCCTCTGGCACTGAGAGAACGGTCTTCGGGAGAGAGAGCCGGCTTCCGCTGGCCAAGCCTACCGCCCAGGACACGAGACCCCAGGCCGAGTCTCCAGTCGCACGTCTCCTGCGAGTGGTGGGGACAGGGGGGCGTCTCCAACGCCTGTGGACGTCTTGTCGGGCAAGTGCCTGCCAAACGGCCCTGACTTCTTACTCAGGGATCTACCTCAAGGAGCGGAAGTGCCCCTCCAGCTGCCGTGTGTAAAACGGGCGTCTGACGTCTGTTCATTTGAAAGAAGAGTGGATCGGTTCTCAGTGGACAAGCCAAAACCCCACGCCCGTCCTTCCGTCAGAAGTCACCTTCAAGTTCCAGTGACGTTAAGATCCCGTAGAAGAGCCTGGCCACTCAGGCCGGCAGGATGTGCTGCCAACCGCTCGGGAGAATCCAGGCCGCGATCCAGGGCGCAAGGCGCCACCGCTCACGGCAAAGGCCATGGACCGAAATGTTCCGCAGGCAAGAAACAAACCCCCCAAACACGTCTGACTTAATTTCAAATAAAAACGCTACTATGGGAAAATCCAAAGCGTGCACACTTCTGCACCTACAGCCCACTGACAAGAATAAAACATACGCGGAAACCACATTCGCCAACTTCTGTGCAGAGAAAGGGATGAGCTCCCGAGCTTGATCACGGCGCCTCAGCCCCGACGCAGGGCAGACTCGACGTCGGGTGCAGGGAGACGCCAAGCGGCGGAGGGGCAGGCGGGGTCGGGTCCCTGTGGCCGCCAAGGGGGAGGCGGCCTCTCGGCGGACCCTGGGCTTTGTCCTCCTCATCTCAGATTCCCACACCACTGAGGTCAAGCCCTACAGCACGGTGTGAAACGGCGGCTGCAGTGAGGATGGCGAGGAGACCGGGGCCGGGGGGGGGGTCCTGAGCACCCCCCACCTGCCCCACGCCGGCCCAGCGCGGACCACAGCCCCGCGCCAGGCCACCGGCCCCGGCGCTGGACTCCCTGGCACCGTGCAGGGCTGACAGGAGCCGCAGTGGACGCAGGCCACATGCCTCTGGCCCCGACGGCAGCACCAAACCACTGCGGGCAGGGCTTTCTCCGCGTGGCCCTGAGCTGCTTCACGTGTGGGCAGATGACTCCGTGGAGACAAAGCAGGACGCTGGCCCCAGGACTCCGGCCCGTCCTTCCCAGTCTTAGAGAAAAGGCTTTATGTCTTTCTCTTCACTTGGCAGAGAAAACAGAATCGGGCACGCAGAGCAGCCCAGCAGCACTGGAACCGGGGTTCTGGGAGTGGACTCCTCAGAGAGGCCCCGGCTCCCCACATCCCTCGAGAGCCCCAGGGGGCCCTCGCACTGGGCTGAAGACGCAGCTGAGTCAAACAACTGTGTAAGGCAGGGGTCTCCAACCCCCGGGCCTCGGACTGGTCTGTGGCCTGTTAGGAACCGGGCCGCACAGCAGGAGGTGAGCGGTGGGTGAGCGAGCGAAGCTCCATCTGTATTTACAGCCGCTCCCCATCGCTGCATCACCGCCTGAGCTCCGCCTCCTGTCAGATCAGCGGCGAGATTGGATTCTCAAGGGAGATGAACGCTGCGGGGAACTGCGCATGCGAGGGGTCTAGGTTGCACTCTCCTTATGAGGATCTAATGCCTGCTGATCTGAGGCAGAGCTGAGGCGGTGACGCTGGCGCTGGGGAGCGGCTGCAGATACAGATTCTCATCAGCAGGGAGGTTTGACTGCACAGAGACCATAATGAATCCATGGCTCGCAGACTCGTATCAAAACCCTATCAGTGCGTGGCAAGTGAAAACAAGCTCGGGGCTCCCACTGATTCTGCACTGTGGTGAACTGTATGCTTATTTCATCATACATTACAAAGTAATGATAATAGAAATAGAGAACACAATAAACATAATGCCTTGAATCATCCCGAAAGAAACCACCCCTCCCCTACCACAGGTTTGATCCCTGGTTGGGGAACTAAGATCCCGTATGCCGCGAGGTACGGCAATCAATCAATTAATCAATCAATCAATCAATAAATACATACCAATAAGTAAATAAAGTAAAACACAATAAAATAAAAAAGAAAGCACAATCGCACCCTCCTACCTGACTCAGTGTCAGAACTTACAGTCCTAACAAGCTGAGTAACCCCGAGAGCAGACACTGGTGTTGGCAGCTGCCCTCGGCCTACGCCCTGCACACGCGTGAGGTCACGTGGGGTCCAGTTCTCACCACGACCTGCCTCCGCACACTCGAAACCCTGGGAAGACCAATGACCCCGCACAGGGGCTGCGAACACGCCACGCAGCCGGACGCAGAGCACGGGGCCGCCGTCGGTGGACAGCACGCTGCTCCCGGCCGTGTCCCGTCCCGGGGCCACACACAGCAGCCCTCCAGACACGGGCGGGGACTCAGGGAGGGGAGCCCCCCCGCAGGCTCCTGGGCTGCTGGGACCACACCTGGGCACGAACCACCACCGACAACAGACACTGTGCACTCTGTGAAGGGGAGGAGTTACATCTGCCCAAGTGGTAACTGAATCATAACACACTCGATAAAAATCGATGGCACCACAAGTGTAATACTCTAAAAAACCTGTCACGTGCTTTGTATGTTTCAGAAACAGGACAGTGACCTTTGCCCTCTCAGGACCACCCAGACCGACGTCTTCAGGTCTCTTACCCCCTCACTACTGCCTTGAAAATGATACCCGCACGTCGTGGTCCATAACAACACTGGGAAGCTACAACAGGATAACAACAGTGCACTGATCAACACGGAAGGCGTCTGGCACTCGCGGGGCAGCGCACAGGCCCCCCCTCACCTCCCAGGCCCCCCCTCACCCGGGCCCCCCCTCCTCTCCTGGGCCCCCGACGGCCCCCCTTCCTCTCGCAGGCCCCCTCACCTGGGCCCCCGGCCGTCTGCCGCGTTCCTCTCGCTGGATGGCGCTGACCCGAGCGTGGGCCCCCTTGGGGCCCCCAGGGCCTCGGGCCGCCTGGGCCGCGGTCCCCGCTCCCGCTCCTCCGCATCTCCCGGCTTCCTCTTCTCGCTGTCACTGTCATCGCTGCCCTCTCCCAGGATGTCATCCACCTGACGAAGGGCCAAGAGTCAGCACAAGATCACCTTTCTGAAGAATCCACGCAACGGTCCCTCCCCCAGGAGTGACACCACCGCAGATTTCTGCACGGGCCCCGCTTCCCGTGACTAAGCACGCAGGACACGTCGTAAAGCTCCAACACGGGGCCTGCCGCGAGAGGGGTGCTTACAAACAGCACCGAGGAGCGTGGACAAGGCCCACGGGGTGGACGACGGGAGGCAGAGGTGGCCCAGGCTGTCCCTCCTCCGCGCCCACCTCGCCGGGTCCTGGGACCCACGCGGCCGCGTGTGGGGCGCCCGCGCATCTGCCTTCCCTGACAGGCCTCAGGCTTAACTGCTCACGGACACGGCAAGGGAGGGCGGCTGGGGGGCAGGGGGCAGGGCCCCGACGACACCTGACGCCCACGACGGAGGACGGGGCGTTGGAGAGAGGAAGGCAGTGGCGCGAGGAGGAGGGCCCCTGTTTCCTGAACACGGACCCGCCAGCACCTTTCCCAGGAAGGAGCAGAGACCCCACGTCCCGTCAGCTAGCATAACTACGTTCTTAGGGCCTCAGAGCGGGGTCATGACCTAACAAGTTGGATCTGTGACGCCGCTTCGTGTGTGCGAAACGACAAGGGGTTTGTTCACCGGGCTCTGCCGCCGGCTCCCAGCCAGAGCTCCCGAACCCCCGGAGTCTCCCGGACGAGGGAGCTCCTTTGCTCTAACGAGGCGACCGTGGTGGACTCCGGGGCGGGGCCGCTCACCCAGAAGCACCAGCGGATGAGCGGCCTGGACCTTCCCGCCCCACCCTGCCCCCAGGAAGCCTCCCTAGAACCCCCAAGGCACAGGGCTCAGGAGCTTCTGGCCGGGACCCTCCCGACCTCACCCGTGTGCCCCTCACCCGCTGCCCGTCAGGCCTCGACCACGTGCCCGATTCCGCGTTTCCCAAGTTCTCAGCCGTCCCGGCAGGGGCGTGGGAACCGACAGGCGGCCGGCTGGTCAGAAGGACGCGTGACAACCCGGGACCCCCCATTTACGACTGCGTCTGGCGTCGGGGAGTCCCGTGGGCCGTGCGCGTCCTGTGTTTCTCGACTGCTGGCTGCGGCTGGGGGTGAAGGTCTCAGGGCAAGCCAGGCGGGCACTGCCACACCCCTGGTCAACCGAGCAAGAGTGACCGTCCACCAAACGCTCAGGGAACGACCCCCTGCAGCTCCAGCACAGCAAGGCTGGAACCAACAGCCAGCACTCGAGGGCCGCGCGGCACATGAGAGACCGAGGGTGGCCGGCGGGGGGGGGACGAGGGCCGCGCGGCACGTGGGAGACCGAGGGCGGCCGGTGGGGGGGACGAGGGCCGCGCGGCACGTGAGAGACCGAGGGCGGCCGGCGGGGGGGACGAGGGCCGCGCGGCACGTGAGAGACCGAGGGCGGCCGGCGGGGGGGACGAGGGCCGCGCGGCACGTGAGAGACCGAGGGCGGCCGGCGGGGGGGACGAGGGCCGCGCCCACGCAGGCTCTTGGGCTTTCTGAACTGTAAACTACGGGGATGGGATGGCCACTTTACCAAGCTAAGACACGCCAAGCAAAGAAGGCCGTTAGGCGCACCTCACTCACGGGAACTCTGGCTTCTTCCAGCAAAGCACCCATTTCTACCTGAGCCCTGAGTCCGGGAGGCTCCCGTGGGGCCCAGAGCCCAGGACGACCAGGGGATGCCCCCGCGGCGCCCCTCCCGCGCCCGCAGCACCCTCCTGGGCGCGTGCCCTGCACACCGGCTGCTCCCCGTGGCGCTACCGGGCCCGCCCGGGCCCGCTTCCCTGGGAGAGTCGCGGACTCGCGGTGCATGGCAGGGACACCTCGGGGCAGGCACCGGAAACGGGACAGACCGGGTTTCAACCCTCTGATTAAATTCGAGGGCGGGGGGGACACCGCCTCTACAGAGCAGCCCTGCCCAGGGACCACCCGCCACACCCTGCGCGCTCAGGCCAAGGCTGACGCCTTTGAACCCCTGTATCCAATTTCAAGTCTATCAACACGCAGCTTAGGAAGGGACGACGCACACGGACCTCACAAGCTAAAATACGGAAACACTTTGACAGTTAAAGCGTTGGCTTTATCGTCGGGGGTCACGAGATCCTCACACGTTATATCCTCTCGGGTTAAACTAAAGGCACTTAACAAAAAGCATCTAATTGTACTAATTCTAACAGGTTATTGGCACTTACACTTCACTGGTATATTTAGTTGGCTGTACTTAACTTCATTTTGATAAGCAAACCTCCTGTCAGATTTTGCTCTGAAAACACTTCAGGTCTTTAACTCCACATCCCATCTTTGCAGGGGAAAAGAAAGAACTAAAAGAAGCCAGTCGTTTAAAATCTGCCCGAAGCACGCCATCCCAGCAGCTCAGAGACTGCGGGGTGACCCCAGCTTGGGCCGCGTGCCAGGCCCCCCAGAAGGGCTCGCGCCTTGGTGGCGTTAGCACCAGGCCTGGTGGACAGCGTGGGCTCATCCCGCAGGAGGTCTGGTCTCACCTCAACCCTGCCTGGTGTGCTCTCCCCGCGGCTTCCCTCATATAGAGCTCTGCACGAGGACAACTTTGCCCTTCCTGAAGAACAGGGATCTGCAATGAACCATTTACTTCGTAAATGTTGTTTTAAAAATGCTCGTGTAAATATTTCAAAATCTTAATTAAGGGAAAATCTAAAAGCAAGTATGTGAAGAGAAATACAAAATTCACTTTTTCCTCAAGTACTGAAATCTCTCAAAGGGCAAGTACGAATGACATCAAATGCTCTTGGGAATGTTTCCACCCATCGACTTGGAAGATGCAGGATCGTGAAGAGTTAGTGAAACTCATCTCAGCTTCTGACCCATGGAGGTGAGGCAGACAAGGGAGAAACAGAAGAAATGGAAACAGAGCAAGTCCAGGCCAAGAACGGCCAGAGGGGACACGCCTCGTCCCAGCCCTGGTGCCAGCACTTTCTTCTTCCCACCATTCTGTTGCTTTGCCTGCAGAGGGAGGGAACCGGACGCAGCGAGAGCACGAGTGAGCTACTCTAAGCGACTAACAGCGCCGCCCGTGAAGAGGACACGCCTCCAAGGACCACGTGCGTGAATTCTAAGCTCTGGTCTCAGGCAACGCGCTTCTGGTAAGGTGGAAATGATACCACCTGAAGGGTCTTTGGACCAACACCAACGTACTTCTCTCTTGGCCAGAAGAACAAACGTCCTGGTCACTCTCCTTAATATGCTGCATTCTCACGAAATAAAACCGAAAGCAGTACCGAGCCTATTAAACTTAACTTTCTCCAATGACGTTCCCGTGATGTGGAAAAGGGGACCAGAAGGCAGCCGTGCACACACCCGCGTGGTCGACCCTTGTCTAGACTTCACGCTTCAGGCAGACACCACCAGAGTCTGCTGTCCCCTCGGCGGCCGCGGAGGGGACGCTCTCCCGGGGCCCACAGAGCCCCGCGTTTCGCAGGAAGCGCCCCGGTGGCCGGGCCTCGGGCAGCCGTCTGCCCCCGACGGTCCCCGCGTGCTCGGCACCCACCTGCCCGCCACGGGCCGGCCCAGCAGAGTCTGCGGAACAGGCCCCCAGGGGAGCGAGAGCCGGGCTAGGACGTGCCTCTCCCTCACTGTCGGCATACTAACGTGCTGTTTCCACACGTGCGTTATCTTCAATCTCAAGTATTTCTCCTAAAGCCCAACGCGGTACCTCAAAACACCTGGAGTCCCCAGCAGCGACTGCGGGGCTGCCCGCCTCCTGACGCCCAGATGGCACGGCACGGCGGTAAGACACGCTGACTTCGGGAGCCTGTCCCCCACACTGACCCTGACGGCCCGCCCGGGAGCGCCCGCCCCGCCTCGGGCTCGGATGCAGTCCCGGGAAGAGAACCGACCTCACACGGGAGTCGAGGCTGACCAGGCTGCACAGACAGAAACGGGACCACAGGGCGAGCCCGGACAAGCAAAGGGGCCGAAGACAAAGGGAGGAGAAGACTCAGGTGGTCGTGAAAACTAACCATTAAACCTCTGCAGACACGTACTGCTCCTAAAACACGCGGTAAGAACACCCAGTACCCGAGCAACGCGTGCTCTGGCCTCACGTCAGCTCAGGGAGCCCACATGCGGGGGGGGGGGGAGGCAAGTGGGCGTCAACCCCGACCCCCACCCCGCGACCGTCTGTGTCCCGCTGGGCCGGCCTTTCGCACAGCCCGCTTCCATCCCAGGGGAGAAGGAGTCGTGACCGCCTTTGAAGAAATTCCACAACTGGCCAAACTAGTTTATGCCATCAAGGGCAGTAAATTTAAGTCTTCCGCCAAATTTGAGGTTTTCAGCCATTATCTCCCCAAGTATTTTTTCTGCACCGATCTCTCCCTCTTATGAACTCGGACGACGCAAACATTCAACTTCTGATTTGACCCCGGCGTCCCTGAGACTCTGATCCCTCTGCCCGGTCTGTTTTCCTGCTGTTCCTCAGGGTGATTCCCGTAACCCTGTCTTCAAGTTCACTTAATCTTTCCTCGACACGCCCGTCACCAGGGGTCCTCCTGGTGAGTTTCAGGGCATCTGCCTGAGCGCGTGTCCGGCCCTGTCTCCACGTGGCTCTTCTTCGTGGTTTGCACTCTCTTCAAGGCTCTGCCTCTCCCGACGGCCACGGCCACGCCCGCTGCTGTAGTGCTGGTCTGATGACCCCAGCGTCTGGGCTATCCGGGTAGGCGCCTGCTGTCACTCTCTTGGGAATGGCCCGTTCCCGTGTTCGTGTGTTGAGTAACTGTTAAATCGTGTCCTGGACATCCTGAATATTATGTCCCGGTAGAAGCTCTGGAGAACAGGGCTTTGTGTTTTAGCAGGTGACCAGCCCAGTCGGGCTAAGACGGAAAGCTCTGTCCTGCCGGCCGGGGACTGCGACGGGAGTTTCACGCCTTTGCAGTGCCGTCCGCCCCACACCCAGCACGGCTGGGATCGACTTCTAACAAAGAGTCGAAGACAGAAAAAGCGGGAGGAGCAGAAACGGAGCCGGAAGCCGAGGCAGCACAGGGGACACGCGCACGCACACGCCCGCACACGCGGGCCACCGCAGAGCGAGAGTAGCGCAGGAAGGTGGCAGAGGAGGGAGGTGTGCCGTGAGCTCAGCGCGCCTGCAGCCGTGAGATGCAGCCGCGTCAAGCGCGCCAGAGGCAGAGTCCAGCCCTGCACTGGCCGGGGGGCGGGGCCACAGGGCGCCGTCCACACGCGCCCGCCTCCGCTCCCCTCTGCTCCCCGACGTGTGCGCCGCTGGTGCATCGTGCTAACTGGACACCTCCAGCTGAGCAGACGCCGCACGGCAGGCGCTGTGAGAACTTCCCACGCTTTCCTTGTGCATCTGCTAGTAACAAAAACACGTGCTGACGGAACTGATCACCAGCAAAAGCATGCTGTGAGAAGACGCCACCGCCTCTGGGAAATGACAGCTTTATGGCAACCACGCAGAATGGAAGACCACATCAATCCTAAGAATCATTAATTTGCGCAAAGAATCGCGAATGTGCTAATGGCCCTGACTTTTGAACACAAACCCAAATGCTGCTGGACCACGCCTGCTCTAGCCTCCGAAGTCCCCGAAGCTGGGTCTTCAAGTAGCTTCTGGGATCACCTGGCTTCTTCTCAATGTTTTGAAGCTCGTGGAAAATGTGCCTATTTTATTCAGAACATAATCCTCACAAGGCAGTGTTTGCCACCAGCACAGAGCGGACCCGCCGTCAGGGGTGGGATAAGCAGGTCTGCAGATCCCCCTGGGGCAACAGCCCCATGACATGCGCAGCAAAATGGACCACGGCAGCGAGGGCAGCAGGCTGAAACTGCCACCCACGTGTGCAGCGGTGGCCTCTCGGGGTCAACGGACCACCTTCGGACACTTCGGTTACTGCGTATCAAAGGCTTTAACCCACAAGATAGCAAACCTGTGCCTGAGGTCTCAATTTCTCCAGTGAAACGTGTTAATGTCCATAAATGGGAAATGAGACAGGAACTCGCTGTGCTGACGGATGGTGCTCGCTGGTCCAAACAGACCTACGTATCAACAGAAACAAAGCATGCCCCCAAACTATCAAATAAAGTCCACAATCACCTCCTTGAAGGAGGCTGCCGCGGGGCTGAAAGGGAACTGCTGCCCAAAGTCCGCACGCGGGCTGCACGCACAGAGGCCACACCGCCACCGCTTCCGCCTGAACCATGGCAGACGGGGAGTTGCTGGGCCTCTACTCGGCAAACAGCTTTTTCACGTGAACCAAAATACGCAAAGACAACCATCTGGCATCAACAAGACAAAGACAGCGGTGATCACACCAGATGTGCGTACGCTTTTGCTTCTTTGAAAAAAGCAACGAGGAGGTGCTGCTCAGATTCTGGGTCTGCAAGATGCTCATGTGAAATGCCAGCCTGCGCGGGGCGTGATACAAGGACAGCGGCATTCCTGATCAGGGTTAGGTGCAGGCTGCAGGTACGGGACACCTTGGGGCTGGTGAGATGTGCCTTTTGGTGAGAGGAGCTGACACTGGAAATGAAGGATTCGGGGCGGCTGGGGGCTGGGAGAGGCGTCTGTGCTTGGGACGCCCTGGCTGTGGAGCCCGCAGACGTGGTCCTCAAAGCGTAGAGCAGACAAGCAGCTGTCGCTGCCGGTCCCGGCCCACCTGAAGAGCCCCCTCTGGTGGAGTAAACTACAACTACAAGAGGCTCAGAGCCACTGCCCAGAGGAGCCCACAGGCAGCACCCTCGTCAGTAGTCCCGTTTCCCTGAGCTTTACGGGGAGGGAACACCTCTCTGGCCTCAGCCGCCTGCTGCGGCTCCACGGGGACCTCCCGTCCTTCGTGCGGCCCTGGGGACCACAGCCTGGTCTTCTCTGGGCAGAGCTGCAGGTGGTGGACACGGTCTCTGCCCAGCTCTGTCCGGCCTCGAATCCTAAAGCCCCACACGGCCCCCGCCCTGCCACGCAGGGAAGATGGGGAGCCGGGCGCCCGCTCCCCTGGTCACCTGGCGCCCGGCACTGACCGAGCGGTCCCTCTGGGGCCCAGATGTCACCGGGAATCGAGCAGGACCCCCTGAGCACCGCTGGACACCAACCCCTGGTTCCCTCATTTATAAAACGACAGCCATGTTCGCTGGCATCCCAAGTCCAGGATTTCTCTCTCCTTCAAAACCTTTCTTCCTGAAGAGTCAAATCTAAGGTTTTAAGGCTAATTTTCATTTCTGAAAGAAAAGTCAGGTTTCAGAGTGGTGGGAAGTGTATTTAACACTTATTTCATGTTAAGATTTCGACACCCTTTGATGTGCAACAAACAAGTGGCGAGATTGTGGCCGCTGCTTGACGAACTGAACTGTGTCTGTGCAGCGGTCCAGCAGCGAACCCGCCCCGTCCGCCTGGGGGGACTGGGGTGAGGGGGTGGGCAGGAGGAGAGAAGTGAGTGTCCAGCTGTCCCCCGCCCACCCCCAGCAGCCAGCTTCCCTCACGGAGAACAAGGAACATCCCAGATCAAGAAGACAGGCTTACGGATAAAGAAATTTTTCTAGGAGAAAACATTTTTATGAACAAACCCCAGCAGTGTACTGGCTAAATGCTCAAAAAGGCAGAAAACAGCAAATAGAGAAATTCGGCACATCTGAAAGCAGGTTTAAGCGTCACGGGATAAATTATCATCTAAAGATGATGGTCTGAGTTGCTGGTAGGATTCTATACTGAATATAACATTCTTCTGCTACCGCTGGAAGTAAGCTGAAATGCATCTCTGTCCTCAGGGCTCTCCCTGGCATCCGCAATGGTCCGAGGACAACTTCTGTCTGCACAGTACGAGTGGCTGAGTGGCTGTGGGAGCTGTCTGCCTCTAAGATGCAGATCTGAGGGCCGGAGGAATGTCGGTCCTGATCCGGGCCCAGCTCCGTTTAGTGGGACGTGAGGTGTGGTGTCCACGACGGCGCCTGCGTAGAACACAGCCCCAGAGCCATGCTGCCCAAGCCGCCTTCCACAGGCTGGGGCCTCCTCTGAGGGGCCTGACCTAGGATGGATCAGGGGCACACAGGGCCTGGGGCGGGCACGGGACACAGGGCGAGAGGGACAAAGGGCAGGCTGACGGGCGCTCCCACTGCTTCCTCCGTGGGCCACAGACAAACAGCTGACTTGCAAAATTATCTGTAGTTTAGTTTTGTTCTGGTCCTAAGGAGAATCCCCTCTGTACTTAATCTTCACTTCAGAACGGATTCTGGGTCCTATTATCATTATTCCCACAATTAAGCATTTAGAACAAAACACCACTTCTACCCACGTTGCCTGAAACCTGTTAGTGGTGTAACAGCCAATTCCCAGTCACGATCTGGGTGTGCTTCAAAACCTACGTGCAACCTGAGAGTGCAGAGGGTGTCTCGACCTGGGCCCTGAGGACGCGGGGGCCGCCCGGGCACCGCAGGCTGCTTGGCGGCTCCCCTGGCGCCCACCCACTCGACGCCAGGAGCCCCCTTGTTAGCGACAACGCCAGACACCGCCGTGGGCGCCGGGGCGGAAGGGGGAGCAGAAACCCGCCTTCTACGCTGCCAGTACACCGACTGGTCACTTCCCGCTGTCGTCACCTCCTCTCCCACGCGTCCCGTGGAGACCAGAAGGCCAGGCTGAGGCCGCACGCGAGGCGCGCTGCGGCTGGGCCGGGGCTCACCTCTCTGTCCATACTCTCTAAGTCCTCCTTGCACAGCGTGTACAGTGGCATGGTCTCCGACATGCTGGGCTGGCGCTTCCTTCCCGAAGGACCAGGCTGCTCTCCACCTTGATTAGCCGGCAAGTCTTCACCAAACGTCTGCTGGTGATGTGGCTGAACCGCTCTGAAAGGAATTTCACAGGCCCTACATGAGGAGAGTTGTCTGAGGTCACCTTTCCAGCCCTGAATCAGATTCCCGACTCTCGGGATAGGTAAACACACACGCACACACACACACACACGATATCCCAGCTGTGGAAACACACGCTGTCTCGTGGACGGTACCTACTCAGGCTTGATCTGGGTTTGTTTACGAAACCAAATCCCTGCTGGTCCAGCCAGGCTGCGGGCCGGTCAGGCTCGCCCTCCTTCGGGCTAAAAGTGCACACTTAGCTCCTCCCATCAACAAACTGCACTGTCCAGAGCATCCGCCTGGCGGGACTCATTTGAGAGCAAAGGGCAAAGGTGAAGAGAGACGGTGAACACTCGCCCAGAAACCAGCCGGAGTGCTACTCACCCTCAAAGTAAGATCAAGCAGCCATAAGATTTCACGAAACAAACCACTTCTGTAACGTGCGGGCTATAAAAGTGGACATGACGTGATGGTGAATTTAAGAAACAGAGTGCCCGGGGCTGCAGTGAAAGTCCGTCCGTCCACAGAAGACAGGAACGTTCAGGGTCACGCGTGTGGTTTTATTAAACTATTCAATACCAACACTGCATGAGGAGCCAACCTTCTGTTCCCAAAACGCTTCTGTCCTGGAGCCGAGCCCAGGCTGGCGTGACAGTGACTGTCCTCTGAGCTACCCTCTCCGTTCCACCTGGAACAGACCCCAGAGCGCCCCTGTCCCCCGCACACGCTCTCATCCCGTGTCAGGTCCCCAACAAGGGGCAGTGCCCGTGACGGCCTCAGAACTTAAGGGGCTTCGTGAAGCGGGCGCCTTCCTCTGGAGCTGGCCGTGGGCACCTCACGGCCACCAGGAAGCTGAAGACGGCATAGCAAAACCTTGTTACTCTGAAGAAAAACGGTGGTAATAAGTCTGAATCACGAAACTGAAAGGAAGCACCTGTACTGGGCTAACCACATACTATCTGATGGTGGTTAAGATTTCTGACGCAGAAACATGAAGGACCACCCAGAAACCGCTGACCCCTGCTTCTTCCCAAGTCAGGCTCTGTCCCCAGCCCCCGCCCGCCTTGCCGCCGCCACGTATTCACGCAGCCTAAGAGCTTCCTGCCCTGCCTTCTGACCTGGGCATCAGGCTGCACCTCAGCCCACACCCACTCCCCGTCACCCCACCAACCAGAGCTCCTCTTACGAATATGGAAAACGGCAGAAGCACCCTTTTACTAGCACAGCCTCCCTTCAGACCCAGCACAGGGAAGGTGAGAACACGTACACCCCCTACGGAAGGCTCATGGGCCCGGGGGCCGACTGGTCCTCAGGGCAGTGGGGTGTGGGCTCAGCCTGAGCTGCGCACAAGCACCTGAAAAGGCAGGATGTTCTTCCACGTGGAAGATGCTGAAAATCGGCCACCACGTTGGGGGCTCCTGAGAACCCCCTGAGGGCATTCGCAAGATCCTCCCTCTTCTAGAGACACACCGGGCGAGGCCAGAACTCCCTCCGGCGTCCCCACCGGATGGCAGGTCACACCAGGCGGACCAGGAGGCAGATGGGAACCCTGTCTTCCGCTACGCCAGAGATTCACAGAAATGCAGATGAGCCGCCCTTCGCGATTTGGAGAATAGTTTTTCTTCGTTAAAACAGTGTTAATGTGCAGTGGTTTATTGCTCTTTTGAGATGAGTGAAAAAAGCGAGTATTTTAAAGGCGTCTCGGTTTTGCTTTCTAACCTGGTGAACCCCAGTCGACGAAGCCCCCAGGACCGACGGCCGGAGGGCCAGCTCGCAGCTCCCCGCCCCCTGCTCGCACGTCTCCCCCCCACGGGAACGGCGCCGCGAGACGCGATCGAGCAGATTCCCTGTGGTTCCTGAATCGGCTCCGCACGCACAGCCGGAGCCCCAGGCCCCGCGGTGGCTTCCCCGGTGCTTCCTGCTCCTCGTCCCGGGAACCGGCAACTGGACACACCCGCGGGCGGCCCGGCTCAGGAGCAGCCGCAGCCTCCAGGACAGGACCGGACCGGACCGCAGCCCCGCCTGCTGCCTCGCCCTGACCCACCGCGCAGCCCCGCCTGCTGCCTCGCCCCGTTGCCCCCCCCCACTCCCGGCCAGCGGTCACGGAGCTGGCGGCGGAGTCGCTGGCAGAGCAGAGGTTTCTCGCTTGGAGGAAGCGCCTGATCAGTTTTCTTCCCCTGAGTCATGCTTCCGGTGTCAAGTGTGTGGACCCTGCCTGGCCCGAGATCCTCGTTCCACATTTTCTAAGCAGGTCCGTGAAGCGCTGCGGTGTCAGTGGAGCCCACCCACCTGCCAAAACCGGGAGGCGTCAGACTGTCGTGGACCCCGCACCCCCAAGGCTGCCCGGCAGTAACAGTGACCCCCAGGCCGGCGTCAGCGGAGGCCGAGCGGGACCCTGGACTTCGGCCCCGGCCCGGCAGGGGTGAGGAGGTATCTTATAGCTTCTGCGGCGGGAGCACAGCCTACAAAAGCCAGCTGAACAGAAGGTCTCCGCAAGGCCCAGACTCTCAGAAAGAGCCCGTCTCCAGGTTTCAACTGAAAACCACCTGTCACACCAAGAGCCAGAAAGATCTCCAGCTGACTGAAAAAAGACAATCAGGAGATGTCAACTGAGGTGACAGAAATGACAGAACTGTCTGACGAAGATTCCAAAGTATCCGCAATAAAAAGAAATGCTTCAATAAGCAATTATAAGCACACTTGAAATAAACGAAAGAAACAAAAAGCCTCAGGAAAGAAATAGAAGATAAAAAGAAGAACCAAATGGAAATTTTAGAAGTGAAAACAAACAAACACATGCATTGGGTGGGCTCAGTATCGCGACGGAGGGAACAGAGGGAAGGAGATCTGAATCTGAAGATGCCCTAGAAAGTACTCCATGCAAACGACAGGAAACAGACTGAAGAGGAAAAACGCACACAGCCTCAGGCCCACGTGATGACAGTGAGGGTCCACGTTCCTGTCACTGGTGCCCCAGAAGGAGAGGAGAAACACGCAGAGCTGAAGAAGTGCTTGAAGAATAGTGGCCGGAAACAAATGCCCCAAATTTGGCCAAAAAGACGTGAAGCTTTCAGATTCGAGACTCTTAAGTGAATCCAGAACAGGATAAACGCCCACATCCATATTAAGACACATCACCATCAAATTTGCAATTCAAGACAAGGAAGAAAAATTCTTGAAAGCAGTGAGAGAAATGCTACTCCAGTTACAAGGGAAATACGACTCAAGTAACAGGCCAAAGAAGAAAAACTGCGTGAGCTTGAGGTCAACACAGATAAGGCGATGAAGAAATTCAACACCCAGTCACGGTGAAACCCAGGGGAGACAGGAATCCGACGAGGAGCAGCTACAGAAACTCGCAGCCGACACCACACGTGACGGGGAGAGGCTCAACGTTTTCACCCTCAGACTACGAAAAAGGCAAAAATGCCCACCAACCAACCACTGCAAGAGACAGAGGACCCCGGAACGGACCCACAGGAATATGGTCCCCTGAGCCCAGCAAAGGTGCAGAACCAGTCCACGGAGGAAAGACGGCCTTGCCCACAAACGGCCCCACCCTCAAACCTCTCACGTTAGGCCAAAACTCACTCGAAACGGACCACGACTTCAATACAATACGTGAAACTACCAGGATCCAGGCCAGGCAGGGTCCACGGACCTGACACCGAAGCTTAACTCACGGAAAGACCACCAGTCAGAGAACCTCCCCCAAACGAGAAACGTCTGCTCTGCCGACGACTCTGTTAAGAGGGTGGAAGGCACCCCCAGAGCACGAGAAGCTTCCACAAGGCTCGCAACGGACGAAGGACAAGGGCCCAAGACACCCTAAGAGCCTCGAACGCACGGGCAGGCGACGGGACGTCTCGCCGAGGCGACTCCACAGAGGCAAAGGGCCGTGAGAAAGGGTGAGCACGAAACCACACGTCCCACACCCTCAGGGCGGCTCAAGTGGAAACGGGGGCACCAGATGCAGAGAAACAATGTCCCCCACCCGCTGGTGGGGACGTAAAAGGTACCACCACTGCAGAAAAAACTGGACGGCTTCTTGTAAAACTAAGCACACTCACTGTACAACTCAGCAGTCCCGCTCCTGGGCACCGATTCAGGAGAAACAGAGACTTGGGAGAAACAGAGATGTACACAGACGTTTACAACAGCAGCGGCTGTATCAGTAACATTCCAGAGCTGGACACACCCCAGATGACCTCCGGTGGGTGAACGCCACAGAAGCCGCGGTACCTCTTACCACGAAACACCCCTCAGCAGCGGACACGGCCACATCGGGGCAGAATCTCCAGGGAACTGTGCTGAGTGGAGCTACACACCGGTGACTCCACTTACTCCGTGTTCTCGGGATGACAGGAGTACAGGGACGGAGACAGACCGGCGATGGCCGGGTTAGGCTTGGGGGTGGGGCTGGGCGGGCTGGAGGTGGGCCGGGGGGCCCTGGTGGGGACGGATGCTGCGTCTGGACCAGCCCAGTGTCAGCGTCCCGGCTCGGGACTGGCTGCAGTTCTGTGAGATGACGCCACGGGGGGAAGCGGGTTAACGGTCCCTGGGATCTCTGTTATTGCTGACAACTGCCTGTGAGTCTACGATTGTCTCAAAATAAAACCTCTACTTTAAGAAAACAAAACGTTCACAACTTACAGCACACAACGAACAATGGGTAAATGAAAAGGAACTGGGAGTTTCAGAGGCTGTCCGCGCAGGGAGACACATTTGGGTGCCTGATGCCGGGAAGCCCGGGGCCACTCGCAGCCCGCTGTCTCCGTGAGGGGTGCTGCCCCCGCCCTGCACCTCTCACCCTCAGACACACCCCTGAGGTCGTCGCCTGCGGGAAGCCCAGCTTGGGCTCAGTGACCCCCCCGGAGCCACGCCTGTCGCACGGGCCCTAGCTCGGGGGGCCCTGAACTGAAGCTGCCTGGGGCGGACGGCGCCCAGCAACTGCTCTCAGCGCCAAGGTCCACACCCTGACAGCACTCCACGTGCGGAAATCCCGTGAGGGGGAGCTCCGCCCCTCGCTCCCCAGGGCCCTCCGACTCCAAGCCCCCCGGTGGGCCGCGCCCTAGCCCAGAACCAGAAGAGCAAAGCAGCAACTAGAGAGACTGACAACTCCCAGATGAACACGAGGAACAAAGTGACGACTGACAGCTCCAGGCGCCCTGTCACAACAGGGCCTGTGGGGTGCCGGGCTCGGGACACGGCTGCGACGCCACCCGTGGGGGAGGGGCCCCTGCTCCTGCCCTCTGCACACGGGTGGGTGAGGGGCCCCCCCAGGAAGCAGGGCCAGCAAGGGCCGACGGCCCAGCGGGGTGGCCGGCGCAGGGCCGGGGGCCCAGGGCTCAAGGGCGCGGCCGTGTGGAGGGATGGATGAGGCACAGACGTGTCTGGGTGCGGCAGCGCCGCCCCCTCACAAAACCTACACGGCCAGCGACTTCGTGAGTCACAGGAACGCTCTTCTGTGTACCTAGGCGGTCTGATAATTACCAAAAAAATTAATATTTTGGTGAGATTCACACCTGCAAGTTCAAAAAAGAACGAATTTCCTCAAAAGTCAAGTCACTAGAATAAACTACAGCCCGACGCGTGTGTTTTCCATAGGAAAGTTGGGCAGAGCTGGAACACTGTGATGTCACTTGAAACGGAATTACTGCTGTTCACGTACATTCTACACATCTGAGAACAAATGTGTGGTGACCTGTCGCCTGATTATTAGTGTCGTACGGTGAAAGACGCACTCTCCCCGCATCCTCGGGTCTGTGTTCAGACGGCACTCGACCACTTCTCATCGGAGAAATCCCAAGCCTGCTGCCACTGTCTTCCACCAAGGCTTAATAATCGGAAAACCATTTTTGTACCTAATTTTTAAACATTCCAAACAGTTTAAGACAATATGCACTTGTTCTTTACATATTAGAGAAATAAATCAACGTGTGACTTTGTTTTCAATGGTAAGAAAGCAGATTCTAAAACCAGGAGCGGCTCAGGTAAAGCTCAGGACAGTACTGACTTCGTGATGCTTGAAATTACGTAACTGTTACTGTAAAATTGCACTTCTGTGCCCTTTTAACGCACAGATCTTTCCTGTCGGTGTGCTTCTGACTCAAATTACAAATCTACAGACCATCCCCTGGAACAGAAATGCGACCACACAACCAGCAAGACTGCAGTGAAACGTGATTCTCTGAAGAGCGGCCCAGGTTGCTGCTGATACGGCCCATCCTTCGTGTTCCCTCATCTCAAGGGTCAGTGCCCATAACGTCGTTTTACGCCAAGTGATGCCCGTCTACGCTAATCTAGGCAGCGATCGTCACCAGGCAGCCTAAGGAGGCTTGTCCACTCTGCTAAAGGCTGGAAGCTGACTGGGCCAAACGGAGAACTAACACCACAGAACCCCCTCCTGAAAACCGGCCGTGCTCTCATCTCTGTGGCTGTGTCTTCACTCCTCTCGCCCGCGTTGGAAACCCCAGACTCTTCGCGGGCCCGTCCCCTCCCAGGTCCACCCCTACTGGGCAGGGGCACCTGCACGGGGGCATGGGCACCTCGCACCCACCCGCTGTTCTCAGGCCTCTGTGTCCGATCACGACAGTGGCCACACGGATGTGACCTGGGAAACGAAGCATCAGGGCGCACTTCCCAAAGGAGCTGCTTGTGGAGATGCCCGTCACCGCCCACCTCCCCCCACCGTTTACACACCCTCTCCTGCGAGCCAGAAGGGTGGGGCCCCAGCCCCCGCAAAGCACAGGGCTGGATGCTCGGAGGGGCCTCAAGACACCTTCCCATTAACTGCACCTCACCCAGCACCGCGTCCGAGCCCTTGGCGTTTCCGCTGCCTGCGGGTCCCGAGTCCAGTCGGGAGGCATTCCGGGTGGGCGGCCGGCTCACCATGGGCGCCCTCGCGTCCAGCGCAGCCAGCCTTCTTGGGACACCTTCCCGAGCCCAGGCAGGGCAGGCGAAGCAGCCACCCAGGGCATCGCCCCGTCCTCGCCGCACGGGCAGCCGGGGCCCCGAACACACACGGGCTTTGTCTTGGCGCGAGTCTTCCCTGCGCTCCCCTCTGTCTGTGACGGCGGCCGCCAGCCTGGGCCCCTGGTCAGAGCAGTGGCTTCCCTGAACTTGGTGTCACCGCTTCCTCCCAGGATGCCACCAACAGCCATGCTTTCTGTTGCTTAAAATACAACCAGGCCTCCGAAGCCTGACGGACGGAGCCTCCAGACCCGGAGAAGGCGCGGCCGCTGCAGGAGGGCCACGGGCCGCCAGCCCCGCCTCGTCCTGGCGCCTGCCCTGCTCCCTGCTAAGCGCCCGCACCCAGGGGACCCGGCCCCTCCCAGTTCCACCCACACGTGCACGGCCAGAGTCGTGCTCAATGCCTAGCTTCTCTTACTTAGGTGACCTTATTTTCCATTAATTTATTAGCCCTAACATACTTGTGACAGTTGAACAACAGCTTGCTTTCTTTTGCTATATAGAAACGTTAAAGTTTAAGAGGTAAAAACCAGCTATGTAGTTACACGTCACATAACAGTGTACAATTATAAAATCACTTAATAGTATGACATAACATCGATACACCACTAATATTAGCACTAACTGACGTTATGTAACGTATACGGCGTCGTATAACAGATGCCTCAAACAGGCTTTCTCTGTCTGGTTTTAAGAAGGTGACGTGTTCTGCTTTTCTCCATCAACTGGCCTGTGGACGCCGAGCTCCGGGATGTGAGTGCTTGTTCCCTGTGGGCTGGGGAACTTCCACGCTGACCTGCCCACCCACCCCTCCTCTCCTCTGGGGTCTCGCGGGGCCCCACGTCTCCTCTGTCCCATTCCTTCCTTTGTGCACCCAGTCTGCATATTTTCCATGGGCCGTCTTCCGTTTAATTTTAGGCTTCGCGTTTTTCAGTTCTAGAACAGCCATTAGATTATTTTCAAAGGATTTTCAAAGGCTGCAGTCCTCTGTTGAGATTCTCCACCTTTTCGCCTGTCCTAACGCCTGTCCTTTCTTTCGCCTTATTGGCATGGTAGTCACCGTCCTCTGAAGGCTCCTGGAATCCCAGGAGCCTGTACGGCGGGGGACTCGAGGGCCCCTGGGCTCCCCCGTCTGCTCTCCCCTCCGAGATCTGTTCCGATGGCCTCAAACCCCCAGCTCGTCTCAGAGCCGGGGAGGCACTGCCTCAGGCTCGGCTCTGCCCAGCAGCCACACAGGACGGGGCCCTCGGGGACCAGCTGTGCCGGAGGCTGGCTGTTACCTTCACGTGGCCACGCAACACGTGCTGTGCGGACTTCTGGTTCCCTTCCGCAGGAGGGTTAATCTAACCCGAGCGGCGCCATGTCGCCAGGAGCAGAAACCCTCCGCTGGCGGGCGCCGATCTCAGGCCCGCGCTCACCCTGGGGTGGACTCCCGAGCCAGAGCCAGTCCTCAGCGGGCGCCGCCGGAGCTGCTGCGCTGTGCCGTCCACAGCTCTCGAGCACAGGCGGGTGGGTTCCGGGCAGCACTGGACCACCACGTCTCAGTCTTCTGCTGGCTGAAGACGTGAGGAACGGCAGCCGGCACTGCCCCCCGGCCGGGCCACCACCTGCTCGGCCCCGCGTCTCCTCCCGTGAGCACCTGGACTGCAGCTCCCCCCGCCCCACTGCCCGTCCTGGCTCCGCAGGGCCCGGCGTCCCGAGCTCACTCACAGATCCCCGCCCGTCCCCCAACGGCTCCAGGACTGCGCGTCCCTCACGCCGTGATGTCGGCCTCCCTTTGAGCAGGTGCCTCACGCTCGAACTCGGGGTGTTTGGCGGCCTCTGATGTAACCTTGCTGGAAGTTCCCTGAAAGTCTCCGCTAACCCTGACCCTGTCCTCAAGGCCCGGCCGTGTCTGCCTTGGGAGCCCCGCGCTGGCTGCAGACCCTGGGCCCACGTCCTGCCTGGGCGGGGTCCCCCTCGGAGGTGCGTCCCGCACACTCGTCAGGCTTACTTTCACATAGAGGGACCTCAGAAATGGGGGTGATCTCAACACTTCAAAGAACAGTTCAGCGTCAGGACGAACGCACGACAAACACACACCAGGTGGTGACAAGCGGGACATCCTTAACAACCACAGGCCTACACACGTGAGGAGTTCAAGGCGTGCATGACAGGACTAGGTTTAAAGAAACAAGCTACCTGTGAGGTTCTTTTGGACAGTAAAATACAGAAGAGCTACAAAACAAAACTCAAACTGTTTGCAGGACGACACGCCTGAGTTGCTCTAAATACTGAAGCACTTCTGTGCTGATGGCGCACCCTCCGCAAGCACGGGCCAAGCCCATCCGTGCTTCAGCATGACCTCTACTCAACCAGCAACCCGCTTAGCTGCTGCTCTGGAGACAGAGGACGCCCAAACATCGGCTCTACGTCAAGAAGGATCTGACAGTGAAACGGCAATTATAAACACTTGAGCCATAAACGTTCACTATAAAGAAAAAGTCCCAGCAACCCACGTATTCAAACAAGGATGAAGAACCAGCACAGCTCGGTAACAACCGTGGGACCCGGAGCCAGCCAGGCACCTCCTCCTGCATCCAAGTGGGGACGCTGCCTACCTCACAGCGAACATTTCCCAGAAGGGATGGTGACAAAGCTTCCAAAACCCAGTAAGGAAAAAGGGGTCAATTAAGGGTATAAAAAGCCAGTCCACTCAAGTGAGATCCAGGAGGCTAATCAACATGTGCAGAGGCGACCCTCACGCCGCTCGGCAGCCGGAGACGCATCGGAGAGAGAGGGCGGCCGTGCGCCTCGAGACAGATCCAGGAGGAAGGAGAGGGCGGGGCCGGTCCTGCTGGGCGGGACACGAATCCCAACAAATCTTTGGCAAAGTAACAAATAACGGCCCCCATTTATTACAGTCAAGGACACCCACGACCTTTAACCTAGTAACCCTGCTTCTGGAAAGTAACTCCACGGGAGTATAAGCAGCACAGAGATCTCAATGCATCTTCTTAAGTAATTAAATATCACGTTGTCGGAAGAAAATCAAAGCTTCATCAGCGACGATGCTCTTAGAACAAAATAATCCACCCACCAATAGCCCAACTGAAACTGGCCTAAACCCCGGGCGTCTGTCCACATCTGGAGCCCAGCCGCAGGGTCAGCGGACACCCTGCTGGCCTCCAGGGGCCCCTCGTCCACATCCACTCTGCTGGCGTCAACCGGCTCGTGTCAGCCCCTGTGGAGTGTTGCCGAGGCCAGGGACAGGCCAGAGGGTAGGGAATCGGACTCTGGTGGAGCCATGCGGTCAGCGCAGGAGAAATCCACCGCCACACGTGGGCCGCTAACAGGAGAGGCGGCTCTCAGGATGTGCTCGGGGCTCCAGGAAGGAGGGGGCCCGGAAGCAAGACCACGTGCGTTCAGCACAAGCATTTCAAAGCAGTGGCCACTCTTCAAAAACAAAACAAAGCTTCAGGTCCCTCATTTACACCTCAGAGTGCTAAGGTGTTTACGGGGTGCTCTGTAAGGTCCCAACTCAGCTGATCTCCAGTCAACATGCAGAAAGGAAACAGACACTTGTGGAGACACGTGTGGAAACCACTGGCCACGTTCCCTCAGGGCAGTGCCTTCCTCCCCGACCTGGGTCTCTATGTTCCTATTTACCAACTGCCACCACCACCAGGGCCCTCAGTGTGACCTGTGACCTGTGACCTGAGGGCCGGGGCTACAGAGCAGAGCCGCTCCCGACTGGCCCTTCTGGGGGTGGCAGCGGGGACGGACCTGAAGGGCAAGGCAGGAGGGTCAGGTTCAGCCGCCTGAGGCCCCCCTCGGCACCGAGCAAAGGTGGAGCATGTGCAGGTCCAGGCTGAGCCACAGACTCGCCTGCCCCAGTCCCGGGACCCGAGACGGGACGGAAGAACGTGCAGGAAGGCCCCCAGCCCGACCCCACAGGCACCCCACTCCACTGCCTGCCGGCTAAGCCCTGCAAGGACACCTTTGCGTGCGGGGCACGTGTACCTGAAGGAGGAGAGCTCCGCGTGCACCGGCAGGGAGCCGGGGGGCCCGGGGCCCGCAGCGCCCTTTCGGATGAGCTTGCCCGTGCTGGCGTCGTAGATCCGAACTTCAGGGCCAGGCGGGGCCTTGGGATGCACAGGTGTTGGATGAAACAGGGTGGTCGGAAGCAGGCCCTGCCTGTCGGGAAAGGCGGCCGGGCCGTCCTCCCTGGGGGGTGAGAACGAGGGCGGTGAGGAGGGGCTGGGGCAGATCGGGACCCCCCGCGCCTCCCTCCCACCGGGACTGTGAATCCGCACATGAAGTCGTGGTTCTCCGTTAAGCCTGGGGCTCGACCTTGGCTGCGGACACAAGGCCCCTTGGAGAGCACAGGCTGCACCGCTCTCTGTCTGACGCCGTTTTCGGCCTCATCTCTGAACACAGCACCCGCTCTGATGGAGCAGGTGTGCCGTCCCTGCCGCCTGGCTCTACCCACGGGCCCTCTGCACCCATCCCTCGTCCTGGCCACCCCCTCCCTCCACGCTGGACTCTGTAAAGACCCTGTGACTCGATGGGACCACGTCCCAGCTGTGGAAGAAACAGCCGCAAACTAGGATCCGCGGCTCCAAGCTGACTTGTGTCTTAGGAGAAGCACTTGCGCTTCTCCTCCAGGCGACGCTGGTCGGAGGCGCTCTGTGTGACAGTCTGCTCGGCGGGGGCGGCGGGGGCAGGCGGGCGTCTCCCGAGGGGAGCAGCGGCCGTGCGGGCTCCAGCGCGGACCCTCCCTCTGAGCCCGCGGCCCCCGCGGGGCCCACCTCTGGGACTTGGCCTGGTCACCACGCAGCGGGAAGAGCCGCTCCTCCACCTTGTCCCAGCGCTCCAGGCAGCTCCACAGCCAGTCGGGGTTGACCACATGCAGCTGCCCGCAATCCTGGGCCTGGCGCACCTTCTCCGTGCCTGCGGGCACACGCACTCTGCTCGGAGCCGCCGTGGGCCACTGGTCTGTCGTCAGGGCTTGGGGCGGCGGGAACAGCAGGGGCCCTGGAGGGAACAGCCCTCAGAGCGGGGCCGGCCACGTGATGGCTCCTGAAGGGCCCCGTTTCTCTACGTCGGTACCCACTCCAGAGCCTCGAGCCCGGGGCCTCGGGGAGCAGTGACACCCGGGTGCCCCCGGTTCTGAGGGGGAGCCGGAGCCGGGAGCCCCGCCCAGAGGCGGGCGGGGTTGGGGGGGGGGGGCGTGACTCACCGGCCCGCGCGGCTACCAGGTGGGTGGCCCGGTCGGGGTTGTCGGGGTCCAGCACCAGCTGGGTGAGGATCCTGGCCCCCAGGGCCGTGGCGTGGTAGTGCTCCCGTGTCTTCTCGATGGGGAAGTTCGTGGGGTGCAGCCCGCTGAAGATGATGGCGACGTCGGCCAGCACCCTGCTGCGCAGCTCGGGGACAATCTTGCGGATGTCGGGCGCCTCCTGGGTCTCCCCGCGCAGAAAGCGGTCGTACCTGGCATAGTAGGCGGAGTGCACGCGGGCGAGGATCTCCTCCAGGTGGACCAGGTGGTCGTCGGCGTCGGCGTCCTCCTCCTCCTCCTCCTCCTCCTCCGCGCTCTGGTCCAGGGACTCGCCCACCGTGATGCCCGACTGCTCGCTGTTCTGGGACTCCGTCTCGGCCTCCCTCCTGTCGGCACAGCCGCCGCCCAGCCCGCAGAGGCCGTCCCGCTCGCCCTCCCCCTGCACGGCCGCCTGGACGCCGGGCCCGGGCTCCACGCAGGGACTGGCGCCCGGGGGGCCGCCCTGTGCCGCAACGTCCCCAGCGTGGCGGGTGGCCGGAGGCTTTCTCCGGGTCTTCTTCTCCCCACTCTCCCCATCAGAGGGGATGGGGGACGGCCGGCCCTCGGACTCGCTGCTGCTCGCGCTGTCACCGGGGACATCCGGGTCCGGGTCAGGGCCCACCGGACCCCGCACGGGCCTCTTCTCCGGCGGCGTCCGCCCGTGTTGCTGGGTGCCCGCCAGGGGCCCCCGGCCGTCAGCCGAGGGGGTGCGGGCGGCGGGCCGGGCGCCCCTCTCCTCCTCCTGCCCGGGACAGGGCCAGCCCCCACGAGGGCCCGCGCCCCCGTTGAGCTCCCTCGTGGGCTTCCCGAGGCCGTTGCTCTGCTCGACCCCAGACACCTGCCTTCCTTCCTCGGGATCCTTGACGGACGGAGGCTGCTCCGTGGCATCGGCACCTTTAGGAGAAGCACTGACTGCACGTGTGCACAAGAGACAAGGTCACCGTTACCTAACATGTAAGAAGGAACCCCCCGTGGAAGCAAACTCCATCCACCCGCCACCGGCTGCTGGCTGGAGCCACCTCTGGCCAGGGGGCGGCACCCTCGGCCGGGAAGGGCTGGAGGGTGAGCAGCTCAGGTTTGCGGGCCCCACCCGGTCACCTCGTTCCGGGTTCCACAGCGGTACGAGCTGCACAGAACACGCCTGGCTCCCAGGCTGTGGTCGGATCGGGCCCCGCTCGAGCTGTGCTGTGCAGCCTCGCCCCCGAGGGTGCCCTGGGGTCTCACTCGCCTGCCTACACCTCAAAGTTCTACTTTAGCGACTACGGCAATAACTCTATGCCTCAAAGTGGATTATTTGAAAGCTAAAGATCATCAGAAACACTTCAAACCAAAACTTTAAATTTTTTTCAGACTCTGGGTTCCAGCTCGCCTGGGAGGTTCCCCGCAGGCTCTGGGCTGGGGCCCGGCACCAACCACCCACGGGATGGAGTCTCACACACCAAACTCCCAGTGTCATGCTTGTCTTTCAAGGGAAGCCGGGATGAAAGGTAGCATTTAGATGCATTAAATTAAATAGTATTCTTTAATCTTTACTCAAGGGGAAAAACGTTTAGGCTGGTACTATTAAAAGAAAAAAAAAACCCAAACTGAAACCAAATAATACCACGTTTTTCAGCATAATATAAATAAACCCAACACAACCTCTCTGACCACTGAAATATAAATAAATGACCAAAACCAAACTGAGTCCTGAATTAACAGCAGCCACAGCGGAGACAGGACCGAGCCAACGCTATCTGACAGCCAGGAGGGGCCACCCACCTCTCCTCCTCGCCTGGGGCTCCCGGGACCCGGACGGGGCATTGATGTCACCTATGCCCTGGAAGTACACGTATTTCTTCACAGTTATCAGGTTGGGGGCAAACTTCCACACGTCTTCTCGGTCATCGATAATGCAAACCATGGAGTCTCCACAAGGAAAAAGATTTCTAGAAGTAAAAATGCATCGGAACCACTAGCACCATTTACAAAAGGTCACCATCAATCGAACGTCAAGGTCGTCTTTTGTATGAAACCAGCAGAGAGCATGTTAATCAGAGCCAGATGCAAGCTGCACTGAGGGCTTCTGTTTAGCTCACGTTTAAAAAAATTTCCAGAGAAAGTTACACTAAGATAGTTACACTTTCCTCCAGTGTCTGACACTCCTCAAGGCAGGAGTCATGACAAATTCTTCAAAGGGCCAGAGAGTGAAGGGTTTACTGTTTGGGGCCATGGAAAGCCCTCACCCAGGGGAAGGTGGCACGGCCCAAAGGGCCTGGCCACATCCCAACACGGCTTTATTTACAAACACATGTAATCGGCCTGTGCCAGGTGAGAGCTATCAGTTACAGGCAGGAGGGCAAGGCCTTACTCAAATCTCGGATGGGGCACCTACATGATGCCACGTCCAAAAAGTGACTGTTGTATTCCCCAAAGCTATGAGGATGTACGGGTGGAGGAAGAATGTTAACAAGGGTCCAAAAAGCCACCTGATGGACACAGGCCTGCTCTGTGGTCTTTTCACTTGATTTCTGCCCACAACACTTAGACTCAGACAGACAGGTGCAAGCATGCAAAATTCAGAAGGATGAGTGCTTCCTGCCTGTTTTCTAGGATTGAGAAACAAACCCGGGAGAAATGCATGTCATTGTTCAGGTTTTCTAGCTGCTACTGAAGGCTACAACTAGTCAGAAAAAAACGTTCCTGTGTCCAAAACTGTCTTCGGGGAGTCCGTTTTCCACAGGCAAAACACAAGCGTCGGCTACAGTGACTGACACAGTTACCGCCTTCAGCACATCTAATTCCAGACGAGGGAGGTGAAAACCACACCGAATCGAGGCCGGGGGACAGAGCCAAGTGCCGCCCCCGAGCTGCCGTGGAGCCCCTCTCCTCTGACGCGCTCGTCCTCGGGTAGGGTTTCCCCCGGACAAGTCATCACACCCTCCCTCAGTTTCCTTCGTCCTCGTATCTGCTCATTCGGATGCCTAACCAGTAAACATGAGAACTGTTTCTGAAACAGGTACTCTGATTCTCTTCTTGTATCCCATAGACGTGAACAGGTCTCAGTCTGTGTGGATACCCTAAACCTGAAACACGAAATGTTAGCTAAGGGTGGCCAACGCCAGCCAAAAGGCCACTGAGGCCACAGCTGTTACTGTCTAAGTCTTAGGAATCAACAGCCATGAAAAAAGTTATATCTGATATAGGATCATAATGGGGGGAGGCTACCTATCTGGGTAGAAATGGGGAGATTCCTTGTACAGAGTGAGCAGGAAATTCCCAAGAATATAAATCAGCCCTTCAGTGAGGGGTGGGAGGGAGCCCTGGTGTAAGAGCACAGAGACCGGGATGGGGAGGGGCACACGGGGGTGGAAGGACGTGGAAACGGGCCGAGCGCCAGTGCAGAGTATCACGACTTAGGAGTTGATAACTGACTGTACGCTGCACAGCACGCAAGGTCTTAAGGAAACAGAAACCCGAGGTGCCAACACCCCCTAAAACTCCCGACTAGGCCAAACAGCCCCCTGGCCCTCTGGGGAGGCTCTGGGGGCTCGGCCGCCCAGACTCTCTCTCCACGCATCCCCCAGGCCCTGGTCTCGCTCCTCCCCCGACACCCATGTCGCCCCGGGCTCTGGCCCGAGTGCCCCAGGAGCCACCATTGCCTGGACGTTCAAGGAGAGCAGGGAAGGGAGGGGTCTGGTTAGAAGACAGCGGGCTTGCTATGTGCCGGAAAGTGGACGCTGGTAACCGGGAGAATAAATACAGAACGATTGGTCTGAGGCTCAAAATGCAGGCTTTACAGTGGAAACTGGACGGTGACCTCAGCGGTGCGCACAGCCAGGTACATACCTAAGGTTCCCCGTTTTGGAAAACGGGTCAATACATTCGTCCCTCGATAATATTCGATGAGAAAAAAGCTTCTTCTCAGGATCTAAGAAGCCTTTGAAAAGAAAACAGGACAAGGTCACGTGTCTGAGATGCACTGACGTCCCTTCCTGCGTGCGGTGATGTGCAGACACAGAGCACCGGTGTCAAGCACTTTCCTCTTTCAGGTGAGACCGTCACCCTCTTACAGTTCCTTTCCTCTAAGGGCTTTGGTCCAGGAAACGTTGACTGAATCTCCCATCACCTGGAATCTTGCTAGGACAGCAGACGGGATGAACAAAGTTCAGTGTTACCCCGGAAGCTCAGAGCCGCGGGTAATTAACACGTGAAGGCACCACGTCCGCCCACCTCGCAGGGGACTCGGGGCGGCATCAGGGAGGAGCCCATCGCCGAGAGAAGGGGCCCCAAACAGGAGTTCAAATGCTGGTTTGGCTTTGTCATCTCCCTGAGCCTTCGTGTTCGTAAAGCAAAGGGGAAGGCAGGGTGTTTGGGCAGCACTCTTACACTCACACCGTGACAGGAGAACCCGTCTTTCCTCAAGCCTTTCTTTCCACAGACGAGGAGGCACCTTCATAACCTCACGTGCGTCCTCTCCCACACGGCCCGCCCAGAGCTGCCTCCCTCTGTGACAGGGCCCTTGACACTGCAGATCTGACACCCACGCCTTACTGTTCCCTACTACCGACGGGGACGGAGGCGTCACGTAGGTCGCTAGGCCTGCAGCCCGCGGTCCTCCTGCGAGCGGAGCCGTGTGCCCCTCCTGAGGGCCCCTGTGCAGTGAGGCGGCAGCCGCCCGGAGCTTAGGGCCTCGAGGTGCCCGAGTCGTCAGTGTTTGACCAGCAGACAGCGCTCATCTCGCGAGAGAAACGCACGCTACCGTCTTACTATGTGAAGACTTGTAGGAACGCTGAAGCCTCTCAGCCGCTAAATCTAAAACACTAACTATCAGAGCCTCTGCAATAAATGAAAAGCGTGCGAAGCGCTTAACGTTTCTGCCCCAACGAAAGCGTGTCTATCCTCCTTACACCGAAAGTACACACTCTGTGAAAACAGTAAAGTTGACGGAAAGAGGAAGTCACGGAAGCATCACTGTTAAAACCAGTCAGGCCTCCGCACGTCTGACCTCCGCTTGTCATGTGCGAACGAGCAGACTGACACGGCCGGTCGGCCGACTCCTTCCAGCCAAAAGCGCTGTGCCCCCGAAGCTCAAATCCACGTGCCCCCGAAGCTCAAATCCACGCGCCCCCGAAGCTCAAATCCACGTGCCCCCGAAGCTCAAATCCACGTGCCCCCGAAGCTCAAATCCACGTGCCCCCGAAGCTCAAATCCACGCGCAGCTCCCACAGCTATGTGGGGCACCAGCCCTGGGGGCCACGTGCTTCCTCCTGGGCCCTCTCTGCAGGTGAACCGTGGTCGCTCTCAACGCCCTCACCGGGGTGGCCGAACCACCTCGGGTCCCCCGGTCGAGGTGCTGCTCGGAGGGTCTCTGCACCCACCGTCGCTGGGATACTGCCTGCGGTTTCCTCGTGATGGCCTCGTCTGGACTTGCTGCAACTTGGGATTCTACGGCACACGGCGCAGCCTGAGATGGGGCTGGGGCGAGCCCTGCTCTCAGGAACCTCAGGAAGCGGCGATGGCCACAGGCCCTGGGGGCGGGCAGGGCGGCAGGCAGAGCAGAGATGCCCCCCCGGGACCTTCGCTGGTGCTCTCTGTGCCTCACTAACTGACACCCAGCGAGGCCAGGTTCCAGAGGTGACGGCCGCAAGGAGAAGCCTGAGGCCGCACCTGAAGACGTCACTTGCTATTTCCACGCGGGGCGTGGCTGACTCAGCGGTGTGAGAACTCTGCAAAGGAGATGTGCCAGTCTCCAAACCACGCTCCCGGGGAGCCGCAGAGCAGCCATAGGCTGAAGGTGAACACGCTGAGTGTCAGCTACAAGATGGATTAACTAATACGCTGCCTCCGTGTTTGTGACTACCATTTCCTACAAAGGCACCAAATGTTAAAGGGGGATTTAAAATGTATTTCCCCGTTGACAAAACCAAGACCCGTCTGCGAGGCGCCTGCATTTAAAAGTACTTAGTTTAACGTCCCTGTAACTAATCCTAAGGAGCTGTGACATACCGCAGGTGCCAGTGTCCACTGATGGGCCTCAGTGGGCTGGAGCCCAAATGTGCCTACGCAGGGGAAGCTGGTGCCCTTCACCCCGTCCCCAGCCAGAGCTGGGGGCCAGGGGGCTCCCGTGTCCATGCACGAGAGAAGCCAGCACAGGACCGCAAGCCCGAACTAGGACAGCAGATTAATGCATCATCACGCTGCTCCCTTCCAAGCAACAGAGACTGTTCTGTCTGCGATGAAAGTGCTAACTGCAGACAAACACAAGCAACACGGCTCCAGAGCTATTTCCAAACGGATTAACATTTTTTAAAAGAACCCTCGTAGAGAGAGTTTCTACTTTTCGACGTATGTGTGGTCCTGACCAACTTCCAAAGTGGCCCGTGGCGTGCAGCTGACCGGAGTGATGGCAGCCTGCCCTCTGGACTGGAGCGCGTCTGGTCACGGCCCGTGGGCCCAGCAGAGCAGGGAGGTTCTCGGCCGCCTGCAGCCTGTGGACTTAACTGGGCCCCCACCTGCCAGCTGGGAGACTGAAACTGAGTTTGGGAGACCTTCCTGATCTTTCCCCTTCATCTTCAAGAAACGTCGAGAAAAAGAAGCCAAATGTAAAGTGTCCAGCGCGGGGACTGAACCCCGCGGCCGCTCACCTGCGATCGTGTGCGCGTACAGCCGGCTGCCGAACGTGAAGACGTGAAGCTCGTACAGCTTGGCGATCTTCTCCAGGAACCCCTTGCAGTGCGGGCGCAGACGGGTGTGCAGCATCGGCTCCCCCCGGCCCAGCTGGAAGTGGAATATGCCCTGCAGAGAACACGCCCGGTCATAGGGCGGGAGCGGCGGTCAGGGGGCGGGAGCGGGGGGTCAGGGGGCGGGAGCCGGGGGTCAGGGGGCAGGAGCGGCGGTCAGGGGGCGGGAGCCGGGGGTCAGGGGGTGGGAGCCGGCGGTCAGGGGGCGGGAGCCGGGGGTCAGGGGGCGGGAGCGGCGGTCAGGGGGCGGGAGCCGGGGGTCAGGGGGCGGGAGCCGGGGGTCAGGGGGCGGAAGCCGCCGTGGTGAAGGCTTGGCCCTGCGGCTGACACGTGACACGTGACAGCTGCACGGGTCACCACGCCCACTCCACAGAAGTGCTCTCCTTTCTCGCGCTCTATGGGGGAGGGGGGCTCCACCTTCCCTGCTGCGGTAACCACATATGGTAAGCACCCAGGACAAGCACGGAGCTACCCAGAGCGACCAGGTAACTACCTACCTGGGATAACATCCTGTGATGACTACGGTACCTCGGCTATCCGAGGGCTTCACTAAAAGTCTATCAGGACACCGGTGGATGCTTACACACCCTGACCGTCTTGCCAACACTGTTCCTCTGATCACGGACAAAGTGAGCACCCCTAAGAGAGTCACCGCACACAGCAGCAAGCAGCAGAGCCGCTGCGGACCGCTTAGAACCCATCTCCAGGGGCCTACTGACAGTGTCTCCCAGAGCTAGCTATGAACACATACCAAGGGTCCCACATCACTCAGTCTAACTCACGGACGGTTTAAGATGCAACTTTACTACCTTACAAATGAAACACAGAAGCTGAAACAGCATTCGCAGACATCTTTAGGAGACAGATGAAATCAGTAACCCCAACCTGCTTATACGTGATTAACGTGCACACATGTCTACTCTCCTTAGGGAGTTAAACTTTGATCCTTTTAATCCTCTTTATCATTCATTTTCTCAGCAGTAATAAACTAAGAAGGAAGGAAATGACCTGAGGCCTCGTTAATTTTTCCGCTGGCTCTAAACTCGTCACCCCCTCGTGATGGGCTATTCTGGTAAAGGGCCTGAGAGTGAGAAATACTGTAAAACACCTTCCACCACACTCCACAGCTAAAACGTCCAGAGGCTGCAAGAGAAACACCCTTAAAATCCCAAGTCAGGATCTCCGAGGTTAAGGATTCAACGTGCCTCTCGGGCTGTCGCCAGCAGGTGTCCTGTGGGTCCGGAGCTGCGGGCGGGGCGGGGGTTGCCATGCGTCCCGGATGCCGTCTGGGGGTCCAGAGGGGCCTGACCAGGGGGCAGGTGCGGGCGGAGGCACAGGGAATCCCCCAGCAGCAGTTGAGCGCCGTCCACACGGCCCCGAGGACACCCTCCTGCCACATCGGCCGAGAACGGGAGTGGCGTAACCGAGCAAACTCTTATGAAAGGAATGAAAAGGCCTGGCTTCGCAGGCGGATTGAGCCCCGAGTGGCTGCGGTGCTCGCCGCTGTGGTGCTTGCCGCAGCCATGCCCTCAAGCTCTGCCCCGCCCAGCCTGAGTGCAGCGGTCGTGATGCAGGAAATCCCCGAGACCCCTGCCAACCGCGGATGTCACACAGAGAGCATCTTACAGAAGAGCCCACGACATCAAAAGACTAACGTAGCTGAAAAACACACGCGTTCTGTGGGTGAGGGACTCAAGGCCAGCGCTCACCAGCTGGTCGCCGTCCTCCGCACCGCGGCCGAGAGCTTCAGGGGCAGAGCGACCCGCGCCTGCTCACTCACTGAGCCAAGACCCCGCGCTCCTTCAGACGAAGCTGGTAACAAAGCTGCACCGGCCCGCACCCGCCGCTGAGTGAGCCGCCCCCCGCCCCCCGGAGGAGCTCACCTTGTTGGACATCTGCTGGCAGAGCTGCTCCGTTGTGTGGATCAAGGTCTGGTCCAAGTCCACCATGAGCACTAGTTTTCTGTTGCGATGCAGTCGCTGCTGGTCTTCCCTTCCCAGCTGTTCAGCTTGCTAGTGAAAAAGGAAAACGAGAGATGGCAAAGGAAGTACATGTGGATCCAAAGTAAAACTCAGTCTTATCAGAAAACAGAAAAGGAATCTGAGGGTGGTCTTCGCCGCCCTCACGCCTTGCCCGCCTCGCTCACAAGCCTCGCGGCCTGGGGGCTGCACCCCAGTGCCCAGAGCCAGACCTGTGCGGTCCGACCCTCTTCAAGCCGCTCCGACTTGTGAGTGCTTTTAATTAAATAGGTGGACCAGTGAACGGGGGCCGAGAAGAAAGTGGCTGTGTCTGTACAGACTCAGCTGAAGGCTCCGGAGCAGCAGGACAAGCGATCAGGGCAAGCGACCAGGGCAAGCGATCGGCAGAACTGAGACAAGCAGTGAGCCGAGCGCGGGGCGGAGGGGCGGCCGAGGCGCTCCTGACTAGTTACCGAGGAATTCCACTGTCTGTTCCTAAAACGGTTTATGCAGAAAGGGCGAGAGTTATTCCTTTACAGCAGAAACAACGGGGTGGGGGGGATGCTTTCTTCTCTTTTTATCCTCAAACTTCCTTGTTTTGTCTTAAACATACACTTATGTATTTATATTTGTTTAAATTTCAGCAATTCAGAAAACCAGAATCATGTACCTGGCATTTTATCTCTCCCATGAAAAACAAAATAGGTATATATCATTTAAAAGCACACACCTAATAAAATTATAACACTGAATAAGGTTTTTACCTACTACCTGCAGAAACGTAGAGCTCTGAGACTGCCTTGCGATAAGACAAGAAGCCAGTGGTTACAGGGCCCCGTGAGGTGGGCGCTGTGCCTAGTGCCCTGTCCTGGCGACGCTCACTCACCCCACCGTGTGGAGCCTGGCCCAGGTGTCAGGAGGCCTCTGACCAACACGGCAATGTACAAAAAGCAACCTTTTTCTTTCCAGACATCTCTCCAGCACTCGCACGTCTTTGCACGTGAAAGCACAGCACCGGGCCCTCTCCCTCCACCCCACGACCACGCAGCCAGCGCTGACCAGATCTGACACCTCCCCGCTCCTGCTCGGCCCCCTGTTCCCCGGGCAGGAGCCCTCGAGATGCCCTCCCCTCACCCCTGCTCACACCCCGCAGCTCTCCAAGCCCAGGGTCCGGCTGCAGCACCCTGAAGAGCTCCCGACCCAACGGAGCCCAGAGGAGCGGTGCTGCCTGCAGGCGGGATCGCGTGGGGAAGGAAGCGGAAGCGGCGCAGCCCTCACCCGCGGGCAGGCCGCATGCTCCACATAAACCACCCGGCCACCGCGGGCACGCTGGGAACACAGTGACGACGACGACAGAGCTGGTGTCTTCTCCTGTCGCTCCTGACGCTAAGCGCGGCCCACAGATGCGCTCACGGCTCTCAGGAACCGTCTTCCCAAACGCTGCCCCTGCCAGGGGCGCACTTACCTCGGAGCTCACCATTAGCTCGGGGACGCTGTGCACCATTGACACGGTGGCCGTGGACAGCGGCACCTGCGGCCTCCCATTCTGACTCTGCAGCCTGCGAAGCAAGAAGGGGCTGCTGAAGTGACGCCTGCCCCTCATCAGCTTACGCGGAAGTTTTAGCTCAGGCCTTAGCTGATGAGGCCTGCGGGCTTAGTGCTGGAACTTCCCCCCTGTCTGGAAACAGACAGGAAAACCGAGGAGAAAATTAAGTAAGAGTCACACTCACAGAGTTCCCTTTGGAAATAAAGATGGTCCCACTGAAACACAAAGGCCCACAGCGCGAAAGTACACAACAGTCCACACTGCTCTACACGTACAAACGGGGGAAACCGCTCAACAGTGGTGGCAAACTAGCGCAGGCTGCGAGATGGGGGCCTGGGGGTTGTGAAGTGCCGGCTGGGTCCAGGGATGGCCGGTCCCAGTGGGGAAGCGCGGTTCACTCAGCGGGGATGAGAAGGCAAATCCCAACCCACCAGCTGTTTCCTACCACACCCCGGGTGGGCGGCAGACATGCTTTAGCGCTTCCAGAGCTCAAAGAAATCAAACCAGAGGGGAAGCGGACTGACTCGTGCTACATGCGGGCAGATGAAGGGCAGCGGAGACGGATCCTCCACCCCAAGCCCCTCAGGCGTCCTGTCCCTCCACGCTGGCGCGCACCGCCCTCGGGCTCCAGGGGGAACGGTGTCCCACTCGAGCTGCCAGAACTTACTGGGTCAGGTCTTGGCCACACTCGGCGCACAGGCCCTTCATGACGACGGGGTGGCTACATCCTTCTAATTGCACCAGAACCGCCCTAGAATCGGGGGAGAAAACGGTCACAAGTTAGCAAGAACTAAAATCTCTTGCTTTATCCAACTCCTCTAGAAAGAGCATCTGAGTGGGCACCAAGGCACCTGGATTCTGGTACCACTTCTCCCGGTGACTCTTGCATAACTTTAACTTCACATCACTCTCCAGGGGTGCCATTTCTCTGGCTATAAAATGAAGGGCTTTTTCACTTACGATGAAACACCTGGGCCCCGTGCCAGTGTCGTGAGGGAGGCCCTGCTGGGCGTTTGCCCACAAAGCAAAGACCCTCTCTGAGGCCCAGCGGCCTTCTGGTCGGTGCCCCACACGTGAGGGCGGACGGCTCTGCACTCCTCCCTCCTCACCCGTTTCTGTCCTAAAGGCTCTGGACTGCAGATGATTTTCATGGGCAGACAGAGCTGCGAAATGGGGGTGAAACCCGGGAAGCGACGCCCATCCTCCGAGCAGGGCCTCCTTCCTCCCCACCCTTCTGGCCCCAGTGGTCATCACGACCAGCCACTCGGTGCCCTGGGCCAGGACGCCCCCCCGACCCCAACCCCGGCGCTGGGCGGGGAGGGCACACCAGGCCCCGCCCTGGCCCCGTCCGCCCGGCCCCTCTCCCACCCTCGACGCCGTCTCAACCTCTCCCCGAAACTGCCCCCTCGCCCCGACCCTAGACAAACCGGAGCAGCGGACGGGTCGCTGCCCTGAGCGCACGTGGCGCCTCCCTCGACCTTGCCCTTCTGGTGGCGCCCGCTCCAGGTCCTGCCCGCCTCGGCCACTGGTGATCGGCACCCAGGGGAGCCCTGCCCTGGCTGGCCTTCTCCACGTGTGGCCCCTCAGCCCCCCACGTCCACCCAAATCCCTCCACGAGGCGCCCACGACCCCTTCACCCAGCAGCACCCCCAGGGCTCGTCCGCCTGCTGCCTGGTCGGGGTCTCTGCTTCCCCAGCTCTCTCGGCACCTCGGCCGCACGCGGGCCATGCCCTGGGTTCCGGGGTGAGGTCACTGCCAGGCCGCACCTGGTCCTCCCTGCCCGGTCGGTTCTGGGGGGAGTTCACTGCTGACACGGGGCGCCCCCCTTCTGAGACCCCTCCCCGCTGGGGACCCTTCCCAGCCAGCCCTGCTCTCCTGCGCCCGAGGGGAAGAACGGGGCCCCGGAAGCATCTGCGACGGTGTGGTGGAGCCAGCAAGTGGACCGGAGGCGCTCCGCTCAAGGTCAAAGGTGCATCTCAGACACCTGCTCACGGGCCAGTGGTGCACGTGGGCCCTTCGGCACCTGGTGAGAAGTCTGCCGCTCACCCCCGGGGGCGCTGGCGGCAGGTGTTTGGGAAACACTAAGTGGCTCGTCCACCAACCCAGGAGGTTTAAAAACGCCGATGCTGCTTACATTTTAGCTACAGGCTCCGCTGACCTGCTACCCTGTGAGAACGTGCAGGCCACACGAGCACCAGTGACCCAAGGGCTCCCGGGCCCAGGAGCGATGACCTGGGGGCTCGGCCTCCACGCACCGCTCCTCTTGGAAGGCACAGCTGGTGGAGTGAAACTTACGGGGTACAGCAGCTCAGAAACAGCCCAAATTAAAAGGAGGGGAAACAGACTTGACAGTCACCCGTCCGTATCCGCAGGGGATTGGTTCCAGGACCCCGCAGGTATCAGAATCCGCGGATGCGCAAGTCCGTTATATAAAATGGCCTAGTATTTGCATATAACCTACATGCATCCTCCTGTGTCATTAAATCACCTCTCAGTTACCTATGATACCCAACACAATGTCAACGCTATGTAAATAATTGCCAGTATGTGGCAAATTCAAGTTTTGCTTTTTGGAACTTTCTGAATTTCCCCCCCACCCCCCCAAATGTTTCGATCCAAGCTTGGCTGAATACACAAATGCGGAACCTGTGGTATGGAGGGCCGACTGTATTTTCTGTCAATTACCAGATCACTCAGAACTGCCCTCCAGGGTCAGAGCTGAGTACGACACGGTCTTTCCCAGCTGACTTCTGCATCTTTGCATGGGCTGAAAAAATTCCCCCCAAAAGAGATAAAATGCCAAGAGAGAGGGAAAGAGAATGAGATAGGAGCACAGCAGCAACGTCCCTTTCAGCACAAGTTGTTTTCCCCTCCAGCTTTGCAGACACTGCTCCAGGCCGGGTGAAAGGCGCCGAGCGGGCCGTGTTCTACCCTAACCCTCCACACGGCCGAGGGACTGATGCACTGTGAACTCTAAAAACAGTGCTTCAGCCAAGGAGACGAGCCGCAGAATGCCAGGCCAGTCACCCATAAAGGTCAACTTTCCTGGTCTGTCCCTGAAGAAAATCCATCGGATAATCATCAAATGCAATTCCTAAACAAGTTATTTTCCCCAAAGTAGACAAGTATCAAACTCTCCTGATTTTTTTGTACTCATGAGCTTTTGTGTCTGCTCCAATAGGAAGGTCAGAGAGCACAGGGCGTATCAGAAAGAGCAGTGTCAGGGAGCTGGGCCCCAGCACGCTGCCCCCTCGAGCGGTCACCGTCAGGTGTTGGGTCTGGGCAGGTCTTACAGGTTAGGAGGGCTAAGGGATCTCTTCTAAGTGCTAAACCTCTGAGTACTGAAGAATATTGGAGGAAAAGAGACTATTTTGTGCACCCAGATCGTGGTTTCTAAATGCCATTCTCCACTAAAAGAAAGCAGGATTTCTTGGAGAAATGGCTGACTCCAGGGCTGGGGATGGGAGAGCAGAAGCCGCCTGTGTCAGAAAACAGGACCATGCTCTACGTTAACGGGACCTGGAAGGGCGCCCGCTTCCAAATCCAGGACAGTTTGAGCATTAAGGCCAGTAATCGGAATGGACCATAACCCACTGAATAAAATAAGAACCCCTGAATCCACACTGATAAATTAGTTGTTCTTACAGAGGAAAACGAAGCAAGAAATAAAGCGGAAACAATGGAATTACGAACGTCGGCACTGGACAACCCTGATAAAAACAGCAGGTTCAGACAGGCACAGATAAAGCTGGCCGGATGTCGATGGAAGACGCAAAGGCACCCCTACACAGCCTCCTCCCGTGTCGGTCCCTATCCATCACCAGACTTGTTTCCTGATTATTTTACGTATATATTTTCCTTTCCTTTGGAGACATCAATGTACCCGAGTGAACTGAAAAAAAGCAGACAGGTGAGGGAGAAAGACATCATCAGGTCCACAATTAACAGATTTACTCTCTGGCAGACAGTGCCCTGTTAGAAAATTTTCAAATCAAAATAATTTCAATCCACATATATATTATGCAGACAGAAAACAGACTCATTCTATCTACTTCCCCCCAGGGGGACGCTCTGGATGAAACGTGGCCTAAGGAGAAAGCAGCGCAGAGGAAGCCCTGGCAAAGCCTCAGCAGGGACAGTGCTGGCGCGTCAAAACCTCCTGGGACCTCAGCCCCTTCCTCTGTCTCAGTCAGTATAGGTCCCACTCTCCCCGACAGCATGAAGCACTACAAAAACGTGCAATCCCGTTACAGATCACAACAGTATCTACTGGCTACTTCCACTACACCCAGAGGCAGGACTTCTACGTTCCTGCAACTGTTCACTGCCTGAGAACAACCTCTGACGTGGTCAGGATGAGTCCTGCAGAGAGAGGACAGTGCAGATGGAGACAAGGACAACTCCGGCCAGGTGAGCCCGGCGCTGCGCTGGTGCTTTCCTCGCCCACACACCTGCCTTCCAGCAGAAATGCAACCACTCTCCAGCTCCTCAAAAAGCCCCACGGTGAACCACTGCAGTAAGATACCCCGAGACTTGAAACACCAAAAACACACCAGAAAGAAAACTACTCACGGCTGGGAGCCTGCCACTCTATCAGCTACTTGGCCGGCTGGTTACATGACCTCGCTGGGTTACTCTGATCGCGGGACCGGCTGCCCTGATCCGCGCAGGCACGTGAGTCTCACTAACTGCTGGGACCAGAAACCGGCCTGTCTGGGCCTTGGTGGCCTTTCCCATGCAGAGGAACAGAACCACATGGAGAAGAGGTCTTTCCCTCAGGGGTTTTCTACACAGTGAAACGGCAGCATCAGGGTGCACCTCCATCGTTTAGCTGGCAGGTTTACAGGCTCATTACGGACCAAGCAATGGTCAGGTAAGACCTGACTTCAAAGTAACGCTGACAGTGTGTCACACACACAGCACAACAAGCCCCTCTCTCCTAAAGGAGGCCAGGCAGACAGCTGTGGTGGCGGATGCACTCAGTGGGCAGGCGCGGGCGCCTGGGCAGAAGACTGAGGGCCTGGCTCCCCCCCAAAGACGAGAGGAGAGGAGAGGAGCGGATGCGGGATGAGACTCCCAGGATTGCGAGGGAGGCCAGCTCTATCCTGGTCACCCACTGCTGTGTGGACCAGGTAGAAGATGCTCAAAAGCCAGAGGGGCAATTAGAGCCACAGGGAGAGGAGCAGGGACGACGCCCCCCCAACCCCCGGGGAGGGCCAGGGTGGGCAGAAAGGGAACTGAGCACCCAGTGTACTGGGGTCCCCACACAGGAAAACTGAACACCAGCCACTAAGCAGGAGGCAGGAATGCTCACCTGCCCCAGGTTTCTGCTCCTGACAATGAAAACAACCACACCAGTCATGTGCACATGCCTTTGTGCACAACACTGGTCAACTTAGGGAGAAGATATAAACTGACAAGTTCATACACTTCAAAAAAGAAAAAAAAAAAGCCCTTTACTAGGTTAAAACAGAGATACGACAGCAAGAGCCTGTGGCAGGAGGATGCACTACTACTTCTCACCCTGACCTACCTGTGCCCAGGCCGCACCCCCTTCCTGAGCTGAGATGCACAACTGCACCAGGTTTTACAACCACGTTTCGCAGGGTTTACTAGAACCTAAAGAAGTGCACGTCTCCCAACAGCTGACACTGCGACAACAAGCATGGAGTACGCCTGATTCGTTCTGTATGCACTATGACTCCCTAGTTTTCCTAATTTACAAACATTAAGTCTTGGGGGGAGGCACCTATTACAGAAAGAGAAAAAAGAGAACACAACTGTTTTACAAAGAGTGCTATTTCGGTGACGGAGAGTTTTCAAAAAAAAAAAAGCTGCCGCTGATTAGTATAGTCACTAATAGTGACTGCCGTCCAGTCTTAGAAAAACAGGCAGCCACGCAGCTGTGGGCTCTAACTTACAAAGTTCTCCCGGAGCGCAGCCTTCAGCTGCAGCCCCGGAGACCCTTTCCCACCCAGTGCCGGGCCAGGACCCCCTCCCGGCCCAAGCCCAGAACTCCCTCTAGAATTCAGCCCCTTCCCTCCTTTCCACTCACCCGGGGGCCACCACCTGGCCGGGCTGCGCGCACAGCTCCCGCACTACGCCCGCGCGCTCCGACCTCAGCCTGCGCTCCGTGCGCACGCAGCCCCCGGAGCCGGCGCGGGTAGGGGCGGGCCCGGTGGGCTGCGCGGAGGCGGCGGCCTCGCACACGGCCAGCACAGAGCCGATGCGTACGGCCGCGCCAGCCGCCACCCTCCACTCGAGCAGGCGCAGCGGTCCGGGGCCGGGGCAGCGCACCTCGGCCACGGCCGGCGGCTGGGCGCCCTCGGCGGGAACGCGGCTGCCGGGCGGTGCCTCCATCGCAGCCGGGCGGAGGCGCTGTGGAAAAGCGGCGGTGGGCGCTCAGAGCCCGGCGCCCATCGCGGGCAACCGGGCGACCCCGGCCCAAGCGGAGGCGGCAGCGGAGCTACGATTCTCCCTTCGGCACCGGCTTCCACCAGCCGCCCGTTCCGCGCCGACTTCCGGGACAGCGTGCGACGTCACGTGCCACCGCGTGCGTGCGCGCAGGCGCTGAGGGCCTGGGTGTAAACACGCCCATGCGGGGCCCGAGAGGTCCTCCGCCGGCCATGGGAACTGGGCGCGTCCTAGGACCACGCTTCTGCGACTGGGCCCGGTGGGAACAGTGTTCCTTCGCCCCATCCACCCCGTAAGCGCCGGCATCTGGGGCTGCGGGTCGGCATGCAACGCGGGGCTGCCGACCCAGAAGCCCCGTCAGGCGCTGAGGCTGCACTTCGTGGGACTCTGAGTCCCGGCGTGCAACGCGCCCCTCTGTATCACGAATCCCCGTAAGGCGCCGTGAATCCCGGCGTGCAACGAGGGTCTCTGTCCTGCAGCCCCCGTCACCGGCTGAGGTCCGGCGTTATGAGAACTACAAGTCCCGGCATGCAACACTCTGTTCCCACAGCCCTCTATGCGCTGAGGGCTGGCTGGTGTCTTAGGACTGCGAGGCCAGAGTCCCAGAAACCCCATCAGGCGCTTTTGGTCCCGGCATGCAACAGGGGCTGACGTCCCACAACTCCTCCCATCACGTGCTGAGGCCGGTCGTCCGTCGTGGGACTACGAGGCCCAGCGTGCAGCGCGCCGCTGTCCCATGAATCCCAGTCAGGCGTTTGGAATCCCGACGTGCCTCGCGGGAGTCGTGGACTGCGGTCCCAGCATGCTGTGCGCAGTCTGGGGTTGGAGCTTGGTGGGCTCTGGGTTCCACTCGTCCCCCTGGGGTGCGTGTTTTGGCGTCTTGTCGGGGTCTGTCCCTTCCCGCACTGTCGGAGCCGCCTCGCCGTCGTGCCCGCCTGGGGAGGCCAGGTGCACTGTGCGCAGGGACCGGGAGCCACTGTGGAGACAAGCCGAGCCTGTTCGGGAGGAGTGGGAGTGGTCGTCGGCGGGGGCCTTCAAGGTCTTTCTTGATAGGATTTCTGAAGAGCTGCACTTTCTCTGGTGGGGTTTGAACATAAGTACCTGTCCCAACGGCAGAGCCCCCAGGTGCATGAAACAAAAGCTGACGTAATTTAAGGAAGGCAGACAGCAGTAGTACGTGCATGATTTTGCAGCACTTTGCTTTTTTCCGCTTCACAGATACTGCGTTTTTTACCAATTGAAGGTCTGTGGCAACCCTGCATGGAGCAAGTCTGTCGGCACCAATTTTTGCAGCAGCCTTTGCTCACTTCCTGTCTGAGTGTCACACTGTGGTAATTCTCGCAAACCTTTCCGTCGTTACTGGTTACGCTGATCTGTGATTGATGGCCTTTGGTGTTACTGTTGTAGTGTTGGGGCGCTGACAGCCGCGCCCAGGTAAGGCAGGGAACTTAACTGATAAATGTTGTGTGCGTTCTGACTGCTCCACCGACGTGCGTTCCGTGTCTCAGTACCTCTCCTCGGGCCTCCCTATCCCCTAAGACGCAACAATATTGAAAATAGGCAAATTATTAACCCTACGATGGCCTCTACGTGTTCAAGTGAAAGGAAGAGTCGCACGTCTCTCACTTTAAATCAAAAGTTAGAAATGATTAAGCTTAGTGAGGAGGGCCTGTCGAAAGCTGAGATAGGCCGAAAGCTAGGCCTCTTGCGCCAAACAGTTAGCCAAGTTGTGAACGCAAAGGACAAGTTCCTGAAGGAAGTTAGCAGCGCTACTCCAGTGAACACACGAATGATCAGGAAGCGAAACAGCCTCATTGCTGATATGGAGAAAGTCTTAGTGGTCTGGATAGAAGATCAGACCAGCCACAGCATCCCCTTAAGCCAAAGCCTAATCCGGAGCAAAGCCCTAACGCTCTTCAACTCTATGAAGGCTGAGAGAGGTGCGGAAGCTGCAGAAGAGAAGTTTGAAGCTAGCAGGGGTTGGTTCATGAGGTTTAAGGAAAGAAGCCGTCTCCATAATGTAAAAGTGCAAGGTGAAGCAGCAGGTGCTGATGTAGAAGCTGCAGCAGGTTATCCAGATCTAGCTCAGATAATTAAGGAAGGCGGCTACACTACACAACAGATTTTCAATGTTGATGAAACAGCCTTATATTGGAAGAAGATGCCATCTAGGACCTTCATAGCCAGAGAGGAGAAGTCAATGCTTGGCTTCAAAGCTTCAAAGGACAGGCTGACTCTCTTGTTAGGAGCTAATGCAGCTGGTGACTTGAAGTTGAAGCCAATGCTCATTTACCACTCTGAAAATCCTAGAGCCCTTAAAAATTATGCTAAATCTACACTGCCTGTGCTCTATAAATGGAACCACAAAGCCTGGATGACAGCACACCTGTTTACAACATGGTTTACTGAATATTTTAAGCCCACTGTTGAGACCTACTGCTCAGAAAAAAAGATTCCTTTCAAAATACTACTGCTTATTGACAATGCACCTGGTCACCCAAGAGCTCTCATGGAGATGTACAGTGAGATTAATGTTGTTTTCATGCCTTCTAACACAACGTCCATTCTGCAGCCCATGGATCAAGGAGTAATTTCAACTTTCAAGTCGTATTATTTAAGAAACACATTTCGTAAGGCTATAGCTGCCATAGATAGTGATTCTTCTGATGGATCTGGGCAAAGTAAATTGAAAACCTTCTGGAAAGGATTCACTATTCTAGATGCCATTAAGAACATTCGTGATTCATGGGAAGAGGTCCAAACATCAACATTAACAGGAGTTTGGAAGAAGTTGATACCAGCCCTCATAGATGACTTTGAGGGACTCAAGACTTCAGTGGAGGAAGTAACTGCAGATGTGGTGGAAATAGCAAGAGAACTAGAATTAGAAGTGGAGCCTGAAGATGTGACTGAATTGCTGCAATCTCATGATAAAACTTTAACAGATGAGGAGTTGCTTCTTATGGATGAGCAAAGAAAATGGTTTCTTGAGACAGAATCTACTGGTGAAGATGCTATGAAGATTGTTGAAATGACAACAAAGGACTTAGAATATTACATAAACTTAGTTGATAAAGCCGCGGCAGGATTTGAGAGGATTGACTCCAATTTTGAACGAAGTTCTACTGTGGGTAAAATGCTTTCAAACAGCATTGCGTGCTACAGAGAAATCGTTCATGAAAGGAAGAGTCCATTGATGTGGCAAACTTCACTGCTGTCGTATTTTAAGAACTTGCCACACCAACCCCAGCCTTCAGCCGCCACTGACCTGATCAGTCAGCAGCCGTCAACATCCAGGCAAGACCCTGCACCAGCAAAAAGATTACGGCTCATTGAAGGCTCAGAGGATGGTTAGCAATTTTTTAACAATAAAGTATTTTTAAGTCAAGGTATGTACACTTATTTTTAGACATAATGCTATTGCACACTTAATGGACTACAGTATAATATAAACATAACTTTTATTTGCATTGGGAAACCAAAAATTTGTGAGGCTTGCAACATTCACTTTACTGCAATGGTCTGGAACCAAACCCGTACTATCTCTGAGGTAGACCTGTCACGGTCTTTAGTTGGCTCTCTCTCTCTCCCTTTGTTCTTCTCTCCCCCCATTTAAAAATTATGTAAATTATGTACATACCAAAGACTATGTAACCCTAAAATGAACGTATCCGCCAATCTAAAATCTAGAACATGACCAATATTGTTACAGCTACCTATGCACTCCTCACCGTCCCATCTTATCCCCTTGATTCCCCACCAGAGGTATCTGCCATCCTCAGCTTCGTGTTTGTCTTTCTCCTTTTGTATGGTGTTTTGCTGCATTTGTATATGTGTATGCACAAAGATACTGTTTAGTCAAACTTTTCTTTGAGGTTTATAAAAATGCATCATGTTCTAAAATCTGAATGGCTTTTTCATTCATCACTATGAATCCGAATTTTATTCATATTATTTTATATGGGTATAGTTTATATATTGAGACTTCTGTATAATAGCTCATTGTGTGAATATACCAGGATGTATTTATCTATCATCTTGTGAATGGACATTTGGATTGTTTTCACGTTTTGATATTCTGAAAATTGCTACAGTGAACATACTTCTGCGTGTTTCTTGGTGTAATGAGTTAAAATCTGAGGATATGTGCGTAAGTGTGGAACTGCTGAATTAGGATATGCAAATGTTCAGATTTATGAGATAATGCAAAAATGGTTGTCTCAGTTTATATTTTCACCACATTCTCAACAACTTGGTATTATCAGACTTCTTTATCTTTGCCGATCTAAATGAAAATCTGTGTTAAAATTAAGTTGTGATTTTAATTTGCACTCTTCTGATAGCCTTTTGGCTTAGTATCTTCCTATTTTTTAAAATTTACCTTTTTTGTTTTCTGCAAAATGTCTATTCAAGTTTGTTGCTCACCTTTCTATTGGGTTGTTTGTCTTTTTCTTGTTGAGTGGTGGTAGTTCCTTATGGTTTCTGAATACAGATCCTCTACTGTTTATATGTTACTCATATCATTTACCAATTTTTGGCTTGTCTTTTTCATGATCTTTTGAGAACAGAAGTCCTTAATTTTAAGAATTCATTCCCTAACCTGAGGTTATAAAGATAGCTTCCTTTTTTACTCCTAAAATTTGTAAAAGTTTGCCTTTCACAGCTAAGTCTTTAAATAATAAGAAATGGAAGTTTTGTAAATGTTGTAAGGCAGGGACCTGATATCTTTCCCATACGGGTAACCCATTATCCCAGCACTATATACTGAAAAGCTTACCTTGTTCTCACTGAGCTGTGGTGCTGTCTCTGATACAGAGTAAGTCTCTATAAAGGTATGAGCTTATTTTGGACTTTCTATTCTGGGTTGTTCTTGTATCGTCTTAATTGCTGTAGCTTCATAATAAGGCATGACATTTGGGAGGGCAACTGCCCCACAGTAGTTTACTTATTTAGAAGTTTCTTTAGAAGTTTTGTGGCTATTCTTGGCCTTTGTTTCATAAATTGTTGAATTAATGTGTCAAGTTTATTGATAAAACCTGTTAAGAGTTTTGTTCAGAACTATATGGAATCTATAATTCAGTTTGGGGAGAAGTGACACCTTTGTGATTTGAATCTTCCCATCCACAAACAGTATATCACTCCAGTTATTTAGGCCCCTTTTAAAATCTTCCAATAAGGTTTTATAATTTTCTGCATATAGGACTTGCACATTTTTGGTTAGATTTATTCCTAGTTACTTTATTTTTTGTTGTTGATACTTTTGTTGATACATGATACTTCTAAAAAATTGACATTTTCTAATTGACTGTTGGTGGTATATAAAAATGCAGTAGATTTTTGTGAACTGATCTTATGCCCATTTACTTTAATAAGTTCTTTTATTTTAAATAGTATATCAGTAGATTCTTCAGAGTTTTCAATGTAGGAGTTCATATCATTTACAAATAATTGTTTTATTACTTCCTTTCCAAGTTTTATAGCTTTATTTCTTTTCTTGTCTTAATGTGCTAGTTTATCCCTATACTGCAGTGATGAACAGGATCAGTTATTGTGGTATCCTTGTTTTATTCCACATTTTAAGGGGAATGTTTCCAACATTTCCCCATTAGGAAAGATGTGTGATGAGCGTTTTTGTATATTCATGATCAGGTAAAAGAAACTTCAGTCTATTTATAGTCTCTTAAAAGATTCTTATGACTATTTAAAAATATTATCAAATGTTTTCTGCATCTTTTGAGGTGATCATATGGCTTTCTCTTTTGTTAAAATTATAATATATATGCATACATGTACATATACACATATGCAAACATACAGATATATGAATTCTGTTTATGTAACTAAAATTATGCACTCCTGGAATAAACCCAATTCAGTCATTAGATTTAGTTAGCTAATATTTTACTTAATATTTTTACATCCATGTTTATGAGTGAGAATAGTCCATATGTTTCCTCTTCTATATTATCCTTATTTAACTTGATATCAAGGCCAGTAGGTGTCATGAGATGAGTTGGGGAGCTTTTCTTTTCTGTTTCTAGTTCTATTTCTGAAAGATTTTTTGTAAGTGTGGAATGATCTGTTTCTTGAAAGTTTGGTGTAACTAGCCTTTATAACCTTTTGGTCTTGCTATTTCCTTGTGGGAAGATTTTACCCTGATGATTCAATTTCTATCCTAGTTATAGGTCTATTCACACCTTCTATTTCATCTTGAGTCATTTCGGAAATTGCATTTTCTAGGAATTTTGTCAATTTATTTGGATTCATTCTTATTTCCAGCATCTTAAATTGGATGTTTAAAGCATTAATTTTAGCCTGTCTTCTTTTTAAGTAAAACTTCAATGCCATTTGTGTGCTATTGCGTATCACTCTTGCTTCATCTCACTAGTCTGGATATGTAGTTTTTTCTTTACCAGTCATTCAATTATTCATTTATATCCATTATGATCTTTTTATTTGACAAATGGGTTATTTAGAAGTATATTTGAAAATGTCCAAAGCATGGGAATTTTTCTCCATCTTTTTATTGTTGACTTCTAAGTTAATTGCATTATGGTTAGATAACATAATCTGAATGATACTACTTCTTTGAAATTTAATGCAGTTAACATAATTCCGGTATATGGTTAATATGTACTTCAAAAGAATGTGTCATCTTTCCTTATTTGAATAAGGAGTCTATATCTACTCAATAAGTTAAGCTTGTTGAATGTGTTATTAAAATTTCCCATGTTTTTTCCTGATTGACCAAGCAATGATTGAGAGACATACGTTGAAATCTCTCACTATGATAGTGGATTTACCAAATTCTCTCTGTAGTTTTTTAAATTTTTTTGTGTGTACACACACACACACACAATTGTACGCATACATACACAAATGGGTTGGGGGCAAAGGTTGTTATTAAGGCATACATGTTAAAAATTTTTATATCCTTGAGGAATTGAAACTTTTTGTTATGTAGAGCCCTCTGTATCCTGAATAATGCTTATCTATTAAAATGTTTTTTGCTTGAAGTAATATGACTGTCTGCTTGTCTGGTATATACTTCACTTTTACTTTTAGACTTTTTACACCTTAAGTGTAGGTATTCTCTTATAAATGGCATCTAGCTAGACTTTTATAATTCATTCTGACAATCTCCATCTTTTAGTTGGAAAGTCCAGGTCCAGTACATTTATATTTAACCTTCCAATTTTTCTTTGGATATCTTTTCTCCCTTATCTTTTTTCCCTTTGGGGATATATTGAGATCCGGTTCTCTGTTTATTTTCTCATATTTTTTCTTACTCCATTTTTTTTTCGTTTGGCTATCACCATTGAAGTTTTACCTTTGCGTATTGTGATTTATAGGAGAAATATATATTTGGTCTTCATCCACAGTGCCTGGATCACATCTCCCAAAACCCTTGGAATTTCCTGAGTGATAAGAACAATGGGATAATATCTGGTCTCTTGTCCTCAGTTCCTGCAAACACTTTCAGTAGGGCCCCACCTAAGGGTAGGGGCTGGTTGCCAGGAGAACCAACCAGATGATTAGAGGGTTAGACTTTTCACCCCATCCCCACCTCCACCCTGAACTCCAGGGAGGAGAGATGGGCTGGAGGTTGAATCAATTGCCAGTGGCCAATGAGTTAATCAATTGCGCCTTAGTAACGAAGCTTCCATAAAAACCCAAAAGGACAGAATTTGGAGAGATTCCAAGTTGGTGAACATGTGGAGACCTGGCAGAGTCGTGCACCTGGAGGGAGCATGGAAGCTTCACGCCCCTCCCATACACCTTGCCCTGTGTATCTCTCCCGTCTGGATGTTCATCTGTATCCTTTCTCCATATCCTTCTGTAATAAACTGGTAATCCAGTAAGAAAATGGGTTTTCCTGAGTGCTGTGAGCTGTTCTAGCAAATTAATCCAACCTGAGGAGGGGCTTGTGGGGACCTCTGATTCATAGCCAGTTGATCAGAAGTACAAGTAACAACTGGACTTGTGATTGGCATCCTGAGTTGGAGGGGGTCATTGGGATCTCGAATTTGTAACTGGTGGGTTAGGAGCATGAAACCTGGGCTTTTGACTGGAGTCTGAAGTGGAGGGCTGTCTTGTGGGACTGAACCTTAACCTGTAGAATCTGATTCTGTCTCCAGGGAGACAGTATCAGGATTGATTCGAATTCTTGGACATCCTGCTGGCATCTGAGAATTTCTTGTTGGTGTGGGGAAGCCTACACACACACACACACACACACACACACACACACACACACACACACACACACACACACACACACACACACACACACACACACACACACACACACACACACACACATTGGAATTGGGTCCAGGAAGCCAAAAGAACCTTGTATTCCTAACTTAATAAATTTAAAGTGAATATTCCAGTTTCCTTCCAAACAGTATATAGATCTTAAAACACTATACCTCTGTTCTTCTCCAGACTTACACACTATAGTTGTCTAATATTTCAGTTCTGCCTTTTTACAATTCCCAAATTAGACATTATTTTCTAGACAATGTTAGTTTTGCTTTAACATATATTTACCAATTTGTTTCTCATCATTTTTTTCTTAACATTTCATATCCTTTTTTTTTGGTAACAATTTATTATGAAAGATACATTCCAATGAAAATAAACAGGTTCTACTAAAATGATGGATACCTAAAATATTTGTATAATACATAATCTACATATGACATGTACATGTCATACACATTTGTATATACTATGTTGTATTGTAAATAAATCACATCTTACCTCTGGGATTAGGGCTCACCTTGGAGTATATTCTTTAGAATTCCTTTAGTAAAGTTCTGTTGGAATTAAACTCTCAGTTTCTGTTTATCTGAGAATGTTGTATTTTGCTCTCATTGTGGAAAGGTAATTCTGGTAGACATACAGCTATAGAGTGACAGTGGCTCTTTTCATTTAGAAGACATTTCATTAGATTCTGGTTTCCATTTTTTATTGTTGAAAGTCTGTTAATCCAGTTGTGGCTTTGTAGGTGATAGGTCTTCTCCTTGTCTTTGGGGTTCTGTAATTTTGTTTCAGTGTGTCTAATGGTAGGTTTCTTTTTGTTTTTACTGTTTGAAATATATTGTGAATTCATGGATATCATTAATTCTTGAAAATTCTCAAGCATTATCTCTTTAAATATTTCTCTTTAGTCTCTCTGGAACTCTGAGTAGATATTTGTTGAAATTTCTTATTCTATAATCATCTCTCAATCTTTTAAAAGTTTTTCCTCTTATTTCTCTGTCCAGCATTCTGGGCAATTTCATCAAACATTGGCTGCAGTTTATTAATCTCACTTCATCTGTGTGTAATCTGCTGTGTAACTCATCTTTTGAAGCTTTACCCAAAAATTATTTTTTGCATGTATGAAAGTTCTGTTTGGATATTTTTCAAATATGCCTGTTCATTTATAGCCTATTTTTACAATGCTTGCTTATAATTTTTGTAATTTTCTTTTTTCTTTTATAGGTTCACACCTAATTTGGCAGATTCTGATTCTGATCATTTGAATAATTGATGTCTTTGTGGGTCTGAGTCTGTTTTGTATTTTTAGTTGTTCCTACCCATTCTTATTTATAGAAGTGTGTTTCCTTTTATGGTTGGTGCTGTTGTGAGCTCATATTTGGTTGATAACCTGTGGAGATCCTTGTGACATTTGCTATGATGAGAGCCAGAGGGCCCAAGATGGGGACACTTTGGACCCTTCCAGGGTAGGAGTCTAGAGTTCACCTCTCCTGCTGTGCCAGGAGCCCAAGGCTTACCCTCCCCACCTCTGCAACCTTAGGTAGTTCTGATACTGGCAAGTTCTCTGAGGGCAACCCTGCTTCTTGTATTTTCTTATTGGAGTTCCCTCCCTGGATCCCTCATTAGGATTTCCTTGGCTTGAGAGACTTCAGGATGTCCCTTACTTCCTTCAAGCCCAATACTGACATGGCAAATTAAGTCCTAGGCAAAATCTAATTGTTTTGTAGTGTGAGGGGCCCTTCAGAGTTTCTATACTGTCAAACCACCCAAAGTGGAAATTCTTCTCTTTGATTTTTCTTCTCTGTTTGTTTTAAACTGGATCAAATGACCAAAGGAGAAGACATTCCCTTTCTCTGCATCCCCCTCCCCTCCTGGTTTTTTCCCCTCTTTTTCCCCACCTGGTTTTCTCTCTTTTTTGGTCTGTATTTCAAGGTACTGGTCTCAGAGGAGTCAGGTGCTTACTGTCCCTTTTGTTTTGGTGAGTGGGGCGGAGGAAAAAGGTGGAAATAGAGAAATTTCCTGTTAGTGGAAGAGCACTGTTGACATGTCTGGGAAAAAGATAATTGTGACTTAAGAATTTTAAGTCATTTGGAGGAGAAATCTCCATCAGATAAGGTATTTACAGACCACCAATACATCTGCATATAGGATGTTATTACATGATACATTAGAATAATTGTACTGTACAACACAATACACAGACCAATTAAATCCATAAAGCCTGTAAGTACTGGGACTATTCTAGCTTAGCAACGATTTACTGACTCTTTTTACCACTCCCATAGGCTTGGCTACACGGCATTTTACTTTCAGTAAAATGGCTCTTTGAGAACAGACAAATAATGAAAACAAAGTTATTTTGGCTACAAGGAACATTCTACCATTTTTTTTACAAAGGGGGCAGTAGCACGCATGGTGTGCATTTTGGAAAGGAGAAGGCAGCCGGGAACACTGAAATGGTTCTCGCGCTCAGGAGGAGGCGGTCACTAGGGGTGAGGACGTCCGTGGCCCTGTTACCAGGAGAGCAGCTGGTGTGCTGTGCGGGCTGATTTCTCACCATGAGTCAGAAACAGTCCCTTTAAACAATCCCAGAAAAATACCAGAATAGAGGGTGCACATCAGAACCCACCCACATGCCTGGCGAGACCTCCCAGGCTGCTTCTCATACGAACCGTGACTTTTTCAGGAGCGTCTCCCAGCCCTTCGGAGCAGCTAGGTGATCATGAGAGAAGAAGTAGACGGATCCTCCCTGTTCTCTTTATTGCTTTACTTCCCAGTAAAGGGAAATGCTGTGACGTCTGCTTGGTTCTACTGGAATAGCCCATGAGATTATGACTCTAGTGACAGTGCACAGAGTTCGAAGGATTTGGTTTTCTCAGCATCCTCACCAGGTATACTGTCAGTTACAGTGGGGTAGAGATGGAATGGAAGCATTTTACCACTGGAGCCTTCCCATATGGCTCGGGTTTAATTTTTTAAATTATTATTTCAAGTTGGGTGTTAAGAAAACATAGTTTAGCGTGAATCTGATTCACAACTCCAAGCCACAAGTTTTCATTTGAAAATGTATCTGGTTCAGAACTTGATAGCCCTTCTCCTGGACTGAGGGTCAGCTTTTCTAGGTCTGAGATGGGCCCAGTGCATTACATGAGAGGGAATGAGTTAACGGGCTCTGCCGTGTTCATGTTGTCTCACGTATTCCCTCTGGAACAGCAGGACAGCAGTCTCCTGACCACTGCATATTATAATGTTTGCTTTGCTGCTGCAAAATATATGTTTTGGGAAAATGAGCATGAGACTCATTTGATTTTACATCATCAGATGGGTGTAAAAAGGCTGTTAAAAGAGAATGCTAGCCTTTATAGGCTGAATGTAGAGAGTCCGTGCAGCTTACGGAGGATTTCTTCTGTTTATTTTTTAAATTCCTATAGGAGGTTATTGATGCTTTCTTTATTTGACTATGGGTTTAAGAAGAATCTTTATCATTTAAAGATGTGTGCTGAAATATTTTACAGATGAAATAATAGGATACCTGGGATTTATTTCTAAATAATCAGGTTTAGTGAATGGTACATATGATGGAACAAGATAGGTTCTGTACTGATAATTGCTGGAGAAGGATAAGAGAAACAGTATTTTTGCATGTTTGAAAACTTTCATAATAAAAAGTAAAATGTTCTGTTAGGGGAAATAATCTTCCTGCATAAATTCCGCTTTTAATTTACGTACACATTACCTCCTAATATGCTTCTCATCTTATGACTGCCAAGTTTCCATTACAGCCGCTGGAGAGAGAGTTTATAAAAAGCAGGTCCCAAGATGACCGTCTTAGTGTAATTCACATCAGAGAGTGGGTTGGAGTCCTCGCCTGTCAATCCATCCTCTGAATCCAGCACAAGACAGACATGAAAATATACTATGGGGTTGAGAGAGTCCTTAACAGGAAGAAATCTCTCTCCAGTGACTCTTTAAAATGTTATTTTGTGTTAAATTTTACGATACAGACCATGAACATCCTAGAATTTCAAGTTCTGTTCCATTGATCTTTATGTCTGTCCTTATGCTAACACCAGATGATCTTGATTCCTATAGCTTTACAGTAAGTTTGAAATCCAATAGTGTAAGTTCTCCAACTTTGTTCTTTGTCAAAATTGTTTTGGCTATTCTAGGTCCTTTTCATGTCTATATAATTAATAGGATCAGTTTGTCAATTTCTACAAAGATATGCTGGGATTTTGATAATGACTGCATTGAATCTCTACAATTTGTAGGGAATTGACATATAAATAATATTGAATCTTTCAATCTATGAGCATGGGATGTCCCTCCATGTAAATTTTCTATAATTTTTCTCAGTGATGTTTTATAGTTCTCAGTGAATTAATCTTGCACTTCTTTTTTTGCATTTAATACTAGGTATTTTATTCTTTTTGATGCTATCGTAAATGGAATTATTTTCTTAATTTCATTTCAGGTTGTTTGATGATGGTACAGTTGACCTTTGAACAACACGAGGGTTAGGGGCACCAACCCCCCGTGCAGTCACACTGTGTATAGCTTTTCACTTCCTCAGAACTTAGCTACCGATACCCTAATGTTGACTGGAAGCCTTAGCGATAGCATGAACGGTCAATTAACACATGTTTTGTATGTTATATATATTTATACGTGGTATTCTTATAAAATGTAAGCTAGCGAAAAGAAAATTTTATTAAAAAATCATAAGGAAGAGAAAATACATTTACAGTAATATGTGAATTTATTTAAAAAAATCAGCACGTAAGTGGACCTTCACAGCTCAAACCTGTGTTGTTCAAGGGTCAACTGTATATGAAAATAGAATTGATTTTTGCACAATGGGCTTGTATCCTGCAATCCTGATAAGCTCATTTATTAGTTCTAGTGAGATTATTTTGGTATATTTGAATTTTCTTTATACAGGATCAGATCATCTGTAAATAGACAGTTTTATTACTTCTTTTCAACCTTCATGCTTCAATTTATTTTCCATCCTCTCATTCTCTTCCTTCTGTTTTGGCGGAGCAAGTATTGCTCTCTACGACCTCCAGCACAGCGTTGAGTGAGAGTGGCCAGAACAGATATCCTTGCCCTGTTCGCAATCTTAGGAAGGGAAAGCACATCACTGACTATGATGTGTAGGTTTGTTTACATGCCCATTATCAGGTTAAGGATATTCTTTCCTTGTTTATTGAGAGGTTTTTTTGTCTGTTTGTTTCATCATGGATAGGTGTTGGATTTTGTCAATGAGATTTTTCCACACCTATTGATTGATCGGTTTTCAGATGTTCATCCAACCTGCATTCCTGGGATGAATTCCAATTGGTCGTGGTTTATAATCCTTTTTATATGCGGCTAAGATTTTGCTAAGGGTTTTTAAGGGTTCGTGAGAGAGATTGGTGTGAAGTTTTCTTGTAACGTTTTGTCTGGCTTTGGCATCAGGGTGGTAGTGGCCTCACAGCATGAGTTGGGAAGTGTTACCTCCTCTTTTTTTCTGAAAGAGCTTTTCTCTACATATTTGATGGAATTCACCGTTGAAACCATCTGGGACTGAGCTTTTCTCTGTGGGAAGATTTAAAATCACCAATTGAATTTCTTTTCTTGTTACAGGTCCATTCCAATTTTCTGTTTCTTCTTGAGTCAGCTTCGATCGCTTGTGTCTTTCTAGGAATGTGTCCATCCCCTCTTCGTTGGTACACAGTTCTGAATATTTCCTTATAGTCCTTGCCAGTATGGCTGGTCGTGATAGACCCTCTTTCACTGCCTGTTTTGCTCATCGTGTCTCCTCCCTTTTTCCTGGGCCAGTCTAGCTCAGGGTCTCTCAACTTGAGAATTACTGACCTTTGGGGCTGAAGAAGTCTCTGTTGCGAAGGGCTGTGGCTGACGTGGAGATGGGCTTCGAGGTGTGTGACGTGAGGGCACCGTAGCGGGAGCAGGTCTGGGCAGGGGAGAGGTGAAGCTGTGTGGCCGTCAGAGCTGTCCCCAGACGCTGCTCGGGCTTCTCCTCCGGCCCTGCTCAGGCCCCCATGGCTCTGGCTGAGGCACCGAGGTTGGAGGGGCTGCCCTGCTTCTGCAGCAGGGGGGCAGTAAAGCCCTCCTGGGGGGGCGGATCGGGGCTGGAGCTTCTCTGACCCCACGCATGAGGGCACCTTCTCCTAAGCGTCCAGATGAGGGAGACCAGCTTAGGGCATGAAGACGTGAGCTGTGCCCGTAGCAGAACTAAGGTCACGTTGGCTTCTCTGGAGGTCTCGGGGCCACGTTTCCACACACTGCAGTGGGAGCGCGCTCTCGGCAGGATGGGAGGCCACTCTGAGTGCTCTCCCTCCCAGAAAATGTGCTGTGCACAGAAGTGTTTGTTTTCCACTTTATCCACACCTGTAGCTGCATGAGGCTGAGGCTGCATCTCAGCTGGAAAATTAACACTTGAATCCTAAATAATAATAATTACTGTTTCTGGTTATTTTGAATCCACTGACAAAGACCTTTACAAAATAATTGCACTGATCAATCCCCTATGAGTTACAGGGGGAGATTCTTGAGTTGGTGTGTGATGAGAACATTAGTGGGAATTCTGTAATGGGGTTCTGTTTAGTAAGTGTAATTGTAAGGAATATATCGTGTTAAACTGCCTGACGTAGCGTCTTGTAATAGCACATGGTTTCCATCAAGGAGCAGATGTTTCTCAGCCTCCCCTTAGAATAAAACATCATAATCTAACCACACCCACCAACTCCACTGTGAAGCGAGAGCAAAGCACAGGCTGCACATTTCAGATCTGTGTAATTGCAGCTTGAAAGCACTTTTTTTTTAGGGTGAAATGGCCTTAAAAAGAAACAACTTTTTAGAATATCAGCCAAAGGAATCCTGGGGAAATTGTGTTTAGTAGGAACTGTAGCTGTGGTTTACAAACAAACAAATGAAGAAATTGATTTCTTTTTTTTTTTTTAAAGATTAGTTTTTTTTTTTTAATACTTTATTTATTTATTTATGGCTGTGTTGGGTCTCTTAGTTTTCGTGTGAGGGCTTTCTCTAGTTGCGGCAAGTGGGGGCCACTCTTCATCGCGGTGCGCGGGCCTCTCACTGTCGCGGCCCCTCCCGTTGCGGGGCACAGGCTCCAGACGCACAGGCTCAGTAGTTGTGGCTCACGGGCCCAGGTGCTCCGCGGCACGTGGGATCCTCCCAGACCAGGGCTCGAACCCGTGTCCCCTGCATTAGCAGGCAGATTCTCAACCACTGCGCCACCAGGGAAGCCCAAGAAATTGATTTCTATTTAAGACTTCTGGCCCCCGGATGTAAACTTCATGTCCCCAAGACAAAGCAGAGAGAAAAAGACGCCCTCGCCGCCATGCTCCAGATAATTTAACTTCACCATAAGAAGGCAGAGACAGTATTTTCTCTTTCTGTTCATATTGAATCCTTTCACAATTGTTCTTTTTTGAAAATCGACATATACTTTCTACCATGTAATTCATCCCTTTAAAGTCTACAATTCAGTGGGTTTTAGTATATTCAAAAAGGTAAGCAACCATCAGCACTCTCTAATTCAAGAACTTTTGTCACTTCCCCCAAAAGGAAACCCGGGGCCTAAAATGTTTAGCAGGAGCTCGCTTCTCGGTGTAATGAGAAGTCACGGCCACTAGATGGAGACGTTCCTTCAGCGAATTTCTCTGCGAAGCCTCGTCCTGAGAGTTGTGCTCCGGTGGGGATGGCAGGGCTTCGGTGCTGGATTTCAGGGTCCTCGCGCTTCTCTAAAGGCAAACGTTGTTTTTTCAAGCAATTTCCCCAAATTGCGACGCTGAGGCTTTTTAGGCAGCATAGGGGCAAACGTGTATTAATTTATTCATTATATATTTATTATGTGTTTGTTTGAATGTGTAATAGAAAAAATACAACAGATACATTAAGGCCATGATGTTATTTGTTTTACTTAGGGTAAGGACACTTTTTTTTTTTTTAAAAGGATTACATTTAAAATTAAAGAAAATTATTAAGTAACTATCACAAGTGACGTGCGAATACGGTGAAAGCTGTGTGGGTGTTCAGGCCGCTGGGCTTTGGGGGCAGTGCTGGGAGGGTTCAGTAAAAACCCCTTAATCGCAGCGAGAATGGGAAGTTTCATCTCCAGAAACGAACGATCCTCTCACGTATGGACCGAGAGTCCTCCACCTGCCGATCAGTGGGGAATAATCCCAGCTCTTACACTCGGGCTCTCCCAGGCCTCTGAAACGGAAGCCCTTGGATTTAGTTTGTGCTCTCAGACAGCCATGCAGGCGGACAGCTGCCTTCAGTCATTTGGAACCTCCTTGCGCTGATAACGCGGTTGGGAAGCCGGCCCTTTGTAGAACTAGAGGCCCAGCTGTGCGTGCCTGGAGCCCTGTCCGGGACCGGGCACGTGGTAGGATCCGGGGAGGATCTCTGGGGGCAAGCAGCAGGTAGCGGGGTCAGCGAACGCCTTTGGAGCTGGAAATCAGGATCTGGAAATAACGTTAGTGGGCGAGTGGCTCGGGGCTCCCCAGCCTCTTTCCACTCTGGCCTCCCCTCCCCGCAGTGAGCCCCTCGGCTTCTCACCCAGCCCACCCCACCTGGGACCGTCCTCAAGGTGTGCTCACCTCCTTCTGATTCCATCTGAGTGATGACCTTGTGAGGCAAGAGGCCTCATTATCCCTGTTTTCTAGATGAGGAAACTGACACCCAGAGCAGCTAAGCAACTTAATTGGTTACTGGGGAAATGGCATTTGAATTTTGGTCTTCTAACTCCAGATTTTCTCTCACTGGATTATACTTTCTCAGGATTGTTCTCACCCCAGCACGATAATGCACTTGCACAAATACACAAATTAGTCGTCTCTCGTGGTAACTGCCAGCTTTTTTGTGGGGAAAACAATTGGAATGAAGAACCTGAGACAGTACAGCGTTCCTCCTCATCATAAAGTGTTGCAAGTTTGAGGGAGGGATTCATGTACTAACTCGTTGCCTTTGTGAGAACAAATTGTGGAATTGGGTGATCATATTACATAAGGGGTGACACTCCTACTAGTAAAGCATCTGCTTAAAATGCTGGGGGATATGCACGCATGAAGGAGTGTCTGCTGAGGAAACGAATGGATGGATAAATTAGATAATAAACACGGTACCTGGTCTGAAGGGATTAGCAAGCTACCAAAATCTACCAACACTGCAGAACCCAGAGCCCTGTCCCTGGTGGGTCCCCTCCCTGGAGCCGCCCGTAGGGACCCTGGGCCAGTTGTCACACACACGTTGGAGTGAGGCTCTCTGGTTTGCATTCTTTCCTGTCACCACACTGGGGTACAATTTACCTTCAGAAGGGCGTGTGCAAGAGGGACCTCTATCTCTGTAGTCAGTAACCTCCACGTGAAAATGGCAACGCCCAGCGTGGTCAACAAGGGAAGAAAGGACCGGGCTTCGGAGAGAAGCGCTGTCCTCGTGCCGGGGAGTGAGGTGCGGGTCCCCAGAGGAGCTGGAGGCGCGGAGGGCCGGGGGCAAGAAGGTGACGTGTCCCGAGCGGAGCCGGGAGGCGGGAGCCCGTGCCGCGTGCACGGACCTCGCGGGCCGTGCCCCCTGCCTGGTGTGACTGCTACCCGTGCCCCGTCACCGCCCCCGTGGGTGCCCTGGTCGCAGAGAACGCACACGCCGCCCGTCTTGTAATAGAGTGCGAGCCGGGGAGGGCAGGGGGTCTGCGGGCGAGAGGCTTGGAGGCCTCGCTGATGCCTGTCACATCGACAAGTGGGTAAAGCGTCGAGACCCGAGGGGGCGGGGCCGAGGAGGCCGCAGGGCTGGGGCGCGGGGTGAGGATGGCAGACGGCGCCGGGTCACGCCGCGCAGCCTTTGGAGGCTCCCTGGGTGACACCCGCTGAAGCCTAGATGGGGTTCTAATAGTCGCCGTCGGTCGTCGCTGGTGAAAACCCTGGCGCCCCGGTCGGGCGGCCCCGAGGCTCACGAGCAGGCCCTGCGTGACTGGCGGGCGGGGCCGGGCTGGGCGCTGGCGAGGCTTCCGAAGCCGCCTCTCCCTCTCCGTGTCCCGTCCCCGTCTCTCTCTCCCTCTCTCTCTCCTTCTCATCACATATTTTTATTAGCAGAAAACTTATCTGGAGATGACATTGGTTATCAATGTCAAAATCAGTAATTACAGGTACATCTCAATTGGACGAGTTAAGTTTTACAAACCTGTGTAAAAGTAGCTCAGAGAAAGATGAAGTCACACATTAAAATACAACGGCGGCTAGGTGTGTCTGCAAAAGAATTGAGAGCTTTGTGTCCACGGTGTCACTATTCTCAACCCGCAGAGGTGTCTGTCTGCTGACTGACGGACGGATAAGGAAATGTGGTGACAGACGCAGGGGAATATGATTCATCCCTGAAAAGGAAGGCGCCTCTGACTCAGGCTGCAGCTCGGGTGAGCCTGGAGGACTGCTCACTGAGACGAACCCGTCACACACGGCGCGTACTGTCCCATCCACTCGTAAGAGGGACTCAGAGTCGTCAAATTCATAGAAAGTAGAGGGTGGGGGGGCGGGGGGAAGGGGAGGGGAGTTGGTGTGGCACGGGGACCGAGCTTCAGTTTCGCGAGATGAAGAGTTATGGGGGTGGATGGGGGTGGCCGCACAATAGCGTGAATGTGCTTAAAATGCCACTGGGCTGTGCGCTTAAAATGCTCAAGATGGAAGATGGTACACGTAGCTTGCCACAGTTTTAAACCCAGGGAAGGAGCTCGCCATTACAGGAAGGACTTGCACACACCGGCGCGTCGTTGGGCGCTCCGCCGAGGTTGCTCTGCGGTGAGGACCTCGTCTGCAGGGCTCGTGGGGCGCAGGGCTCCTCTGAAGGCCCCGCTCCTCCGGAGGCAAAGACACGAAACGTGGGTGCTTTGTTTTGATTCTCTCCTTCAGACGGGAAGGAGGAATTCCAGCATCACAGCGAGACGCTAGGACCAGCACTCGGAGCTGGTGTTTCAGGCCCAGAGGGGACAGAGGCCCCATCAGGGTGTCAACCCGCAGGGTCCCCTGGGAGAAGCTGTGTGCCCCACATAGCGCCTCGCTGGACGTGCGTGGGGGCCACGTCCTCTGTGCCCTCTCCCAGCCCTTTTCACTCCACGTAGTATGGCCGGCCACATTCCATCCATCCCGTGAAAGGAATCTGTGACATGTTTTAAGTGGATGTCATTCTTTTTCTCAAGTCCCATAAAACCTGCCCTAATGGTCCAAGGCCTTTTCCTCCCACTCAGACTCCCAGTGGGAAAGTCTCCGGCTGCCAGGAGCCTGCTCGTGGGCCCCTGTCCTCCTGCCGACTCAGGCTCGGGGCCTCCCCCGGACAAAGGGCCGCCGCACCTCGCTGACACGTGCCTCAGTTGAGGGAGGTGTCCTCAGAGCGTTCCCACGCCATCGGAAGCGTCTCTTAGCCCAAGTCGCTGGTTTGAGGACGGAAAGCACAGCTAGAACAATTCGAAGAGCAGGGCAACCCGCCAGCTTACACGGAAGCAAAATAAATGCTCTTTTCTTACAGAGACTTCTCAAGAAATGTTACTTCTCAGGAAATGTTTTCGCTGAAACATTTAAATCTATAAAAACTTTTTAGATCGGAGTTTCTTATTTACAGTTTCCAAACGTTGGCAAAGTGTGCCTCGGCCCAGATGCCTGGCAGGGGAGATCAGAGCTGAACAGAAATTTCTCACTTTAAAACAGAGACATTTAAAACCGATAACATTTTTCACAAGGTTGGTGACAACGCCAGGTGGACGCGCCCCTTCCAGGCACCTTCTTTTCTGATTCTGGCCCGGAGAGAAGCAGGGCCTCTGGGCTACCAGCAGGAGGCCTTGGAGAGGCAACTGTGGAACCTCGCGAGAAAAACCTGGAATCCGCCCAATTTCAGAGACTTCAGAGGCACTGGCAGCTCAGAAACCCGTTGACCAGCTCGGAAGCTGAGCTTTCCATCGAGCTCCTCTCCAGACCCTGGGCTGTGACGTTGATGTGGACGGGAGCCTGGGGGCCCTGCTGTTTTCTCGGGGGGCCTCTCTCTGAGCCCCTCCCTGGCCTCTGCCCCATCACAGCGACTAGAGGGGCCGTTCCTGCTAGAGGCCACAGGCAGCCCGAGGCCCACCCGCACGAGGCTGGGCCGCTGTTCATCCCCTGGTGCCCGTCAGGGGCCAGGGGCCCAGCCCTCCCCCAAGTCTTCCAAGAGCCGACCCCCACCCCTCCGCCTCACTGAGGCAACGGGGGCAAGTCAGAGCTGCCCGTGGCCCGCGGGGCCCAGGCTCAGGGGCGAGGTCGCCGCTGTGGGCACGTCTGGGGCGGGTTTCTGGCCTGGAGCAGTGTGAGCCTGACACCACGTGCTCGGTTAAAATGGGGGCAGGGTCCCCATCTGAAGGGCGTGGGTGCCGCCTTCTGGCTCCGGAGACCCCTGCCCTGCATGCCTGCTCAGGCCTCCCCGCGGTCCACGCCGGCCGGTGCTCAGTGCCAGGGCCTGCGGGGTCAGAGGGCTGGGCCTCGACGGCCCCTGAACCTTGTGTTCCGGCCCGCGTCTGCCTGCCCTGCAGCTGCGGCCAGAGGAGGCGGCGGCCCTGGATGGCTGTGGCTGGGACGCACCAACGGCCCCCTGTGCCCTGCTGTCGCTCTCCTCAGCGCCCTCCGCAGAGCCGCGCCATCTGACTGGCTCTCTGCCCCCTCTCACCTCGGGCGCTGGGCCCTGAGGGACACTCGCCTCCCACATGGAGCTCGATGGTCCCAGGCCCTCGTTGTGAGTCCTCCGGGGTCACCCTCCTGGGGTGACTCCGCCTGGGGTCAATCTTCCTGGGTCACCCTCCTGGGATCACCCTCCTGGGGTCACTTCTCCTAGGGTCACTTCTCCTGGGTCACTTCTCCTGGGGTCACCCTCCTGGGGTCACTCTCCTGGGGTTACTTCTCCTGGGGTCACCCTCTGGGGTCACTCTCCTGGGGTCACTCTCCTGGGGTTACCCTCCTGGGGTCACCCTCCTGGGGTCACTCTCCTGGGGCCACCCCTCCTGGGTCACCCTCCTGGGATCAACCTCCGGGGTCATCCTTCTGGGGTCACCCTCCTGGGTCACCTTCCTGGGGTCACTCTCCTGGGGTCACCCTCCTGGGGTCACTTCGCGTCGACGCCCGTGTCTGTGGTCAGGGCGCCTTCTGAACCGCCATGCGGGTGGAGGATGGGTGACCTTCTGGTTAGTTTTCACGTCAAGGCCACATGGATGACCCCTGCACAGCAGGGGCTCAGGGACGCTGGTTGATGAGCGGCTACGTGATAGAGCAAGCGACTGAAGGATGAGGAGCGTCCCTCAGGCAGAAGAGCCACCCGGAAAGACAGACAGAGGGGAGGTGTTTAGAAATGCAGCCTAAAGAGTGTAACACTTTCCTTCATGAAGATTGTGTCACGTGTTATAGATATTGAAATGTAGCACATAAATTACTTTCCCTGAACGTAGAATTTTGCTGCGAGATGGCCTGAGCCTTGTACCTGAGAGTTTTGCCCTAAGTAGAAGTCGTTCCACATCTATTGACATCGTGGTGTCCCTGAGGAGGCCACCCCCCACCCCCTGGCCGGCAGCAAACCTGCTGCAGAAGCAGGATGTGGTCCAGCCCTTTATAAGATACCCCACATTCATATTTGTCCCATATTCATGTCTTCATTTAGATTTTGGGATTTTTTTTAGTGTCAGAATTTGTATTTAATTTATTTTACTGATACTTCTGCTTTTTTGTTTTGGATCGTTTATTTTTCTGATGTTTCCTAGACGTTTCAAATTCCTAGAACATTCCTACAAGCTCTTTGGACCCCATCACGCTAATAAAAAATTTATTTAAAAATACAAGTATAAACTAACATTGAATGTAACTTGCCTTAGTTTCTTGAGTCCCCCATCCCGTGGAAACCTGCTCTCATGCGTCAGAAGCAGGAAAATATTGTGAAGTCTGGCAGACAGCGCACAGCACAAACCACCGTCCGAGCGCTGACTGTGCCACAGGACGAGGGAAGTTCTCATGCCCGCAGACCTGGGGCCCTGGGAGGTGACTCACATGCCGTCGCCGGGCAGGAACAAGGCCCGCTGGACACGGGGGCCCCTCGAGAGGTCGGCCACAGCACGAGACCCTCTCACCGTCCACTTTTCTGTTTTGCCTTTAAGGTTTTTCGCCCCAAAAGTATTAAAAGCTCATAACACCAAGACACACACATAAAACGACAAGTACAGTTAAAATTCAACATTAACAAAAACTGATTCAAGGCGGCAATTCTGTGTCCCTGGACTCAGACACGAGTTTCAGCCTTGAGCTCGGGCGGCGGGGGGCCCGAAGCACGGCTGTCCCCTCGGGGCTCAGGGTCTCGAGGGGCCCCGGGTCTCAGACCTGAGCGCTTACCCTGAGGGCCCGTGACGCGAGCTGCTCACAGAGGGATTTTGCCGACCACCCCACTTCCCGTTTTCCCCGTGCGCCTTCTCGTGCCCCCAGGCCCCACGTTACTGCTCTGCTGGCCTCGGGGCCGAGGAGGGGCTGCATTGGCTGCGTGGCCCACACGGGACGGAACACGAGCCGGACGTCGGTGCTGACTCTGGGGACCTGGAAGGACAGCAGAGCTTCTGTTCCAGCCACCGAGGCCTCTGCCGGCTGCCCGCTGTCCCCCACCGGCCGGGTGTATCTGGGGATGTGTAGTCAAGGGGTCGGAGTGGGGTGGTGTCCAGGAAGGGACGACGGCCTGCCTTTCTCGGCAGGACAGGCCCAGCTGCGAGACCACCGAGTGGGCGCATCCCCCATCCCGGGCCCTTGAAGGGTCTGTAAGCGGCGAGCGGGGCCGGCCCGTCTGCCCCCGGCAGGGCAGCGCCCGGCGGCCTGGGTGAGCTATCCAGGCCCACTGTGTGCCAGGCAATGTCTGGGGCTGTGTTCACACCGGGGGACGCGATGCGGACCTCAGTTCAGGAGACAGGCAGGGAGCAAAGCAGGGGCTTGTCAGGTGGGAAACAAGCCACTGAGAAAAGGAACCAGGGGAGGGAGCGCCGGGGGCAGGGGGCAGATTTAAGTAGGACAGACAGGGCAAAGGTCAGCGGGAGGTGGGGAAGGCACATGGGCGTCCTGGGCGGGAGGGACTTCCCAGCACATCTGGTGCCTTTGGAGCAGCGGTGGAGGGCCGTGCAGGAGGGGCCCACGCGGCGGGGCGGGGCGCGGCCCCCGTGAGGACAACGGGTGGGAGGTGCTGAGGGCGGGAGATGATGCCGCCTGGAAAAATGCCCGGGGGCCAATCCTCCTTCTCACCCCGCCCCCTGCTGCAGTCCCAGGGCCCTGGGACGGCCCCGGGTCAAAGGTCAACATGCCGGCAGTCCTAGTGTCGCTTCCTGTGTCCTGGAACATTGGGCCGCACGGCAAGCCAACCCAGTGGTTCTGGGGGCCGTTTAGGACCCGGAGGGGGGGCCGGGTGTTGAGAAGCTGGGCACCCACGGAGCCCGAGGTGTTCACAGGGCAGCAAATTAAAGCCATGGTGACCTCTGACCCCGGCCATGAGAGGTTGCAGCCCTGCTAGTCTCTCCGCTGGGCGCCATGTGCCACGATCCCCGAAACGTTTGCGTGCTCTGGTCAGTAATTCCACGTCCTTGAGTAATTCCCAGGGGAGATTAGATGGCCCTCGCGTTGACGCACGTGAGGTGTTCTCTGCAGCATCGTCTGTAATCTCACAGCAACCACATTTTCAAAGGATGGTCCTGCCGTGGGAAAACGGTGCAGGTGCTCAGAGATCAAGGGCCCGGCCTCGAGGGTATGGCCCCTCTCACGGGGGATCTGGGGACCAGGGCTCCGGACCCGGGACAGACGCCCCCCTTGCTGTTCGGGGCTGGAGTTTGGCCCCGGCTGCACTGAGTGGTAGTCCTGGCCTGTACAGGCACACACACGCCGCTCACACGCATGCATGCACACGCACACACACGCACACGGTCACAGGCACACGCACGGCTGGGAGAACACACAGGAGCGTTAACCTTGCTGCATCTGGGAAGTGATGCTCTGGGTGACCTCCAGTTGCTTTTATTTTTCTATACTTTCCCAAACTCCATAATGAGTATGCCTTCTTTTTCTGAGAAAAAAATGGGTATTTTAACAAAGACTTAAGTGAGCACTTTGGTTGGACGTGAGGACGTCTCCCGACCCCCCTGTCTGTGCACTCGGCCCTGCGGACTCCTCGGAAGCGGCTTCTTGTTCAGCCGAGCTCTTGGGGTCACCGCTCAGGCTGGAATGTTCGGCCGGCCACCAGGAAGGTTTCCTGAGAGGCTCAGAGGCCTGGCCTCACCTCGCCTGGCCGCCTGGGCCCACCCCAGCCCACCACCACCCCTCGGTCACACCCAAGTCTCCCGCCGGCACCCGGGACCCCTCAGACCCCGATAACCACTGGGCCACCAGATGGGAAGTCTCGGGGAGGCCTGTGGTTTGTCGCTGATGTGACCTCGTTCTCAAGCCTGGGACAGTCTGTAGTTCTCAGCTTTTATTTCTTAATTTTGTGTTCAGTGTTTAAGGACATGGACATTCAAAACAGCTTTTACTTCTTCTTTCTTTTTCTCTCTAAATGACCTTAACTCAATGTTCTCTCACATGAAAAGTCACCACCGGGGGTTCCCCTAGGCGTCCTTGGAGAGAAGGAGCCACGGGACGGCTGGGCCCCGACCGCGGGGTGACCGGCAGGAGGAGCGCCAGGTTGTCCTGGCCGGGCCTGGGCTCCCAGGCACTCACTCTGCGGCCCTCCATTGGCCTGAGAGGAGATGTGACTTCTGGAGGCCCAGATGTGCTGATGGGTGGGTAGATCTGTGTGCGGTTCCAGCCTCTCACAGCGAGGACAGCGTGAGGACACGGCCCGAGGGCCCCCCACCTCGCCGCCAGGCCGGCCGCGACCTCTGGCCTCTCCCAGTTGAGCCCCCTCCCAGCTCGAGCGCGCGTCCTTCCAGGCAGGCACCCTCATCGCCACCGAGTCAGTAGGCTTCCGTGTGCTCTCAGTCTTCTTATCTGAGGCACTGCTTCAAAGCTGAGTTCACAGTCTCCCAAAGGGGTAATTACAGGCCATAGATGCTTCAACAGATACTCCCGTGAAATCCACGAGGATTCACATGGTGCTTGCTGGGTTGCGGAAGCTGATTGAGGGGATGTGAGCTGGGCGTGAAGGCCGAGGCCTCCTCTGCCCTTCCCTCCTGGTGCCGTGGTCATGGCCGGGAGATTCTGGATTCTCCTCCTCCATCCTTTTTCCCTCCAATAAGTCAGGCATTTCTAGGAAAAACGCACCTTCAGTAACTCCTTCCTGGGATGAATTAACGAAGAACGGAAGTGCTGAGGAGGGCCCGCTGGAGGAGCTGAACTTCTGCTCAAAGCCCTGCGTCCTACCTTCCAGGTCCTGCCCAGCCCGGCAGCTCCGTCTTGGTCCCAGCCCCAAAGTGACAGCCGCACAGATGGGACCACACTAGCGCCTCGGACCAGTGGCCCAGACGGGTCAGCTTTCACTCTTGCTGTCTGTGCGTCACTGTGACTTGACACACATGCGCACACGTGCATGCATGTACACCCACTCACACGGGCACACACATGTACATGCATGCACACGCGCTCAGGAACACCCTGCACGCACACACACACAGGTGTAGTAGCTGTGCGATTCCCAGCCGGCATGTCAGGAGCCCGGGGGGTCACAGGCTTTGCCTCGTGGCGGTGGGCTTACAGACCACACCCCTCCTATTCCCGGGGCACTTTATTTCCCGTCCGCTTAAACGCTTGCCCTCACAAAGACAAAGGGAAACCGAGGCACGGGATCAGGGAGTGCCCTATGGCTCACTGCGGGGGCTGCAGCGGGACCCCGGGGCCACCCGGGACGGGTCATGGGGCGCGCCCCCGGGGCGTGCTGGGCTGCACACAGGTGTTACCGCCTCTCTGCTGTGCATGTGACGTGGGGCCCAGGGTCGCCCTGCACAGAGACCCACGCCAACAGTGGGCAGTCTGCGTGGCCTTCAGCGCACACCCGACGGCCCGGGGCTCCCGAGACACGCGAGACACGCGCAGATCGATGGTGTTTGCCTGGACCGAGATCTGGAAGGCTGATTAGGCTTGAAGTAACTGATGAACTTTCCACATCCCCACCAGCATCTTCTCGTCCCTGGGAGACACACAAAAAGACAATTCAGTATTAATTATGAACATACTAATTTCAAGCGAAAGCTCCCTAATGGTAACAGTAATGATAATAAAGATAGGGCACAGTTATTGAGTTACACGGCCTTCCGTGCTCCGCGACGTTCAAGGGGAAACTCTTTCTCTGTCAGAGGCTGGCCCCCCTTCAGGTCGCAGTTTATTTTAATTTTATGAAGTGTGTTCTCAAGCAGCATCTCTGCACCCCTGCCCGCCCCTCACCTTTCCGGGGGCACCCGCTCCCCGATCTCCGAGCTACCTGCAGCCGCCTCCCCCGCCTCTGAGGCACTAGCTGCCCTCGCTGACTGCTGGGTGCTAATCGTCGGCATGTCTGTTCAGCCCTGTCCCCACCACAGGCACGGTCCCCACTGGACACTTCAGCCTGGGGCCAGCTGATGGCTCTCCCCCAGCTTCCACCCCCTGAGAATCGACGCGGATCGCCGGACTCTTCCGAGGCGCCACCCCGAGGCGCTGCGTTGACTTCCAGTCCCCAGGGTTGCTCCGGAGCTCGAGACCCACCCTCTGCGTGCCCCTGGCCCCCTGGGCTCCATTCCTTCTGCCCGAGCGCTGGTTGGCCGGGGCGGGGGTCTCGGCGCGGGACCCTTGAGGTCTCTGCCTGGAAACTCACGCCTTCAGTTCTGGGAAATTGTTCTCGATTGTTGGTCGACTTCTTCCTGTGCACCGTAACTGCTCCCCTTTCTGGGCCTCCTGGTCTTGGGGCTTTCTGAGCCTTTCTTTCCTGTTTTTGATCTCGTCATCTTTTAGCTGTACTCCTGGTAGAGTTTCTTTTTTTTTTTTTTTTCAAATTTTATTTATTTATTTTATTTATGGCTGTGTTGGGTCTTCGTTTCTGTGCGAGGGCTTTCTCTAGTTGCGGCAAGTGGGGGCCCCTCTTCATCGCGGTGCGCGGGCCTCTCACTATCGCGGCCTCTCTTGTTGCGGAGCACAGGCTCCAGACGTGCAGGCTCAGTAATTGTGGCTCACGGGCCCAGTTGCTCCACGGCATGTGGGATCTTCCCAGACCAGGGCTCGAACCCGTGTCCCCTGCCTTGGCAGGCAGATTCTCAACCACTGCGCCACCAGGGAAGCCCCCTGGTAGAGTTTCTTAACATTCGTCACCATGTTTCTGATCTCTAGGCTCCTTGTGTTTGCTGTTGTAAACACTGTGTCTTGATGACATTTCCTGCCTGGGACACCTTTCTGAGGGGAACGATATCAAGGTTTTCTCCCTGCACGGTGTCTACTTACGTGCATAAGCTTTTGCAGGAGGTTTACCTTTCTCATGTTAGCGCGTTTGCTCTGATGTTTGTCTGATTCTCTTTGAGAGGGAGGAACCAGGAGGCGTGATAGTGGGGTCTGCCTGCTGTGGGCTTCCTTTTGGGACATCTGGTTGGGGCACCCCAAGTCGGTAATTTTAGGACTCCTTCAGGCTGGTGGGACTCCCGGAGAAGGTGCTCTGGTCCCGGCCGGGGCCTGTCTGGAGACTTGGCGCCCAGCCTCGGGGACCCGCGGTGCTCGGGGACCCTCGGGGACCCGCCCAGCCTCGGGGACCCACCAGGCAGCGTGGCTGTCTCAAAGGCCACCGCCACAAATCCACCCTCTTCCCAGTCTGTTTCCTCTGGGCCCTTTTTTTTTACAGTATCTCTGTACTGAATTTCAGCAGAGACAAACTGAATTTCAGGAAAGAACAAAAGTAGACGTGTTTTCACTCTGCATCTTCTCCAGGCCGGGTTCCTTCTAAAGGCACCATTTTCAATTCTTTACCTCGAACCAGAGATTCAATGACAACAAAACAACGTTCACCCCAACCTACGTTATGTTTCAGTAGATTTCCCGTATCATTCCATTCTGCCCCAAAACTTCCTTCTTGCCCTCCTGGGGCCTTGTGGGCCTGAGGATTCCTTTCCTACGGCCTGAGGCAGAGCTCCCGGCGCCTGGGCAGCCCTCGGCTGGAGGAGGGGCTCCAGGGGAGCCAGTGCACACGGCCGCGTCCTCGTCTACACTCTTTGGCTGGGCTTTAGGGGAACGTGAGGCAAGGCTGTGCGTTCTGTTCCCGTCGGGGCGCCGCGAGCGTGGCGAGGACCCTGGTAACTGCCCGCCGTCACTTCCCACTGGACGGTGCCCCCCTGCCGGTCGTTCGCCCACAAACAAGCTTGGGTCTGGGGTCAGGGAGGTGCAGCAGGAGGGAGGCCATTCGGGTCTGCCTGAATTCCGACTCCCCCGCCTCCTCCCGCCCCTCTCCTCCGGAGCACTTGGGCAGTCGGTCTTGAAATCTAGGCTTCATAAGTGGGACACGAGACCCAGGCCGGCGAGGGGTTCGTTTCCCGAGGCCCCGGCCACCCTGACTCTCCTCCGCGGGTCCCAGGAAGCGAGGTGTGGGAGCGGCTGTCTGTCCGTCCCAGGGGCTGTCCTCAAGGCCCAGGGCCTGTCACCACCGTCCTTGAGGCTCTGGTGTGAACACCGAGTCCCAGCTCAGAGGCCTCGGAGAGGCTTTCCACCGCAGGCCGGGGGTCTCGCCCGCCACCCCGGCCAGCCGGCCCGCTTTCTCCCGTCTGGGCTCCTCCGGCCGGGCCTGACTCCACTGCTTTCCCCGGACGGTTTCCTGCTTGGGTCTCTCCTCTCACCGCGAGGCTATCGTCCTCCGAGGTCCGGGGCGTCTGACCTCACCTGAACCCCAGTCTGGCTCTGCATCCCCGGATACTGCATTTCCAGCGGAAGAGAGGGGCTGAAACTCCGGTTTCAAATTCCAGCGGAAGCCTGACCCCTGCGTATCTGGGCGTTAGAAACGAGTGTCTTCACTGACGGGTCACTGCACTGGAGGGGCAGAGCCACTCTGCATGGCCAGATGGCCAGTGCTGGACCCAGCCTGTCAAGCTGGCTTCACGTCAGGCCGGCCCTGGGCCGGGGGTGGGCGTGTCCGTGCTGCCAGCTGTCTGTTAGGGGCCTTTAAACACAGGCTTCTCCCAAATGCAGATTCCAAAAGTGGGTGGGAACCTGCGGTGACTTCCTGATGGCCGTGGCCAGGGCCGCGGTGCAGTTATTCTTAGCCGGGGGGCCACGTGGACACTAATGGGGACCAGCTGTCGCAGCCGAGCCTCTGTGCAATTGACGCATCTCAGAGGCCACGGTCATGTCCCGAGAGCAACACACAGAGATGAAGGACCATCAGGAACTCTCCAGAGCCTGTCCTCAGGCCTCTGTGGGCGAGGCGCTCTGTCCACCTGAAGAGGCCTTTTGGAAGAGGGAAGTGACCAGACTTTAAAGAGGCCATCTTGCTGACTGATCTAAATCTGGCCTGATTCCAGAAAGGTCGAAGGTAGATCAGATGAAATCAAATGCATGAAATGAATACAAAAAATCGAGACCCAAGAAACGGGCGGTGGGCCTGAGGCCCTTGGGGGATGTGCATGCTGGGCGGAGGGCGCCGGTCTGGAGGCTGCCCCGGGGAGGGCTGCCACGCGCGCGGCCCGTCGAGGGAGACTGGGGTCGGCTTCCCGCTGGGCCCGGGCCTCCCTCCGAGGGAACCACACACAGAGCGGGCCTCGGGCTCACGATCGCCAGCAAACGCGGGGCCGTCCGGGAGCGCAAGCAGGATGCCCGCCCCGGACGGGGCTCCTGCCAGGCGAGGGGTCCCTGGGCCCGACGGGGAAGGCGGCCCTGCCAGGGAGTGGGGCGCAGAGCCTCAGCCCTGCGTGCGTTTTCTCTGCATTTGGTGATGTGTGGCCACGATTTTCCCTCAGGAGCAGCTCGGGCTCGTTCTCGGCACCTGATGGGAACAAACCTCCAAGTTCTCACGGAGCCTGGAGGTGAATCGGGAACCAGACCCTTTGCCCCACGATGGCTGAGCGTCTGGGAGACAGTCCGTGCGAGGAGGACCCCAGGCTCCCAGCTCGAGCCCGTCTGGGATTTGTTTTGGCTGATGCCGTCCGCTAAGTGGTCTCTGTACCGTGTATTGAAGAAGCTGCCCTCTGCCCAGTGGCTTCCACGCGCCCTAGGTCTGAGGCTGTGCCGTCTGCCCCGCTCGCTCCGTCTGTCCAGGCCTGAGCTGGACCCTCACTCTTTCCAGGGCCGCATCTTCTTTAATCTCTCAGTGTGTTGGCAACACAATCCTCCTATAAGCACAGGATTTTTGTTTTTGTTTTGTTTTGCTTTGCCTTTCTTGTACTTTTCCAAGAAGCAAAATGAGCTTTTTCAAGTTCCAGCACAAAGGAATGAACTGACTCAGGCTTTAATCACTGTCTCTCAGAACCTGCTGCCGATGACGGACCCGAGACGGGGACGCGCTGGAGTTCCTCATTAGCGGGGCCCGGCCTGTGAGTCAAGGGCAGCAGGGCCTCGGTCGGGGCCCCTGCTCCCCAGACACCCAGCCTCGTGTCCCCCCACCTGCCAGGGCTTCCACAGGAATGCGGAAGGGGAAACTTCCAGCTTTTCTCTGAAAGAGGAAGCTTGGATCAATCATGAGTGTTTTTGGTTAGCTTATTGTTTCTTCTTTCCCCAGAAACTGCCCTCCACCGGTGACACATGTGAGCACAGAGTGGACCATCACCCAGGAAAGTCCCTCGGGACCCCAGGCCTCCCAGAGTTCCACATTTTCATTAAAAGCTCCTTTACAAGTAAGTGGACTCAACATTTACAAAGCAGGTTGTTGGTCTCTTGCAGCTGTTTGCTCTCAAAAGCATGATGTTGTTGTTTTTAATATTTTAAATATTCTCTTTAATACCAAGAGTTAGGCTTTCGATAGAAGTCTCATAAAACTGGGTTTCCCGTGGTGGATCTATTGTCCTGAAGTTTGTAATCTCTACCCACGGAAGAATAAGGCGGTGCTGCAGCAGCTGCCCCAGTTAAAGCCATCCTCTTACGACTGCAAATTAGCAAATCTTTAACAAGACTCTGTGCGAGGGCTTCCCTGACATGATGCCACCTAGTGCTTTGCTTGGCCTAGGTGAGGTCTTCAAGGCTCTATGAAACTAAACTCTAACTTTTAACGTATACCCAGCTATATCGGTTAGGTTGCTGTTAAATCAAGCTCATCTATACAATAATATAGTAAAGGAGATTTACGGGCCTCTGAGGCTGACAGGTCCAGGGCATCAGGTCAGGGACGGCTTGATCCAGCAGCTCAGCGATGACACCAAACAATTGCTTTTTTTTTAAGTCTTCCGGTTCTATCTCATCCTGAGGCTGGTTCTACTTGCCATCACAAGGGGGTCTCTGACAGCACCTGGGCTGTGAGAGTGAGGGTCTCCCGGTCCCAGTACTGGAGAGATCTGACGGGCACTCTCCTGGAAGAGCTTTGGGCCACATGTCCTCGTGGAAGCTCACTGATGTCAGGGGAGAACTGTGCTGGGCGACACCCCCAGGGCTGGGCTGGGTAGGCTTCCCAAATGCGTGTGTCACAAGGAGCAGCCTGTCCTGTGTGCACAGAATCTGGACCGATTCCCTCGTTTCTTGGTGTGTAAAATAATGGCGCTGAACTTACCAATCCCTGAGGGTCCTTTACACCCGGTTCTCATTCTCTCAGCCTCGGGCAGGGGTCTTGTCCTCGGAGCCAGTAGGCTGACAGAGACACAGGCAGGGGCACAGGAAATGTCTTCCTCCTCTGTATTCAGGTGATTCTGGAGAATTCTAGAAACTGGAGTCTTCCCATCCCCAGGGCTTGTCTTATTAGTACTTGGATAGGGGGGATGGATTTGACTGTTCCCCACTTCACAGACGTGGACGCTGAGTCCCAGGGTTTCCTCTGTCATTGCCCGGCTCTGGGGGGCCCACCAGTCCTCGGCCTGGAGCATGGCCCCCTCGGACACGCTGTCCGCTTGTTGGAAGCTTGTCGTTCAGGCCCAGCCGAGGGTCAGTCCCTCCACCTCCCCCCACCCCACGATGGGCTCCTCCTTGGACTCCCAAGCCCCTGCTGACAGGTCAGGCTTTCCCGGGAGGCCCAGTGCTTCCTCTCCTGGTGCTGGCTCTCCACCCGGCCCAGAGCCAGCCCGGTCCACCCGTGCCCGCGCGCCTGGCCACACAGGCCCAGCCCAGGACACAGGCCCGTAACTGCACTTGTGTGCGCGTCTGTCAAAAGGACCGCTGGCGCTGGGAATGCGTGCACATCACTTTCCAAGACTGAAAAAGCCTTTCCCCGCCTCTCCCTTTCCCAACAAAACACTTGGGGGAGGGGCTCCAAGCCCTCCGGCCATTCAGACCCCCAGAGGCATTGCACAGGACCCTGCTCCCTTTGTTGGAGATATGGTTGCACAGGACTCACCAGCTCTGCCCGATGAGACCCCAAGGCAGGCGCGGGCGGGATGCCTCCCGAGGGCGTCTCCCAGGAAATGCACCTGCGGGCTGGCCGCAGAGTAGCCGCCGTGGGCCCAGACTGTGTGCCCCGTGCGTGGGCCGGGCTGCGGGGAGGCAGGGGCTCCCGCCTCCGCTGCTTTAACCCCCTGCCCCTCGCTGCAGCCTCAGGTCTTCATCAGAGGCCGCTTTTCTGTCTCTCACCTCTGCCGAATTTAAGGCACATAGACGGGTTCCCGGAAGGGAACAACTTTTAGTACATTATGGTGCAAGCGTGGTTCCTTATTTCTGTTTTTATTATTTTTTTTAAATTGAAGTATACATGACGAAGGAGTAGTTCTTTAAACCAACACCAAAGCTTGAACAGCAGCGGGCCCGAGGCCCAGGTGGCTTTCTGCTGCCCACCTCTGAGGGCACGGGTTCGAGAAGACAGTGGTCTGGGCCAGCGGGTGTGCAGATGCAGGCCTTTCAGGGAAAGTATCTGCAAAACAAACAAAATAAACCTGAAAGCAAGTTGGATTTATTTGTTATATTTACTGTTTCAAGATTGCATTATGTAGAGTTTCTTGGTCTGCAAATGGCAAAGAGAAAGTCAAAATTAAACATATATGTTAGTTTAATGAAAATTGTGGTTATCGACTTTTGCTTAAAATAAATAAAAACGTTCCTGAATTTAACGGTAGCCGTGTCCTTGAAAAGCAGATTAGAAATAGAATTTTGCTAGAGTGTCTTGTTTAGCTATAATCTAACTACACGAGAAACTCTGGGAAGAGGGGTGAGTGTTAGTAAAACAATGAAATTCTCTAACCTCTTTGTTCCATTCACTTAGATTTTGGAATATGAGACTTCCTTAAATTAAGTCTCATCAGGCAACGAAAACCAAATTTAACTAACAGCGTCACGAGGTAGGCATTTGTCTTCTGGTCATAAAACCAGTACTTACTGTTACGAGAATGTTTAAGGCCAACAGTGGGGCTTTTACTAATCCTGCTGATATTCTAGTAAAAATTGCTGGTTGATTTGGGACTTCTTGTTTACATTGCGTTCCACTGTTAGAAGGGATTGCATCATCTACCCGTCAATTTAAAATTATTTTCCAGGTTATGGAGACTACTCTGACGTATCGCCAGAGGATTCATATTCCAGACGAGTCCTGTCAGCTGCGGTGTCATCAGAAAATCGCTGGCAGCCGGAGCGGAGGGCGCTGGTCTCTGCCCCACTCACCGTATTGATCCAAAGGTTTTCCTCATTACGCGGATCCAAACCGAGCACCGGCGACACCACCGTGACGTCTCATTGCGATGGTCATGGGGGCACGGGGCTCTCACGGGCTTGTCGTCTGTCCCCCACTTGGGGACCCCAGGCCACCCTTTTAAAGAGCACGCTTGACCCCTGGGTGGCGGCAGCGTGGCCGGGAGGCCCGGGCACTGAGCACACCCAGGGGCTCCAGGTCAGTGTGAGGCTGACCCCCGGCCTCCAGATGGGTCTGCACCCATGGCGTCGGCGCCCTGGGTTCCCTCGCATTCTGGTCCCCCGGGGTGCCGTCATCTTAATGTCCCTGCTGACACTTTGCCCCCAAAAGGAGGCTCGCTTTTGTTGACAGAGGGAGTCCACAAGAAATTATTTATTTTGACCCGCTTGGGAAATAACTCCTCTCTCAACAAGACCGACCAAACTCAGCCTCTCCTCCGTCAAAACCCAACGCAAACGCGCCAGCCTGCCTTTCCCATCCGTGTCTGAAATCCTGATCTTGACCTTGGCCCCGCTGCTCTGCAGGTGTGGCCTCCTCCACTGGCTCACGCACTTGAAATGCCAGCTCAGCCGGCTCCCAGGGCGCCGAGGAAAGGCGCCCGCCCAGCGCAGGGCGCGGCCGAGCAGAGAGGCTGTGGGTTCCATCGGGTCCTTAGGTGACAGACGGCGAGCGACACGGTCAGACGTGTGGGTTTCATTGCTTGCATTACTAACAAACTAATTTACAAATTACTGTCAAATTACTAAATTACTAGCATTTTTATCAAAGTCATAAGAGAAAGTGCACTAGGTCGTGCAGCCCCCCGGCCCACCGTCTGCACCCTGAGGAGCAACGCCCACCTAGCGTTTCGCCCGCGTTTCTGGACGGCGGCCGAGGGCTCGGGCTTCCCGAGGGGCTTCCTGTCGGGCTGGGGAGGCTTGGCTCTCTGACCCCTGCACGGCCCACCACGCTTCTCGCTGTTGTCCAGCTGCCGCGCGGTGTGGTGGACGGTATCCTGTGAGAGGATGCTGGCTCCCTGCTGGGTGCGTGGCCCGCAGGACGGCTGCGAAGTCTGGAACCAGAGGCTTGAACGTGGACTTCGAGCAACACCGACAAACTGCCGCGTTCGCCCCCCGGCTCGTCTGTGTTTGCAGACTTGGCGCCTCCCCTGCCAGCTGTACGGGAACTACATCCTCCCTTGTGCAGCTTTTAGGACTCTCCAGTTGTCTTGATTTTTCTGAGCACCTGTTGCTAAGTCTTCCCGATCTCCCCTCGGGAGGGACTCCGCACTGTCACGGGCCCTCCACCTGCCCCGGGTCTCCCGGGTCTCCTGCCCCGGGCTGGGGGGCTGCTCTCCTGGCCTCACAGAGCTGCCAGCCCGGGGGTCCCTCCACACCTGGGGGGTGTAGTCTCGGTGGTCTCCTGAGCGGCTTTCGAGGACACGCAGGCTGATGGTTCGGAACGGAGCAGAGGGAACCGGTCTCCTCGGGGGTCAGACCCAGAGGGACCTCGTGGGGGCCGGAAGCGGGGACAGAGGGAGGTGGGGGAGGGCGGGGAGAGCTGCTCTGGCCTCCGCAGCCCCCTGCCCCCAGCCCCCCGCCGCCAAGAAAGCCCAGAGGCAGGCTTTCTGCCCCTGAAGCCGCGCCCAAGGCCGCCCACTGACCATGCGATGGGAGTTACGCAGCAGGGAAGAGGCCGCTTCGCCCCGGGATCCTCAGACTCTGGGGGCAGAGGGCCACGTGCTGCAGGGCTTCCTCAGGGACCCGGTCACTCACGGATGGGTGCCCAGGACCCACTTTGGTAACCACAGAGCTGCAGGCAGGCAGGGGCAGTGTTTGCGATTCGCCTGTCTGCTCTCCAGGCCCCCGCCTCGGCCTCCACCCTCACTGCCGAGACCCCCTGACACAGTGTGACCAGCCCTCCCACACCCTCTGCGGTGGCCCGGGGCCTGGAAGACCAGCTGGGCCCCTGGGACCACGGAGGAGGCCTGGAGGGTCCCGCAGACCCGCGCCCACTGGGGCCCCGGGCTCCCTCTCGCCCCCTCGCCTCTGCCCCTGCCCTGTCTCCGGGGGTCCCTTCAGGGCCCATCGGGATCCATTCCCGGAGGCTGGGCTCACGGCTCAGGTCGTCAGCGCCACGTGGAGGTGGACATGCACGCTCCCTTCTTCCCTCCGCCCCTCCTTCCCTGCAGATGAACAGTGAAAACTTGGGACAGACTTCAGCTGCAGTAGCATTTGTTGTTCTTCTGGATTTTCTCTGGCAGTGCTCACAGCAGGGTAGTGAATCCCTGGCCAGGTTGCCAGGGGTCCCTGTGGCGTCTGGAGGGCACCACTCGAAAGTCCTGCTGGGGCTTCCCTGGTGGCGCAGTGGTTGAGAGTCTGCCTGCCAATGCAGGGGACACGGGTTCGAGCCCTGGTCTGGGAGGATCCCACATGCCGCGGAGCAACTAGGCCCGTGAGCCACAATTACTGAGCCTGCGTGTCTGGAGCCTGTGCTCCGCAACAAGAGAGGCCACGATAGTGAGAGGCCCGCACACCGCGATGAAGAGTGGCCCCCGCTCACCGCAACTAGAGAAAGCCCTCGCACAGAAACGAAGACCCAACAGAGCCAAAAATAAATAAATAAATAAATAAATAAACCCAAAGTTGAAAGTCCTGCTGTGTTGCAGTTCCTCCTGCCCCGGAGCTTGGCCCGGGAGGCCTGGTGAAAGCTCACCACCCCCGTGCAAAGGTCACAAGCACTTTCGGGGGCCTTCCTGGCGGCTCAGCTCCACACCGGTCGCTGTGGGCTCTTGAGTAGAGGAAGCGACTTATCACGTTTGCATCACCTGGGGCAGCTCAGCAGTGCAGACGCCCAGGGGCCTGATGGAATTACGTTTTGTTCAAAGAAAACGTAGGCGTTTTCAGGGCCTGGAGAGGTGAGGTCGATGACCGAATGGGTGGAATCAGGACAGTGTAGAATCTACTGATAGAAAGACGCTGACAGGGCCTGTAGGTGCATCGGCATGGAACAGGAAGGCACGGCGGGCTTCAGGGTGGCAGCTACTCGGGCCGGGCCCCAGGGAGCACAGTCCTGCAGCCGTGGCCAGATCCCCTGCTGCGCTTTCTGGAAGGTCCTCTGCAGCTGTTACACGGGGAATAAGCTAAACACTGATTCACAAAGAGGCCTTTAGAAAACTCCCGACTTGTGCTAGGCTACAATATCTAGCAGTTACTAAATTTGGGGGATCTCAGAACACCTTTAAAAATTATCAAAGCCCCCAAGAGCTTTTGTTTATGTGGGTTGTACCTATCGATATGCACCATAGTAGTAATTAAAACTGAGAAATTTAAAAATTTATTGATTGATTCATTTAAAAGTAACAATAATAAACCCATCAAGTGTTACCATAAATTACATTTTTATGAAAAATAACAAGTTTTAGTGAGAAAAAATGACATCGTTTTACATTTTTTGCATATCTCTTTGGTGTCTGGCTTAACAGACACTTGGATTCTCACGTCTGCTTCTGTGTTCAAACTGCTCTGGCTGAAATACAGAAGAAAATCGGGCCACGCACTAAAGTTTAGTTGGATTATTGGATTACTTCTCTTAACCTTTTCAGATAATTGTGCATAGTCTTCTTTGATATTACACAGAAGTTGATAAATGGTAGTTTCTTAAAGGTTAGCTGCCCTGTGGAATCTGAAACCACACAGGCAAGCTTCTCAGAGCCTGTCACATGGAGGACCCCTGGTCTACACTGCATCCTGAGTGGATCTGCTACCCAACCACGGTTTGGATGCTTGTCGTTTGGAGAAAGTTAGTTCACCGGATCGTGCAGACCTTCCGCCTGTTGACACATTTCTTTGTACGATATCAGAAAGTCACCACCAAGTGTCTTGCAAAAGTCGAACTGTTGGGAAGAGCACAGTGACAGCTACAAGTGTTCCAGAACTCTAAGTTTTGCTTGAAAGCTCAAATTTTGTCACCGGCAACAAATTCTGCCAGTTGTTTACTTAAAGCAAGGCTCATCTTGTGCGTTTTCTAGAAACGTCTGCCTGACACCCACGTCCCAGTGACCACAGCTTGTCAGCTGTTCTTTCAAGTGAAAGTGGGCGGATTCAGCCCACCACTCGTCCGCACGCTTTTCTTCAGGCCCCATCGCACTTCGATGTGTGTTTCCCGTCTGCTCACACAGAATAGTAAAAAGATCTGTGTCCAAGGGTCGAAATGTGACTGAGTCAGGATTGTCTGCTTTGTCCGGGACAGTTCAGTGACACCAGATCACCTGGCTTCCCTGCGCATGCGCAGCAGACCAGCACAGCCCGGGGCCACGTGGGCTCGAGCTCGGGGCCAGCAGCCCTGCCAGCCACGGGTCCTGCCTCCGGGCAGGCGTCCACACTGCCGAGAAGGACAGTGACATCTTGCACTGGTGCCAGCCAGCGCTGCTCTGTGGACAGAATCGCGGCTGGAGTCGGACATCTCGACAGCCAGCCGACGGCTGCTGTCCGGCTGGTGGCGGTTGGATAAATCGGTAGTGAAACGGACCCCGGCCAGTGCGCTGGGGTCAGGGGTCATAGGTCCTGGTCCTGGTTCTGTCAGCGACCCCGACAGCCGTTTGGGCGAGTTGCTTGGCATCACTGGACCCTCTTTCTCTGTTTATGAAATGCATGACATCCCAGGTCACGTAGGAGGCCCCCGGCTATCCCAGTGTAGGCACCCCAACCCCTGCTGTCATTTGCTCAGCCCCCCGCTTTTCTGGGACACCAGGTGGTGAGCACCAGGGGCATTTCCAGAGCTGGGTACAAAGCACTGCGAACGACCTTTGCTCTCAAGGAGTTTACATGTTCGGCGGAGGGCTCTGTCCAGTCACCATGGCGGCCGCTGTGCTCACCTACATTGGTGCCGTCCGCTGCTCAGGGTCTGCTCACGCGTCATCTGTCTCCTGGCTTTAATCAGAGCCGTCGTTCTCTTCCTGGCCCAGCTCCTCCCGTCAGGCCCGTCCCCAGCTGATCTCCCTGCATCCTCTTCCTCCCCTCGGCATCCTCTCTCTTTTCATTCCCGCGGCCGCGTCTCCTGTGCCTGAGGACGGGCCCCTCGGCTGGGCCTCCAGGCGGCGGGAACCACTGCCCCTCCTGGAGCCGGCCGCCTGCTCAGGAGCCGAGCGGTGGGACCTGCGGCCGCGGGGCAGACGTTCGGGGCCCGCGGTGTCCCGGTGCAGCGTCACCGCTGGTCCTCTCACTTCCTCGGTCCTTCTGCTCCGCCATCCTCATGGCCCGGCCTGAGCCCAGCCCGGCGGCAGGCGCTCCTCCCAGAGGGTCACCCGGCCGTCCCTCCCCTCCGGGCACGGCCTAGGACTTAGGACGACACTGGCCTGTTTCCTCCGATGGTGGGTTATAAAGAGAATTCAGAGTTGTCTCCCAGACAGAGAGAACTGCGTCAAGGGTGAGGCGGGCGGTGCTTCTGACCGCGTCCAGCTCGCGGCCTCTTCCTCTTACAAGTTTGCCCACTTTGATTCCGCAGTCTGTTCACGGCGCCCAAACGCTCGGAGCGAGCCACCTTCTGAGCTCTGCAGGCGGCGCCAGGAGGGGCGTGTGTCGCTGCTCCCGCGAGGTCCGCACTCGGGGGAGGGACGGGGCGCGTGGGGGGCAGCAGGCAGAGCAGCGAGGCCCTAGGACTCTCCAGAACGACCCCCCTGCCCCGCTGGTCTGGAACATGACCCGCCACCTGCTTCAGAAAACCCGCTGGTCCTTGGCCTGCCCCCCGTGCAGGCAGGGCACGGGCCCCAGGCCGCAGGTCCGAGACAGCAGGCCCAGAGTCCAGGTCCTGTACCTTGAAAATGCCACTCTTTGAAAAAGATTTCCTCAGACTTTTTCAAAAAAAAGCACTTATTCCAGGCAGAGTCTGCATGTTACTTTAACAAATGTTGGGAGTAAAACCTTCACATCATTTGGAATATAGCGTGGGCTATCTGGGGCAGACTCGGGGGTCCTGGAACCCCGGGCCGCTGTCGCCCGCGGGCAGCTGTCTGAGCCTGCGGTCTGCGGCAGGGGCAGAGTCCGTGAGGACGCAGGAGGTGTGCCCGGCGGGGCCTGGAGCATCCTCTCAGCGTAACGGATGCTGGCTCCCTTTGAAGCAAATAAAACCCCCCGCTGATGGGCCCTTGGAGCTCATGTAAGTTCATTAACACACTCTTGCTGTCTTATTATTCCTAGATACAAAGCTAATTTGGAAAGACACATGCTTCTTTTAAAGTTGCGTGGTTAAAAGGATTTGGGAGCGGAGCTTAATTAAGAGAGAGCAGCTCTTAGCGTGCGATCACTGCAGCCAGAAGGAAGATATTAGATTACGGCCCTCATTCCCTCCCGCCCACAGCTGCTCCTGGACCCCACAAGGCCGAGCATCGACCCCGAGTGACCCTCTCGGGGCTCCCTTGGGCCCAAGGTCCCGAGGGCAGTGTCCACCAGGCACCGCTGGGCGGGCTCCCTCACTCCATGTGAGCCCCGCGGGGACGTCCACGCCATGTGGTGACCCAGGAGGGGACTTGGGTCATGAGGCTCCTGGGGGTGAAAGCTCCCCTCTGTGCCACCATGGGGCCTGGGACCATCCAGCTGGGAAGGCTGGGGGTCTCGCTTGCCTTCATTGGGCCGGGCCCGCAGGCTGTTTCTCGGAGCGGAAAACTCCCTTTATGCGGGTGTGTGGGGCGTCCCTGGGCAGAGGATGCTGGGGTGCATCGGTCCCCGCCCTCCGCTCTGGAGGGGCCTGGGGGGGGACGCTCCTGCTGGGGGTTCTGGGGAAGGAAAGGCCTGAGTGCGTGGGCAGAGGCCTGTCCAGGGCAGGGAGACACCGGGCCTCTGGCCTCTGGTCCCTGATGGGCTGCTGGGGACACAGGGGTCGGGGGTGTGGTGGGGTGGAGGGTGCAATGGGGTCCCCATCTCTCGAGGGGGCCCTCAGTGGGTGGCCCCATCACAGGCTGGGGCTCCCCTCCCTGCCGCCCCTCCCACGGGGAGTGGAGGGGTGACTTCCTGCGGCCACCCTCATGGGCTGGGGGACGGGGCTCCCCACTCCCTGGGCTCTGAAGCCTGGGAGGCCAGCGCAGCGACCGCCCTTCAAAAACGAGTAGGACAGCTAAGAGGAACCTGTTTCTCTGCATTTTTCTGTTAGAAAAAAATGATAAATTACCCTTATGTTTCTAACAAAGACTACACAATGACTTTCTAAAAAGCTTAGGAATTATGCTAAAAAGTACATTTAGGGAGGGTACAGTAAGTTTCCTGTGCAGAAGAATTCCAAACAATTTCTGTGGATTCTCCGCCCCCCCCCCAGACAGACGCCACAGCCAGGTGACCCAGGGGGCCTCACCTTTGATACGATGTAATGAGAACTTGTCCCCAAACCCATCAGCCCAGTGTCCTCGTGAAAAAAACAGCGGCCAAGTCCCAGCAGAGGGACGTTGTACCAGACGGCTGACCCGCTCTCCTCGAGGCCACGGGGGCATCTCAGAGGAACCTGAGGACACATGATGACCGAGTGTCCTACAGCGACCTGGGTGGGATCCTGGGACAGAGAGAGGACATGAGGGGACACTGAGGAAACCTGAACAAATTATGGAATTTAGTTGATGTGTCAATATTGGTTCATCATGTAGTATTCATCTAGTGCATATTTATGACATTTTACCACAGTAATGCAAGACGTTAGCAAACGGCTAACTGGCCGTGGGGTATATGAGAACTCTCTACTATTTTTGTAGCTTTTATGTAAATTTAAAACTAGTCTAAAATGAAAAATTTATTAAACAATTTTAGAAGTAAATTTAAATTACAGTGGTATAACAGAGAGAATAAAACCTCTTCTTTCCGTCAGATTTAAAAAGAAAAATATTCCCCTCTTGCCTCTTGGGACTTTTCGGAGTTTTTATGCACAGGCTTGGGGTCCCAGGGGCGGTTCCTGAGCGCCGGCCCTAATGGTCCTGATGAGATAGGGTCCTGGGTAACGAGGCCGAAGTTTGCAGGTTTCAAGGAGGGGTGCTTGATTGTACCGACTTTCCTACCTCAGTCCCCAAACCCGGGGGAGCGAGTCTCGCGTGGCTGGGAGGGGCGGGGCGTGCCTGCGGGCAGGGCCCCTGTGACCCCACGTGGGGCAGCTGCGGCCAGGCTGAGCATTAGCTGCGACCCAGGGCTGCACCGCGGTCCTCTCACCTCTGGTCTCTGCGGCCCGACAGCGCCGAGCTTAGGAGAGTGCTTTTAGCCATTCCCCCAGGAGGGGGGCCGTGAGGGGACCCTGAGGGCCTCTGGCCTCCTGACCCCGCCTCAGGTCAGCTCCAGCCTGCTCCGGAGAGGCAGAGGTGGGCAGAGCCAGCCGCGCTGCACGTACGCGCCCGGGAGGTGGCGCTCGGTGGCCTGAGTTAGGGGAAGGGGCTGGGGGTTCTCCCCGTGCAGGGTCCGCCTTGGTTTCCCTAAAGCTCCTGGAGTCATCGGGACCTGGCAGGACTGCACTGCCCACGCCCACCGGGGTCCTGGCTTCCACGCAGACCCAGGGCCAAGCCTGGGTGTGGACAATATAGGCTGCTGCAGACCTAGGACCAAAGGGCCCTCTCCCAGAGCCTGCTGGACCCCAGGCCCTGTCAGAGCCCTAAGGATGAGGTTTAACTTGCCTCTGTCAGGCAGGTTGGGGCTGTGATGGGACGTGGAGAAACTGATTTGATAGGGCGGCTCTTGGTCTGAAAGCATGCCTGCCACGGAGGCACAGGGGACCTTGCACGGGAATCAGCGACTGTGGCCAGTCCTGGTGGGACAGGTGTCCTGATATGAGCGTGGCCTATGGAGTCTTTATTCACCTCCTGTGTGGAATAAAATTGTTCCCTTGCAGAGACGTTGACAGGTTTGACCACAGGGCTTCCCAAGCCCCCGAGGGTGCTGGACGAGGCACCCCTCATGCGTGCCTTCCTGACCTTTGTGGGGCGTCCGGCTGGGGAGTGAGCGCTGCGCGAGTGGCCCTCACACCGCCCCGAGCGGGCTGCCCGTGTCTGGCGCCGGGCGTGCTCTGCAGCCTGTGCTCGGTCTGGGGCTCTGAGAACTGAGGCTGAAGAAGGTGCTGGTCAGCTGCCAGTGGGGAGCAGGTCTCAAGACATTTGGCTGCTCACGGTTTGGGGTTCAGCGTGGCCCTTTTGGACAGATCCATAAAAGCTCCCACAGCTGGATCAGATGCCAAGGCTCCCTGGGGTCCCGGGACCCCAGAGTGAGACAGCAAAGGGGCCCACGGGGACGGGGTGAGGGCGCCCGTGGTTCCCCTGCCCTGGGCTGAGCAGTAACCCCCCAGCGCACGTCCATCTGGCACCTCGGGATGGGGCCTTTCATGGAGGGTCTTCGCAGATGTAATTAGCGGGAGGAGGTCATCCTGGGGGGGGGGGCTCCAACCCTGTGACTGTCCTCGGGAGAGGAGGACACACAGGCCCAGAGGGAAGGCGGGGTGAAGAGGTGAAGGGGCAGAGACGGGGTGCTGTGGCCGCAGGCCCGGTGCCGTCGGCACCACCGGAGGCTGGGAGAGAAGCAGCGCCTTCTGACCGGTTCTCTGGGGAGCTCGGCCCTGGACACCGTGATCCAGGCCTCCGGCCTCCAGGCTGGGAGCTCGGCCAGGGCGGCCCCGGGACCCTCACCCAGCTGGAAGCAGGCCGCAGGGACGAGGTGGCGGAACTCACGGCCTCCACGCCCGCAGCTCCCGCACTGGGTCCTCCAAGGGCTGCTCCCCCCATCCCCTCGGCCCAGCAGGCTCCAGGGAGGGGAGGCGGCACCACCGGTGCTCGGACCCGGGACCTGGGGGTCTGCGGAGGATGCTGGGCCTTAGGGCGACTAACTCTCGGCTGCCCTGGGCCCAGGACGGGGCTTTCCCGGGACGGGGGACTGTCGGGGGGAAGACCGGTCAAGTCCCCGGGAACCGGGCGGGTGGTCCCCCTCCTGGGGGTTCCGGGGAGGGGATCGCCTGTGGGGATGGGGACCAGCCGGCCTCCGGCCAAAAGGACATCTTGGGCCTGTGGGTGAAACCTCCGCCTAAACAAGGGGGAGCCGGAGTTGGGGTGGAGGCCCCCCACCCTGTGAGCCTGGAGGGGGCTGCCCGCCCGGCGGGCTGCTGGGAATGGGGCTGGGGGCTCAACCGGGGTGGCCGGCGCGGGCGACGCATCGGACGTGGTGCTTATTCTCCGGCTGCAGGGGGCGGACGGATCCTGGACCCCTGCCTGGGGCCTTGTGTCTCAGCACCGAAAGCACCTGCTAGGGCTCTTCTCTGTTGTCCTGGCTCCGGCCGGGGGTGGAGCTGGGCTGGTTGAGGGGTGTGGACGACACAGAGCTCCCTGGGGTCTGGGGAGGGGCCGCGCGGCGCCCTCTGGCTGCCCTGGCCGGGCGGGACCCACCTCGGGGCTGCTCCAGGCTGGGCGGGGGGCACGGTGACCGCGGGCAGAGCATCAGGCCCCCAGCACCCGGCACTGCTGGAGCAGGGGCGCCGCCGGAGGCTGAGGCTGGACTCCTCCCTGCCTCCAGGATGGGGCTCAGGGCCGGCGGGCTGTAGAGACACGCAAGGAACCTGACGGTTGTTAACGCTGTGAATTAAGTTCACGTCGCCAGAAACGATGGCTCACATCCCACTGCCCTTGTTGTAGAAATCTCAGAATATCATTTACAGGAGTCACTATGTCAAGATTACAGAATTCATCAGAACAGGATATTGCTATTTAATGAGTTAATATCACCATCTCATGATTGTGTTTTTAAAGAAACATTTCCACGGCTGGGTGCAGTTGTCATAATCCTGTGTTTTTACTTTAGGCATTAAAATCATTTCTCTGAGAAGGGCCGTGGGCTCTCCACACCCCCGAGGCCCCGGGGCCCAGAGGCGAAGCAGGCCTGTTCGTGGAGGGGGGGTCGTGTGCAGAAGAGGGGGTCTCATGGGCTGGCTGGGGTGTGTTCTCCCACCAGACTTCAGATATCGCCCATCTGCTTCCAAAAGGGATTTGAGGCTTTTACCGTAAAGAGAACACAAGTCAGTGGGAGGGTGAAAATGCGAAAACAGCAAAGAGCCAGAGTCTGATAATTCAGAGAGAGGGGGTGCTTGGGTCTGAAATCTGAGCTTCCTGGACACAAGGCAAGAGTGACCCTCAGCCGTGACAGGAGGCCCAGCGTTCCGGAAGGCTGCTTTCAGGGCTTAGGTGCGTCTGCAGGAGGCTCCGTCTGACCTCAGAGGGAGAAGTCCCCCCTCGCCCCCATGCGGCGGCCCCGTCCCTTCAGAGGGGTGGTCCTCCCCAACCCACTTGTCCAGTGAGGGCTCCGGCGACTGCCGGCCAGGGTCCCCGTCACCTGCCCAGTCTCCCCACTGCCCATGTCCCGAGAGCAGGGTCTCCCCCACGGAGGCGGAGGCTCCTCCAGGACAGAGGCCGGCCCGCGGGGTACCCACCGGCCCCCCGTAAGCCCTGCTGGGGTCTGGCCGGGTGGGACCCACGCCCACTGCCCAGCCCTTCCTCTACCCTCAGCTGTAACTTTAACCTTAAGCCGATTTTGTAACCTCTTGTATTGAAAAAAACCTACCATAAATGTATGTATTTTAAAATAATTGTGTCAGGGCCCAAGTGTTCTTAACAGTGCAAAGTGCTGGGCGTGTAACAATCCCGCTCACCCCCGCTGCTCGACTCCGGGATTAGAGCAGCAAGGACACAACCACCAGGGAGGGGCTTATTCCAGAATTTAACGTTTTTTCTGGACGTTTGTACCTTTTGGACCACCTTCTTCCCTTCTCTACCCCCCCCCAGCGCCTGCCTCTGTCAACCACCAATATGTTCTCCGTATCTGTGAGTTCAGTCTGGGGGTATTTTCTTTAAGATTCCACATATAAGTGAGATCATACAGTGTTTGATTTCTGTTGGAGAAGATAAAGGACAGATTAGATTAGATTCCAGGAGCCCATTAGATTTGAATTATTCCGTTTACTACGTTTGGAAAAGATGAACTGATTTAATGTTTTTGTCTCGAATGAAGAAGGCACGGTTTCCCTAGCCCGTTCCTCGCTGGGGGGACACTGCCGGTTCTCTGAGGTGGCCGAGGCTGACCGGGGCCTGGGGACGGCTGCAGGGGCTTTCCAGCAGGGTCAGGGCCAACTCAGGGCTCAGACTCCTCAAAGCAGGCAGGCCTGGACAGACGGATGTCCCTGGGTGCACGGATGGATCCGGACACACGGACCTTCCTGGGCACACAGACGGTTCTGGGCAGGCGGCGTGGGCCATGGGCGAGCCCTGCAGGGCCAGCCTTGAGTGAACGTGTTTGCTATTATGACAATTTACTCCTGGGGGTTAATTATGTCTTTATTCACACAAAGGTGTTCAATTCATGCCATAAATCATCCGCTGACATGCTACCTCCTGCGTGCCAGTTTGTGGGCTGAACGCCATTTCACAGAACCAGCTCTGAGGTGAGGAATGTGAATGTGTTGCTGGGTGTCTAGAGGGAGATTGATAGATTATTAGGAACCCCTGTAATGAACACATTACGCAGGCCTCGCGACTGGCTGTGTCCTGCTCATTTCCTGGCTGCTAATTGTACAGCATACAGGGTCTGTTGTGAGATGAAGCGCCATCCATAATCTTGGCCATGTTGATTAAGATACAATTGCTTTAATGAAGTTCTTACGGAATAAGGCATAGTTCAAACAACACATTGGCTTTATAAAGGTTGATTTTCCTGGCCAATTACAGAAATAACTACAAAAGCTCTAGGTTTGAATTTGATGGTTCCTTCTGGTAAATTCACTGGAGGGAACATTCCAGGAATTGCACTGGGCTCACTCGGGTGGTTTGAACTTTCCAGTTTGACCATAGAATCTGCCCAATGGTAAAACAACAACAACAACAACAAAAACCAAAAAAAACCCACAAAACAGTGCAAATCCTGCCCATTCTCCGGCATCCCTGGTAGGCGGCGACGCTCTCCTTGGTGGTAAGGGTGGGTGTCGGGGCGGAGAAGGAAGGTCCCCCTGGACCATGAGTTCCCAGGGCCGGCTGCGCCCTGACCTCTGGCCTAAAGAAGCCGGAAGCCGTCCTCACTGTCTCCAGATGCAGGAGCTGGCGCTGTGTGGGCCAGAGAGCAGCTGCCCCCTCTCACCAGTGGGGGCTTTTAAAAGCAAAGTAATGAGAAACGGACAAGACAGCTGGATAGTGTTAAAACGTAAGCTTTCACACCGGATAAAGCCCTTTTCTTTCAGGCTCAAGCAAGGCACTTGGCTCCTCTGGGACTCAGTCTCCCCATCTGTAAAAAGGGGCCTCAACACGTGGTCTACGGTGTGAGCGCCTACAGCCTCGGTCCCCGCCCGACCCTCCCCGGCCTGAGCAGTTGAGTACCTTTGCTGGGGGGGCGGCGGTCCCAGTTTTAAAAATCTGATTCAAACGATTTGGCAAATGAGTGGACCGCCCCTTGCCCGACCTCCTCCGGGGAGCCCTGCCCTGTTGCTGGTGGCGGGCACGGGCTGCGTGCCCCTTGGCTACCCCTGCTTAGCTCAGTTCGCGACCAGCTGCCCCTCCGTCCACTCCCTGGGCACCTGGGAGCCCACAGACAGAGCCCGTCTGGGCGGCCCTGGCTCTGCATGAGCTAGTGGTGGAGTCCGAGGCAGGTTCTAGGGTTGGAGGGGTGGCCGTAAGTGTCCACCCCGTGAGCTATTTGATGTTCTGTACAAAGGGTGTCAAGTCCACAGGTGGGAAGTGCAGTTGCTAGTGTTTTGTCCATCATGTTGTGGACACGCTGTCCGTACAAGTTTTTCCATCTTAGGAAGCCGGGCCTCGCTGGTCCTTGCTGGACCCCCAGTGCTGGCCTGAGAGCCGTACATTAGCCAAGGGAGGGAGGGAGGGAGGGTGGGTGGGTGCACAATTCACAGCCTGGTGATGGAACAGGAGACGGGTGTGGACTCTTCCTGGAAGAACCTGGGACCATTGATCTGGTCAATCTGCTCTTGAAAAGTTCCCACCTGTCAACAAGGAGGCTCCGCGGTTAAGCTCTGCTCCGTGAGAGGACCTGGGTGGGTGTGCGTCCCCAAGGGGCCCCGCGCCGAGGCTCTGGATGGAAGATGGTAGCCCCGCAGCCTGTGGGGGACACACGAGGCCCCCGGCCCCGCCCACCCGCCCTGAGCTCAATTCCTCGGGAGGCCACGGCCATGGGCCGCGCTAAGCCCCAAATGCGGATTCCTAAGGATGCCTTGGGAACAGGGCGGGCTCCACGTGCGTCGTCATGCTGGGGCCCCAGGACGACCCCACCTCCCCCGCCTCGAGCCTGCTCTTGGATGAGGGTCTGAGGCACCGATTCTGGTGCAGCGTGAGGCTGGGGGCAGAAGGACCACTTCTTCGAGGCTGAACCTTGAGGCAAAGAAGGGCTATCGACGCCCCCTACGGAGGCGTATCAGGGTCTGCGGGTGACGACCTGGCGGAATCGGGGTGGGGTGAGCGTCTAGAGCCAGGAGCACCTGGGTCCTGTCTGAGTGCAGTTTCTGGGGCAGCAGGTCTGGGGTCTGGCCTGGGGACTGCCTGCCTCACCCGCCCCCAGGTGGCCGGTCTGGGGCCACCGTTTGCACACGAGCGTCTGTGAGATGTGTCTGGCGGCTGTGTTGGCAGGTGCGTCTCTGTCCTCCTAGGCTCTGCTCCTCTGGGTGCCTGTGGACCCATAGGTCCCAGGGGGCTAGTTCCCAGCCCCCCACGCCTGGCTGCTCCAAGCAGGCCACCACTTCCCCACCTCCTTCTTATGGGAGGAGACCGAGGTCCAGGGAAGTTGCCCAAGGTCACGGCTAATTAGTGCTGAGAGTGTCTGCGACGTTCCATTACACCTGCCCCCGCATGGAGCAATCATTGGCTGGGCTCACTGGAGGCCCTGACAACATCGCTCAGGTGTCCCCCCGCCCCCAGGTGTGGGCTCCCTGGTGTGTTTACGTGTCACACACACGAGAGCTGTGTCCAGGGCTGGTCTCCACCCACCCAGCTCTGGTCTCGGAGGAGCCCCCGCCCTGGGCTCTGCCGTCTCAGAAGCGACAGGGGAGGGGCTCGTCGCTTCTCCCGGCGGAGGAGCGGGGTGAGGGCTCAGGGCTGGTGTGGGGAAGCATACAGGGTCTCAGGCTCCTGGGGGAAGGTGCGCAGGACCTCCAGGCTGCCCAGCCGGCCCTGCAGCGGTGCTGGGCGGGCAGGGCCTCCGGGAGGAGAGGCCGGCCTCACCCCCCGAAGGCCCTTCATCCCAGGCCCCCCGGAGGGCACCTGCAGGGGAGGGGGCAGCCTCCAGGAGCCCGGCTGCCAGGCTGACCTCTCCGCTGCTGGCGGGGCCTCCAGAGCCGCCTTTGTGTGGCTGCAGGGCCGGACCTTGCGGGGCGGCTGGTGGCCCGCCCGAAGCCGACCTCGCGCCCGAGGGGACACGGGGATTCCAGAGGGCCCTGTGGGGCGGGGCTCGCCTGCCCTGGCTGTTCTGGCTGTGCGTCCCCCCAGCACAGGCCGCTTTCTCATGCAGTGGTTTGAAATGAAAAGCTGCGGGGTTCACCAGATGCCCAGCTCAGCCCGGGGACGGGGACGGGGACGGGGCGGGGGAACTGGCCGGAGCAGGTGTCACAGGAGGCGCCGGGCCCTGGAAGTCCGCTCGGGACAGAGTCTCAGGGCAGGAACACCGCCCTGGGCAGCCCGCCCCCCACTTGAGGCTGTGAGGTTTATAGTCGGACCATCTCTCTTTGTCGTGACCCTCAGCAGACACAGATTTCAAAGCCACGTTAATCCAGGGCCTTTGAGAAGCGAGTGTGGAGACGAGATGGAGCTGCCGATTCCCCGGCACAAGGCTCGGGCATCGCACGGCGACCCGGGCGGGGACACGGCCGTTCCTGAGGCACCTATAAGGAAGGATTCGGGTGGGGCCGGACTCTGCCCCCGCAAAGGCAGAGGGTTCCAGAGCCCCCTGGCGCCCTGGCCGTGAGCTCCCAAAGGGGGGTGCAGTGGGTGCAGTGGGTGCAGTGGGGGTGGAGTGAGGATGCAGCGGGGGTGGAGTGAGAGTGCAGCGGGGGTGGAGTGAGGGTGCAGCGGGGTGGTGAGCAGCGGGGGTGGAGTGAGTGCAGCGGGGGTGGAGTGAGGGTGCGGGGGTTGGAGTGATGGGTGCAGCGGGGGTGGAGTGAGGGTGCAGCGGGGGTGGAGTGAGGGTGCAGCGGGGGTGGAGTGAGGGTGCAGCGGGGGTGGAGTGAGGGTGCAGCGGGGGTGGAGTGAGGGTGCAGCGGGGGTGGAGTGAGGGTGCAGCGGGGGTGGAGTGAGGATGCAGCGGGGGTGGAGTGAGGGTGCAGCGGGGGTGGAGTGAGGGTGCAGCGCGGGGGTGGAGTGGGGTCAGCGGGGTGTGGAGTGAGGATGCAGCGGGGGTGGAGTGAGGATGCAGCGGGGGTGGAGTGAGGGTGCAGCGGGGGTGGAGTGAGGGTGCAGCGGGGGTGGAGTGAGGATGCAGCGGGGGTGGAGTGAGGGTGCAGCGGGGGTGGAGTGAGGGTGCAGCGGGGGTGCGGGGTGGAGGAGTGAGGGGTGCAGCGGGGGTGGGGTGGAGTGAGAGAGTGCAGCGGGGTGGAGTGAGGGTGCAGCGGGGGTGGAGTGAGGGTGCAGCGGGGGTGGAGTGAGGATGCAGCGGGGGTAGAGTGAGGGTGCAGCGGGGGTGGAGTGAGGGTGCAGCGGGGGTGGAGTGAGGGTGCAGCGGGGGTGGAGTGAGGGTGCAGCGGGGGTGGAGTGAGGGTGCAGTGGGGGTGGAGTGAGGATGCAGCGGGGGTGGAGTGAGGGTGCAGCGGGGGTGGAGTGAGGGCGCAGCGGGGGTGGAGTGAGGGTGCAGCGGGGGTGGAGTGAGGGTGCAGCGGGGCATCTGGGGCGTCCCCGTGGTCCTTCTCTGTCCCTGCACTGCTGCGCTGGCTTATGGTCTGCCTTGTTCCACATCAGGTTGGAAATGCTTCTCACTTCCGGCCTGAGCAGCTGTCTGAGCCCCCTTCCGGCTCCTCCTTAAGCCAGGCTGCAAACCCTGGAGGCAGCAGGTGCAGCCAGAGGAGCCCCGGGCAGCGGGCGCCTAGAGGAAGGCAGAGGTTTGGGCCAGAATTAGGGGACAAAATGCCAGCGGTCATCTCACCACAGAGGGAGGCGGCCCAGGCCCAAGGCGCAGATAGCATGGAGCACGCGTCCTCCTGAGAGAGCAGAGGAGGGGGACCAGGCCCAGCCCAGCCCGTCTCCCCCAGGACAGTGAGGAGGGGAACCAGGCCCAGCAGCGGCTCCTTCCTCCCTCTGAGCGACTCTCCTACCAAGGGACCAGGAGCTGGGCCAGGGGAGGGACCTACTGAAGGGGCACGTGTCTGCCCTGGAAACCCCTTTCTCCCTACTGGCCAGAGAGCACCCCTGCACCCAGGGGGCCCTGGGGAAGCTCCTTCTGCCCTCACCGCCCCCCACCCCACAACTAAGGAGCACGAGCAGGGCCAGTGCAAGCTCCTGGGAACCAGACAAACCAAGCTGACTCAGCAGGGCTGCACAGGCTCTGAGACGTGACTGCCCATGGGGCCAACTGCAGCTCGCAGGACAGCCAGGACCAAGCCTAGACAGGTGGCTGCAGGCAAAAACCGAAGGTTCAACCAGGACCCATGGTTTCCTGCCACAATGGACAAATGTCAGGATAAGACGTAAAAAGCATTTAAAAAAAAATTATTTACTTGGCTCCACCGGGCCTTAGTTGTGGCATGCAGGATCTTCATTGTGGCATGCAGGATCTCTAGTTGCGGCATGTGGGATACTTTAGTTGCGGCATGTGGGATCTAGTTCCCTGATCAAGGATCAAACCCGGGCCCCCTGCACTGGGAGCATGGAGCCCTAGCAACTGGACCACCAGGGAAGTCCCAAGGATAAGACTTAGAGTCAGGAAAATCACAACTTAGGTGAGAGCATCAGGTGTCACCAACACTGGATGAATCAGGTGCTGGGACCATTGGACAAAGGTTTTAAAGCAGCCGCCCTAGAATGATTCAACAAGCAATTACAAATTCTCTTGAACCAAATAGAAGATCTTAGCAAAAATCCAGAAGTGATTATAATGAATCGAATGGAAATTCCAGAACAAAATACTCCCGAACAGAATGAACCCCAGCTCCTTGGTGGAGTCGGGGAGGCAGTGCGTAGAATCGGTGAACTTGAGCACACGTGGGAATTCACCCAGTCTGAACAGCAGAGAGGAACAGTGCAAAAGACATGAACGGGGCTTCAGGGGCCTGTGGGACAATTAAGAAGATGTGGCTTTGTGGCACCAGAGTCCCAGAGGAGATGGGAGGGGAGTGAGGCTGAAAGAGAATTAGGGTAAACAACGGCTGAGAGCTCCCCAAATTTGGTAAAAGACGTAAACCTACAGATTCAAGAATCTGAACAAATTCTCAATAGGAAAACACCCCCAAACCCATGCCACGACACATCATGATTAAACTTCTAGAAGCTAAAGACAAATCAAAACCTTTGCAATATCCAGAAGGAAACACATTACTGACAGAAAAAAAACACCGGTTCCAGCAGCAGCCAGTTCGTCTGAGACCACGGAGGCCAGAAGGAAGGGGCACATTTTCAAGGGCTGAAAGAGTAGCACTGCCAACCCTGAATTACTCTTCAGGGGTGAAGGGGAGACAAAGACAAAGTTCTCAGGCAGAAATAAATACGTGAATCAGGGAGTGAATTTGCCACTAGCAGACCTGCCCTCCAACAATGGGCAAAGGGAGGTTTTCAAACAGAAGGGACACGACCAGAGGACTCTTGGAGCCTCAGGAAGGAAGACAGAGTGGGAGGAGCCCGAGATGCATGTCCTTTCCACCCCCACAGGAGGCTATGAGTCACCTCGGATGGCGAGGAGGTGGAAGGTGCTCAAGGGAGGTGAGGGGCCCGTCGGGCAGGTGGTGCAGGCTTGATGCCAGTGACACACCGGCAGCACCCAGATGACGGCGATGGACGGTAGACGCTCAGACACCACGCCCGAATCCAGAGGAGCCCTGAGTGCATGCTCACAGCGAGGCTACAGCAGGCCACGTGCGCAGCAGCCCTCGTAAAGAGATGGGGGTGAGGGAGTGAGGCCGGGGCAAAGGTGGGGCTGACGTGACACCAGAGCTCACCCCGTGCAGGGTGGTTCCGTTTCCTGGGGCTGCAGTCACCAAGCCCCACAGATGGGGCGGCTCAAGGAATTTCTTCCCTCCCAGTCCTGCAGGCCAGGAGTCCGAGACGGAGGGCGGGCAGGGCCCGTGGGACGCAGAGTGGGAGAGCCCAGGGCACAAGGAGGGGGGGCGAGCCCTGGCTGCTGCTGCCTGACCCCTGGCCACACTCGCCGCCTGGGCCAGCTTGGAAGGAGGGGGTCCACGGGGGGCTCCTCATCCCAGGCGCGCTGCACAGAGAGGGTTGCAGCAGTGGAGGGGGCAGGGGTTATGGGGAGCCTTGGAGGAACTGGGACATTGCAGACAAGATGGGTTCCTTTTACTTCTCTTCTTTGGGGTCTGTCTTCTATTTTAATTATTTGCTCTCTGATCTTTTCATCCCCTCTGTTCATAACAAGTTTGTTCTGCTCACTTTTCCATGTTTTCATTAGTCTAGTTTCCTATTTTCAGCTTCTCTGAGTTCTCACCCTGTGACGGTTTTATTTTTCTTTTCCATGTCTGTCCTAAATTCTGCTACTTATTTTTTTCCTTTCCTTCAATGATCTCAACAGTTCTTCATGAGCTCCTGTATCTCTGCTTGAGCTCTTGTTTAGGAGGTGAGTGTTTCCTTCATTTCTTTGCATTTATGACACTGTGTCAACATAATTTCATCTGTCCTGGGGTATTCTTTGATGGTGTGTATTCTTTGTCTGCCGTTTGTTTTTTAATCCCCTTTTCCTTGTTACCTTCAGTATTTTTGCATAGATCCTTTTGGATTATTAATCCTCCCTGAACATGGTGAGTTCTCTACAGACCTTCCATTTGCAAGAGGTCCAGGCAGGAGATGGTCAAAGCAACGTTCCAGGACTGAAGGACGTTTCCTGCTTCTCAGCAGAGCCTCACACACAAGTCTGTGCACCTGGTGGGACCACTTGCTTGGGTTTACCTGGACTTCTTCAGGTAACAGAGGTCAGCCCTGCAGGGAAATCATAGTGGGAGCTCCGCCCAGCTCACCTCAACGACAGGCCACCGTGGGGCTTTCCTTGTCAGCCCACACGCCCCATCCCCTGGCACCAATAAGGTCAGGGATGGTCCCATAGCCAGCCCGTGGCCCTGATCCCATTTTCCATCCCAGGATCATGGGCTCTGATGTCAGGGTATCTACCTAATGTGCAGAATTCCGTGTCCTGCTTCCTCTGCCCGAGACCTCCTGTAGCAGGTTCCACTCATAGCCTGTTTGCAATCCTGGAACAATCTCCTCTGAATTGGTGATGCCTCCCCATGTTGAAGGTTTAAGATTCCCAGTGTCTGCGGTTTGGTCAAAAACAATGTATTTTGTTCTTGTTCTCCTTGTTTCCAAGTGATTTCAGCGAAGACAAACAACTGAGACATTCCATTCACTATTTTAAGCTGAAAGTCAGTACCTAACATTTTTTCAACAATTACCAATTTATATCTAATTCACTCTATGACGTGGGTTCTGTGGCTGTCAACAGAGTTTGCGTGGTCTTTACAAAATGCTCAAGTGAGCAAAATCCCTTTGGGCAGAACAGCGGACACGGGGGGGCTCTGACATGACCGGTGCACCAGCCCCGCCCCCTGGGGGCTCTGAGTCCACAGTGCTCTGCCTCGTCTCCCCGAGCTGCTGTTCGGGTCAAGCCCTGTTCCGCATGGTGGTCACCAGCCCGAGGAACTGGACCTCTCCGCTCACTTCCTCACCCCTCCAGTGCTTTGTGGGGTCACCTCCCAAATACACTTCGATTCAGACTAGGCCTCACGGTCCCTTCTGCGGGGTCCAGATCACAGGCGTGTCGTGGGTTTGCTCCCTCTGACGTGGACAGACCCCTGTCAGGTACTCAGGGTGAGCTTGGGGCGACCTGCTTGGTGAGCCTCAGGTGATGCGTGCGGTTGTTCGGAAACGGAATTCCAGGCCCTGCAGCCCTGCGACCCTGGAGCCGAAGGCGGGGACGAGGCCGTGCTGGCCGCGTGTGTCTGTGCACGCAGGGCAGCGGCCAGGTGGAAGGGGCCCCTGCTCCGAGGGCCGCCTGCCCTACAGGTTTCCGCAGTGAGAAGGACTCAAGATGGCCCCAGTCCCAGCCCGGAGATGTCTGGCGAGCTGCCTTGAAGAAGGAGCGCGGCCCGGCCACACGGGGGGCCTCCTGGGATGGGGCCCGGGGGCCTCCAGACGTTCAGAAAGCTCACAGCGACGAGGAGTAAAAGTAACCGGCTCGCACCAGCCCCCGCGGCAAGCAGCCCGGGAAGGACGCCCCAGCCCACGGCCGTTCTCGCTCCGAGGCCGGTGCGCGTCCCGCGCGCAGGGCCCAGGTGCTGGCGCCCGGCTTCCTCACGCCTTGACTGCGGTCCAGTCCCCGCAAAGCTGCCCCCGGCTCTCAGCGGGCAGGTGCGGCACCGGCCAGGCCTCCCTGCCGCGCTCAGGAAGGCGTCGAAAGGCAGAGGAGGGAAGGGAGTGAGGAGGCGATACAAGCAGTGGCAGCGGGAGGGTCAGAGGCGCAGTCAGCCTGCGGGACCCGTTCTCAGGGCAGATCGTTTTCATCCTTCATCGCCTGGCCTGGGCCTCCAGAGCAGCGTCTCTGCCCCTCGGCACCGCGCCCCTGGGGCTGGGTGACCCTGCCGTGTCCGCCGGGCAGCACTCTGACCTTGGCCCTCTGGATGCCCCCCACAGACGGTGCCTGGGCCTTGTGGAGCAGAGCGCCACTGAGGGGTGTTGTCAGGCCTCCCTGGAGCTGGCGCTGGGGACGGACAGGCTGGGCGGGACCTCGCCCCCGCCTCCTTTCTCCCCCGCGTTCTCTCCACCCTCCTCCACCTCCTCGGCTCACGACAGTCCTCGGGGAGTTAGAGGCTGCGTCCCACGTGTGATTGCGGGTCCTCAGCCCTCAGAAGGTCTGCTCAAGCCTCAGAGAGATGACGAAGAGGTGGGCCATAAGCAGCCTCCCCATCAGTCTCAGAGGCAAAACAAGCCACTTCTACTTCTTGGCGTGTTTGCCTCTGAGCCTTGGACGTGCTCTGGAAAGCCTGGCCTCCTCCCAAGGGGTGCGTCCTTCCCGGGAGCTGGGCTTTGCCGGGAGAGGCCCTGGGGAGGAGAGGAACCTCCCGAGGGTCTCCCTCCAGCTTCTAAATTGAGGCCTCGGTGGCCCTGCGGGATGGGTAGGTTGACATGCAGACAGAGCGGCCCCCCATCGCAGGAGAACAAAGCTTTTATGATGTCGCTGAAAGACTGGTGTTTGCAAAGGTTGCTACAGGACACGCCGCGTGGAGAATCCAATATAGAGCGTCTAGACAAACTCCTACTGTCTGACCTTTCGTGTGTTTCCTCATCCACCCATCTTGCCAAGCAAATGGGTGACTAAGCAGTGGTTCAGCGGACACCCTGTCACCAGGCCCGACGAGGCCCAGGTCACTTCATAAATTTCAGTCTGGCCGCCCTGACGACGGGGGCTCCTCCACCGGCAGGGCTGCTGTGTGGTTTCCGAGCTGCCATGTGTGTCTGGATCGTCATGAACTAATTTTAAGTCTGCTGCATCCAAAAGCCACAGGGCGGCTGAAAAACAGAGCTCACTTCCAGCCAGAAGGACTCCAGAGTTTACCTAAGACATGAAGAGGAAGGCGGACAGCCCAGGAAGACAGAGTGAAAGACGGTGACCGCCAGGCCTGTCCTGATGGTGGGGGGTCTGGGGGCACTGGCTCTGCCAGAGTGAAGCGTCCAGGGCCTCAGCACAGCCAGCCCAGAACATTCTTTCCCTCCCAGGTCCTGCTGGCAGCTGCGCCTGAGCCTCTGAAAGCAGCCGCGTCCATGGCTCAGAGGCAAGAGGAGAATCCACTCCACATGCAAACGCCTGACAGCAGAACTGGAGCCTGGTTGATTCTTCCTGAGCACGAGGCTTTGAGTGTCAGGGGTCCTCAGGGCGGGGGCGGCGGGAACTCACCCCGGAATCCCCTGGGGCGGGGGATGCGGACAGCACGGGACGAAAGTTCAGGAAAGCAGCCGTGAGCCTCCCGTGGACACACGGCCTGGCCGCGCCCACAGACCACCGGGCTGAGCAGGTGAAAGCACAGTGCCACGTGCCCTGCAGACCCTCCGACCAGGGGGGTTTCCACTGGGACGTGCCTCTGGCTTGAAAAATGGAAACCGGAGAAAGATTGGACTTGTTCTGCTGGAAAAGACGCTGCTTCTCCAGAACAGTGTTGGGGCTGTGAAGCATGCTTAGTGCAGCTGTGTCCTCATGGTGGCACCGACTGGCCAGGTACTATGACTGGTCCAAGAAGGAAAAGACACACTTTGCCCCAGATGGTGTCACCTGTACCAAAAGGTGAGGTATCCCCGAACCTTCCTGCCCCGTGCCTGGAGCTCGAGGGCGAGTATGGTCTTAGCTGCAGGTGTACTGTGGCCGAAGCGTGTCCTGAACACGCATGATCTTTACATTGATTTTCTACAGACATAGGAAGGGAATTTCGTGGAGTCTCTGGATGACCTTCATGGGCACAGTGCTGGGAGCTCTTTAGGAAGCCTGTCCCTGATGATGGAAAAGCGGAAACGCCCCTGAATTTCTTGTAGGTTGTTGGGACCAGGCTCAGGAGGCCCTGTGGAAGGGGTAACACACCCCAGAGCAGGAGGGTGTGATGGGGAGTGATGGCCCTGGTGGTGGGCCATCCTGAAGGGGCGGTCAGAGGACTACGAGCCCCACTGGACTTCCCAGAAGGGCTCTCAGGTGACAGGGGGCTGCTCAGGGCCCCCCTCCCGAGGCTGTGGGCCCAGGGACCCTGGGCACTGTCCAGAGACACTCATGGTGGTCAGGACGGGAGCGGGCGCTGGCATCCAGCGGGGGGGAGGCCAGGTGAGACCAAGCATCCAACCGTGTGCAGGGCTCCCCCCACCTGGAATTACATAGCAGACATCCCGAGTGCTGAGGTCGGGAAACCCGCTCCAACTCAAAGGAGGGACAGGACAGAGGCCGTGGGCAGGGCCCTGGCCAGCATCTCCCGGATCTCATTCAGCGAGGGACCAGGCCCAGCTCTGAGAGCTCCTGCTCTGAGCAGAGGAGACAGTGGGAAGCTTGTGTGTGTGTGTGTGTGTGTGTCTGTGTGCGTGTGTGTATGTGTGTGTGTGTCTGTGTGTGTCTGTGCGTGTGTGTATGTGTGTGCGTGTGCGTGTGTGCGTGTGTGTATGTGTGTGCGCGTGTGCACGTGTGTGTATGTGTGTGTGTGCGTGTGTGTATGTGTATGTGTGTGTATGTGTATGTGTGTGTATGTGTGTGTGTATGTGTATGTGTGTATGTGTGTTTGTGCATGTGTGTGCGTGTGTGTATGTGTGTGTGTCTGTGCGTGTGTGTGTGCATGTGTGCATGTGTGTATGTGTGTGCGTGTGCACGTGTGTGTATGTGTGTGTGCGTGTGTGTGTGAGATGGTCAGCCCGCAGTCGGTGGCACGACTGGGCACAAGCAAGTCCACCTCCCCGGAGGCGTCACAAAACCTCGACTAGGGCCAAACCCGCTCTCGGTGCCCACCTGCCGGTTTCCTCACCTTCAGCACGGGAAGAATCAGAGCCGCACACAGAACCATTGTCAGTGTCACAGGAGCAGTGCTGGCCCTTGGAACCTGGCCGAGGGACTGCGGTCAGAGCTGCCGGGAAGCTCCTGTCACCAGCATACCAGAGGCCCTCGGGACCACTGCAACCCCCTTGCCACACTTGCCCTTAATTCAGCTTCTCAACACACCTTTCACGGCTGCCTGATCCCTGGGCACTGCGCTAAGCATGTTCCCCAGCTCTGCTCCCTCAGGAGATGGACTTAACTGTCACGTCAAGGTCACACCTCAATTCCCATGACAACAGTTCCACCATAGCTTTAAAAATGACTTGTGTAACGTCCTGATTCCAAAATGTATCCCAAAACTACAGTCGTCAAAACAGGGTGGTCTTGGCACAAAGACAGACATGTGGACCAAAGGAACAGAATCGAGAGCCCAGAAATAAACCCTGACGTGTGAGGTCAAATGGTTTTTGACAAGGATACTGAGACTATTCCGTGGCGAAGGACAGTCTTTTCAACAAATGGTGCTGGGAAAACTGGATATCCACATGCAAAAGAATGAAGTTGAACCCCTACCTCACACCATATACAAAAATTAACACAAAATGGATCAAAGACCTAAATGTAAGACCTAAAATTACAAAACTCTTGGACAAAAACATAGGACAAAAGCTTCATGACATTGGGTCTGGCAGTGATTTCTTGGATGTGACCCCAAAGGCACAGGTAACAAAAGACAAAAATTGACAAATTGAACTTCATGAAAATTAAAAAATTTTGTGCATCAAAAGACAGTATCAACAGAGTAAAAATACAATCCACTGAATGGAAGAAAATATTTACAAATCATACATCTGATAAAGAGTTAGTATCCAGAATATATAGAGAACTCCTAAAGCTCACCAACAAAAAACAAACAACTGGATTCAAAAATGGGCAAAGGACTTGAACAGACATTTCTCCAAAGAAGACATACAAATGGCCAATAAGCACATGAAAAGATGCTCAGCATCACTAATCAGGGAAGTTCAAATCAAAACCACAATGAGACACCACTTCATACCCATCAGAATGACTATTATCCCCAAACGAGAAAACAGGTGCTGGCAGGGATATGGAGAAACTGGAACCCTTGTATGCTGTTGGTGGGAATGTAAAATGGTGCAGCTGCTGTGCAAACAGTACGGCAGTTCCTCAAAAAATTAAACAGAGAATTACCACATGACCCGGCAATTTCACATCTGGGTTTATACTCAAAAGAATTGAAAGCAGGGTCTTGAACAGATATTGCACACCCACATTCACAGCAGCATTATTCACAATAGCTAAAACGTGGAAGCAACCCAAGTGTCCATGGACAGATGAGTGGATAAACAAAATGTGGTGATAGACACAATGGAATATTATTCAACCTAAATGGAGGAGGAAATTGTGACTCAGGCTACAACATGGGTGAACCCAGGTGAAAGACACAGAAACGCACCCTGATGATTCCACCTGTACGAGATTCCACCTGTCGTCCAATTCATAGACAGAAAGTAGAACGGTGGCACCAGGGCTGGGGGAAGGGACGGGGAGTGAGTGTTTAGCGGGTGCAGAGCTTCAGTTTTATGAGATGAAAAGAGTTATGGGGACGCATGGTGGTGACGGCTGCACAGCAACGTGAATGTGCTTAATACCACTAAACTGTGCTCCGAAAATGGTTGCGGTGGTGAATTTTATGTAATGTGCATTTTAAAACAATTTTTTTAGATGGGGGGGTTGGGAAATAACCTGTGCAAAAATAGCAGTTACTCATTTGGCTTTCTTGTTGACTTATTTACTGTATTGGGAAGACATAAATGTCATGCTTTGCAAGTTTTTGCAGGTGCAAAAATTTCATAATTCTGCCTGCCTTTTCCAGTAACATCATTGTGTGTTTTTGATGATATGAGTTATTTGAAAGAAACTGACATTATCCAAAATACAGAACTCCTTTGGAAATTTTGAGGAAGGCTCTTGAACTGCAAAGGGCTTATCTTTTGTGAGCTGGTCCCTGCTCTGAGCAGGAGGGCCAGGCGAGTGGGGGGCCCGAGCCAGGGCTGGGGGAGCAGGAAGCACGAGGGCCCAGAGGCCGAGGCCAGGAGCGCGGGGGCCGACCTGGTGAAGGTGGGATGGCTTCCAGCACAGGGTGTCCTTGGATGTGGAGGACGCCCGGCCCTCCCCGCCTGCATCTTCCGCAGCCGTCCACGCCTCCCGCCGGCGGCCCTGGGCTAGGGCCCCTGCGCCTTGTCTCCCTCCTCCCGGGAGACCCGTGTCTGCCCGGCGGGTCTGTCTGTGCGTCTGGACGCACCCCAGGCTCCTCCTCTGGGCCCTGAGCTGAGGGCCACATCCTGGGACCCCTTCCTGAGGCCCTTCTCTGCCTCTGGGGTGTGTCCTCCTGCTGAGGGGCAGCCGGGGCTGGCACAGGGGCGGCTTCTAGTGGCAACGGGCGCCCACAGAGGGGACCCGCCCCAGATCACCCCCGAAGGGAGCAGCCGCATCGAGGGCCCTGGGGCCCCACTCTGCTCAGCTGCCCAAGGATGCAGGGCTGTGACCCCCATGCCCAGGACTCGTGTGACCCCAGCTGAAGGGCCCAGGCCGAGCAGCGCCCAGGAGCAGTGAATCCACGGAAGATGACAGACTCGGGCTCCCTGGAAAAGTCATTACATGCGGAGAGGGAGCTGAGCCGGGAGAGGAGAGCGGGCCCTGCTTCCTGCCGAGCCTGATTCTCCCCGAGCCCAGGAGCCGCCGCCCGCCGCTCCCGCCCTCGCAGGCGCGGCCAGCTCGTCCCATCCCAGGGGTGAGCGGGGAGCTGGAACACGCAGGCCTGCAGTTCTGTCCATTTGGTTTGTGTACAAAGTGGGCACTTCCTCACCAGGTGCCTTTGCTCCGAGACCCGGGCTGGACGGGCCCCCGGACTGTGAACAGCCCTCTGTGGTGACGGTGACCCCAGAGTCCCACTGTCCTAGCGGCAGGAGGCGGACCCCGGCCGCAGGGTGGTCCCCGCAGGCCGCAGGGAGGCCCGGGAAGGTAGGCGACGTCTGCGGGGACTCCGGCAGGCCTTCCTGTGCCCCCAGCTCCCAGGACGAGACCTGGATGTGAGTGTGGAGAGCAAGGTGGGCTCCCGAGCCCTGCGGCCGGGTTCACGCCCCTGCCCCAGCAGCGGGCCCCAGGGTCCTCATCTCTAAGTGTAGGGGCACCCACGGCGCCTCCCTGCGGGTGTGGGGTGATGGGGTAGCACCATCAGCAGGAGGGGGTCGGCAGACTCCCCGAGAGCCCGGGTGCCTGCGAGCCGGGGCCTGGCTGCAGGGGGCGAGGGGCTCTAGCAGCTCCCGGGGTGAGGGCCGCTGGGCTGCGGTGTAGACCAGGCCTCGGAGGGCCGAGCCTCAGACCCCACACTCCGAGTGGGGAATGTGATTTTCCTGTGGCTGATTTAGCAGGAAAACATGGCAGACAGGGAGAACGGGAGTCACGGGTCGGATCGTGTTCCCAGAAAGACACGTCGAAGCCCTAACCCCGGGACCTGCGAACGGGGCCCTGCTTGTAAATAGGGTGCTTGCAGAGGTGACCATCCTCGAGGCCCAGGGAAGATGTTCCGAGACCACCGAGGCAGAGGGGGAGGCGGCCGTGAGCTGAGGGGCGGCGGGGCCCCCATAAGCCGGGAGGCAGGAAGGACCCTGCGCAGAGCCTCTGGCAGGACTGGCGGCCTCCGGGCCTGGAGGAATACGTTTCTGCTGTCCGCAGCCACCCCGCTGTGAAGGTGTGTCATGGGCGCGCTCGCGGGGGTCAGACAGGGAAACGTGGCTCACGTGAGCCCTGTGGACTCACGGCCCCTCGGCTGCGGGAAGAAAGGCTCGGAGACACGCGCCTCGTCCACGGTGCTTTGAAGGGAAGGTGTGTATTTGCTTCTTTCCTCCGGACTCTGTCGCTCCAGGCTCCTTGCGCGGTGATGGAAGATCTGCCCCGAACGGCAGCGGGTGTGGTTGCTCAGGCCCTCAATCCCAGGAGGCGGCGGCGGGAGACTGGTGGCCGGGGCTCCGGGCGCTGCCGCCTCAACCGCCAAACGGACCACTTCCTCGGTCTCTGCTTAGTGCTCTCAGTTACCCTTCTCTTAATAAAGAACATTTGCTGAGGAAAAGGACAGAGGCTAAAACAATCCTGGCGCCAGGTTGAATCAAAGTGAAAACAGGTCAGCGCTACCTCCACTCCTGGGACTCGACCCCTACGAAGGTGGGGAAGAGGGGTCCCGGGACCAGCAGCGTGGCTCAGGGGCCGGGGCACAGGTGCGCGTGCGTGTGTGAGCGTGTGCTGCGCTTTGGCGAGAAAGTCCGCGAGCTCATTCTCAGGCCGTCCCTGGAGGCCGCTTGCAGGTCCTGTGCGCCCATGTCTTGCGGACGCTGTTTCTATGGAGGTGCTGGGATTGTGAGGGATCCTTTCTAAACACGAACAGGAAGTTCTCCAGCTAAAGCTTCTTGGTTCCAAACCTCACTTGCTGCCCAGAGCTTGGGCTGCTCCCAAGGCAGCCTGGGTGTCCCCTGAGGTTGGAGGCCCCAGGCCCTCAGCCCCGTGGGGCCCTGTCTGACCCGGGTCTGACCCCTTCAGCCGAGCCCCTCCCAGAGCTCAGACAGCACGGTAGCTCCCTGGCCTTATTCACACTAAAGTGTGAATGTCTGATGGCCTTTTTTTTTAACATGTTTATTGGAGTATAATTGCTTTACAATGGTGTGTTCGTTTCTGCTTTATAGCAAAGTGAATCTTTTATACATATACATATGTTCCCATATCTCTTCCCTCTTGCTTCTCCCTCCCTCCCACCCTCCCTATCCCACCCCTCTAGGTGGTCACAGAGCACCGAGCTGATCTCCCTGTGCTATGCGGCTGCTTCCCACTAGCTATCTGTTTTACATTTGGTAGTGTATATATGTCCATGCCACTCTCTCACTTCATCCCAGCTTACCCTTCCCCCTCCCCATGTGCTCAAGTCCATTCTCTAGTAGGTCTGTGTCTTTATTCCCGTCTTGCCACTAGGTTCCTCATGACCTTTTTTTTTTTTCTTAGATTCCATATGTATGTGTTAGCATACGGTATTTCTTTTTCCCTTTCTGACTTACTTCACTCTGTATGACAGACTCTAGGTCGATCCACCTCACGACAAATAACTCCATTTCGTTTCTTTTTATGGCTGAGTAATATTCCATTGTATATATGTGCCACATCTTCTTTACCCATTCACCTGTTGATGGACACTTAGGTTGCTGGCCTTTTAATAGTCCACACACATCTGCATTTTTAGAATAGAATACTATTTACCCAAATAGATCTCTAATTGGCTGCCTTCCTGGGGGCTTAAGTGCAAACTTCAGGAAGCAAGCTCTGGGGGAGGGACAGAGTCTCCCCCATCAGCCCTCGAGGTACCCCAGCTCCGACTCTCTCCTGCTCCCCGCACACTTGAGCGAAGGTGGCAGGACCCAGAGGGGCTCCTGAAGGCTGTCGCAGCCAGGAATTCAGAACCGGGCACATCCAGGAAGACGCTGACCCTTCCAGACGCCCCTCCTGGGTCTCCCTCCCAGGAACGCCCCACCTGAAAGCACGTCCACAGGTGCGGGGTCCGTCCTGCGCGCTCCGCTGCTGTTGGGCGGCTGCCCCACTGGAGCACCCCTGACCCCCACTTTGTGTCCCAGCCCGCCAGCGCCTCTCTATCCCCTGGCCGGAGCAGACCCAGCCCCTCTTTCTGCCAGTTTCCAGGTTTTCTCCCTCGTCTCAGCGTCCCGGGCCCCCTGCTCTATCTAGGCCACACTCCTGCTGCAGCAATGCGGAGACCGTCCATCTTTTTTCTCCCAGCAAGTGTGTATCGAGCGCCTACTGTGCCAGCAGCAGCCTCAGTACCTACCGCAGCCCCAGAGTCTGGCCTGGTCCCTCCCCCAATGAGACTGGTGGCCCATGGCTAAGTCGGAAGCAAAATCACTTTAATGACTTTAGGCAGAAAGAGATTGAAAACAGAATCACCAGGGATGCCCCAGGGCTGCCCACCTGGGCAACGCGCAGCCGGGACCCTCAGCCAGAGCTGTGCCCACCCCACCACCCCACAACCAGACGCCAGCAGCCCCGCCAGACCTGGGAAGACTGCCCCACGCTGCTGCCCCGAGGCCGTTCTTGAAGTCTCCAGAGACCAGCCTCACATGTGGCCCAGCTGTGCACGCACAGACGAGGGCACCCAGGGAAGAGGCCGGGGTTCCAGGCTGAGTTCCTGCTTCATTCTCGCCCCGCTTCAGACACTGTGCTCTTCAGCCACGGAGGGTCTCCTTATTTCTAGAAGCCCGATGCTTAATCACTTGGTACTTTCACATGTCATGCTGGGGAATGCTTCGCCTGCTGAAAACTCCTCAGCATCCTTCAAAGCCCCACCCTGCATGACTGGGCCTCGCCGCCCCTGGAGTGAGCCCTCAGGCCAACAGTCTGTGGACAGAAGGGGAGCGTGTGGCCAGGAGTGTGGACCAATGCGCTCAGCGACAGGCCTCCCCGCGGTCCTGTAGGGACGCTGGAGTTGACCAGACTTGGGATGTGGAAAGGGGAGGGGCAGGCAGGGGCTTGTCCAGGCCCGGGGCACGGGCGCTCGCCCCTCCGCTGCAGGCTGGTCTGGGAGTCCTCGGTTGTCACTTTCCCTGGACGTTCTGGGCCCCGCCCTCTCCCGCTCTCTGTCTGGCCGCCTCTCAGCTCACGGGAGAACCTGCCCTTGGCAACCCTTTGGGCGGGCAGGCTGCCCAGTAGGCCGTCTGGGGGAGTCCCCTCCTGCCCGGCCTTGGGGGCTGGGCGCCTCGGTGACCAGACCCCCCTCCCCGGCCACAGGGGCCTCCAGGGAAGCTGGATTCCCGGCCTGACGATGCACCAGGACGCAGTGGTGGGGACGCGGCTGCTGAGAGCGCCCGCCAGCTGGCGGTGTTGCTGGCGCCCACGTCCCCCCAGCCAGCCTCCAGCTCACCGAATACCTGGGCTTACGGTGACTGCCTTTCTCCCTCCCGGCAGCGGCCGGGGCCCAGGGGCGGCTTTGGGCGGCCATCTCTCCGAGCTGTGTGAACACAGCTGTGGAAGAAGGCAGAATCGCGGGCTTGGGTTTTTCACCCTCTTCTCGTTTCAGTTTATGTGACTGAATGGCTTGCAGCTGCTTCAAAGGGATGTCCTCACCCCCCCACCTGCTGCCCCATCCCTTTATTCACCGTCCGCAGTGGGGGAGAGGCCCGGCCCGCACAGCTGGAGCGAATTAAAACCCACCTATTCAGGCCTGGCATCTGTGAGCCACGCATACCCACCGCACACACAGACTTACACAGCTCGGCAAAAATAGCCTTTTCATGGCAAGGCAGGACGGAAACCACAGCCGCGTGTAAAAGGCCTCCCAGTTTAGGTCCGGGATCCTCAGATCCAACCTGCGAACAAGGAGTGCTGTGTTCCCGCGCCCCCTCTCCCTCGAGAGCCCCGGTGCCCACATTCGACAGACGTGCACCCTGCGTGTTGCCCCTATCTGCGAAGGGCGTGCCCCAGTTTGTCACATTCTTACGCTTTTCCACTCCCGTTCATTTGAACCCTTTTTCCCAAATGGTTCCACGCGAAGGGAGCTGCCCCCGGAGCCTCGCCAAAGGGCTCCTGGCAGACCTGCCCCCCGGACGGCGTCGGGAAGCACAGAGCCGCTGCAGGGCACCTAGCTTCTCCAGGAGCCAGGATGCTCTCAGCGCGTCCACACCCGCGCAAGAGGCCAGGAGTGAACTGACGCTGGGGAAGCTCAAGCAAACCATTTAGATTTGAAGTGACGGAAGGCCCGAGGCAGGTTTGCTAGGATTTGCTCTCCTGGATCTGAGAAGGACTTTCCTTTTTTTTTTTTTTTTAAAGCTTTTTGCATTTATCATTATCTTTCAGCCAGCACCGAGGTGCCTGGAATGCATAAAAGAGTATTTTTCCAAACTGAAAATCTGAAATAGAAGCACCAATAAAAACAATAAAAACAGATCCCAGATTTATGACCATGTGTTTTCACCTCCCTCTCCCTCCCTCTCTTTCTCCCCTTCTCTCTCTCTCTCTCTCCCTCCCCCTCTCTCTCTCATTTTTCTTTCTCCCAGTTACTTGGGGCTCCTGAAAACAAGTGACTTCAGAGCACAAGCGATGGGCTCGCCCCGCATGCTGTACCCCTCGGTGCCCTTCTGCTGCAGCCCCCGTGCAGCCTTGGGCGGCCGGGCCGGGCGGGGGTCCCACCCTCGCCTTTTGACCAGCTGTTTGGCAGCTCTGAGTGAAGGTCAATTTGGGGGCGAACTCAGAAACTGCAGAATGCAGGGGGAGGTTGTTAAGAAGCAGGTTCTCCACTGTTTTTGCAACTTTGCACGTGGTTTCCCAGCTCCTTCCAAGGGCTGCCTGGTCGCGGCCGGCTCTAACCTGTGGCCCTTTGGATTCCTCCAGAAGGTGTTCCCTTCTTGGCCTCTGGGCCCCGTCCCCAGAGGCCCTGCCCTCCGCGGGTCAGCAGCGTCCCCGCGGCCACCTCGCCGCCCGCCGGGCACAGGCCTGTGCCGGGCCAGCCTCGCCGCCGGCGTGTGGACCCGGGCCCGGGAGCAGGAGGCCTGAGTCACGCCCTCCGGCGCTCGCACCCAGGCCTCTGGGCCCTGTGGCCGCCTCTGGGCCCCGTGGCCGCGTCCGGGCCGGGAGTCCTTCGGGGCCCACGCGACATTTGGCCCCTCCTCGCTCTTCCCGCATCGGCGGGGGCTGTCTGTTTTGGGGGCCGAAGGCAGACAGAGGGGTGAAGAACTCCCCACGGTGGCCGTTTGCGCCATTTAAAAATACTTCTTGACCTAACAGACATCAAGAACTTCACTTCACAGTATTTTGCACAAGCGGTCTGTAGGGTAGAACCCTCCCTTGTGAGAAATCAGAACAGAACTGTGCTGTCGGACGCACCGTGCCTCCCAGGTAAACACAGAATCGCTTTTGCTTTAACATTATTTTAAGTGAAAGCCATTAGGTCTGCAATTTAGTTTAATCGTTTGCCAGATCCTATTTTTGAAATCCTAACCATTTAGGGGTTAAAACTTTCAGTCTCCTCTCCACTCCGGGAATACGGCAGGAGCTCAGCCCGGGTGGCTGGAGAACTCTGCTGCCCGGAGAGCCAAAGGCAGAGGCTCTTTATCGAGGCAGGCCGGCCGGGCAGAGCGTTAAAGGGCAGGGCCTCCCTCCCCCGGGCCCCTCCCGAGGGCAGCCGAACTCCGGCACCAGCCCGGTCTTCGGGGAGCTCCGGCCTCAAGGTCAGCAGGGAGTGTGCTCAGGGGAAGGGCCCACCGTGTGGAGCCCGTTTCCTGCAGGGCGGTGGGCGGCCCTCCCGCACAGGGAGTCCTGGGCGCTGGTGCTGGGGCGCTCACGCGCAGCCCTGCGCGATGTTCATTTCTCTCCGTGGTGCGTGGTGAGGCCCCCTGGCTTCGGGCCCCTCTCTGTTGTTGATCACCGCACTGGCCTCTTTTACTAAAGTTACCAAATTCCTGTAAATGTAGGCGTATTCTTATGCTTGCCGGGCAACAAGAGAACAGCATCACACCCTGCCTCCCGCTCCCCAAAGGCCCCCATTCCATTTCTTTCCACTTCCTTTTCATTTCTACCTCCAATTTTTAAAAAACGTGTTTCACTGCCAATTTAAGATTTTTCAGACTTAGGTGTCATCCGCTAACATCCTACTGTGGAAGGTGAAGGTTCGGGGCGTTGAACCCTCACCTCTGAGGCCTCACACACGCCCTCCCCTGCCTCCTCTCACTTAGAGTAGGTGACCCATCCCGGGGGTGGCTCTGTTACGTCCACGTGGATGCCTCCTCGCACTTAGAGTAGGTGACCCATCCCGGGGGGGGCTCTGTCACGTCCACGTGGATGCCTCCTCGCACTTAGAGTAGGTGACCCATCCCGGGGGGGGCTCTGTTACGTCCACGTGGATGCCTCCTCGCACTTAGAGTAGGTGACTCATCCCGGGGGTGGCTGTGTTACGTCCACGTGGATGCCTCCTCGCACTTAGAGTAGGTGACTCACCCGGGGGGTGGCTTTGTTACGTCCACGTGGATGCCTCCTCGCACTTAGAGTAGGTGACCCATCCCGGGGGTGGCTGTGTTACGTCCACGTGGATGCCTCCTCGCACTTAGAGTAGGTGACTCACCCCGGGGGTGGCTTTGTTACGTCCACATGGATGCCTCCTCGCACTTAGAGTAGGTGACTCACCCCGGGGGTGGCTTTGTTACGTCCACGTGGATGCCTCCTCGCACTTAGAATAGGTGACTCATCCCGGGGGGGGCTCTGTTACGTCCACGTGGATGCCTCCTCGCACTTAGAATAGGTGACTCATCCCGGGGGGGGCTCTGTTACGTCCACGTGGATGCCTCCTCGCACTTAGAGTAGGTGACTCATCCCGGGGGTGGCTGTGTTATGTCCACGTGGATGCCTCCTCGCACTTAGAGTAGGTGACCCATCCCGGGGGTGGCTCTGTTACGTCCACGTGGATGCCTCCTCGCACTTAGAGTAGGTGACTCATCCCGGGGGTGGCTTTGTCACGTCCACGTGGACGCCTCCTCGCACTTAGAGTAGGTGACCCATCCCGGGGGTGGCTCTGTTACGTCCACGTGGATGCCTCCTCGCACTTAGAGTAGGTGACTCATCCCGGGTGTGGATTTGTTACGTCCACGTGGACGCCTCCTCGCACTTAGAGTAGGTGACTCACCCCGGGGGTGGCTCTGTCACGTCCACGTGGATGCCTCCTCGCACTTAGAGTAGGTGACCCATCCCGGGGGTGGCTCTGTTACGTCCACGTGGATGCCTCCTCACACTTAGAGTAGGTGACCCATCCTGGGGGTGGCTTTGTCACGTCCACGTGGATGCCTCCTCGCACTTAGAGTAGGTGACCCACCCCGGGGGTGGCTTTGTTACGTCCACGTGGATGCCTCCTCGCATTTAGAGTAGGTGACTCATCCCGGGGGTGGCTTTGTTACGTCCACGTGGATGCCTCCTCGCACTTAGAGTAGGTGACTCATCCCGGGGGTGGCTCTGTTACGTCCACGTGGATGCCTCCTCGCACTTAGAATAGGTGACTCATCCCGGGGGTGGCTCTGTTACGTCCACGTGGATGCCTCCTCGCACTTAGAGTAGGTGACTCATCCCGGGGGTGGCTTTATCACGTCCACGTGGACGCCTCCTCGCACTTAGAGTAGGTGACCCATCCCGGGGATGGCTCTGTTACGTCCACGTGGATGCCTCCTCGCACTTAGAGTAGGTGACTCATCCCGGGTGTGGATTTGTTACGTCCACGTGGACGCCTCCTCGCACTTAGAGTAGGTGACTCACCCCGGGGGTGGCTCTGTCACGTCCACGTGGATGCCTCCTCGCACTTAGAGTAGGTGACCCATCCCGGGGGTGGCTCTGTTACGTCCACGTGGATGCCTCCTCACACTTAGAGTAGGTGACCCATCCTGGGGGTGGCTTTGTCACGTCCACGTGGATGCCTCCTCGCACTTAGAGTAGGTGACCCACCCCGGGGGTGGCTTTGTTACGTCCACGTGGATGCCTCCTCGCATTTAGAGTAGGTGACTCATCCCGGGGGTGGCTTTGTTACGTCCACGTGGATGCCTCCTCGCACTTAGAGTAGGTGACTCATCCCGGGGGTGGCTTTGTTACGTCCACGTGGATGCCTCCTCGCACTTAGAGTAGGTGACTCATCCCGGGGGTGGCTTTGTTACGTCCACGTGGATGCCACGGGGACACCTGGACGGGCAGCACGGCCGTCACCCCCCTGGCATCGCCACCCTCCTCTTCTAGACAACACAAGACACGTGCTATGACTTTTTAAAAACTCACTTTTAAACGGAACAAGTTTACATAATACGAATAAATACACTTGGAGTCTGAAACAAATCTCGGACATCATGTCGTTTCATCCATAAATACTTCAGTTTGTGCCTCTTACAGGTGAGGGCTTATTCCTAACATCATCCCAACACCACTTTCATACCCAGCGAAGGTAAGAGTCACCCTCAATATCCCACTTCCTCCAATTTCCTCAAGACGCCTTTTGTAGCAAACTGTCGCGGGGCACCTGGGTAAATCTCCAAGGTTCCTTCACACCAGGTCTGCCCTTGAGTGGGCGGGAAGGGCGGTGGGCTTGGCAGCAGGGGTTAGACCACAGGGGAGTGCCACGTGCTTAGGACAGTGAAACCACAGGAGACAGGCCTGTGTCCCTGGCGCTAATCTCCCCGGACAGCGAGACGCACCAGACTTTGTACTGGTTCCGGGTTTTCCTTGGGGGCACGCACCTGCGCTCTCTGCTCTCACACGTGAATCTGGCCACTGGAAAACTGTCACCCAGGACATCCTCTCCCGTTGTCCTTGGAGCCCTCAGCCTCCCACCTGTGCTGGGCGCCTGGGTTCCTGGCCCCAGGCTTCCTCCTCCATGATTTACGCTCTCAGGTTGCTGGCGCACATCCTCTAGGAGCCTCCATACATGTCTGAAAATATCTCTTCTTTCATGCTTGATTGATAAAGTAGTTCCTAAAATGGTAGGAAATTATCTTCCTAAAAGAACAGTAAAGCATTTCTCACCGTCTCCTGAGTTCCGTGTTGCTATTTAAGATTCCAGGGTCTTTCCCGTTCCTGACCCTCTGGAAGTTGCGTGTTCTCTCTGGAAGCTCTTGGGGTCTTTATCTCAGAGTTCTCAACTCCAAAATGTCCCAAAGGTGGGTCTCCAAACAGGCGTGCTTTACTCACAGGGCCAGGAACTTGGTTCTTTCAGTCTGGAAACGAAACGCTTCAATCCGTGGAAGCATCTTGCATGGTTTCTTTGACTGTATCCTGCCCTCCGTTTTCTGAACTTCCTTTACTTAGATGTTGGGCCTCTTGGACAGATCTTTTAACTTATTTAATCTCTTTCTTCTCCTCTCTTTGTATTTTTCTTCTACTTTTCAGGATATTTCAGTTTTACCTCCAACTCCTCCTTTGAATTTTTATTTGTGCTTCATTTTTTCTAATTTCCAAGAGCTCTTTCTTAAACTCTGAATAATTCCTTTAACCTAGCCTCTCTTTCTTATGTGATTGCAATGTCTTTTTCTATCTTTCTGAATATACGTTAGGGGTTTTTTCCCCTGCTCCCTACATTTTCTGTGTTCCTACTCTTTTCTGTCTATTTTCCTCTCATATTATAGGCAGTGCGGAGCTGGAAAATGTTCAGCCATTGGCTCTCTGGAGAAAAAAAGCCTAGAGCTGTCCAGTTTCCACGGTGGAAATTCTCGCATGGTGGGCAATTTCTGTTACGTGGCGCTCTGCCAAGGCCACGGCAAGCAAGACACCTCCTGCGCCTTGGCAGTGTCCCCGGTGCTGGTCAGCCCTGCGTGGTCAGCACGGAGTGCCCGATCCTTTCTCAAATCCATCTGTGGGTCTCACTGAGGCAGCTGGGAAGGAGGGGTTGAGGCAGCGGGTCTGGATTCAGACAGTGAGAGCTAGGAGGAAAGCTGAAAAGTGGTGAAAGAGAGAAGGGAAGAGCAGGAAGGCCCTGCAGCAAGGTCAGCTCACCGGGGAGTGGGAGGGCTGCTTCCCGAAAGAGGACCCAGGGGGCTCTGGCTGAGTCATTTTGGGGCACTCGAGACTGCATGTTCTTTTTCGCTCAAACGGTTCCTAATTATAATTCTGGGAGAAATTAGAGCAGTGAAGAATGGGGCCGATGGCCGAACGGCGTTTCTGAAATAAAGATCCCATCTCTCAAGTATCGAAGCGCCCCGCCAGACGACAAATTGCAGGACGGTTAATTCCCGTCTCGCGTCCAGTGGCCAAGAGCACATGCCAGCAGGGTGCTGCTACCACGCTGCTCAGCCCTCGCCCAGGAGGACAGCGCTCTCAGGCCCGTGCAACCTCCACGCACCTTTGTTCCCGGACGCGGGCCGTCGGTCATGGCAGGTCACCCTCCATGGCGTCTGCTGAGACCTCCAGGACGTCGGCTTCCGAGATGGGGGCCAAGCGCCCCCGTTCTCACCCACCTCCAGTGCAGGAAGGAGACAGATACCCGGGTTGACGGGAAACGAGACCCCGGCCTCCTGCTCCCGTGAGTTTTCATGCCGTGACCACGACAGCTTTAAGTGCTCCCCTCCATAATAAGCATAAAACTTACAATGGTCAAGTGAACCATGGCTTCCGAAAGCTACTGTAAAAGACGGGCGCGTGACGGCGCCCTTTGCACCTTCAGCGTCCACCCTGCGCTCGCCGCCGCCGCCCCCTTCCCTGCGGCCCCTGTGAGGGCTGGGGATGCTCTGTCTTCAGCGGGTCTGGCTCCGGCCTGGTCGAGTCCAGTTCCCTTCGTCTCAATGGCCTGTCCCAGTGCCTCCCCAGGTGCCCAACCGAAAAAGCCGGAAGTCACGTCATCGAGGCGCCATTTGGGGCCCAAAGGGGCCTCCTGCTTGCTCACTTCTGTTCATCCACAGCTTCAAATACAAGGACCCTGCAGACATCATTCCTCCCACGTGTGTGCGTTTACACAGAACACGTTCATACTATTCACCCTCTACAGGATTTAGGACTAATTACCTAGTTCCCCAAAGAATAAGGGGTTGCAGGGGTGACTGTTCCTGGAATCCTGGGGTGGAAACACAGTAACGCCTCTTCTCCAACTTCTTGATGCTGTTTGGTCAAAGCACACCTGAAGACACAACATAAGGTTCACGGCAAATGCCACAAAAAGTCCACGCAAGGCTGGTACAGCTATGCGAGCCGGGCGTGTCCCCTACACAGACGCGAAGCGGACCTGGGGGATGTGAGGAAACGCGGTTAGAAGCCTTGGCTCCCGCAGGGTTTCTGGATCCCTGCTTACTAGATTTGTGTCACTCTGTTTGGGTTGATTAACTTGGGTGTTTGTTTGGACCTTGGAAATGTGTTGGCTTGAATCTTGGTTTGTTAATTATGAAGAAACATTCCTTTGGGTTTTTCTGGACATGGATACAATCTGATTCTCCAGATGTAGGACACTTCTCAGTCCCATGCTGAAAAAAAATTGTTAGTATATCAAGCAGCTCTAAATTAAAATCTCATCCTGTAACTCAGCTTTGTGTCCAGTTTCTAATATTTACTCAGACCCTTTGGTCAACCTAATCTGTTAGCATGTGGACGCACAGCTGTGTCTGGTGCCAGGTTTTTAAGCAATGTTTACGCACCGTACATGACAGCAACCAAAGCCTGCACAGAAAAGAAAGCTCGCAGACGGGCTACTTCCTGAGACCTGGTTTTGGACGCATGAGTGAAACATGAGGCCACGAGGCCATGTGATAGGGAAGAATGTGAAATGGGTGGGGATGGCGCCAGCCCACGGCAAACAAGTCTGACCACCTGGAGAGAATGAATAACCAAACAGTTGAAGAAGCAGTGCTTCCTGAGCTCCACGGGGCAGTCGGGCCTCCAAGCTTGATCCGTGTTAATCCTCACAACAGCCTGTGGGCTGGGCATTGCTGCCACCCCACTGCCCAGGTGAGAACCGAGGCCCAGGGCGGTCCGGGAGCAGAGCAGGCTCAGACCCCAGTTCAAACCCAAAGAGGCCTGATTCCAGGGCCTGTGAGCCTTTACATTTGGTACAACAGACGCACAGCCAGGTGCACGGCTTGGGGAATGTTCACATGAGTGTCCGCCCTGAAACCTCCACCGAGACCGAGATACGGAGGGTCCTCAGCACCTCAGAAGGCGGCCCCGAGCCCCACCCAGAGTCAGCCCCTGTGCTGACCTCGGTCACCGTAGGTCACCTCTGCCGGCTCCCGACACGCGTGTCACCGTGTCTGTTTACTCTCATCTGACCTGTCAGAGCCGTCCCGCGGTGTGAAGGGGCTGGTTTCGTTCAGTGCTGCGTAGTGTCCTGTGTGTGGACACACCAAACTGATGATCTGTTCTGCTGCCGATGGACGTTTGGGTTGTGTCCAGCGTTTGGCTCTTTTTATAGACAAGACTCTACAAACACACACACCCACGTCCCCCGTGGGCACAAGCCCATTCCGTGGGGTGTGTACCAGGAGCCGAGCAGATGGGCACAGAGCCCCATGGGCTCAGCTGCGTGCACGGTGCCGGACGGTTCCCCGCGGCACTGCCCGCTCACGCCTCCGTCGGGCCTGTGGGCCCCCACGTGCTCCACACCCACCTGCTCGCCAGCTCTTTGACCTCCGGTCACTCCGAGCCCCTTTCCAGGTGCCGGCTGGACTCCCGACCTCTTTGTGTGGACGGCCTGCTCAAATCTTCTGCCCCCTGGAAGATGGAGTTGTTAGCCTTTCCACATTGACTTGTGAGAGTTCTTTGCGTCCGCAGTATCCGTGGCTACGTGGCGGCAGATGCCGCGTCTGTGGCACCTCTTCACTTTCTGAACGGTGTCTTCTGATGAACAAAAGCTCTTAATTTTCATGATGTCAGATCAATCAACCTGTGTCTGTTGTTAGGTTTTCTGAGCCCTGGTCACCCCTAGGGTCTCCTGTCCCACCTCCTCTCAGCCTCTGCTGCACCGCCGCGTCCCAGCCTAGAACCATCAGGGCTGCACTCTGTCCTCTCAGCCTCTGGGAGACGATGAAGCAGAAGACAGACGGGAAGCAGGACCGGCATGGGGCCTCGGCACCCCTTTCTCCCTCCATCCCTCCTGCCTCCAGGGTTCGGAGGAGCCCCTTTTCCGTGCGCTGCTCTCAGGCGTGAGCCGAGCGCTCCCTCGGCCGACTCGGCTCCGGGAGCAGTACGCTCGCTCGGGACGCGGGCGACCCCATCGCTGCCACTGAAGGCCGGGTGGCCGCGGGCGGTCCGCGACTCCAGGCGGAGACTGGCCTGAGCCCCGTCGTGGGGTAGCGGCCTGAAGCTCCGACCGGCTGAGAGGCACTGATGCGGCTCACCTGGCTGGGGTGCAGGCGAGGTGAAGAGGCTCCCGAGGGAAAGCGAGGGGAGCCCCTGCCCACCTGCGAGTGGGGGACTCACGCCAGCCAGGCTTCAGCTGCGACGCGGAGGCCGCCTGGGCCGGGGGACGCGGGCGGGCGGCCGGGCCACCGTCTAGTTTCTCCTCCTCCGTTGCGTCCCAGGGGGAAGGTGTGCCAGGACCGGGGCCAGCCCCGCGGGAGGGATGGGGCCCCCGCAGACGGAGGCTTTGCCTCGAGCCGGGCACCCGCTGTCCCGTGAAACGTGGGCGGACTCCGCAGTGGCCCCGTTTTATGCTGCTTTCTCCTAACCTTGATTTTCTTTCTGGTTTTAAAAGTGATTTGATCCATTGGAGACAATTTGGAAAATGCAGTTAAAAAAAAAAAGAACATTTTCAGAGTCATCCATAACAGTCGGCTGAGGCTCTGCTGTGCTTTGTCTGGTGTAATATCGATGGCGTCTTGGTCTGTGGCCACAACAGAGGAGAGCTTCGGGCAAAGGAACGCAGGTCCCCCAGGCACCTTCACAGGAGAGGACGGCCGCCCTGGGTCAGCAGGTCCTGGGCAGGGATAGGTGTCCAGCTGCGGGGGCCATCAGGCCAGCGTAGACAGCGTTCCCTCGTGAGCTCAGCCAGGCTGCAGGCGACTTGAAAACTGCAGGTCACCACCCATTAGCTGGTTGTGAAATCAACGTCATGAGCCCTAACTAGCATTAAAAAATGGAATAGAGGGGCTTCCCTGGTGGTGCAGTGGTTGAGAATCTGCCTGCCAATGCAGGGGACGCGGGTTGGAGCCCTGGTCTGGGGGGATCCCGCGTGCCGCGGAGCAACTGGGCCCGCGAGCCACAATTACTGAGCCTGCGCGTCTGGAGCCTGTGCTCTGCAACAAGAGAGGCCGCGATGGTGAGAGGCCCGCGCACCGCGATGAGGAGTGGCCCCCGCTTGCCGCAACTGGAGGAAGCCCTCGCACAGAGGCGAAGACCCAACACAGCCATAAATAAATAAATAAATAAATATTTAAAAAAAAAAAAAAATGGAATAGAAATGTCCATTTCTACGATTGCAACAGACACTGATTTCTATTGGGGAATCGCTCACCCGGCGAGGTCGTCTCCCATCTGCGTGTGCCGTGTACGCTGTTGTGACAGCAGGGCCATTTCTCGTGGCGGGACTGACCTCGGTTAAGAAGGCTGGGAAGCCCCTGGCTGGCGAGGAGGGGCGTTCGGAGGCTGCCCGTGGCAGGTGGCCTTTTCAGATGAGGAGGACGGGGAGACGGAGCTACCAGGGCCAAGGTGTGTTGACGCAAAGGCGGCCGGAACGTGGGCAGAACGAGGAAGGTGCAGCCGGACCTGCTCAGACCTGGGCTAAGCACCCCCCCTCCGGGCGTCCACCCCCCCGCACGCCGCGGCTGTCCCCTTGTCCCCAGCTCCAACCACAGCTTCCCTGGAGGGACCCTTGCAGTGGACATCAGAGAAACACGGGGAGTGTCCACACACGCGCCGGCTTTGGGTAGCACACACGCTGGCTGCACATGTGTCTGGCGTGGACACACTCTGGGGCGCGTCGAGCTCCTCTGAGAACTTGCCCTCGACTCCATGCCTGTGCTGGGAGGGCTATACGCCGATCACATCTCTCTTCCCTCCCAAAAAACGATTCCCGTGTGTCGCTCGGAAACTGAGGTCCCCGCTCCTGGGCTGGCAGCTTCAAGGCCACCATGCAGCCACTGCACTCGGCCCAGGCACCAGTCTGGGGCCCTAACCCCTCGATGGGTACCGTGCTGACCGGATCCAGTTAGAGCTGCGAAGCCAGGAGGGACTCTGTGAGGGTGACGCCAAGTGGTCCGGGCCCCTCCCTGGAAGATCAGCGGTAGGCGGGCGCCTGGCGACAGCAGCCTGGCCGTGGGGGGTTGGGTGGTCCTCCTTCCAGCCCAGGTGGTGCGAGGGCCCCAAGGAGCCTGCATTTTCAGCTCTCAGAGTCAAGACGCAAGAGATGAGACTGGGCGCGTCTGCTCCGGGCCCGTTTGCTGACTTCATATTACAGACAAGTGAGAACAGAAACGGTAGAGAGAATGGCCTTGTAGACCCCACGGGCCCCCTTCCAGCTTCCACGGTGACCAGCTCAGCCAGCCTGGTGGCCTCTGCCCCGCCAGCCACAGAAATCCTAGGCTTCATATTTCATCCATAAATATTTGGGTATTTTCCCTGAAAAATAAAGATTTTTAAAAAGAACATTAGTAGAAATCTATTACCACACAGACAGAATTAATAATAGTCTTGACATCATCAAATTTCCAGCCGGTGCTCAGCTCTGGACCAAAGCCACGGGGACAGAGCTCGGACGCAGCTGCGGGGCAGAGGAGAGTGTGGGGAAGGGAGTCCTTTGGTGCATCTGCCCCGAGGACAGAGCTTGGACGACGGCAGGAGTTCCAGGGGAGCGATTGGCTGCAACATGAGGAAAAGCTCCTGCGATCAGAGCTGCCCAGTCCTGGGTCGTCACTGAAACTGCCCTGCTGCTTCGGGCCGGTGTGAAGCTGGCGCCACCCCTGGCAGGGCAGAGGCCGGTCGCCCGCCTGGCCGCCCTTGAGGAGCTGTCTGCTGCCTCCGCACAGGCCCCCGACAGGCCCTGGCTCTACCTGGTGGCCCTGGTTTCTCCTCGCGGCACAGCCCGCCGGTCCAGGCCCCGCAGGAGGATCCACGCTGGGGCGGCCGTGCCCCGCGGTGAGGGATGCTTTAATCAGACTTAAGGCTACCGACTGGCTTCCCACATCCTGCCGCGGTGGACGTCATCCCGTCCCCGCCCTGCACACCGTGCGGTCCCTCCTGCTTGGTGCAGACCCGCGGGGCCACAATGGGGACCACCGTGCCGCGTCCTCACCACCTGGACACCCCCCAGGCAGCGTGCACTACGTGGAATGTCACCGCTATTCGATGCGGAACTGCTGCTAACGGCAGACACGGGGTCACCCAGACAGAGGCCAGAGGCCTGACGGTGAAGATCACGGGCGGGATCAGACCAAGCGCGGGCCTCGCCCTCCAGCCTTCGGAAGTGAGGCGGAGGGCGGCAGCGCTTTCTTCTTCGCTTTTTTGTAAAACCAACTTTGCGTCCTGAGCAGGTGTAAGATGGCCCTCCACCTGCACCCGGTCCTGTGTGCTTTCCGCTTGCTCACTCTCACAAACGTTATATGCAGCCCCCAGAAAAGCCCAGTTAGATCCCCACGGGACCCTGTCCAGGGGGTCCGCGTGCTAACAGCCGACCCACAGGCCCCCGGCGGGCCCAGGTGACCGTGGCGAGCAGCGAACCCTGGGGACGCGGGGCAGGTCCCCGCGAGGGCGCCGCAGGGGGGCCAGGCCCGGTGCAGCCGTACCCGCATGCCCTGCGGTGGGGCCTCAGGCCTGGGCTGTGGTCCTGCCCAAGGCCCTGCCCCCGGCCCGGATGCTCTGCCCTGGCTGCGCTGCCTTAGGGGCCGGGGTGCCCCGTCCATGGGCGCTGCCCACGCAGCTTGACGGGGTCTGTGTGAGCAGCACCCCTCCCCCACCCGCGGATGGACGAGGAAGCGGCGCCTTCAGCCCGTTTGGTGGAATCACTCCTTGGGGCCGTATCTGAGAATCAGCTCTCAATTCCACAGGCAATTAGGAGCGGCCTGCTGAGTGCCATTAAGCCTCTCGGCGCCCTGGCCCGGAGCTCTGGGCCGCGCTGTTCCGTCCCCTCACGGGCTCATCTCAGAGGGCCAGGTGCCCGTCCCCGGGGGAGTGAACTGGGCGGCCCCCTGGGGCGACGGGGGCTTTTTGGTGCCGGGAACCGAACCTGCTTCCCTAGCCCCGCCCCGCCCTTCGCAAGCCTGGGTCTCATTCCTGATGGCGCCAGGTCAGCCATGGTCCCCCTGCCCCACGTCTGAGTGTCAGCCTGGCTTGGGGCTTGCCTGTGCCCAGGGCGCTGGGGCGGGATCTGAGCTGCGTCGGGAGGTGACGAGCGGAGGCTGGGAAGCGGTGAGTCCGGGGAGGGGGCGATGTCCGGTCACAATGATCTGTGGGTGGTCAGAGGGGAGCGGGGTGACCAGGTGGCCAGGAGGTGGGAGAGAGGCTGACCCGGGCCACCGAGAGGGTGGAGACCCTTTCAGCCGAGGCAGGGAAGGAGCAGTAAGCCGGGCACAGGCTCGGCCACTGTGCCCAAGTGCCCCTCGGCCTGCAGGCCACCCCAAGCCCACCCTCCTTCAGACCTGCGTGGACAACACCTCCCTCACCCTGCACGCTGCTTCCAGAAGCTCTCGCTGAGCCTTGGCACCTGGGGCCCAAACACCAGTGACCACGGCCAGCAAACAAGGGGCACCTGGCCCCGCTCACCCCCGTCAGGGCGGGCAGCCCCTCCCCGTCAGGACCCCCATGGCCTCAGGCGGGAGGGCCCCTCCTGGGGAGAACGGCCTGCCCCAAGCTAGCCCTAACCCTCACCCTGACCCCTGCAGACCCTCGGAGCCCCTCCCCAAATCGTCCCCCTGACAGACCACACAGCCAGGGCGGCGTCGGCTGGACAGGTGGACCGGGGTCAAGTCGGCAGGGAGGAGATTGAGGAAAGCAGATGGGCACCTGAGCTGGTCTCTCCCCTGCCGCCACTTTGCCTAGAAAAGCCAAGAAGTCTAAGTTCAAAGCTGGGCTCTCAGGTGGTTATGAAGGCAGAGTTTATACAATTTGCAAGCTTGATTTAACACTTTTCAATACTTAGGCAGCCCTGCACCCAGGCAGCAGGGACCTGTGGCCTCCAGTGCAGAGGAAAAGCGGGTCTGGTTCTCAGAGTCACCGGCCCCAACGCCCGGCGGTCTCACCCATCTCCGAGGGTCCCACTCAGCTCCCCTCCAGATGCAGCCTCTGGGCCGTCCTCTTGGCTTCTAGGACCAGCCGACACCCTTTTCGTGGTTAGCTGCTGGCTGTCACCACCATGGGCCCCCAGATCCCCAAGAATGATCCTCCTGGACCACCTCCCCCAGGCCCCGCAGGGGGCGGCCAGTCTTCCCGCAAGCTGGCCACAGTGTCTCCCGGACACGCGTCTTCCAGCAGGTGCAGCGCTGTCTCGCGGTGAGGGGGCTTCACCCTAGAAACCACGGAGCTGCCCTGGCCTGGGAGATCCCGAGCCAGGCCCTGCTGCTCGGGACGGCCGGCTCTGCCTGCAGACCTGTCTCCGTGACTTCCCGAAACCACTCCGAACCAGGAGTGGAGACTCTCCGAGGAGACACAGCCCCCTGACCACTCTCCGTGACCTACTGGGCGAGTATCTCAAGCCAACTAGGGGCCTTCCCAGCCCTGGGCGGGGCCTGTGCCCCAGCCTCGCCCTCCAGCCATGGGGCCTCCCAAGCCACCATCAAGTGGAAACAATGCAGCTTTTTTGGCTGCAAAAAAAAAAAAAAGGAGGGGAGGAGGGAGGGGGGAGGAGAAGAAGTCACTTGCCTCCCGGTGGCAGGGCTCCAGTGCGGAAGCCACTGTGTGACCCCCCGACTTGCGGCAACCTCAAAAGGAGTGTTGATTCAAGAGCTGGGAATAAATCAAGAAACGTCTCCGTGTTTGCAGGAACACCAAGTGTTCTGAAATGTGCTTTCCATCTACCACTTAGCATTTAGGAAGATAAACAAGGTGTGGTTTAAACAGCAGTTCAAAACTCCTGGGTATCTCACAGAATTTCGCCAAGGATTGAGGGAGAGGCCGTCGGGCAGAAACTTTTCGGTGGGGCGCGGGCGGGGTGTCTTGGTCCAGGGACCGCCGGCCAGCCTTCTGAGGTTCACCCAACACCTGCCGAAGGGCCAGGAAGGTGCAACACCCTCCTGACCGGCCAGGGATTCACAGTTACACGTGGCCGTGCGCTGCGTTTGGACTCGGGCTAACTCCTTACTTCGTTTTTCAAGCCAAACTGCACAAACACACGAAACTGATGAACAGCCCGGGGGAAGAGATAGCCTCGCTGTTTTCAATCAGCCTCTGACAATGGCGGGCGGCTCCTAAGCTAGAGGCAGCTATGCCACATGTTCGAATAAGGAGATGGATTTCCACCTGGAGAGTCATCTGCGTGATCAGCAGACCAGAGCGATGTTGGAATTTCTAAGGGTCCTCGGTGGCAAGGCGAGCTCTCTCGGATGATGCGGTTCGAGGGGGCCAGGCGGACAGCCCTCCAGCAGAGGCTTGAAATCCCATCAGCTTCTTCAAGCCGTTCGCTTAAGGCGGGAAGGCGGAGGCCTCCTCTCGGTGTCTGAACGTGATTGCTGGGCAGTGGTTCCTGGAGCGCCAGGCTCAGGGCTGTCTGGGCTCAGTGGGAAAGGATGCTGGGATCACCCAGTGATGTCTTCCGTGGGCGCGGAGAACGGGGTGGGAGCACGCATGCCGTGGAGACCCGGCGGTTCTTTGAGGTTGTCAGCCGCTGTACCTCGGCGCGGTCTGAGAGGGTTCAGAGCCGGAGGGGGGACAGTGCGTGGAGCCAGGAGGCGCCTGAAGGGACGGGAGGGGACACGAGGCGGCTCGGGGAAGTGAGCCTGAACTCAGGGCCTTGTGTAGGGCCTAGACCTGCCACTGGGTCCAGGGTGTCACCCTGACGGTGGTGAGTTACGGGAATGAAACTTCACTGCCGGTTAACACGGAGCACGTGGGCACGAGGCACAGGCCCACGGCTCCACGCAGGGGAGCTGCTGCTGGAGCAGGGCCTCTCCCCTGAGCCTCTGTCCCCAGCTCTCCCAGCTCCCAGCGCAGCGTCTCATACACGTGCATTCCCCCGTTGCTTTACTCGTCTACGCGTTCGCTCAGAGATCAGTAGCCTGGGATCGCTGTTTGCCGCGGAAGGCAGCTTCCACGAGCTTCCGTCTCCGCGGGAAGACGGGGTCAGGCCGGTCCGCCTCGGGAGAAGCCGGTTTCCCGCAGCGGGGCAGGCGTGGGGCTCTGACTCGGTGACTCAGCGGGTGGCGCCCGGCCACATAGTCACGGAGACGCCGTCCCATGCTGAAGGTGTCTCCCTCGGTGTGACCGTCGGAACCGAACGTCGGAGGTAGATTTAGTGCTTCACTAGCCTCATTTTAAAGTCACAGGACAGAAGCCTGAGTGGCCTTTGGCAAAATCACCCTGAATTTCCATTTCTCTTGCTTCCCCAGCTTCCCAGGTGCTGCTGTTAATCCTATAAAAGCAGCTCCTCTGCCAGCCCTGGAGAAGCAGGTCCCAGGGCCGGGCCATGTGGGCCCCCAGGGCCTCTGAAGCCTCCCCGCCCTGGGGGAGGTGACAGACGCAGAGCCGTCCGGCCTGGACTCCCACGTGTTCAGAGGCGGTGCCAACTCCAGCTCCTCGCGGCAAATGCCAAAGAATACATTCCTCCCCGGCTGAGTCACTGCCCGCTCCTAGAGCCTCCTGCTCTGTGCCGTGGGGCTCGGGGAGCTCTGGGGGCAGGACAGCCGGCCGCACGGAGGGGGTGACCGTGGAAAGTCCCGGGAGGTCCGCGCGGGGTCCTCGAGGCCTCAGCCGCGGGGCTCTGCAGGCCTCGCCTTCACACGCTCAGTGCCCCATCAGGGGCGGAGGGCCCCCCAGGAGGCGGGGCGGGCGGGCTCCTGGTCCCCCTGGAGCTGGCACACCCCTGGACGCGGGTGGGCAGATCTGCGAGGGGCCCGGCAGGGTGCGGACCGCGTCTTCAGGGCGCACGCAGCACACGAGAGGATTTAAAGCAAAAGCGACAGGACATTGTCCAGCCGCAGCAGTCGGGAACGGCCGGCTGCCAACCCTGGAGCCAGAGAGCAGGGCCGAGGGACGAGAACTTCGGAGAAGATCCCTGCGCCTCCGGCCCAGAGCCAGCCAGTACGTGAACATGGGGCGTCCAGCCCCGCCGTGGCTCCGCCTGCAGTACCTCTGCCCCTGGCGTGGGCGCGGACGGGCTCAGGCCCCCAGAGTCAGGGTGCGGACCGTGCCTGGGCGGTCCACGGGGGCCAGCTTTCATTTCTGTAATTTTCTAGAGAAATCCTGCCCAGCTGTTCACTTTTCTTAGGTTAAATGAGGGTTTTAAAGAAAGATCATGCAGTAGAATACACTCATGTTATCTTCTGTGTAAACTGGGCTAGTTTCAGTCTGCACTGTGGTGAATTAAGTCCTGTTACCAAGGGAAGTGTAAATACATTTTGTCTCAGTGACCAAAAGGAGAGAAAGGAGGGACAGTCGGTAGGAGAACAGTCCCTGGGGAAGCGGAGGCTGAACCCTGGAGAGACTGGACCGGGCCTGGGCGGAGGCGGTGGGATGGGGGGGATGGGGGGGAGGGGGGAGGGAAGGAGCAGCGCAGGAAGCCCCGCTGGCGACCGGACGGCAAGTAGGAGCGAGCCCGGCAGCTGCCTTCAGACCTCCGCCAGGGGCCGAGTGTGTCTCCCCAGATGCACGCGCTGGAGTCCGACCCCGGGGCCCCTGAAGGTGCCCCTCTTTGCGCGTGACTGGTTAGGATGAGCTCGGGCTGGAGCAGGGTGGCCCTCGCCCAACATGAGTGGTGTCCTCGTGAAAAGGGGACATTTGGACACAGACACCTAGGGAGAGGCCACATGACCACACAGACAGAGATCGGGAACCCCAGCGATTTCGGGCGGCCACCAGAAGCTGGGGAGAGGCTGGGATGAGAGGCCCCTCACGGCTCGGAAGGCACCAGCCTGCCCACAGCTTGGTCTTGGCGTCCGGCCCCCAGTTCCGTGAGGCGCTTAGGCCGCCGGCTGTGGGACTCGGAGCAGGCAGCCCAGGGAAGTGACAGCCTCCGGTGACTCCCTCCTTGTTTTCCTGCCACGTTCCTGCTTTTTCTCCCGCCCAACCAGGCACCTGGGTGTGAGGCCCTGTGTGCCCACCGGGTTTACAGTCATGCTAATTGGAACCAATTTGCCAGACTCACTGGGCAGGTCCCAACAGGAGGTGCTGAAAGGATTGGCAGGAAATTCAGGTGACAAGGAACAGGCAAGGCAGAACCAAAAGCAGATAAAATAAACAATGCCTTCTTGAAAAAACAAATCCAGGTGGGTGGTTGGCTGGCACCGGGGGGCTCCCGTCAGAAGGCAGGGAGGGCCGGCCAGGCCCAGGTGGAGGGAGGACCCAGGTGGAGACAGGCGTCTGACCAGGGCATCTGGGCAAGGGGACCAGGTGGGTCCCCCGGTGCGGGGCCCATGGGTGGTTTCAGGCTCAGGGTGGAGGAACGGGAGGCCCGAGCTGCGGCGTTAGGACCTGAGGGGCCCTGGAGGCCCTGGTCGGATGTGGCCACAGCTGCAGGTCTTGTAGCAGGTCTTGTCCTGGGTCTGAGCTGGACCACGTGCTGTAAGGACCCCCGACCTCTCCTTCCTTTGTTCCCCACCAGCCCTGGGCACCTGTGACCCCGCCCCCGCCCCTTAGCCTCTAAAATGACCTCTGCAGGTGGCTTCCGTGCCGTCATGCCCTCCTCAGGGCCTGACCTTCCCTTTCCCCGGGTTGTCAGGAAAATCCCTTCCTCACGCTCGGGCCCCACGGCCAGCAGCCCCACAGGCCTCAGCCGGCTGCGGAGTTCCCGCTACGGCCGCGCCAGAGTCCCATGGGGGGTCCTGCTGACGGAGGACAGGCCACCGACTGCCCGGGGGAGGGCACGACGGTGTGAGCGGCAGCCCCGGAGCTTTGGCTTTTTCTCTCAAACAAAGAGGAAGACAGGACACGGTGGCCTCGGGCACTTCCTGTCACAGGGTCACCTGCCCGCTGGCCTTTCCGTCCACGGGGCACAAACCACAGCACAGAGCCCAGCAGATGTGGTGTCAGCTCCACTGTCAGCCACGTGAGAGGGGGCCCTGAGACTCTGTCACCCCCCAGGCCACTGTAAGCTTTGCTTCATGGCGACAGAGCATGGTCTGAGTGGCCCTTGAGGCCAGCACCTGTTTTCTCAGATGCAGAGAAGGAGGTGTAGACGTCTAACTGAGTCAGCACGGATCTGCGTCTTATCAAGTTCAGGGGCAGGTGCTAAGCTGCCGCCTCTCGGACACCGGGCCTCGTCTGTCCCCTGTCTCCTCTCCCGTCAGCTGGCCTCGGCTGACGGTGTGCGGAACGCCAGGCTCCCGGCGCCTCGCTCCCGGGCAGCGGACTCTGCGGAGGCCACATGCCCCAGGCTTCATGCCGCAGTGACCCATGACCGAGGACAGGGTCTCGTCACGGAAGCTTCCGGAACAGAGCAGGGCCCCCACCACGGAGACACCCACGCCACCCGGCGCAGCCTTTCCCCGCCATGCGGCCCTGCCAGTTGCTGGCTCTGCGGGGCCGAGCTCCCGCCGCTGTAAAGAGGGTGGACGGGTCCCTTTGCGTCTGTGGGGAGGGGGCGTCACTGCCCGCCTCGGCCGCGCGCCCTTGCCGGCGAGGGGACGAGCCACACTCGTGGCCATCGTGTGCATCTCGCGAGGAGGGGCTGCGTCGGGGGTTGGGGGGACGACAGCCAGACAGGGTCCGGGAGGGCAGCGTCTTCTTCTTCCAACTCTTTCTGTCCTGTCGCCACGTCCAGGCTCATGGGCCTCCTGGAGGCTTGTGTACAGCTTACAGTTTAAACAGGGCCTCCCAGGACCTCAATGTCCTAAATCCACACTTGAAGCAAAGCTGAGATTCGGCCTCAGAAGGTGGTGACACAGAACACACCTCAGCCGAAGCCCTGCTAAAAGCGACGGCAAATTTGCTTTGCAAACCACCACTTTAGTACCAAAAGTAATGCTCCTCACCCACCAAGACCAAAGACAGGAGACAACGCACCCAGATTTCGGGAGCAAAGGCACTGACGGGTCTGGTCCGGGAGAGGCCGCCACTGCCCGGTCAACGCCGGGCAGCAGTGAGCAGGCACGCGCCGTCGACGTGTTTCCCCGGAGCCCCCAGCCCCCAGGAATCGGCGCGGCGGGGTCCCCCCACACTCGCCTCCCGCGGTTCAGCCCAAAGCACCCTAAGCCCAGGTCCCCCCTTTCTCCCCACGGCTTCTGGTACGTCTGGGTCCCACCTGCCCGGCTGGGCTCACCACCCGCACGGGTCCAGGGGTGTCCCTGGCACAGGCCTCGTGCACACGGAGAACAAGGTGGGGTCCGGCAGCCAGGAGAGTGTGATTCTGGGGCCACGGGAGGGCGTCGAGTTTGGGTGACAGGGAAACGGCACTTGGACAAACTTGAGGCACCTGGAAGGAGCACGAGCTCAGCTTTAAGCCCCTGGGGGGGCTGAGGCTGGTGTGGCCCCACAGAGTGCCCGGCCAGCTAGGGAAAGGGCTACGGAGAGGGTAGGTCTTCTACGTATGGACAGAAATAAAACCGTTAGGTCGCAGCAACCTGTGAGAACTGCAGTCCCAAATATCCGTGCTTCTTCGCAGCGTCGGGGGTGTGGGCCAAGAGAGCAAAAGGGCGCGAGCACGGAGCCCCCGTCCCTCGGGCGCGGCTGGTGACCCCCCGCGCGTGTGCGCAGGCCCAGCTGTCAGGTTGTGGTCAGGAGCGAGGGTCCACCGTTCCCTCGGGCGCCCGGCTCTCCTCCCCTTCTCGGGGGCTCCTGGAGGCCAGGGCCTGGGTACATTTTCTTTTGTAATAATGCCTTCCCAGCCCGGCCCTCGTTGGGCGCTCGGACACACCCACCCCCGGGACGCAACCTGTCGAGCTGGGACAGCAGGTATGATGACTGTCTGCTGAGCTCAGGCCTTGGGGTCCCTTCCAGTCCCCGTGTGCAGTCGCCAAGGGCCAGTCCCCCAGTTGTGGGCGATGACTTCTTTACTGAGAGCAGGGACAAGACGTCCCACGGGTTGAACGAAACCAGACTACTCTCCCAGAGCCCAGAGGGGTCCTGGCACGAGCACAAATGCTTCCAATGAGGACGCGGCCTGCGATGAAACGCCCTGTGACCCGGGAGTGTCCGAGGCCTGTGCTGACTTCTGTCTACAACCCGGGCGCCTCCTGCTTTGGGATCCAGACCCCGTCTCCCATCTCGCCCCTCTGCTGAGCGGCTTCCCGTCCTCCACACGCCCGTCTCCACTCACCCTCTGGAGCCAAACGTTCTGCCCCGCGTCCCCCTAATTAGCTCTGTGCTCGAGCATCTTTCTGTATCTCCTCGCTGCCCCGGCTGGGGCCTTGGCTAACCTCCCAGATGAGCCAGTGAGGCAGGCAGCTCCACCGTTTAGGGGGAGCGGCCCCCAACGCCTCCTCATTAACGAAACACCGCCTGGGATTTCATCACAAGCCCATCACAACATAATCCAGAAATTTTTGCTTAATGGAATAATCAGGAAGTAAATGATCGGGTTAATGGGCTTCCTGGTTAATGGGGTTTAAAACCTCTTTTGTCGGAGGTTTTCCTCAGATGTTTCACTAGACCACCACCTCCAGTGCCTGCTGCCACGTGACTCGGTCTTAACCCCTTAACTCCCATGGAACCCTAAGGAGAAAGGCAGGCCTTTCACGGCTCTGCGACCAGACGCGGCCGTTTTTGTTCCCCAGAGCAGCCTGGCGCTCCCACCTCCGTGGGCTGGAGGACGGCAGCTCAGCTCGGTCCCAGGAGAAGGTTCCGTGGAGGGGGCAGCTGCACCCCCGGCGCCCACACAGCCGGCGCGCGCAGGAACCTGGGCTGCGCGGATCCCGGGCCGCAGGACGAAGCGCGGGTCTGGATCCGCTCACCTGCAGAACCCGTGTCGATACAGCAGCTGCTTACCCGCCGCCCCTTGGCTGGCCTGGCCACCCACCCCCACCCCAGCCCTGGGGACGACGGGCCTAGAGCAGAGCTGACCTGGGAGACCTCGGGTAGGGCCGGGGGCTGAGAGGGGGAAGCAACCAGCACACGGCAGAGCGGATGGCAGAGCGCCGAGTGCGTGCGGACCTGTCCTGGCCGCACCAGGGTCTCTCCAGGACCATCTCCGAACATGCCTCACCGCTGCCTATCAGGTTTGGGATGCCTGCAGACAGCTCCCAGGTCATTGTGAATGTCAAGTACGACAACACAGAAAGCTTAGAAAGCTGTTAAAGTGCCATCGCTGGTAACTCAGGCTAAAAGCCCCAAAGTGTTACAAATATAGGGCCTTGAGTTACTCAGTCCCCTCCCTTCTCAACCCCCAATACCACAGTCCCCTCAGCCTGGCAGCCACGGCCCCATCACAACAGCACACAGGTCCCACATGTGCAGCTTGATGGATACAAGCACACCCCTCCCCCGAGGCCTCTCCCCTGCAGGCCCCACCTTCCAGATTTCTGGCCACAAGGAAGTTCCAGGCAGGGGTGGCTAGGCCAGCGGGGGCCACAGGCGTTGCCTCCATCTTCCGCTTGGATCTGGCTCCAAGAATAATTAGGAAATCCATGTGAGGGGAATACCAGGCCATCTGTCACCAACATCCAGGATGGGAGGAGATGGCCTGGCCAAGGGGGCCTGACGACAGGAGCATGGCTGAAGGACACAGGGGCAGAAGGAAACCTACCTGCTGGGCCAGCTGCCCCAGCCAGGAGGCATATCTGCCAGGAAACTGCAACCAACAGACGCAAAGAAACCCAAATCTAAGCACAACGGTGGGGGGCAGCAGGAGGGGTCCATGACCCCCAGCAGAGGAGGGTCACCAAACATGGGGGGCGGTGGGGCACAGGGGATGAATGGGTGGATGGATGGATGGGTGGATGGATAGTGGATGGTTGGATGGATGGATGGGTGGATGGATGGGTGGATGGGTGGATGGATGGATGGGTGGATGGGTGGATGGATGGTTGGGTGGGTGGATGGATGGGTGGATGGATGGATGGATGGGTGGATGGGTGGATGGATGGATGGATAGAAAGGTGGATGGATGGAAAGGTGGATGGATGGGTGGGTGATGGATGGATGGGTGGATGGATGGATGGGTGGGTGGATGGATGGGTGGATGGATGGATGGGTGGGTGGATGGGTGGATGGGTGGATGGATGGTTGGGTGGGTGGATGGATAGGTGGATGGATGGATGGATGGGTGGATGGGTGGATGGATGGGTGGGTGGATGGATGGATGGGTGGATGGATGGATGGATGGGTGGATGGGTGGATGGATGGATGGGTGGGTGGATGGATGGATGGGTGGATGGATGGATGGGTGGATGGGTGGATGGATGGATGGGTGGATGGATGGATGGATGGGTGGGTGGATGGATGGATGGGTGGATGGGTGGATGGATGGATGGGTGGGTGGATGGATGGATGGGTGGGTGGATGGATGGATGGGTGGATGGATGGATGGATGGGTGGATGGGTGGATGGATGGGTGGGTGGATGGATGGATGGGTGGATGGATGGATGGATGGGTGGGTGGATGGATGGATGGGTGGATGGATGGATGGATGGGTGGATGGGTGGATGGATGGGTGGGTGGATGGATGGAAGGATAGGTGGATGGGCAGGTGGATGGATGGCTGGATGGGTGGGTGGATGTGTGGATGGATGTCAGTTCTCTCTCCTCAAAGCACAAGCACAGGGAGAAAGCCCTGTTGCCCCACAAGTTAAGAGACAATTTCCTTGGGCTTCCCTGGTGGCGCAGTGGTTGAGAGTCTGCCTGCCAATGCGGGGGACGCGGGTTCGAGCCCTGGTCTGGGAGGATCCCACATGCCGCGGAGCAACCGGGCCCGTGAGCCACAACTGCTGAGCCTGCACGTCTGGAGCCTGTGCTCCGCAACAAGAGAGGCCGCGATACTGAGAGGCCCGCGCACCGCGATGAAGAGTGGCCCCTGCTTGCCGCAGCTGGAGAAGGCCCTAGCACAGAAACGAAGACCCAACATAGCAACCAATCAATCAATTAAATAAATAAATCTTTAAAAAAAAAAAAAAAAAAAGAGACAACTTCCTCCCCCCGAGGCCTCAGTAACTTCACCTGTCGACTGGGGGTTTGATTTGTCTCACCTCCCTCACAGGATGGCTTTGAGTAGCAAATGACGTAGAGCGCATTTGAAAATAACTTTGGAAAGTGTCATTGAATCACATACATGGGCCATGTACCGTTTCTTTTTATTTTTAATTTAAAATTTTAAGGATTTATTTGTTTATTTATTTAGGCTGCGCCGTGCAGCTTGTGGGATCTTAATTCCCCGACCTGGGATCGAACCCGTGCCCCCTGAAGTGGAAGCCCAGAGTCCTAACCACTGGACCGCCAGGGAATTCACCATGTACTGTTATTATCTAGATTAAGTGGAGTGAGTAGAAATTAGTGAGAGGTTTGGATTAGAGGGTATACTTTTTAAAAATTTACTTTATTCCTTTCAAGTATGTGTAGTTACAGGAACTAATTGCTAATGGTATATTTTCAAGTCAAAGTCCTGCTGGGCCTACTACAATGAATGGGAAAAAAATCATAATTAGCAGCCTTATCTGTATGCAAACAACGAATATTCCCAAAGACCTTAACACCACTTACATTCTTAAGTGATTAAATTGCTCGCAAACCCCTTTCTCACTAGAAAGTCTAAAAGTGAACTTGAACCAGCCAAATATCATTAACGCCTAATTGTTCCAAATTCCAAATTAAGGTAGTCTCAGCTAATATGTTTTCCAGGCACAGTACATGAAAACACAAAAGGTAGCTGCGCCCATGAACTTCAGCCCCTCATTTCTGGGTGTGAAGCTAGATTCACCGACAGCCCACTGTGTTAGTCTTGGTCCGTGTCGTCTGGGATGAGCCTGATAGCGGCTTTGACCTGGGAGAGGCCGTGGCTGCAAGCTTCCTGTCTTCCTGTCACAGGGACAGCAGGACACCAGGGCCATGTGAGAAGGGTCTCACGCCACCTGAACACAGATACGTTTTTTTCTTCTCTGTTGCATTTTGAAAAGCCATGAAACCTCTGTCTCTTCCCCACGATTCTTTTGTTCTTCCTCCAAGTAAAAAGCATATTTGGCAGCAAAGGCCGTTTTTCAGCCTCTGTTTGACGCTTTCCCTTCCGGTTAAAATTATATGAGGCCCCAAGGCATGTCTGGTGATCATGAGCCACTCTCTTGGCTAGACATGTAGTTTTTATGTGAATAGCATTATTGTTATATGATATAAAACGCAGGGAAAATGGAAGATTGACTACTTCTCTGACTAAAATTTGGCCTACCAAAGAAGCTTTGAAAAATCAAGCGTCAGAACTTCTGCTTTCAGCCAAGATGGACTAACAGGGCCCAGATTTACCCTCCCACCCAAAAAAGTGAAAAATGGAAAAAATATATGAAACATGTGTTAGATGTTAGCCGTCAGGCAACAAAGAACAGTGATCCCTGAGAGGGGGACCCAGCGACGGCCCAGCCTGTGGCCTGCAGAGGGTTTTCCAGCCCCCGGTGTGGGGAGATGGACCCCAGCAGAGCTTCCCAGAGTTGAGGAGATGAGAGGGCGGGGCCGGGCTGCCAAGGTTGCTCAAAGCTTAGGGGCGTTACCGCAGAGGAGCGGGTTGCCCAGAAGGGGGCTTGGAGACCTGCGGAGGGTTCGTCTTCGGGCTGTGGACGAGTCCTGACCCACACAGGCATGGGAGGGAGTCCCCTCAAGTTCTAGTACAGAGTGGTGGTCCTAAAGGATCAAAGGGAGAGATGCTTGGTCCCCACACAAGCCTGACACACGGTGGAGCATACTTCACAGGGCATCGGGGAATGTCCTCAGAAGGGTTTTGCCCTGAGAGTGGGAAAAATTAGCCTCAGGCTAAGTGTTCTTCTGGTCCCATCAAACAAAGTTTAAAAGCTAAAAAGACCCAAAAGGATCAAAACTTTCCAAGTGACTTAAACTGCATCCCAGAACAAGCATTCATTAAGAACACAGAACATATCCAGCCCTCAGTGAGGCAAAATTCACAGTGTCTGACCTCTGATCATGCAAAGAGGCAGGAAAATACAATCCAAATGAGACGAAAAATCAGTCAATGAAAATCAACTAAATATCACACCAATCATGGAGTTAGCAAACAAGGATATTAAAACAGGTATTATCTCCTACATGTTCAAGAAGTCAGAGGAATGAGTTAACATGTTAACAAACCCAGCTTCTCGCATTAAAGGCTGCAGCGTCGGGCCTGAAACACTCTAGAGCCACAGGGGATTGGAGGCTGCGGAAGAGGACGCAGCACGAGAAACTAAGGAAAGTAAAACAGAAGAAGTCTGCGGAACTGAGCACTGGTGGACTGTGGACCGACTTCCCGCAGCCTCGTGTGTGTGACTACAGCTGCGGAAGGAGGGGCAGGAACACTGGACGAGAGCGTGGCTGCCATGTTCCACTTCTGATGAAAACCATAAAGCCACAGATCCTTGAAGCTCAACGAACCCCGAGCACAAACGACACGCACGTGAGGGCAGAGGCGGCTGAGGATGGGGGCCCCCACCCCCCACGTGACTTACCCATCCCCCCACACACACGTGAGGGCAGAGGTGGCTGAGGATGGGGGCCCCCACGCCCCACGCGACTTACCCTTCCCCCCACACACACGTGAGGGCAGAGGCGGCTGAGGATGGGGGCCCCCACGCCCCAGCTCCCATGCCCCACGCGACTTCCCCTCCCCCCTGCCCCACCCCCCAACGACAGATGCTCATTAGTGTTCTTCCTCCTCCTTTTTGCAAAGAACGAGGAGTGGCTGCCAAGGACAAATGTGCCCTGGTAAATAAGGTCATGACCACGAGCTGCAGCCCTGCAGCCGGGCGGGGGCCGCGATGCTTGAAGACCTGTGGTCACAGCCTCCAAAAAACAGCAGCTGCTGGAGGATGGAAGATTCTACGGGGTGTGTGTGTGTGTGTGTGTGTGTGTGTGTGTGTGTGTCTGCAGCTCTGTTTGCAGAAGGGCCCTGTGGCAGATCCCACCGTCAGCAGGGAGGTCGTGTGAAACGCCTGCAGCAGCTCCGTTCTTTAAGAAACAGAGTGCGGTGCCGGTGGGCCCCGTGAGGCGCTTTTCTCCGCTCTTGGAATTTGGACGTGTGAAGTAAAAGACACACGTGTAATCTGGGGCCTGGTTGGCACCACCTGAACAACTCAGACTCACAAGCAGAGGCCCCAGTTTCCTGGCAGGAACCAGGGCAGGTTGATTCCACCCAGGAGGCTGTGGTGGGCACGGGTGAGAGCTGCCTTCTGCTTCGGCATCAACAAACGCTTAGTCATCTTATAGTTAGCGTAATTTTTTTGGCACAAAGAATTATAAATACAATGTGCTTCACATATGTGATTCCAAATCAGGTTAGTGATCCAGAGTCTGTCTCAGGGACGGATAATCTAAAAATCGAACAAGGGAAAGCAGTTCTTCAAAAAGTAAAACACACAATTACCATATTACCAGGAATTCCACTCCTAGGTGTGTACCCCGGAGAACTACAAACAGGGGCTGGAACAAAAACTCACACTCGAATGTTCAGAGCAGCGTTACTCACAGTAGCCAAAGGGTGGAAACGGCCCAGATGTTCATCGGCTGATGATGGACACACAAAGTGTGGTCCATCCACCCAGTGGGTAGTATTTGGCCATAAGGAATGAAGTTCTGATAAATGCCGTGATGTGGATGAACCTTGAAATCACTCTGCCCCGTGAAAGAGGCCATGAAGCATCCAGCACGTACAAATCCATGCACAGAATTAACGTGGTTCCCAGGGGCTGGGAGAGGGGGTGGGGAGTGACGGCTCACAGGCACAGGGTTTCCTTCCGGGGGACAGAGGTGGTGGTCACACAACACTGTGAATGTACCAAATGCCCCGAGTTGTGCACTTTAAATCGGCTCATTTCATCTTCTGTGAATTTTACCTTAATTTAAAAAAAAACAGGGCTTCCCTGGTGGCGCAGTGGTTGAGAATCCGCCTGCCAATGCAGGGGACACGGGTTCGAGCCCTGGTCTGGGAAGATCCCACATGCCACGGAGCAGCTGGGCCCGTGAGCCACAACTACTGAGCCTGCGCGTCTGGAGCCTGTGCCCCGCAACGGGAGGGGCCGCGATAGTGAAAGGCCCGCGCCCCGCGGTGAAGAGCGGTCCCCGCACCGCGATGAAGAGTGGCCCCCACTTGCCGCAACTAGAGAAAGCCCTCGCACGAACCGAAGACCCAGCACAGCCAAAAATAAATAAATAAATAAAAATAAAAGTAGCTATAAAATTAAAAAAACAAAACAAAACAAAACAAAAAAACAGTGGAGCAAGGACTTCTCCCACATCTGGCCCTTTTCTCTCCGCTTCAGCCACTCCGGTCTTTCTTCTTTCAATTTCTTCTCCCCAAACACATCAGCTCAAATGCAGTTTAGTTATTGCAACGCGGAACATATTTCTGGAGGCAGATGTAATGAGGGTGTCGCAGAGAGCCCCTCGTCGCAGTGTCGTTGGCCGGTGGGTCACGGGGCCAGCAGAAGCAGCTGGGCCCGCGGGTCCCTCCTTGAAGCCAGGGCGGGGCCCACGCATCCCGGGTGGCGGGGAGGGAGCGGCCTGTCTGGGTGACAGGGTCGGGGGGCCGCAGGGAGTCTTCCAACCAGCCGGGGACCCGCCTCCTCAGGTCAGGGGCCCCCTTGGACAGAGAGGGGTGCTCCCACGGCCAGTTCTGCTCGGGCTGCACTTGGTCTGACGTTTAGCAGATTTTCTTCCCACGGCCCCGTCTCGGGCTGGGGCCGGGCTGGAACCGCAGGCAGCGCGGGACGGGGAGAGGGGGGAGGTCAGCAGGGCAGCCCCTCGAGGCTGCCCCGCTTGTCCCGCGTCAGCGGCTCTGGGGCCGCACCTGCCCGGGTTCCCGCAGGGCCGAGGTCACCCCGGATGTCGTGGGCGGGAGGTGACCCGACGCTCCGGGTCTATACACCTGAGCAAAACACAGTAGCTGCCTGCCGGAAACAAGCTGGTGGATATGCTTTCCTTATTATTCAGGAGCAACATAAAACAAACAAAAACTAAGTAACTGGTATTCGCAGGAGCCCAGCCTCCTCTGCAGAAACCATCGTTTTATAAATGTATATTTTTATTTCTGGAATATAAAATGCTGTTGTTGGGAATGGGGGTGGGCTTATAAAAACTCACTTTGAAACTAACAGCCTCCAGCACATTCTTCAGTGAGGCGGATGGGAGTTCTGCCCTCCTTGCGCCCCATAGGCTCCGGGATTCCCTCTGGGGCCCAGCTCTCCAGCCGGATCTGGGGGCTCGAGGGCACCTTGTCCACAATCCCCACCAGGCCCTCTGCGTGTGCCCCCGATTCCCCAAGCTCCCGTGGACATTATCATCGGGTTCCCTTCAAGTACGTCGGCACAGAAACGGGCTGGGACAGTCGGTTGCTAGCTGCGTTGATGAGATTCTTCTAGGATTTTACCCTCAATCTGTAAACCTTCTGGCCAGAGAAACAGGAATTCTTGCCTGTTGAAAGTCCTGAATGCAAAATATTGTTTCCACAACTCTGGGCACTCATCCCTGGAGAAGCTCCAGGTGTCACCCTGGCTTTATCAACAACTAGATGCTATTCTCCCACCCAAGCCTGAGGCAGGGGGTGGGGGTAGGGGCAGGGAGGGTCCTGCAAGGAGCAGAAGGAGACGGCAAAGCCAGGCGGCCACTTGCGCGTCCTGTACGGCGATGGCGCGTCTCCTGTGAGCGTGGGAGGTCTCGCCAGCCTCCGCCATCTCTGGGCAGAGAGGTTGACGGCCTCCCCGACGTGTAAGGAGGAAAGAGACGCCCCTCACACTGCTCAGCGGGAAGCCCCTCTTACAGACACAGAAGTACACGGACCTACAGCGGAGAACGCGCTTAAGAACAGAGAAGGATTTTCCACGCGCAGAATGAATCACTCTCAAACTAAGATTGTCCAGCAAAAAAATACTGCTTTATTGGATCGATTTTCTAACTACAAAGAGAGCTAACACAGTCTCAAACACTTCCTTTCCATAGGACAGTCTCCCGAGAAATGTCTCATGCAACTCCTAGGAGGCTAAATGCAGGGCAGGGCTTCAGGCGGGAAGGCAGGGTCGTATGTACACGAAGCCATATATCTTCAGCTCTTCACAGTAATGTGCAAATGTTACAAATATGGCTTTCAGATTTTCGGTTCTGTGACTTAAAAAAAAAGTAAGACATGATCGTACAGAAGAACATTTTTAAAATAATTCTTTCTGTGGGAGAGCGCTTTCCCCACCAAAACGCCGAGTCTGGTGACAGGACCTGTCACCTCCCCCGAGGGCGCGATTCGGCTGAGTTCCAGGAGGGGGGCGTGAGTTCCTAAGGCACAGTTATCAGGTTAAACATGTTTTCGTTAAACCATGCTTTTTGGTTACATGAAACGACAGGTCACTGCTAGCAATAACGCGTAATAAGCTGTTAAGGGTACAAAATGCAGTAGTAAAGCTCACACTAACCTATCTGGTAACAGTAACTAGTCTGGAAACACACTACAGTCACCACATATTAAACGCTGTTTTTGGTTATCGTTTCCTTAGATGAAGCAGAGTTATAAGGCTTCTGTGAAATAATAATCTTACAGCTGAACAAATATATTACACTCCTTCTGTAACGTTATTTATAGTTTCTTTCCAATTTTGCCGTTTGGTAACAGACGGTATTGTGGACGCACCTCTCCCGGCTTCTAAAGTGCTTGGTTAACTGCAGGAGATGACAACACACAGACCTCCCGGGGGTTGGGTGGCGCCCCCTCGGAAATGGCTGGGAAGCTGGGTTTGGAGCCTCAGGTGAATTTTCCAGAATGGATACTGGTTATTGCTGACATGGACGCCCTTGCTGGGCGAAGAGTGAGTATCACCACCTCCGTTATGTTCATACATAAATATATGGCTATATATGTACACACATGCAAATGCAAGATCTATCCCAAGACAGATAGATTTCTTTTTTTGTCCAGTAACCTACCTTGTGCTATTCAACTTACCTGTGCTATGTTCGAAGCCAGATTAAAAACAAAATCCTAACATGCTATAATGAACAGCCCTAAGGCTTGAGTAACACAGGGGAGGGAAGGCAGTCATGAAAGAGCTGAGATGACACCTTGGAAGAGTTCTGAAATGCACCGAGTAAGGCAACAGAATTGTATATTACAGCCCAGGAAGAGGTGAAGAAAGTAGGAAACGTGTTAGGTTTTCCTCACCATGCCCGGCTCGCCGGTATTCTCTTAACTTATACATAGGATAAAGCCTCATGACGAAATGTCTTTACAGCTTTTGCTCCTACAAATACTCTCCTGGTAGCCAGTTCAATGCTCAATTCCATGATGCCCTGCTGCTGCGGTCTGCTTAAATAAGGCACTTCCAGTATGAAATGCAGGGGTGCCTGAAGGGTACGCGTGGGGTCAGGCTGCCACGTCGGGGTGCGGTCACGGGGGAGCATCACACGGTCTGTCTTCTGTGCTCCCCCTACCCACCCACCTTCGCTTCCTTCTTGAGATGACTTTCCTTCAGAAGATGGAGTGGTCCTTCCTTCCTTCCTTGAGCTACTTCTTTGTACGAATGATCTAAGCCTTCACTAAGGTGGAAGTTCCGAGTGGTACCAGGTGTGAGTTCAGTCTGTTGACTCAGTTGTCACCGTCGAATCAACACCACGCAGCTTCTCAGAGTCCAAATTGCCGACTACGAGTGGATGTTGGTACTGGAGAGGTCGTTTCGTATTATCTCGTTTACTGCAAGAGAACAAAAATAGAGAGCATTAGAGAGACAGGACTCTGCACACGAGCTTACATACATCACCAGAAATTCCATCAGTCAGTATGCTCAGCCTGTGAAAAGGTGTCCCCAGAGGATGAGGTGCCCTGAGCCGGCAGGACACAGCTGCCCGGGACCTGGTGCTGTGATTCCAGAGCCGCCGCTCAGGCCCAGAGACCAGTCAGGCCTCGGCCTCGGGTGCTGACGACTGACCCAGGCGCCGGTGCGCAGCCTGTGCTCCCACAGGTTTGCAAAACCAAAAGATAAACCCCGCAGTGGAAGCACCCCGGTGAAGTCCACGCCCCACGGGCCCCTCTCCGTGGCCTCGTGGTCAGGCAGGCCAGGGCAGCTCGGGGAGGAGGGCTGGCCGCCCGGGCCCGGGCCTCCCTTTGTTCGGGGCTCTTCCTTCACGTCTGTCCCGTTGTTCGTGTCCACGATCGGCCTGTGATTTTTGGCAGCCGGAGGGGAAGTGAGAGGAGCTGGCAAAGGCCACGGGAGTGGCCTGCACAACATCTGCCCCCCATCACGGCACCAGATGGGGAAATGCGGCCCAGAGGCTGTCACCACCGCTCGCAGGGCTCAGAGGTGGGGACGTGCTTGCGTCACGGAACTGCCTGGGCTCCCTCTGCTGCCAGATAAACCGTGTGTTTCTGCAGGGGCCCCCGCCCAGCCGAGGGCGGCTTCCTGGAGCAATCAGTGGAGTGCGTTTCCCGAGCCCACTCCCTTCCCTAAACTGCCTTTCAACACCCCCCCAACTATTTTTAAGAATAACAATAATAAGGCCCAGCGGGGGAACCAGGAATTGTGTCACGGGAACTGATAACAGAACGCGCTGGCCCTGGTTCACAGTCAGGAGCCCGCCCTGCGGACCCCAGACCCGGGCTCCTCCCGCGGGGCCGCCAGCACGCGGGCAGGGGGGCGCCGGGCAGCGGCCTGCAGGGGACACGCCTGCACCGACACGGCCGCCCGACGTGCACCACACGCCCTCTGCGGCCGGCCCCGGCCTCGCACGGTAAACACCGGAGAGACTGTGCTCACCCGCCCAGGAGGCTCCCCGGCCACCAAGGAGGCCAGGACGGGGCCCGGGGCGCGGGGCGGCGGGACTCGGGCCACCAGGACAGAGCTCCTCTCCGTTTCCTCCACGTCACGGGTCCAGCCTCTGTGTCCCTAAGAGGCACAGGCCCCGTCCACACCTCGCAGAACGCCGCCATGAAAGAGCATTCGGACAAAGAACACTCACACGTCCCGGTCCCTTGGGGGTTTGGCCTGGGTCGGGACAGCTCGCACCTGCACGCAGGGTGTCTCTGTCTCAGGCCAAGTGTGTGGAACGTACTAGAAAGATACAGGGCGTGTGTGCGGGGAATCCACACACGAGGTGTGATGGCACGGGCACCACAGAGCCCTTCGCCCTGTATTCATTCACTCAGCAACCGACGGTTTACAAGGTGCCTTCGCGGCCACCATCTCATTTGTCCTCAAGCAGCCTAGGCCGTGGGCCCAGTGGGGCTTCCTAACCTGTTCTGAGAAAAGCAAAAGGTTTGGGGCCACACATGGGCCAGAGTCCCTCCCACCGGGTGGCAGGTGCTGCTGGGAGGGGGAAGGGAGGCGGCGGGGCCACCTCCACCCAGGAAGAGAAATTAGCAGTCAAAACCTCAAAGCAGGGACTTCACGGTGGGAACAGCGGTAAACAAGGTCCCACATGAAGAGCAGGGGTGAAAGTTCAATCATACCACACAGAACTGGGGCTTGTCCTCCCACTCAGGTTTTAGGACAATGAAGTCCCAGAGCAGAAACCTGATTCTAGTGAGACCAGCAAGGGGTGGTAGAAAAATGTCTAATGTTGGGGATTGAGAGGGAAACCTGAGAAGTAATAATGAAGGGGATTGGGAAGGAGGCCTGAGGGGTAATAATGACAGGAATTGGGAGAGAGTCCTGAGGGGTAATAATGAAGGGGATTGGGAGGGAGGCCTGAGGGGTAATAATGACAGGAATTGGGAGGAAGGCCTGAGGGGTAATAATGAAGGGGATTGGGAAGGAGGCCTGAGGGGTAATAATGACAGGGATTGGGAGAGAGTCCTGAGGGGTAATAATGAAGGGGATTGGGAGGGAGGCCTGAGGGGTAATAATGACAGGGATTGGGAGGGAGGCCTGAGGGGTAATAATGAAGGGGATTGGGAGGAAGGCCTGAGGGGTAATAATGACAGGAATTGGGAGAGAGTCCTGAGGGGTAGTAATGACAGGAATTGGGAGAGAGTCCTGAGGGGTAATAATGAAGGGGATTGGGAGGGAGGCCTGAGGGGTAATAATGACAGGAATTGGGAGAGAGTCCTGAGGGGTAGTAATGACAGGAATTGGGAGAGAGTCCTGAGGGGTAATAATGAAGGGGATTGGGAGGGAGGCCTGAGGGGTAATTATGAAGGGGATTGGGAGAGAGTCCTGAGGGGTAATAATGACAGGAATTGGGAGGGAGGCCTGAGGGGTAATAATGAAGAGGGTGGGAGGGAGGCCTGAGGGGTAATAATGAAGGGGATTGGGAGCGTGTCCTGAGGGTAAATTATGATGGGGGTAGAGAGGGAATCCTGAAAGTAATAATGATGGGGATTGGGAGTGCTCAGGGGTAATAAGGCAGTAGCAGAGTAGCTGAGACTCTTTTAGTTACTCAGGGTTATGCAGACCACAGGAAAATTAACATCTGTTTGACAAGATAAAAGGGGAAGGAGCCTCAGAAGTGGGCTTCCCCCTACTACCCACTGGGGCACCTGAACCTCGGAGGGGGCGCCCGGGGTGGTAGGAGGCGGCGCAATCACTCGGTGTGTCCTGGACAGTCTGGGCCCAGACGAAGGCCGTGGCATGGCTACTCTCTGAGTGAGGCCTGGCCCTGTCGGGAGCCCTCAGGAGAGCGGCACGGGCCGCACCAGGGGAGCCGAAGCTCCTGCCCATCACGGGGGGGGCCAGTGGTGTCTGACGAGCCTCCCTGAGGACAGCCTGTCAGCTGGACCCACTGCGGTCCACACCTGGCAAGGTCAGGCTGGAGTCACAGCGTTTCGTCCCTTTTAGGAACAGACTCAAGAACCACCCCACACGCACAAACACCCTCCAGCATCTTCCCTGAGCGCCGCGGGGCCTGACCCGGGCCGCTGCCCAAAGTGAAGCTGGACGGCCAGGAACCCCACGGCAGACGATGCTTCACACAAGCGTCCACACGGCTGAGGGTGGACGCCCAGACCTCACTCTCTTCCACAGACACAATCTGGGCAGGAACCCTGTAGGGAAGCCATGACGGTCCCATTTCACAGATGGATAAAAAAAGACCACATCAGGGAAGGGCTGCTGAGGTGGAGGGGCCTTTGACGGCGGGCGAGGGAGCGCAGCACAGGGTCCTGGGGCCCCGCCGCCTCCCAGCCACATCCTATCTTCCCTCCGTGAGGTCATGGGTCCGAGCCCGTATCAGTCCCGGGCGCGGGGCTCTGTGTGGGTTATTTTGGGGGTGGCTTTCTCTCTTTGATATGGTTGTGCCGATGACACCTACGATTTCCCACAATGTCTTCTCTCTACTGATAATTTCCACCTTCTTATTCAGCTTTTCCACCGACACAGAGGTTTTTTCTCTTTACAGAAGTATTTTGAACTGCAGGTAACATGTGACCCTCACGATCGTCAGGAACCTGAAAGAGGAACCTTTGCTCTGCTTCACGTCAGATGTCCTTGCAACAGGATGCGGTGAGCTGTAATACCACAATTTAATAAGAAGGGTTTTTTCCCTTATATTTAATTTTTCTCTAAAATGCTCCTAAGGTGGAAACTCTTGTTTTTTTTCTAAAACTCATGTGGCAGTTTGAATTGTTGTTTTAATCTGGGGTATGTACACAGGGTGTATGTGTATATCTGATACACACACACAAATCCACCTCTATATATAAAGCTGGAATTGAGAGAAAAGGAAGTTAGCATTTTTTAAAATACCAAAACTAACATGTACAAAGTACAGACATAGCTTTTCACCTGTACTTGCATGACATTTGTAAATATCCTTCCTGACACTATAGAAGGATGTCTCTGCTATTCATAAATGAGCATGTAAATTAACTAATACGGTGAAATGTCCTTTTTAAAGTAAAATATTTGTCCTTTCATATCTGAGTTTCTTCTTTTGACCCCCACTTTGAGAACAGTTGACGTCAGAGCTTCGTGTTTTAGTGAAACATCCATGGTTCATCTCTTAGGTTTCACGCATGGGTTTTGTGTGACTATCTTGAGAACCGTGCAAACCTAAAAGGAGCTGTGAGTCCAAACAGTTTTTATGTATTTCTCCCTCTCAACGCCTAACCTTTAAGCAAAGTGCTCCCATGTTTCTGAATGCTTGGTTTCTGAATGCAACTAAGGATCTCAAGACAAATGTTAAGGAACGAACAAACCACGTATTTACCCAACACCTACGCAGCCTTCAGGGTTACTTTCTAAGTCCTCTGCATGTACATCTGCGACAACCCCTCGAGAAAGTCAAGGCAGGCAGTGTGACCATGGAGGCTTGGCCAGTAGGAACGGGGCCACTGCCCCTGAGCGACGGGGGAGCAGCTGAGACCAGGACTTGGGGCCGGCCTCCTCCCCACCTGCACACGCCGCGGGTCTGGGAGCTTCCGGGCTGCTCCCTCCCGGCTCCACGGGCAGATCCACAGGGCCGGCGTGAACTGCTCTTTCTCAGCGCTTACTGCGAAAGTCGGAAAGGCGGACGGGCACAGGGCCTCGATGATCCCAACAGCCCAGCCCTCGCGACCCGTGCCTGCCCGTCCCCTCCTCCCGGCTCTGCCCCCCACCCCCGGGTCCCTTCTGTCCCTGGTCCTCACGTCCTCCGCTGCGAGGCCACTCAGGACACAGACGCGCGGGGCGGCGAGGGCACAGTCGCTGCTTTCCTTTTCTGTGCACGTTTCTCTTTCAACGAAACAAAATACCAACACGCCCACCAACCACCACACACACGGTGTTCTGTTCGAGCTAAAAAGACCTTTTCTTTCAGTCATTTTTCCCGTATAGCTTTTACGTGCTTCAGAAACTTTTTTTTGGAAAAGGAGGACACGTTGCAGGTGACCGAGGACGATTTCCCCCGCCCTGGAGGAGCCACACGCCAGCAGCACGGCCCCGGCTCTAAAGCCGACGGCAGGTGAGCCGGTCGGTACCAGCCTGCTGGCGCAGGTACCGGCGCCAGGAGGGGGCACGCTGGCCGCTGTCTCAGGAACGTCACCCCAACCCCGCGGCAGCGCCTGCTTGTCACATGAGCAGCCTGGGGAGGCTCTGGCGGACCTGGCGAGCTTCTCACTCTTCTATTCTCACTCTTCTACCCGACTTGACTTGTTTCTAAGGTCCGACATCCGAGCAGCAGCTGCCCGCCCGCCGTCAAAGCGCTGCCCGGGCTTGCGGGGACCTCTCACCCTCCCAGCCCCGAGGCGGCTCCTCACAGCCAGGGTCACGGCCTTATCAGTCCCAAGACTTTATCACCAACCGTCCCCGCTTCCCCTGCTCTGAGTGAAGAAGCGATACATATGCTTCTGTGTTTGACTCTAAATAATCGGGACTTTGAACACAGTGATAATAATATCACTTTGCTCTGCGAGAGGAAAGAATGACTACAATGGAAAACCCAGGGTCCTGACACCCAGCAGGTCCCTGACACCCCAGGAAATATAGGACAGCACGTGGTCAGAGTCAAAATATAAAGCAATCCCTACGGAGTGACAGAAGCCACAGAAGGGCTTCAAGGTGCAGCTGTTTTTAAAGACGGCCTGGCCCGGTTTCCCTGGGCAGCGCCTGGGCCCAGGCTCCTCCGATGCCGGTGGGCAACCTCGAAGCCAAGCATCCTTTACTTTTTCACCTTCTCTCAGACCTAAGTTCTTGCCATGTCCACGCTGTATCATTCAAACCATCACTCAGAGACGTGTGAGCAGCCTGTGACCTTCCTTTAGAAAACCTGATACAAGGCCTTCGCCCTGAACACGCTGTGGGGAAAGTGCTGGACAAAGGCCACCGGGGCCCTGTCCTCATCTGCCTCCGAAGCCCCCGTGAGACTGTCCTGCCCCTGGGGGGCCTGGAGGTGTTCTCTGTGGAAACAGGAGGCTTGACTGAGGCCCCTTTCTGCCCCAGGAATCAGGGAACTCCTCAGTCATGTCAGCGGGAGAAACAGAATCCTCCTGGGTTAGAGCTCTGTGTGCTGCGGAAGGCATGGCCCCAGCATCTGCCCAGCTCTGGGCGGCAGCTACTACGCTGATTCTTATTTTGGATGGGACCAGAGAGGGCAGGAGACGCACCAGTGCTCACACAGCGGGGACGGTAGGGGCCTCCCTGGGGGGCAGCCCGGGTCTGTCTCCGTGTGGCAGGATGGCTGCTGAGAAGGCCCCAGCAGCGGGCTCGCCGTCCTGCCTCGGTAAAGGGAAGAGAAGCGCTCTAGCACCTTCTGGTGAACTTTGTTTACCGACTGTCGGAAAAAGAGAAAACGACGGGGTGTGTGAGTGGTGGCCGCCCTGGTCTGAAGTTAATGCAAAGTCTGGGTTCAACCACAAGACACAAAGCGGGATGAGGGACAGGGCCACCTCAACTCTTTTAGTTTCCTTATTTCTGACAACGTGTGTGTGGATCCCTTTATTATCAGAACCAGTATCTGCGTAGGTTTTTCAGGTTAATGAGAACATCAGCCGTGTCCCTTCGTTGGTCACAGAGAACCGGCAGTGTCGCTAGTCTCTCATCGGACGCAGCTGTGAGTGACGACCGGGAAAAACAACGGGAAAGCCGCCTGTGCCTGGCCCCAGGCTGGGAGTGGGCGGTGGGCTCTGTCCCCTTCCCTTGTCGGGACCCCAGCGGAGACGTGGCCCTGCCTGCCCGGCTTGGGGAAGGAGGGGCCAGGAGAAGCAGGTGCTAGAATGTTCCAGCGGGCCTTCACACAGACATCATCCTAGTTTCTCAGGCCTGGGCTTGGGATTAGAGAATAAGAAATCTAGTTCAGCAGTGTTAACCTAGCCACACTGTTTAATCCTCGCTTTAAAAAAAAAAGCTGAATTAACTCCGGTAAGGACCATACTTTACAAATAATACCTTTGTGTGAATTCAAAAAAAACCATATTTGTTGATACAGCTTATCACATTAGCCAAATTCCATGATTACATACTTAACTACATACAACACAGTTTAAAGCATCTTTCTCTTTTTCAATAGTTATGTTAGTTCCAATAAGGAAATGAATTGTACTATGAATTTTTAAAAACTAACAGTATTTATCTACTGCTACTTAGTAAACTAGCCAGCCCAGCAGGAATACTGTCATTTTTTCCATCTCTGGCTTTACAACGTTCTGCGATGCTGCATTTTTATGGAGAGAACTATTTCTTTAAAGCATCAATGTCCTTTAAACAAGAGCAATATAGGGAACAAAGAAGGTCTTGGCGATTCCACTGCGGGCCCCGTAGAGCTCTGTCCCCATCTCCGTTCCAACACACCACCACATGCTGCATGAGGTACCACGATTCTTTCCATCAAAGCTCACCATCAAATTAAATGCTGCACATAAATAAATGCATGGCAGAAAAGCAACTGTTACTTGCCCACTCCATTTTCCTCCGAGGGACAGAAAAATGCGTATTCTTCCAGAGGACAAGTCATCAAAAACATTTTTATTTTTAAGGGAAAGCCAAAACAGCTTTTTGAAGAGCAAAACAAAACAGGAAGGACATTCTTTCCCCTTCCTATAACTAAAAGATAATTTAAAAAAGTATTTGCTAACTTTCCCAGAAAATATACCTTTGGCTAAAGTTAGTAGTGTAACCGAAGAGGATGATAATTTAGGTAGACAGAAGTAAAGCTGTCTCAGGCCAAATCTCTTCTTAAAGAACTAACTTCTAGGAAGTCTCCAGATCCCATTTGCTGTGCTAAGCCTGCAAATCTAACGATTCTTGGATAAGGAAGCCCGTTGATGGTGGCTGAGAATCCTAATGGATGTAATGATTGTCACTGCTGTGACTTTGTCACCGCTGGGACACATGTGCCCCCAGGTGATGGACACACACCGTCCCCGTTTGCACTGGACACGTGCATTTACACTCAGTTCTCACTTAGGGCAGCAAAGTGGACGTGAGCTAAGCCGAGATTCAACAGGATTAAAGCCGCAATTCAGAGATCAGGGCACAGCCAGGGAAGCATGTGCTCCGGTGCCACTGGGGGGGGGGGGGCGTCAGCTCAGGTGCAGGAAACATGAGGCGGTGGTTCCCGTGTGGGTGTTTAGTTTCTTGAGACGGGGCGGCCTCCTGGCAAGTCCGCCTCCCCACAGGTGGGCCCGGGTCAGTTGTCTCCCAGGTCCGGTGGCCTCTGTGTCCACGGCGTGGCCACATCTGCTCCACCAGCAGCCCCTGCCCACCCCCCTCGGGAGGCGCCGCCTCCATGAGACTCTGGGCTGAAAACGGTGATTTTGCCACGAGCGCATCACAACTGCTGTAATTCTGAAAATGCAGAGTTGCAACATCACTAAAATCCTTTTCTGCTTTTTTTTTTTTTTTCCAGAGATGCTCTGTGAAGCAGTGGAAAATAAAACAGTTTCTCAAGTTTCATTAAAAAGTAAGTTCTCGTGTTACCTCGGGTGTCCTGGACCTATTTCAGCCTTCACTTATTTTTATCTTTTTAATCATAATAAGCCACCGCCACGGGGCCTGCTATTTTTGGAAGGAGAGAATGGGACAGCGGAGGGACGATGACAACAAGTCACGGTTTTAATAAAATATGACCCTCCCAGCTGCATGCGGGCTTGGCTCGGATGGACACCATTGTTATGTGGAGCTGCCAGCCATTAAAACAGAATAATTGTCCTACCTCTGTGGTTGCTCCCTTATGTAGCCTGAATACGCCAAATAATGCGGACGCCCTGCGTGGAAACTCCAGGGCCGGTGGGGAGGGGGCGGCCACCTGACGGGGAGGGTCCCCTGGCTCGTCCCCGGGCCTCCCACTGGTGTGTGCCAGTGAATGCTTTCCATGTGACCGCGGCCATTATTTTCTCTGTGCCAAACTCACTCTGCTTTACTCGCTGGGGTCATTAAATCACCAACAAGCATTTTTCCAGGGCCTGCTATATGCCGCTAGAAAACACACTGCCCCAGTGATGAAATTCCTATTCCAACAACTAACAGAGTTGGATAATTAAAAAATTTAAAAGCCCTCTTTAATTAAAAAATAAAATAGAATAAACGGACGCGAACAAGGAGCCACTGTGGGTTGGCAGGTTTGCCCCCTGTCACCCGGCTATGGGAACACAGGTCCTGCTCTGGCGGCGGGCACATGACGTTAGGGCACCCTAAGGCCCAAGACACACACCGTGTGGCTGGTCTTACTTTGTGGGGCGTCAGAAGGGACAGTGAGGTCAAACACGCCCACTCCGAGTCTGGGGCACTTGGGCCCACCTGGGACCCGACCCCCAACCTGGCGCCAGTTTTGGTCAGAAGATGCTGCTCGTGAAGGAAGCACAGGAAGACCCTGGGTTTGCAGGAAGAGAAACCACACCTCAAAGATAAATGTGACCTTGAACTAAACCCTCACCTCACCCGAGCATCTTCAGTAGTTCTGTTAGGTGTGATCGTGTAAAAAAATGGCCGTTTAAAAGGACGCCTGTAGGACTTCCCTGGTGGCGCAGTGGTTAGGAATCCGCCTGCCAATGCAGCGGACATGGGTTCGAGCCCTGGTCTGGGAAGATCCCACATGCCGCGGAGCAACTAAGCCCGTGCAACACAACTACTGAGCCTGTACGCCACAACTACTGAGCCCGCGTGCCACAACTACTGAAGCCCTCACGCCTAGAGCCCGTGCTCTGCAACAAGAGAAGACACCACAATGAGAAGCCCGTGCACCGCAACGAAGAGTAGCCCCCGCTCGCCACAACTAGAGAAAGCCCGTGTGCAGCAACGAAGACCCAATGCAGCCAAAACAAATGAAAAAAAAAAAAGGATGCCTGTGTCTGAGGGACACAGGGTGAAAGATGTGAGTCCGGGACTGATTTTTAAACATCTGGGCACGAGGTGGCAGATGCAGTGACAGTGCCATACTACCCCCCCCCCCCACCCGCGGCCTTGAATTGGGGTGAGGGGCTGGGGGACCCTTTATGCTATCTATTCTGCCCCAGTGGACATTTGGAATTTTCATAATTCAGCAACAGCACCAGGATCAGAGAGAAGCTGGGCATGGGCTGGCCCAGCACCCACGGTCCCGCGGCGACGGGGGACCCGAGGGCCCAGCGCTCAGCCCGGCCATCCCCCCCCACCGGCCCCCCCGCCAGGCCCCGCTGCCCAGGCCGGGTCCTCGTGCCGCCCGGGTCCTCGTGCCGCCTGAGCTGGGAGGATGCCAATGCTTAGGCCCACCCAGACCCACTGAACATTCTAACTAGATCCTCAGCGACTGGATTCGAGCCCACAAGAGTCTGGGGGGCCCTGGGCTAGCTGGGGGATGGACAGGGGGCAGAAAGGAACCCTTCGGCACCACAGAAGAAATTTCCCTTAAAGAGAATTCTCCAGAGCTGCTGCCCTAAAGGCCACGCCTACACCCCTGCGGACAGGGAAGCACACTTTTCTCACCTTCAGAATATTCTAAACTATCGTTCCAATCGTTGAGAAGAGATGCTGCACCACAGGCCCTGCGCAGCCCAGGGAGGGCGCAGCCGCGCTCGGCCACTGCGAGCAGCCCGGCTCCTCCGGGGCGTTGAGAAAGGAATTAAAGTAACACGCAGAGATTTTCACTTTTATCGGTATAGTTTGCAAGCGACACTGCTTTTAAAGTAGTATTTTAAATTATTATTGGTGCAACTCCCCGTTTCCTAGACTGCATTCCTGCGAGACCACCTCCACGTAGGGTGCACAGGCCGCGGGGGGAGGGGAGAGGGCCACCATCCGACGACCGCGCCGCACTGTTTCCTGCGGGGTCGCGCGAGCGCACCGCCCTCCGCCGTCCTCCCCGCGTGCGCGGGGTCTCAGGCCCTCCAGGGCCGCGCGTCCGGCACGGCTCCGGCTCTGCGAGCGCTGGGACCGCAAGGCCTCGGCTGTGGGGAGCAGACGCCGCCCTGGCCCCGTCCCCCGTCCCTGCCCAGGGCAGCGCTCGCCCTCCGGGGCTGCAGAGGACAGTCCGGGCGTGGGTGCCGTCCGGGCCCGGCATCGTCGGGGCGGCACCGGAAGGACAACTAAGAACTTCAGGGCCCGGTGGCTCGGGGCGAGGCCGGCAGCGGGGGCGCGGCGTGGACACCGCGGCTGTTCACAGGGCGGCGCCTCCAGTTCAACTTCAGCAAAAGGTCCAAGCTGTGGCCTCGGGAGCCCCGCGCCGTCGGGGGGTGCGGGTGCACGCTCCCGGCTCCCACGCCGTCCCCGCGGACTCAGGCACGGCCGCCACGCGGCAGCAGGGCCCCGGTCTTCTCCTGGGCTCCACCGTCCGGCCTGAATCTTGCCGAGCCCCGCGCGGGTCCTGAACACAGTGGCCGCCCCGTCCGCCGGCTCGCACGGGTTGCCTGCGCACCAAGCACCGCTGCCGGCCAAGCGCCCAGCGCCCCACCCGCGGCCGGCGCGAGTGGGCCCAGGATGGACGTCACGGAGGGCGCGCAGGGCCCGTGCCTGCAGCCCACCTGCCCCCCGGGCAGCGCCCTCCTCGGCCGCGCCCCTGCCCCAGGCCCCAGCCCGTGCCGACCGCTCCCCCATACCAGACGCCAGCCCACTCCCGCCGCCGCCTCCGTGCGGCCAGTCTGCCCCTCCCCATGGCCCCGGGCTGCCTTGAGGGTTACACTGTACCTCTGAGTGCTGACAAAAGCAACCGACAGCAGAACCCGTTTGCTCATTCCTTAAAGATCTGAACAGAAAAACCCCAGACGGCGTGAAGAAAAAGTGTGCAATACCAAGCTGGCAAGGGACTCAAAACTCCTAATTTGGAAAACAGGTTGATAGAGAGGGAGGCAAGGAATCAGAAAATTTGGGCAAATGAGACAGGTCCCATCATCTTCAGGACATACTGACTTTGGAGTAGGAGAAAGGGAAAAACCAAGACTGCATTTTTGTATTGATTATCCAATTATTAATCTTTATAGAAGCTATTCCAACACTGCACATAATGAGTAATTCATCAAAGTATATTAGGTGCCATGGAAGTTGCCTTCAGTATAAAGGGCCATTAAGTTTCTTGTAATTGCACATTACTGGAGCTTTCGTTAGCTCTAAATCAAATCAACAGGACCGGCATGCACGCACTCTAATCGACTTTATGTAATGACGCCGTGCCCCTGGTGGTTACCAAAATGAGCAGCCCTGCAGAGTTACCCTGCCCCAAGTCCACTTCTCAGCCTGAGGAATGGCACAGCCGTTTCTAACAATACTTGCAAGAACAAGCAGGAGAGTCACCTGTGTCTCCCTCCTGAACCTGGAAAGGACGCACAGGCCTGTGGACCGGGGACCACCGGGGGGGTGCAGGGCACCAGGGGCACATCCCCATGGGAAGGGTCTTACAGGCTGGTTTCTGGAGGCAGTTCTATCAATCGACCGCTCCCGAACTCGACAGATGTGGAACCCAGGGCTGGAAATGTGTCCTTCAGAGGCCTCACGCCTGATGACACTGCATTTCCCACGTGAAACAGAGATGCCAGTTGAGGTAGAGAAGACAGCCTCTGAGGCTTAGCTCCCATCTCTACTCCTCTGAAAAGTCCTTCCTGAAATGATCTCTAAGTCCCTCAAACCTAAAAGCAAGAGCGCTGGAATCACTGGCCTCCGTAATTTACTTGGCAGCTGATCGGGTACTGTCTGGGGCCCTGCTTTGTCATCTTGAATTGTTGTTTATATTTTAAATACTGTTTAGCTGTTTAAGCTGCTCTCCCCGACCCCACTCTAACTTCCCAGGGGTCAGGAGTCCGATCCAATCACGTGTCTTGACAGCCCTGCGATGCCAGAGCAGAGCAAGCAATATGCAGATACTGGTTGGGTTCTGTCGTCTTTGAAGGTTGAATTAATCCCTTCCAGGAGCCTCACCAAGGCTGCGTCTGGGCAAGGTCTGCCCCGCAGGCCTCAGAGCACTTGTTGCCCAGCTGGGAAGTTACAACCACAGTACCCTGCACATCATCTGCCTTTCCCTGGGGCGGAGCTGTATGTTTGGAAATTTAGCGTTAATTCCTTCTCTGTTTATCTAAATTTGATTTCTGAAGAAGCCTTGAAATATGTCCTTAAAAAAAAAAAAGAAAGAAAGAAAACAGTACGTAGAGAACAAACTATGTAGAACATTAGTTCACAGTAAATGTTAACTCAGACTGAAGATCAGTGAGGCCTTATGGTGGCACCTTGAGGGGTCATCTCTACGCCTGAGCTGCGCTGGACTTTCACGTGGGATTCAGAGTGAGCTTAAGGATAAATCAGGGGCCCATTTCCGTCACAGGGCATGAAGAGATCCGAGATGAAGTGACAGGAGTCTCAGGGCAGGAGCTGGGGCTCTGAGCTCCGCGCCTTCCCTGCTGGCCACTGTCCCCTGCTCCATGAGCTGTCGGACAAGCTTCCTATGCAAGGGCACAGGCAAGACGTTTTATCAAAACACGCTGCGTATTTAGCAAGCCCTGGTCCAGCGGAGATCACTGATGCAAGCAAAGTGATGAAAACTGCTTAAAAAATCCCACAAGTGTCTGTAAAAATCCCCATGGTGAGCAGGACATGTTTCTAAATCCAGGGGGTCCTCTAACCAGCCAGTGACAGTGAAGGGCTCCGTGAAGGAATGCCATCCTGCATTTTTAAGTCTCCTCCTCATCTTCCTACCACTTAGTAAGTGCTGGACGGCGCCTGTGGAGCGAGGCTCGCGCCCCATGGCCCAGCTCCTGCCCGCTGTGTCGCCGTGTCCCGGCGGGGCAGGTAGGAGCCAGGGGGTCTGGGTGACCCCAATGCCGGCTCTGAAGACTTAGCGACGGCGGCGATCGGACAGCTCCAGCCGACTGTGGTGGCCGGTGGATGTCGGCCTGTTTATGAGTCAGAGGTCGTGAGCCGACCTGGCCTTGAAAGCAGAGAGAAACAGGACGCCGTGCAGAAGAGGGCACGGCAGGTGAGGGCAGGGGTGCGATGCTGGGGCGAGGTTGCCCGCGAGCCCAGGTCAAAGCCCCTCCGCAGGGAGCCCACCCAGCTCGCCACATTCATCCACCGCGGAGTTTCCATCCGCATGTCTCCCTGCAGCTCTGTGATCCCGCAGCATCACGGCAGGAAACTGCTCGCAGGATGGAAAGCTGGCGTGTGATCCAGTGGAAACCACCGTTTCCAGCGAGGGGAGGACGCGGTCACAAGAACATCGCAGGTTACAGCTGGGGGCGGCGGCTGCTCTGCGTTTCGCGGCCTGGACGGTGCACGAGCTCTGAAGCACGACGACCTGTGCTCCCAGCGCTGCTTCTGTCCAGCACAAGGCCGAGTTAACAGACAGACTCTGACAACAGGATTTGAGCTCTTTTCTCAAACTAAAACGCATTAAAACCGCCTGCACAGCACCCCGCCTCCAACGCGGACCAGCCGCCCGGCCGCGGCTTTTCCAGGGCGGTTGCAAGCGCCCCTGCTGACGCCAGAGCAGACACCCAGGTGACGCCCTGCGTGGCCACCTCGCTCCAGCCACGTCCACCGCCTCTTCTCCTCCGACCGTCTGCCAGGAGGAAATCACTCCACTGCACTGGGAGCCTGCGAATCCCAGAAAACAACCTTAAATCCACAAAAATAACTGAACTTCGCTTCTCCTGAGCCGCCCGGTTCCATTCTGATTTTTATTACAATGTCAACAAGAGTTTAATTTGTTTTAAAGTTTAGGTTCTTAAATCTGAGTGATAGAGGGTAGTTTACAGCTTGCTGGCAACAGCTACTGTGGAAAAAGAAGGAAAGTGCATATAAAGGCGATTCTCAGTTTGACGCCGTGAAAGCAAGGAGCCGTGCCAACAGCAGCAGACGGCAGGCCTTCCCCTCCGGACAGCGGCCCCGACACATGGCCACGGTCCGTGTCCCTCCCTGACCAATCTCGCCCAGGGACAGTAATTAAGAGGAAATGCCCTAAAGTCTCATTTCTCTCCCTAAACACTTGAGGATGCCAGCTGTCTTACCTGGGCTCCTCCCTAAAAACCGATTCCAGAGAAAACCCTTGAGGGGGAAGGAGGGTGATCCCCCCGCCCCTCACCGGGTGACTTTCTCATTCCCTAGACTTTGGTCCCCGAGCTGAGGAGACGCCGCGCGTGTCTGCACAGGACGCTCCGACCTCAAATGCAGTCAGAGGCGAGACGTCAGCTCCTGAGGCCTCTGCTGGGGCCCAGCTCCCATCTCTGCTGAAAGTGTCTGCAGAGACTCGAGACTAGCCGGCCAGCCAACCCGCCTTATGGAGAAAGGACGGGGCAGGCCTTAAAACGGGGCTGTCCCCGGAGCCCCTACCCTCGGCAGGGCAGCAGAGGGAGCCGTCGGGCCAGCGGTTCACAGCCGAGGCCCCCGCGTCTGCTGCCGACGCGCCCCGGCGGCATCTCCCCCTCTTCCCTCCCGCCAGGGCTCTGACGAGCCTGGGGGAATCACAGACGTTTCTAGCTGTCGCCCGGGGCTCTTCCAGGCACCCTTCCTGTGTATCTGAAATAACAGCAGCTGTGGGGCCTGATACGGCCGAGCTAGGGCAGCCTTCACCTTGTGGGGAGGGAGGACAGGCGGGGCCGATAAAGCCCCCCAGGCCCCGGCTGAGGACCGCCTCCAGCACTGTCTACCCCTGCTTCGGAACAAAAGAAAACTGGCCACCGGGTTCTGGGAGCGATAAGCATCCGCGTCCTTGGGGAGGGGGGGTGGGCCTGGCCCGCCAGCTTGGCTTATTGTCCCAGGACCAAGCCGTGATTAGTCGGGTCCCCCGGGCCTGATAAGGGCGGATGTTTTAAAAGGGGGAATAGACTTTCTTTGTTCTTTACTGTGTGGAAGAGTCCACATTATAATCTGGAAGGAAGGAAGAACGCTGTGTCAGAATTCAAACTGAAAAAGGTAAAGGGACTCAAGATTTTGTGTGCCCAGCCTACGTGAAGAACCCACGTCACCCGTGGTTGGCAAACGTCTGGGGTTGGTCCTGCATGCGGCCCACGTTTTGATAAAGAGAATCCTTAATTTAACTAAACAGTTAAGTAACGGAGAAGCACACGCATTTTTATTCCCTGAGAGAAGCTCTGCCATCAGCATTATGTTCGTGTCATATAAAAACAGAATTAGAATTTTCTCCCAACACTGCTGAAAGAGGGCTGCGCGTGTTCCACATACAGAGGGAAACATGCACGACACACACAAGCCTTCGCTTCAAAAGCACTTTTCTCCTTCTGTGTTTTAACAAAACTGTACTTAATGAACCTGCATAAGAGATCAGACCTAGAAACATCCCCAAGCCAGGCTGCTTGCTGCTTCTGGAGAGTTGCCTTTCTGGACATCTTCACACAAATGGAACCATAATACATGGTTTTTTGTGTGTGGCTTTTTGACTCAGTGTAATGTCTTCAAGGTTCATCCATGTCCTAGCATGACTCAGTACTTCATTCCTCCTTCTGGCTGAATAATACTCCATTGTATGGATGTATCACACTTTTTCTATTCCCTAGTTGCTGGACGTTTAGGTTGTTTCAAATGTTTGGATATTATACATAATGCTGCTAAGAACGTCTGTGCGCAAGTCTTTGTGTGCACATACATATGTGTTCATTTCTCTAGGGTAGATGCCTAAGCACAGACTTGTTGGGTCTTAGGGCAAACGTATGTTCAACTTTTAAGACACTGCCAAAGTGGCTGCACTGTTTTGTATCCCCACCAGTAATGTGTGAGGGTTCCAATTTCTCCACATCCTCTCCAAAATTCGCTATTGTCTCTGTTATTTTTTACAGCCACTCTAATAGGTATGAAATGGTATCTCATTGGCATTCCCTATGACTAATGATGTTGAGTATATTTTCATGTATTTATTAGCCATTCATATACCTTCTTTGGAGAAATGTCTATTTAAATCTTTTACCCAGTTTTTGACTAGGCTTTTTGTCTTATTACTGAGATATGTGTTCTTTGCATTTTCTAAATGTAAGCCCTTTATCATACGTTCATCTCGTATGTTGCTTGTCTTTTTTTGGGCATGCTGCATGGCTTTTGGGATTTTAGTTCCCTGACCAGGGGTAGAACCCAGGCCCTGGAAGTGAAAGCGCTGAATCCTAACTACTGGACTGCCAGGGAATTCCCTCGTCTTTCTTTTTCTTAATGGTATCCCTTGAAGCACAAAAATTTTGAATTTTGATGAGGTCTAATTTATCAATTTTTAAATGTTATGGACTGTGTTCTTGGTGTCATATCTAAAAAAATCTTCGCCTAATCCAAGGTCGCAAAGATTTTCTCATATGTTATCTCCTAAAAGTTTTATTGTTTTAGCTCTTACATTTAAGTCCATGATCAATTTTGAGTTAACTTTTTTGTGTAAGGTGAGAGGTAAGGGTCTAAGTTTACTTCTTCCAGTGTATCATTTAAATGCTTTTTTTGGTCTTGTTTTGTTTACTACATATATTCTTAACATTTTCTTAGTGGTTCCTCTAGAGATTACAATATACTTAATATCTATTTCAGATTAATACTTATTTCTAATAATATATAGAAACTCTGTCCCAATGTAGCTTCCTTCCCTACTCCTTCCTTTCTACTATTATTGTCATACAAATGACATTTTTATATAAGCCCATCAGCACAGTTTTGTAATTACTGTCTTATGTATTTTCTTTTAAATAAGTTAGGAGAAGAAAAGTTTTCTTAGAATGCTTATGTTGGTTTTTTTAATGATGTAATTATTTTTACCAGTGCTTTTTACTTCTTCATGTGGATGTGAGTTACTGTCAACCTGAAGGACTCCCTTTGGTACTTTCTGTAGGCCAGGTCTGACGGCAATACATTCTCTTATGGCATCTTTGCTTATTTCTCCTCTATTTTTAAGGCTAGTTTTGCTAGATAGAAACTTCTTGGTCACCAGTCTTTTTCTTTGAGCACTTTCGAGGATGCTGTCCCACTGCTTTCCAGCTTGCATGATTGCTAATGAGAAGTCAGCTGTTGATCTTTTTGAAGAGTCCACGTACTGTGCCTGATGACTTGGTTTTTTCTTGTGGCTTTTAGAACTGTCTCTTTTTCTCTGACTTTTCACAGTTTGGCTATGATGTGAATCTCTGAATTTATCCTACTTGGAATTTGTTGACCTTTTCGGATGTCTACAATGTTTTTCTTCCAACCTGGGAAGATTTTGACCATCATTTCTTCAAATACTTTTTCTACCCCTTTCTTCTCTCTTTCTGGGTTCTCATTATGCACACATTTGTATGCTCGATGGTGTTTCGCTTCTTCAATTTTCTTTAATCTTTTTACTTTCTATCCCTCAGACTGGAGAACCTATTGACTTTTCTTCAAGTCTGTTGATTCTTTTATTCTGTCAGCTCCAAAATGTTGTTCAGCCCTTCTAATGATTTTTCAATTTAGTTATTGTACATTTGAAGTCTAGAATTTCTACTTGGCTCTTTTAGAAGATGTATCATCTCCATTTGGTCAGACATAGTTGTCCCACTTTCCTTTAATTCTCTAAACACAGTTCCCTTTAGATCCCTGAGCATCTCTATGGTGGCTGATTTACTTTGCTACTAAGTCCAATACCTGAGCCCTCTCAGGGACACTGCCCACTGCATGCGGGTTGCTTCTTCCCCTGTGTATGGGACATATTTTTATGTTTCTTTGCACGTCTCATAACTTTTTGGTTGAAACCTGGACATTAGAGATAGTACACTGTAGCAACTCTGGAATCAGCTCCCTCCCCCACCTCCCCCATCCAGGATTTGCTGTTATTGCTGGATTCTTTTTTTCCCTTAGTTGTTGCTTATTTGATTAGTGACTTTCCTGGACTAATTCCATAGATTCTGTATCTCTGCAGTGCGTAGCTGCTAAGTTCTCTGTTCCACTTTTTTAAAAGAGTCTTGCTTTTATTTTTAAGCCTGGCTTCCTAGGGGTCACCCTCGGGTTAGCATTCTTCAAGGATCAGTCAGGTTTCTCTGAATGCCTTGAACCCTTAGGCCTCCCCGTTTTGTCGAGGAGATATGTGTGCAAAGGCCGCCTCTGACATGCCCTCAGTTCACAGTCAGCCTGGGCTTCACTCCTGCTCGTACAGTCGCGAGGTGAAGGAGCCACAGGTGAACGGCTGGGCCCTCTCCTTGCCCAGGTCTTCCTGAGCGTGCACACACCCACACGCATGTGTGCGGTCTTCCTGAGCGTGCACACACCCACACGCATGTGTGCGGTCTTCCTGAGCGTGCACACACCCACACGCATGTGTGCGGTCTTCCTGAGGGTGCACATATCCATGTGCACGTGTGCAGTCTTCCAGACCCCCAGGAGCATGTCAGGGCTTTTCAGAATCCCCTGTGGTCACCTGGTTTGGCCAGGCTCCTTTGCCCTAATTGAGATCGCAGCCTTGGGCAGCTCCAATGAGTGTGATCCCAGCCATCTGCTATTTTTTATGCTGCCCTGGGAACGAGGCTTTTCCAGGGAGCTTCATGACCAGTCAAAGGACTGACTGTGCTGTGGGGATGGGGTTTTTTAACAGAGCCCCAAAGAGGCCAATCTCCTTCACTGTCAGTGAAGCTGCTGGCTTTTCACGGCTACGCTCCATGGAGCTGGGGAGGGGGGACGGGAGTAGCCCCAAATTACACCACCACAGATCCCACGTTCGTTACCAAGGTCCAGTTTCCCTTGAATCAATGCTTTTCAGTTTTTTCTGCCTCTGGTTAATGTTCAGACTCTGGGATAATTGATCTGAAAGTTTCGTCAGTGTTTCTACTGCCTTTAGGGGGTGCTCTCTCACTGAGGTCCCCTCTCCACCAGTTTGGAAGGCCTGCCTCTCTTCCAGTCCTTCTTGGGTCATCAAAAGTGCCTCAGTTAATAACCAGAGATTCTCTGATGAAGAAAAAAATATACCACACTTCTCTTTGGCTTGCAAGGCCAATTCATACTTGAAAGCTAGACTTCTGAGCAGGAGTCTTTGCTCACTACATCTCTAGTGGGTTAAAAAAAAAAAAAGCTCAATAACACAGCTCAACCTTGAGAGCAGAGAGACAGTGTTGAAATCAGGGCTGGCGGATCAAGGTGGTGTCCCTGGTCCCATCACTCACCAGCTGTGTCCTGAGCAGGTCGAGTGACATTTCTCTCTAAGCTCCAGCCTCCGTCTTTGTCAGCTGGGGCTGAATCGGCAGTTTTGCCCACTCACAGGATTGTTGTGAGGCTGAATAGGTCAACAGAGACTATACGTAATAGTCACTCTGGAAGGAGCCGAAGGCCACACACAGGTGCTATTTTCGCCATGCGAGTTTTCTGTGTGCTGGCGATGATGTGTCAGGTTGGACTGGGAACGACGGTTACTCCAATACCAATTATCCACGTTCTTCTCTGCCTGGACGTGATGGACGGCTGTGCCAGGCGCTCTCTGTCCCTCAGGAATCCACATGAAGAGGGCACTCTTGTATCAGGGGCCACTTAGAAGTGCCACGCCACTGACCCTGTGTGTGGCACTCCAGGGCAGGGCCGCCACGTGCCTGGCTGCCCTCGTGAAAACACGGGCGTCCAGCAGAGGGAGTCGGAGCCCTCTGTGGCCCTGGTCACTGCTCTCCCCAAAGAGACGCCAAGCCCTGCTGGTCCATCGTCACCTGGGCTTTTGAATGTGCCTACTGTGCTTCTGGACACCTTTCCTTCTGGCTTCACGCTCTGGTGAACACAATACAGCCACGTGCTCTGCGCTGGCTCGCGGATCTGAGAGGATCTGTCAGGTGTGCTCATTCTTCAGCGAGAAAGCGCTTTGAAATGTATGGCATCACAGAGAGAAAACGCAGAGACCAGGCCAAGGTTGTGCAACCTGGTCTGAAACGGAGACGGAGCTGATTAAATCCCCCTGGAAAGATGCTCGCCTCTGCAGAAGTATTGCCACACCGGAAAACTGCGTCACAGTCCTGACGTGCTCACTTGCCAACACCCTCCCACCCTCAGAGCCTGCCCGAGACCGGAGACAACGCACCACGAGGCGCCCGAGTGGCCTGCACGCAGCCAGGTCCGACCACCAGCTTCCATCACCGGTGTTTCCGGCACCAAGTAGACCTAAGTGGTTCTAGTTCCACAAGACCTTTCTAGCTCTTCCCTCCGCTTTCTCCCCTCTTTCTTTCCCTCAAATTAATAACATCAAACAGCTCTCCCATCTACAGAGGAAATCAGCTAAGACCTAGGATTAAGGGAGAAGGTGAATATTAGCTGAAAGCAAACCACCAAATTCCCCTCCAAGCGCACAGAAAATAATTGGGCTGGAGAAGACTTGATTAGAAAGTCAAAGCAGTCCACGCTTCTAGCTAGCGTCTACATCCTGCAACTGAGAGGCGCCCCGAACCTCGGACACCTAAGCTGCAGTGTCATACGAGCTGCAGGAGACTCTCAAACGTCCTAGCCTAGCAAGCTGTGTCCCCGGGGCCAAATGCAGTGCCCTATTTATAGAGGCCCTGACTCAGCGGGCACCTCAGAGCAGCCCCTGCCTGCCCCTCCTCCTCCGCGAGGGGCAGGTCCTAACGGCTGCGGCCCTGCAGCGCGGCCGCAGCGGCAAGCACACACCTCGCGGGGCGCGGCAGCCGCGCAGGGCTCGAGCGCTGCCCGTGGCGGGTTCACAGTGGTCGCCCGCTCCCGCCACTCACTGGTTGTCGCTCGGGCCCACCTGGTCAGGGACGAGGAGGAGACTTGCGCCCAAGCCTGCACACCGGTCTGACCCACTTGGAGGCACGGCACCCCTGGAGCCTCAGCCCCGAGTCCCCGTGCACACGGACTCTGGCGCCCGGGAGGCACGCACCGCCGGGTGGGCAAAGCGGAAGTGAGCGGGCGGGGGCTCCGCTCCTCCGGGTGGCGGCTTCAGCCCGGGCCCCGGTGGACTCCACCTCGGGAGATACAGCCTGCAGATCACCACGCCACCGGCATCCGCCGCCTCCGGTGGCACCCCAGGGGCCCGGGCCTTAAGGACTGACCCTCAGGAACGGCGTGCACGGCTGAGTGCGTCCTCCCGCCCACCGGGTAGCAGCCCACGTCTGCAATGTTAACAAGCCCGTGCGTTTGACCTGCAAGGCAGGCTCTTTCCATCATCACTAGGAGCGGGGAAGGCCTCAGAGCCGGGCCCTGGGCCAGGTTAGTAAAACTTTCCATGAGGAAAGCTCCGTGTTCTCCCCCAGAGCAGCCCAGGCGCAGGAAAGAAGGGGGGACGCGGGGGGCGCGCAGCCAGACGCGGGGCAGACACGGCCCCGGCCGCCTGCTCCACCTGCTTGCTGTTCTAATGACATCTAGACTCGTGGAAACCCGAGAGCCCCTGCAGGGGACCGAGAGGGCCGACGGTGGCCGAGGCCGCGGGGCAGGCGGGGGGGCGACGCGGAGGGGCTGCTACGGAGGCAGGCAAGCCGACACCCCGGGAGCCGTCGCTTGGGTCGCAAAGGGGGATCCTCATGTCAGCAAAACAGGGCCCCTTCACATTAACGCTGGCTGGATGAACTCTGCGAGCTTCAGGGACGCTCACGATGACTTCCCAGCAGATGTACGCAAACGGCACACAGACTACCGTGCGCGTGTGTGTGAGCCGCCCACATCTACACGTGTGTCAGTCAAGGACAACGCATCAGCCGCAGAGGCGTGCTGCTGTGTGGTCGTGTAGCTCAGCTCTGCGAGGGGCAGGTCCCAAAAATCACACCAGGGGAATGGCTCGCGTGTGGCTTCTGTGACACACTTAACCTACATTCAAAATAAGTGAGGCCCATGAAGCTAATTTTTAAAAGAAAAGGTACCCCGCGGCACTGCCATGATTGAGAAGTCCGAACGGAGAGCCTAAATTTCACGACTATTGTTGAGCCAAAGAATAGATTATAATTGGAACTATTTATGGGCCAGACACTTTTGAAACAAAACCGAAGAGTAGAAACAACTAAAAAAAAAAGAAACCCTATTAACAAGTTGGGGTTCGAGGCGAGTCCTCGCGCACTTGAATTGCTCCTCGAGGTGAATGGAGACTTGGGACGTGCGTTAACCCTCCACATCTGGGGAGTCACTCCGCAGACAGAGCAGGTGGCTTGCCGCGTAAGGCACGGCTGCCTTTGCGATCTCTAAGTGATTCACTTACGTGCCCCAAATGCCCCAGGCTCTCTGGAGCTGGACATGATATCCTATTATTGCCTTTTTCATTCTACGTTCCTGGAAAGCAAAAAACCCAAATAAAAAACCAGAACACATGTGAAATAAGCTCTCACTCCTCACAGACGCCATTAGCATCACAAACAAGCCCGAGGAACCCCAATCGCCCCCTCACTCAGAGTGGTTGCACCCACGAAGCAAGTAAGGGCCAGAGTCACTGCAGCCTCGGCTCCTATCAGCCTCTGAACCCTGAGGGCGGGAGTGGTGAGGGGCGAGGATGTTACCTAACCTGTCACCTTGGGGTCGGGACGCGCAATGGCTCTGCGTGCCTGGAAGTGAGATGGGTTGAGTTCGCTGTGTGAGCCGTGGTGCACGGCTGGTCCCTCCTGCCCTGGCAGAACGGTGCCACGGCTCTCCAGGCAAAGCCCAGGCGAGAGCAGGTCGTACCCGCCAGCGCCCCCCGGGACCAGCAACCGCGTCCTGCTGAGACAAAGCCTGGGGAGGGGCCGCCATGCACAGCCTGAACCGCTCCCCTTCCTCCGCCCCCTGCGCCCCCCTCCTGGTCCTTGTTCCCTGGTCCCTGTCATCAGCCACCCCAACTACTCGCCTCTCCCTGGGTGTAAATGACAACGATGAAGTCTTTGCCTTTTAACGTCAAGGTCACTTAAAATCAGCATCTAGTTTTCTGATTTAGTTTTTCGCCCTCGTCTCCATCTTCTCTTCTCTGCACCTTCCTGGGCTGGGCTGCCAATTAAAACCCAGACATACAAGGGAAGTCGCGCGTGCCTTAGAGTGAGGCCGATGACCCCCTCTCCCCAGGCCCCCTTCCAAACCTTTCACAGGGGCCTGTTTTCTACATCAGGGATCGGCCCCGGCCGACCGGCTCCCTCTCCCACCCAGGCCTCGGGGGCGGCGCTCTGTACACACCCCCTCGAGGCACGCCATCCTCCGCCCCAGAACAAGCGGGAGTGCAGACATCGTCCCTCTTAACAAACTCACTTTCAAACCCCTCAACCACAAACGTTTACCGGTGGGACCGGCCAAGGATCAGGTCACTGGTGCCAACTCAAGGCGTCCAAGCTGTACAGGAACCTCGCGAGGCCCACACCCACCCCACGACACCGGCGTGCCCCTCCCACCATCCCCATCAGGAGGGACCAGTAAGAACCCGCCCCAGAGCCCCTCAGCATCTGGGTCGGGGAGGCTGGGGATTCAGGTCCCCACGCCCACGACGTGGGCCTTTATTCTGCACTAGGCGGTCTTTCGAGGACTCACGGGGGACTGACCTGTGTCTATATCACAGCTCCTGTGAGCGAGCGAGCGAGCGGGTTCCGGGTGGAGGAACCAAGGTGAACACGGAGATGTGGCCTCAAGGTCCCTCCAAGAGCCCCCGACACGCAGCTGACAGCTCCGGCCACCCTCTCACGAGGACAGACGTGCTTTCTGCTGCTTCCACTACAAGACTTCCAGCAAGAGCTGGGCCCCCTCTCTATGCTAAACGCCTGTGGATGCGGGGAGTCTTCAGCCGCTCAGACAGAGCAACAAACACTTGAGCTGCTTTCCTGAGCGGGGACGGATGCCTGACCGGAAGGTGTGTGGCTCCAACTCCAGGAGAGAAGCCCCACAGCCTTAGTTTTCGGCGGCCACTTCCAGGGCGGTTCCTCCAGCCTGTGTGCTCAGACCGACCCCGCGGGCCCGAGAGCCCCGCCGCAGGGAAGCCGGGCTCGTGCGAGGCCGCCCCCCAGCCACGCGGCGCGTGCACCCGAGGCCCCCCTCCACCTCGGGGGTCTCCCTCTGGGAAAGACCGCTCGGGGGGGACGCTGGGTGCAGCGTCCACGCAGAGGATGTCCACCCACAGGGACGTGTCGGGGCCACTCTGCACGGGGCCAGGGCAGCGTTTACTCTTTGCCGCTCAGGGCTCCACCCTGGCGTGGCTTTAACTGGGGACGAGCAAGGTGGCACCGAAACACCACGCATGGGGGTGGTGTGAAGATACACGCACATTCGCGGACACGCGTTCACCGCTTTCTGGGGAAGCCTCACACCGTGACCCCAATCCTGACCAAGGAAACCGACGTCACTTTGCTCTCGTGGCCAAAACCGAAAGGCTGCGTTGACAGCTGGCCCGCGGGATGGACACGGAGTAGAAACCAGGGCCCACAAGGATCCTTTTGGGACAGAGTCCCTGGAGCTGCTGTCCCAGGAGTGGCCACAGGTGCCCCTGGGCCCCCCCCCGCTCGCCACCCCACCTGATGCTCATGTGCAGGTGGGCCTGGAGCACGGGGGCCTTCCTGCTGGTGAAACCCCGGCTGCAGCCCCCAGCCCAGCAACAGGGCTGGACCCCGTCAGCTTGGCGACCCCAGGCCTCAGGGTCTCCCAGGTCCCTGTCTGCTCGGGGGGCAGTGGGGCCCCTCCCAGTGCCTCCCCTGCTCTTTCCTGACGCAAGGCCACGTGCTTTCAGCATTCTTCTTCTTCTGTAAGTGCCCACCCTCAAAGCAGGCGACCCCTTTGCAGGGTGTGCTGGTAGGATCCTAGAGAGGCCAGGGTCCCTCCCTCCCACCCACCCACCCTCAGAAGTGCTTTCAGAGGCAACGCCCGGAGTTCAGGGGCTCTTCCCTTGACGACCACGTTCTGGGCCCTCGGCAACTTTAGGGGGTTGATCATGGCCCAGGAGGTGCCGGGTTCACCTAACCAGACCCCTGCGCTCACGATGGGACCGGGACGGCGGTCAGGACGGAAGGAGGCCCTGCTCCCCACCTCGCTCACCCCGGTGCCTGCAGCGTGAGCAGACACCGCCTTTGACCCCAGGGTCCAGCCGAGGCAGGCCCCTGCGTCTGAGGCTGGATGCTGGCCCTCACGTCTGCTTTGCGTCAGCAAGTTCCGCCGTGGTCCTGCTGGAGTCTGGGCGGGGGTCGCAGAAGGCACCCGCCTCCCTCCTCCAGGTCCTGCCCAGCCTCACAGCTTTCGGGTGAAAGCCTTGGGCCCCCGTCCCCCATGGGCTCTCCCGGCCCTCCACCCGCCGACGGCACTTGTCTGCCCGCTGTTTTCAGGGCACACGTGTGGTCCCGGGGCCCCTCAGGCAGAGGTTCTGAGACCAGCCCAGTGCGGCTTCCTCTGCGGGACGGGTTCTCTCTGCCTTGTTCCAGGCTGGCTTTGGGCGCCCACACAGACGGACAATCCACGCGGGGCCCACGAGAGCACTGGGTGACCTCTCACCCACCAGATCACAGGGCCCCCGGCACCTTTTCCCAAAGGAAAGAGAAAAACATCTTCCGACGAGGTGCCTTCTGTTCTCATTTTATAGGAAGACCTTGGGGCTCAGATTTTCACACGAATTAGCCTGACTGCGGGTGTCTCGAGGACGCTTCGTTTCCAAATCACCCTGAACGCATCTCCGTGGAGTCCGGGTGCCGTGCGGGGACCTAAGCCCCGGTCCAGGGAGCCACCGACTCCTCACCGTGTGATCACCGAGCTTCCAACAAGCCCGTCGCGTGCTTAAAGTGTTCTCACGAGCTGAACAGGGTGCAAGTCGCTCACTTTTAGCTGCGCGAATACGTAAAAGCGGTTCACGCGACTAGAGAAGCGGTTCGGACACTAGGAGTCAAGAAGCTGGAGCCGCGACCGAGCCCAGGGCGGCCTCCCCTCCTCACAGGACACGTCAGCTCCCGGGGGCGCCATGCTCCACGCGGCCAGGGCCGGCACACCCGGGCGCCCCGAGCTCTCCCCGTGCCGCCCCGCGGACAGTGGACCCGAGGGTCGACAGCCACGGGCCCCCACCGGGCAGAGCGGCGCGACCCGCTGGCTGGCGGCAACACTGCCCCGCCAGGGGCCACCGAGGGCGGCAGGAGCGTCCCGCAGGACACACACCAGGCGCGCCCCAGCTGGGCGGCGGTGCACGCGCCCCTCCTGCCGCAGCGGACCCACGGCGCCGGGCTGGCCGCGCGCCCGCCCGCGAGCACTTACCGTCGTCCAGGTCCAGCGGGTCCAGGTCCTGAGGCTCTCGCTTGACCGTTACGGGAAGGGGGGCCAGACTATGATTACTGTCCTCACGCACCTCGGGCGCTGGCAGGGGCCGGGCGGCTGCAGGCTCGCTGCTCGGAACCTCGGACGGCTGGCGCTGCTGGTGGCCCGTCCCGGGGGGGCGCGCGGGGCCGCAGGGCTGCAGGCGGGTCGGCTCTTGGGTCCCCGGCGGCAGCGGAGAGGAGGGACTGTGGGGACAGAGCGCTGGCCGGCACCCCGGGGAGCAGCTACCACTTGACGGCGGACTCACCTGTGGCTGCAGCGGGGCGGGGGGCGGCGGCTGGGGGGGCCCGGGAGGCACGCCCGCGGGTCTCGGCGCCTCCTGGCCGGCGAGGACCCCGCCGACTGGCCGCGGAAGTCCGAGGGGGCCGTGGCCCGGGCCGGCCGCGGCCGGGCCGTAGGGGGCGCAGGAGAGGTCGTGGAGCTCGGGGCTGGCGCTGCTCTGTGGACGGGGCGGGAAGCCGGGCACGAGGCAGGAGCCCGGGTCAGGCGGCAGGGCGAGCGGCTGGCCGTAGCAGGGCTTGGGGAGCGGGCTCAGGCCCTGGCTCATTGGTCCACAGGTGAGGGCAGGCTCGTAATCATCGCTGGGCTCCGTTTTTATGATTGGAACTGTGAGGAGGAAAAAAAAGTTAAGTAAACACGAGCTGCAGATGGGAGCCGCGGGGCGGGCCTGTGGCTAGGATACCCTCGGAAAACAAACAGCGCTTTGACTGAGTCCCTGTGTGTCTCCTGCCTGGCTCTCCCACCCAATTAAAAAGCGGGTGTGAGTCATCGGCTCCAGAAAGCTGCAGCTGGTTCTCATACCGAGAGCGCTGTTTTCCTTGGAATCTCCCCCAGCACTAATGTGCTATAAAAATCCATTCGCAAACTGCAGGAGAAGCCTTGGACCCAAGGGCCCGTGGATTTGTAGTAATCAAAGGGAAATTTTTAACTTGGACGTACTACTGCATTTCTGCTGCTACTGACGCCCTATCTGATAAATGTCTGACACTTGGTGCACTTGAACAGTAAGATGGCGTTTGGAAGTCAGTAAAAATCTGACAGAAAAGATAAGTGTCCATTCGCTGTAGGAGAGAAGCCTTCAGCCACTCGACAAGGAAAACAGTTCCACACGAACAAATACGCCATCCCTCCCTCCTGCTGCTTCGTTTCCACTGGAAACAACACACAACCAGCGATCACGCAGCTCCTGGGGCAGAGCCGGAAGCCCCCAAACTGCTTCCAGACCACTCCCCTGGCCACCCCTCGCTAGGAAGCCGGTGGTGCAGAGAACCAGGCTGGGAGGAGGGCATGATGGGGGCGGGAGGGTCCCTTTCACTCCCCTCCAGGCCGTGGGCCAGACCAGGCGCCGAGAGGGTCGGGGAGAAGGTGAGCAGATGTGCCGCGGGGTCTGCACAGGGGCTTGGGCTCCACCTCGACCACAGCCCCACTCCCGCCCTTGCTTACTTCCTGCGACCCCTTTTCTCATTGGTTCCTGCCTCTTACACCAGTTAACAGGAGACATCCCGGTGGTCAAATTATCCTGAGAGTGAGTGGTAAGAGCGCACTTAAATTCGTAACAGATGCCCAGCGCTGCCGCAGCAAACGCAGGATGGATAATGAGCTGTCATCAGAGCCCTCCTAATCGTGTTTTCACCTCTCCGTGTGTGTGCTGCTGGATTCCTGGCGGCAGGGGCAGCCATACGGAGGGAACGCCCCTCGCCAGCCCAGCCTCCTCCTTAAGTAAAGGAAGATTCTCTCCCGCACGTAGCTTTGCTTTAACAGAGGTCTCAAGCCAGCAAGGACGCACACATCTCTTCTGTAACAGCCGGGCCCCTGCGAATCCACAGCAGCCGTGACGAGGAAGACGGCCTCTTGCGAAGCCCGTCCACAGGGGCACCCGGGCAGCACGGAGCCACGTGGCGGGGACCCAGGTGACACTCCAGACCCACGGATGCAGGAGCACGTAACTCCGCTCAGCATCTCCAGGCCCTGGGCTTTCAACTCAGGATTCCCAGAGAAGCTGTTTCCTTTAGTTTTGCTCTCACTGTGCCAACCTCCCAGCCCCTGCTCCCGTTCTTCCCGGCTCTGACGTGTCTGCACACTGGGCAGGGAGGCGCCCGGTCCCCGGGGGGTGCTGACAGCCGGAAGGCGGGGAGGAAACACGTGGGTGATGGTCATCGCGGGGCCGCCGCGGGAAGTATCCCCGCCACCCGCAGCCCGGGCCACGGTCGGGCCCTCGTTGTCCCTGAAGTCACGTCGGGCCGAGAGCTGCGAGGCCCTGGGCCTGCGCCGTAGGACGCGGCGCCTCGGACGCCCAGAGCCCGGTGTGCCCAGCATTCTTGGACAGGACGCAGCCAGCACGGCGGGTGCGGGCAGCGCAGGCGGGGGCGGGCGGGCCCGCGGAGGGCGCACGGCGCGTCCTCGGCCCGGGTGCTCCGTCGGGGCTGTGGGTTGGCTCTCATCAGCCAGGCCGACCACCCACAGGGCCCGCCCCGGTGCCCACTCTCGGTCCTTTGCTGGGGACGGGACCGCTCCGCCCCTCTCTGTCACAGCCAGCCAGGGCTCCGCGCGAGGGGCTCTGGCCCCGCAGGACTCGAGTCCAGGGAAAGCGCCACTGGCTGCCGGCAGGACACCGCGAAGGGCCGCCGTCCGCCGTCCTCAGGTGGCACCGACCTGCGTGTGGCTCACACGCTGGGGAGACGCCCGCAGGTCCCGGCAGCAGCCGTGTGCGTCTCCCGTGGCTCCGAGGGCTTCCTCCGCAGCGAGGGGATCAAGACTCCCCACGTGAACGCGCCTGATGCAGGGGCCGCAGGCCCCAGGGGAGGCGTCGGCACTTGGTACAGGGGCTGCTCACAGCCTAGGCCGGGCCCCCAGATTCGGCGTGCCTGTGGCCCCGTGTCCCAGCGCAAGTGCAGAAGCACCTGTGGCTTCGTCAGGGGGCCCCTCAGGACCTAAGGGTCCCTCCCCTCCCAATCCGCATGCCCGTGGCAGCAGCTTCTGTAGCCTGGGGTTTCTTTTTTCAAAATTAATTAATTAATTAATTAAATTATTTATTGCCGCGTTGGGTCTTCGTTGCTGCGTGTGGGCTTTCTCTAGTTGCGGCGAGCAGGGGCTACGCTCCCTTGCAGCATGTGGGCTTCTCATTGCGGTGGCTTCTCTTGTTGCGGAGCACAGGCTCTAGGCATGTGGGCTTCGGTAGTTGTGGCACGTGGGCTCAGTAGTCGTGGCTCACGGGCTCTAGAACGCAGGCTCAGTAATTGTGGCTCATGGGCTTAGTTGCTCCGAGGCATGTGGGATCTTCCAGGACCAGGAACCCGTGTCCCCTGCATTGGCAGGCGGATTCTTAACCACTGCGCCACCAGGGAAGTCCCAGCCTGGGGTTTCTGCCGCGAGCACCTACCGGCTGGGGTCCCCGCGTGGAAGCCCACCTCAAGGAGGGGCCTCTGCTGGGTCCAAGCTCCGTGTGCACCCCGACACGGGCTCCTGCCCCGAGCTGGGCATCCCAGGGAGGCGGGTGGGGGTAGGGGAGTGGCCTGGGGCAGCCTTGACACAGATGCATGCAAGATGTTCTCTCGCATGCAAGAGAACATGTGATGTGCCGCGCCCGCTTCCCGCTACAGTGCCCAGGGTGTGAAGGTGGCCGTCAGCTCCAGCACAGGCAAGACGGCCTCTCCCAGGAGCAGGCGGCCCTGCCTCTGGTCCTACAGCCTCAGGCTCCAGGACGGGCTCTGCAGACGGCACTGCGGGGCTGGGGGCAGCCTCCAACCAGAATCATCCAGAAACGGCCAGTGGGCACAGCTGTCACTAAAAACAGCCCCGACAAACCCATATGACCCCGGTGGGGGGGGGAGGGGGTGGATTCGAAAGCTGCTCGTGTGGCCTGTGGCGTCCAGAACGGCAAGGGTTAAATTCTGCATCAGCGCGCTGAGGCTCAGAGTTCTCGACCTTAAGGAAATACGTGTCTAGCAGGTTAAGTTAAAGCCCTGCTGGGCGTCTCTCTCCTGCACTGGATTTCCAGCCAGGCACGAGGGCCAGCTCGCCCCTTTCGTCCAGGGTCCCCCGAGCTCTTTAAAAACCCTCACCCTGTCTGCTCTGCCGGCTTTGGAGGTGCAGCCGGGAAAAGGCCGCGGGCCTGATTTACATGCCACGCGGCCGGCCCAGGCCCTGCGAGCCCGGGGGCTGGCGGAGGGCAGGAGCGATCTGGCATCTGTGCCGCTGGCCGCTTCAATGTCTGTGGTTTACGACCTGTTTAAAGCTGCCCGGTGGCACCCGCGTTAACCCCTCTTCACCCTGGGGGTCTTTCTGGGAAAGTCTCAGCAAGATGATCTTGAGGGGCCTCTGTGGGCCCGACCTGGCCGAGGGCGCGAGGTGAGGGTTCAGGAAATGCATCACCTTTCCATGGCGTCGGGACCCACCGGATTCTTCCCACGGTAGGGTGGAGACGCGACCCAGGCAGGACCCCTCCCCACCCCAGCCTCCGGGCCTTCGCGGGCGCACGAGTCCTTGGTGACCTGGCCGAGCTGGGCCTCCTTGCTCAGCTCAGACGCCCTCCCCTGCATTTGCAGCCTCTCCGCACCCGGGCGGTGAGCCGATCCCACCTCTGGAGGCCCCAGCACGAGGCCACCACTACGGGCTCCCTTTGGGCACAGACTCCTGTGCACTTAACGGAGACAATCCCCACCCTGCCTGCCCTGGGGGCTCCGCACAGCCCAGGGACGGTGACCAGGACAGAGACCCCAGGGCCTCAGCGCCAGGTGGGGGCAGCTCCAGGCAGACGTGGAGCAGACGCGGGGCCCGGGGCACGCGCGCCCGCTACCCCCAGGGCACCTACGGAGTCTAAACGCACCGAAAGCAGAGGGTGACTCCCGCCTCCTCTGGGGAAGAAGGGGACCTGCCCGGCCGTGGGCCCGCCTGCTGGCCACCCAGTGGGATCGGGGAGGCCCAGGCAGGTCCGGCCGCCTTTCCGGATCCCCCACCAGACCCGCGCCTCCTCGGGGTGGACGCTCTCCAGGTCCTCGCGGTTCGCAGAGGCGGCCGCACTGCCGTGTCACTCACGTGGCCAAGCAGCAAGTGTGAACCTTGCTCTGTCCGCAGCACGCGGGGTGGACACACGGCCCCCCAGGCACAGCTGCCCCACCCCATCCGCACGCCCTCCCGACGCCTCTCAGCTCGCATCCATCCGTGGAAAGCGGTGCCCACGTCCATACCCTGCCCTTCGCCCGGGGGTTCAGTGGATTTTGCAAATGGCTACCCGTGACTGATTCACTGGAAGATCAGACAAAGGCAGCAGAGGCCCTCGGCCCACGGCCACTCGGCCCTGGGCCAGCACCAGGACCTGGGGCAGAACTGAGGCCTGGGGTCCTCGACTCGGCTTGACCCCCAGGATCCCAGGTGGACGGAGAAGCCAGTGGGCAGTGTGACACGACCCCTGCCGGGGAGTGGGGCTCACACCCTGGCCTGCCGGCCGTTACACAGAACGACGCTGTCTCTCTTGAATCGCGTGACCACCTTCCCACCGTCCCCGGGCAGACAGGTGGAGCCCGGCAGCCGTCTCGGGCCCCCCTCACACCTGTGCGCCTGGGGCTCACGCCCAGACCAGGACCCTCACGCAACGAAGGAGGGGCTGGGTGTCCCCCACCACCTGAAGAGCAAGGCCCCGTGGTCCGACCACGGGACGCCCGTGCTCTGACCCAGGGGAGGCCGAGGCCGGCTGCTTGGCAGCTGCTGGGGAGACATTTGGGCCTCGGCCCTCTGGAGTACCAGCACCACGGGAACCCAGCTGTCTTATTCAGAGAACTTTACGCGCCTGTGACAGACCGCGCTCCTCTGTGAGTCCCCGGAGCTCAGGGTTTTACACACAGTCGCATCCCCGGCACTTCGCACGGCGTCCAGACGCAGGCGAATGAAGAATAAAGGCAAAACGGACGCAGAAAAGCAGGCCAACCCGACGCTGCACCAAGAGAAAAGCAGGCACTCCTACACGCACAGCCAGTCTCCCGCACGCACGGACGGACACACAGACGTGGCCACACCTGGGACGAGGGCGAACGTCTGCACTGCTCCCAGGTGGATGGACTCAGAGCCCCGGCAGGCACCCGCCGGCTGTGCGGCCCTGGGGCTGATCCCGTGACCCCAGGCCTCGGTTTTCCAGCCGTAACACAGACGTGACGGCCACCTAAGAGGCGGTGAGGGACCCGACGTGGCATGAGCCGTAAGGGCAGCGGCACCGAGCCTCCCCCGCACGGGGACAGCGGTGCAGGGCCCTCCCTCTTCCCAACCCGCTGGCACAGGGAGCAGCGGGGCCAGGGGTCAGGCCTGGGGCCACAGCCCAGCTCTTTGGCCTCGGACAGGCCAGGGATGCTGCCGCCGACTGAACTGCCCCCCAGACGCGGGGGCTGAAGCCCTGACTCCAGGGTGACTGTGCTTGGAAATGGGCCATTAGGAAAGGAGTCGGGTTCAGCGAGGCTGGAGGGGCCCTGATGCCGTAGGGCTGTGGTCTTAAGAGGGGGAGAGGGCCTCGCTGTACATGGGGGACATGGCGAGAAGGGGGTGTCTGTGAGCCAGGAAGGGCCCCCGGACCCGGCGCTGCTTCCAGAAGCCTCTAGATTGTGAGTGCGCATCTCTGACCGGAGGCGCCCCGGACCTGCAGACACGTCTGGTGACATCACGGGCGCTGCGCGACCCGCAGGCGAGGACTCCTCCTGTGACGCCCCCCGCCCCTCCCACCAAGGCCTCGGCGGTTCGGCTCCGGCCACCGCCCTGTGCAGAAGAGGTTGTTCTGAGCCCCGGAGAACGAAGCTCAGACTGTCTTCCGTTTGTACGCGGCATTCGAGTAACAAATTGGATACTCGAACTGTTTGTTTGTGTTTGACACAAACACCAGCAGGGTAGCTTCAGGGCACGACTTTTCTGAGGCAGGAAACGTGGTGACAGGAGCCACCTGCACCGCCGGCCCTCAGCAAGCGGGCCCCTACGTGCGCGTCCAGGGCCGAGAGGGGACTGGGGGGCGGACGGACCAGTGGGCGAGGGGACTCGCAGACCCCACCGCTGCGTGGCGGCAGGGACCGCGTTTCTCCCTCTGGGGACAAGCCGCGTCCCCCCTGCACGGCACAGCCAGCACTCGCGCCAGGCCCTCGGGACAAGGCTCCGGGCTCATGGCGGGAACCTCCCGACCCAGACACCACAGCCTCTGCCGAGACCCCAGCTCCGCGGTGGCGGCAGTGCCCGCCAAGCCCGACGGGGTGGCCTGTCCTCTCTCGGGTCCTCCCGGCCTTTCTGGGCGTGCTGCCTGGCAGCCTCTGCGGGAGCGTCGAGTGGACACCGAGAGACAGTGACCGAGGGCGCCCGGACGGCGAGCGATGGGCCGGCTTCACGGCTCTATCGCGGGCAGTCGGGGTGTGAGCGGGTGAGGTGGCCTCGCCGTCTGTGGCGCCAGCCCCGTGGCTCCAGCGCCCTTACCCAGGGCTCCGACTCCCCGCAGTTAGGCTGACAGCGGCCTTCAGGCAAAACAGAGCACATGAGCTGACAAACGCGTCGCTCGGACTTCACCCACTGTTGCCAGCACTGCATCTGAAGGGAACGGGATTCACCCTCCTGTGGTCTGACCCAAGCAGCTGCGCACCGAGGGCTGTGACTTGGTGGGGGGCCGTGCTGGGGTAACCCCCGTGCCGAGCGCTGTCGTGGGCAAGCCCCGGTCCCCAGGGGAAGGGGTCACCAGGTCTTCCCTTCGCAAGGCTGTGCTCAGACATCTTGGGGCTCCGGCCTCACTCCCGACTCACGTTGCCTTTGCAGTCGGTGGCCCGTGGCCCTCAGGTATCTGAACAAAACCACCCTCCCCCTCGCCGTTCCGCCGCGTGTGACGGTTTCAGTGGGGGAGCCTTGGGTGTGGCCACGCTGGCCTCCTGGCCCCGGACCCCCCGCGGAAAGGGCACCCGCCTTCTTTCCCAGCAGTTCAGGCCCCACGATTCACCCCCCTCATCCTCCTCTGTTCCAAGCTCAACCCCCTCCCTGCGGATTCAAGGCTGGGTCGGGGGCCTCAGGCCGGTGTCAGCCAAGACGGTCGACAGCGTTGACCCCATGGCGGCCTTTAGAGGGGAAGCCCCCTCCCCTTCACACGCCGGGGCTCTCCTGCCACCGGGTCTGGACAGCTCACGGCGAGGCCAGCAGCGTGCAGACCAGACGCACCGTGAGGAGCTCAGGCCCGCGGAGAGCGCTGCGGGGAAGGGCAGCTTCCAAACCCTCCCCACGGGCCACAGCCCGGCCCTGACTCGTCCCTCCCGGGGGGCCCGGTGGGGGGCAGCCACTTCCCTGCCTCTCTGTGGCGGCAGGTTTAACGTGGAAAGAAATGAAAACATCGGTCCCTCGTTCTCCTGCTGGAACAGCGAGAGCGCCCATAAAACTGGGAATTTACTAACAGCAGCCTCCGGGACGTGGGAGTTCCCAGGAGAAGGCGCGTCACAGCGCCTGCACGAGCCCGACGTGCACAGCCGTGCACCGTCCCCCGCCAACGCACGCTCACCGCCACGCGGCCGCCACGCCGCTGAGCCGACTCGGGAAGGTTCCAGAAGGCCCACGGGCAGCGGTCATGCCACCAGCCACAGCGGGTGCCCCGTCCCAGCTCCCGCCGGCCTGCACCGGGCCCCACCCGGCTCCCCTCAGCCTTCAGGCCCAGGCTTGACACCCCCGGGCCACCTGGAACGTTCCAGCCCTCCACACGCATGGGTGGAAACGTCAGCACAGCCTGCTCTGCGGGGAGGCTGGCAGGTCCTCTGAGACGAGGTCAGGCTCAGCCCGGGGCCCAGGTGCGGGCAGCGGCCGGTCTGCACCCTCACCTGCGCCTCCCCCGTTCCTGCCAGGAGAAGGAGATGAGAAAACTCGGCCGCACAGGGCCCTTTAGGGAGCAGGACAGGGACCGCGTGGGGGACGCTATCCTCAGAAGCCTGGCCTCAGCGGGCTCTGAACGCAGCTGCTCCGAGCAGGCGCCACGTGCCGTACACACACGCAAACACACACGCGTGTGCGTCTGAGGATCGGAGGCACGGCCCCCTGCGGTCAAAGCCACAGAGATGCAGCTGTGGCACGTGGCGAGATGGGGACGTGGCCCATTTCCTTCCGAAGCGCAGGACGGGGCGGGAACCTGGGGGCCCGGGCCCTGGGGAGGAGCCGCCTGGGTGCGCTCGCGGCCGCTCCGCTCGTGGCGGCTGCTCCCGGCTTCGCTGCTCCGCCTTCCAGACCCCCTCGGCCGCGGAGGCTCGGGAAGGAGCTGGGGCGCCTTCCACAGTCACTGCCGGGCGCGCACACTGACGCCGGGAAGGTCAGTACTTCGGGACGCGATGTCAATTCCACGAGCTCGGGAAGAAAGAGCCAGACGCTCAGTGGAAAAGGTCAACCCAGAGCTCGCAGTGAGGCCGTGGCCGCAGGGCTGACCAGCTGAGCTGAGTGGCCGCCTGTCCGTGAGTCCGGCCGCCAGGCCCGGCCGCCCTGCCGAGCTGGACCCGGCACGCGGGGGGCCCTCGGGGCCAGCCCCTCCGCCGTTGGCAGAGGCCACGCGGGCGCCTGCGTGTCCCCAGGGCCTCCTTGGCTGACCCTGGTGAAGCTCCAGGACCCTCACCCTGAGCAACAGGTGGGCAGGGGCCCCGGTGCCACCGCAGGCACTCCTGGGAACCAGCTAGAAACATCTCAGGGGAAGAGACAGACCCTCCAGACCCAAGGATCTGTCATGACTGACTTCCTCATTTTAGGAACAGGCTGACTTTGGCCCATGACTCTGAAGTCATTAGCTGGGATTCCCCCCTAGTGTGTGAGCTGCCGCCCCTGCCTGCTCGTCCCGGGGTCACTGGGCAGCGTCGGAAACGGGAGCCCTGGGGACACGGCCGAGGTGGACGCCGCCTTCCCCCCGAACCCAGGGGCCGCTCCCCGCAGAGCAGGCTGCTTTCCGTCTTTAACCGGGGCTGTTTCCCCGGGGTCTCGGCCTCGTGACAGGTACCAGGGCCCCTCAGCTCACAGTCAGAGCTGGAGAGAGCGGACGCTTTCTTTCAGGAGACTGCGGTTAAACCCAGACAGCGACAAACAAGAAACTGAGGAAAGCCTCCCTGGCTGCACGTGGATGGGTCCGTGGCCTCTCCTGCAACTGCCCGGGTGTCTGCTCTGCTCTGCCCTTGACCTTCCCGCCAGGAACCCCCGCTCCACACACTCTGCTCGCTCAGGGCGTCCTACACGCACCTGGAGGCTCTCCCCCAAACACGGCCCCCAGAGACGGGAGGGGCCCAAGCGGCCCAGGCCCCGCGCAGACCCGCAGCCGGGCTTCCTTCCAGTTTGAACAACGGACACTAACTTGATGTGTCAGATGGCGGGCGACGGGGTGGTAGGCTTCGGAGGGTAAGGACAGGCTGAGACCTGACGTGGGAAGGAGGTGACAGAGGTGGCCCGGCCCACCTGGCCCCTAACCGACACCACCTGCTCAGCCATGTGAAGACTCAGCCCAAAGCTCCAGGGGGCAGAAGCGACCGCGAGAAAAAACACCAAACCTAAAACTGGAAGCTCGAGTTCTGGTCTTTCACTGGTCCATTTATTTTTTAAAAAAGAAAAGCACAAAAGGACGGTCCCCACGATCCGGGCACGGAGTCAGGGCCGGCTGGGGTCCCTGCTCCCAGGGAGCTCACAGCCCCAGGGGGCACGGCCACCCAGGAAGGCAGGGCAGGGCTGGGGCTCTTGGGTGTGGGTTCCACGGACCCCTCGACCCCCTGGGGATGGGGCAAATTTCCAGGAGAGAAGTGAAGGGAGACCAGGGCCTGATGAAAGCAGCACAGGCCACAGAGAGCCAGCCAGCCATGCTCCGGATGGATGGGTGGACGGACGGACTGGTCTGTGGGTGGGGCTGGGTCACCAGCTCAAGGGACCGGGGGGTCCGGCTGACGGTCCACAGAGCATGAGTAATGGGTGTGCTGGGCCGACATGGGGGTGACGGGGTGCGGAGCAGGGGGCAGGTCAGCCCCTGGTGGGAGGCAGCCTGCAGGACTGAACGGCAGCTGTAGGGTTAGGGGGAGATGGTGGCCCCTCGGCAGCCCTGGCCCAGCATCTCAGTGACGTGTCTTTGGCGGCCTCGCTACCCCACCTGAGAGGGGGGCCCGGTTTGCGTGCAGACCCCCTCCCTCTGACTGGGGGCGTCTGTGTTAAGTGGGAGGTGAACTTGGAGCAGGAACTGCAGGAAACGACGTTCGAGCTGATTTCTAAACTGCTTTAGAAAGTAATTTTTCTTTATAAGCCCAGGTTTTCTTTAACGCATTCAATTTTTAGTCAACCATGCTTGAATTTTAATTAGGACACGATCATTACGTTTTCAAACAAAGACTGAGGATTTTCTGCTGTAAGGAATGTAGCGCCATATCCAAGAACAGGCAGGATTAGTGAGGAGTGCGCAGGGCCCATCACAGAAGCCCCAGAGGGGCCCCAGAGCAGGAGGGCAAAGACGCTCCCCACAAACGGCCCAACGGCAACACGCACTCCTGCAGGCCTGTTCACGTACACGCTCGTGACGTGATGACCGCAAGACCACGTTATTCAACACGGGAGAGGCGTGGCTAGTGTTTGCCCGAAAAGCAGGTGATGCTGTTTGCTATCCCCCGGGTTTTCCAGGGCTTTCTATCACCTCGCCTATCGTACGTGACGTTTCACACTAGGAGAAGAGCGAAGCCTTCAAAAACATCTTGATTTTACTGAGAAGGTGACACGGCTGCTTTTGCAGCTAGTCCTAGTGCATGGTTTCCCGCCTAGATTATACGGATCTCAAGTTTTTGAAACAGAAGTCACAGGATAACAAGACTGTTGGCACAGCTGTGCCTACATGACACAACCGAGTCAGGAGCGGCCCTCTCTGGACACACACCCTGCCGGCCTGGAGGAGGGTGGCGGGGGCCCCGGGCGCCAGGCCTCGGGTCTGAGCAGCGCCGGGAAACCACTTTCTACTAGTTCAGGGGCGAAACAACACACGATGCTGTTCTCCTTCAGAAAACAGCCTGAAAGGTGGAGAAGGTAAACAGGTCTTTTTCAGGCCAAGACACCATCCTCAAAGTGTGTGAGCGGACAGTCTGAACGAGGTGCTTTTTGGTCGAGTAAAGGGTGTTTGGGAGTGAAAGCCTCCTGGTCACCGGAGATGCAATTATCCAACCAAGAGTTTTCTGTGGGACGTTAGCTCGAGGACAGAAATCATTACTGTTAGTTAATGATCACACCAACCACCAGCCTTCAGGCTTCATACAAGGGTTTATTTCTAAAGGCACCTGTAAAATCATTGTAACTATTTGCTTCTCCACCTTAAACATCTCTAGAATTTAAGCTCCCACCAAGGCCACCTCAGCTTCTGCGTACAGAAGAGCTGCACCTTCTCTCCCCCTTGGCGGTTGTATATCTGCAAGCAGCAGGCAAAATGATCGGTAATTATCCCCCAAAGCAGCCCCCAGCCCCAAGAGTAATAAAGGAAAGTACACTGAAAGCTTCACGTTTCTCCGGAAGGAACCGATGCCGCGATCTTGCTAACAGGATGGTAACAGCTCGGGCGTGCAGCGCGACCACACCGTTTGCAACCACCACATGTCAGGGTTCCTGATTTTCTTTTAGGAAAAGCACCCCATGGGTTCGTTCGCAGCGCTTAAGGTTAGAAAGAGAGCGTTACCATTGGCGGGCAGGTAGGTGAAGTGCTGGTACTGGCTCCTCTTTCTCTTCCCGTTGCAGACGTAGAAGTTGACCTGGATGGGGCTGGTGATCCTCTGGTTGCGAAAAGGCGGGATCTCGACCACCAGCGAATTCTAGTGAGAAAGCGGCAGAAGGAGGGGCGCTGAGCATCTCGCAAACGCAGAGCCACGCCCAGACCCTCCCGGAGTGTGACACACACAGCAGGTTCCCCCTTCAGAGAGGCCCCCCTGAGTGCCTGCAGGGACCTTGATTCCTCCCACCGGAGCCGAAAGGTGGGCTGAGGGGGTGTGTGAGGTGGGCAGGTGGGGGGGCTTCCCCTAAGATGCCACCGACTTGGCCCAGGAGAGAAGCCGCGAGCGCAGATGCTAAGAGGGTACCAGCTATCCGGCAGGAAAGTCTCCACAAGACCCCACGCCCCTCTGCCCCCAAACCAAGGCATGACCTTCAGAAAACTAAGCCCACATTCACCGACTTGGTGCTGCTGGTGAAGCCGGGAGCACCAGTTCAGGTAACCGGCAACGAAGACCCAGGGGAAGTGCTCGCCGGAGACGTTCTGTGCCAACGGCCCAAAGCCCAAGCCATGACCCTCTCAGACTGAAGGGGACGGGAGAGTCGAACTCAGCGAACTTGGGAGGGGCGGGCAGTCAGGCACGGATGCATCAGGGTGGCTTGTGGAAGCTGCTGTTACCTCTCCATGTTTTAAATGAAAAGTCAGTGACATGTTTACAAAACTGCGCCCTTTCAAGTACAGATATCAACACAGGTCGCCGTGGGGCAGCGTGCGTGTGGGAGAAGGAAGCAGGCTGGGGTCCGTGTGCTGAGATGCCCGGGCGTCCACATGAGGGCCCGTCCTTGGCGCCAAAGAGGTGCCCTTGATTTAGGCAGGGGAAGGGAGGGTTCACATCCAAAAGGTTTCTTCAAGGTTTCTTGTCATATGATTTCGGTCAACAAGTAGGAAAATGTATAAGAAAAATCCATGGTATCACTTTTTTTTTTTTCTTAGAGTAACTGTAGCCTGTTACCCAATTTAACAGCAAAATTGATTGGATCCTGTTAATAATGAAATCTGAAGAATATTTAACCAAAACTGAGGAGAACTTCGGGGCAACCTCTTCCCTTTCCAGGTGAAGAAATGGGGCTCAGAAGACTGCTGCTGAGGGCACACGAGTGGCAGGGCCGGAGAGGCCGGGACCCGGGCTGCAGCCCCCTCTGGGCTCCGTCCCCTGGGACCACACTTGGGCCAGGCAACGTGTCCCTGTTGTTCTAACAGCTTCATTCCATTTGGAAGAAGCCACAAGCACGCGGGTCTGCTGCCTGAGCAAAGTAACCCCAAGGAGACGGAGCCAGTGAAGCCGAGGGTGTGCGCTTGGCCAGAACCCCGCTGAGGGTCTGCACCCCAGCTACGCAGCCCGTGTTCAGGAGCCTGGCTGGGGCCCGACGGGTCTGGGTTTCTGCCCTGGCTCTGCCATCTCTGAGTCTCAGCTCCACCACCTGCACAGGGAACCGGAAGAGAAAGACACTCCTCGGGGGCTGTTTTCTGAGGATTCAATAATATGAGCAGACCCTGCAGGTGAGGCTGGCGCCCGGCACACAGCTGGTGCTCCACGACGGCAGACACGGCGGTCCACGGTGACCGGAGCCCGATCTCTACAGAAGGAACCGGGACAAGAGACAGAAAGGAAGAGGGTTTGCCTAAGCCGAGGCCAGAAGCAAAGCTGGGAGGCGTCAACAGGAGCGGCTGCCGGAAGTACCGGGATGTCCGGCACGGCAAGGAGCCTCCGGCAGGTTCCACGCTGCACGGTCGGCTTCCATTAGTTCTAAGAGGCTGGAGGCGTGTGTTTTGATGTGGGCGCAGACTGATGTGCTAGACAGACTATGAAATTTTGTGACAAAGTTCTGTCCTCGTGGGAGCACTAAGGCTAAATGCACAGTAAGGTAGAGGTGGGAAGGAAAATGCAGTGACGGGAAAACCTGTCACGACAGGAACAGAGTAAGGGTTACAAACGGCACTCAGTACGTCCATGTCACCTGCTTTAAGAACACCCATTGCCTGGGGGCTTCCCTGGTGGCGCAGTGGTTAAGAATCCACCTGCCAGTGCAGGGGACATGGGTTCCATCCCTGGTCCGGGAAGATCCCACAGGCCGCAGAGCAACTAAGCCCGTGTGCCACAACTACTGAAGCCCGGGAGCCACAACTACTGAAGCCCGGGAGCCACAACTACTGAAGCCCGGGAGCCACAACTACTGAAGCCCACGCGCCTAGAGCCCGGGAGCCACAACAAGAGAAGCCACCACAATGAGAAGCCCGCGCACCGCAACCAAGAGTACCCCCGCTCGCCGCAACTAGAGAAAAGCCCGCGCGCAGCAACAAAGACTCAATGCAGCCAAAAATAAATAAATAAAATAAAAATTAAAAAAAAAGAAAACCCATTGTCTAAATGGCTCACGATAGTACATAAACTATATATACAGCACAATCCGACCTTGTTTTAAACATGCACACAACATAAGGTATATGCATGTGCACGTGTAGATACACACCCACGACAGGAAAAGGATGGAAGGAAATACGCCCAAATGTTAATGGGGGCTACATCCAAGTGGTGAAATTACACTAGGCGTTTTCTTTTTTTATACTTTGTTATATCTTCCAATTTTCCACAGTGAATATGACACTCTTTTATAATCAGAAAAAAATATATGAAAGTAAACTTCATTTAAGAGATAAGAAAGATGAAATGGTAAACGTAAAGTACATCATTATTCACATGTCCTACGGTTCTTTTAGAACACGTGACTGACAACGGTTAAGCTTTCTTTAATATATGCACTGTTCACAGTGGAAAAGGAAACTCAACAACGGAAAATCTGAACATGCAAACTTGGCGGAATTATTTCGATGCCAAAAGATGCATAGCTTCTGCAGGCCTCTCCTTCCTGCCCAGGGAGAAGCGGTAGGCGGCACTGCGGCCTGGGGGCAGAGGACTCGGGCCTGCGGTGGGGCTGGAACTGGGAGCCGAGGGCCCCGTTTCGGGGTGACGGCCGGTGGCCAGTGTCTGTCACAGCAAACCTGAGGGCCGGCTCTGCAGCTGCTGGGCCTGCGGGACCCAGAGTCCCCGTCGGAAAGTGGAGCTGCCTGAGACGGAGCACTTCCTCGGGGGGACCAAGAGGAGCCCAAGAGGGCGTGTGAGGTTAGAGGCCTGGACGCCCTGTGGGGAGCGAGGTGGTGGACACAGGTGTCGCCCCTGGGCCAGGGAGGACGCATCTCCCTCTGATTCCATTTGAAAAGCCTTCTGGTAAAAGGGTCGGTGCTTGGAAAAGAAAGCTTAAGTCGCAGGTGAAAGATGCTTCTTCCTGATGGCGCCACCCGTGCGGAGGGAAGCGCAGGCCCCAGGCCCTCCTTCCCAACACGTGTCCTCCCGGCCACAGCGCAGAGGGCACCTAGACCGATTCGGCAAACCCCACAGCCCGAGGTCCCCTGTTCACACGGGGAAGCCTGAGGAAACAATTCAGTCCTTGACCTGGACGGGATTCTGAACAATGACCCCCATTCCCTGCGCTTTCAGGAGGACCATCCACACACCTGCATCAGGAGTGGCTGGTGGGACGAGGCAGAGAGCCTGGAAGAACTGTGAACGTCTCCAGAAAGTCATCTGCTAGCCTGCATATTATGTTGCCTGAAGGTTCCTACTGCTCTTCTGGGACTAAGCAGGGCACACACGCGCTCAGTGGCGCACAGTCACCCAACGCCGTCAATAATCACTCCACACACAGTGGTCTCGACACCCCAACGAGAAGACAGAGACTGTCAGGGCAGGTAAGAACACAAGGGCCAGCTCTTCGTTGTCTGCAAGGGCCCACTTAGAATACACAGACACAGACTGAAAGGCGTGCCGTATGAACACTCATCCAGAGAAAGCTGGAGCAGCTACGTAACTTCAGACAGAAAACATCCTCCGTCGACAACTCAAGAAACAATCGTTCTTCCTTAGGGCCCTCTGTGCGTGGACAGCCACGAAGGCCATGGGAGGCCGAGCGTGAGGACGGGCTCAGGCGGGCCCTGGGCCAGCGCAGCAACCCCTCAGAGGTCAGGCGTGTGCGGCGGGCGTCCGTCCCCGCAGGGGCCCCGGCTGCCGGCCAACGCACAAGGCAGTGCAGCAGCACGGAGGTCTGACCTCGCGTCTGTGACCTGGCGCTTACTGGGAGGACAGCAGTGAGGAGTCACTGTCAAGGGTGCTGGCGGAACCCCGAGGCCCACCTGCCCGGGGGGTGGGGGGCAGCTGCGCTCAGGCTCCGGACAGCAGGTCCTCCCGGGGGGCAGCGGGCCCCCCCCGGGGCCCTGGTGATAATGGCAGCCAGAGGGGACAGCAGGTCCCGGGGGTGTGAGCGCATCCTGGTCTTCCCGGTGGGGGGCCTGCAGCCCACGAGGCGCCCTGTCCTCCTTAGTCGTCCCCGCGCTGCGAGTCCCGAGGGCGCTTATGTCGGGAGGCGTTTCCCAACCATTTCTATTCCCCGCTCTCTCTGTTACGTTCATCGGTGGTCCGCTTTAACAAAGCAGAAGCCATGTGCCTCGGGCCCGGCGCCCCCGCCGGTAGAAAGCCCTGCCCAGAGAGCGCCGCCCCACGGCCGCCCCGCCGCACTCACCGGCTTGCACAGGGCTCCGTCGGTTTTCGCCTCCATCTCCCAGACGTGGTGGCCGTCTGCAAGAAAGGGCGCGAGAAGTCCGTTACTCTGTCCTGACCGGGCACCGCCCCGAAATCACACCTGGATGCAGGCAGACGGGACCCGGGGCGGGAACGCTCGGACGAGAGGGTCCACCCTGGCCCGGCCGGCCCACCAGCAGCCGGTGCGCGTGGGGTGCCCCACGTGACTGACCGGCTGGAGAGAGGCCACGAGGCCCTGGGGAGAAGCTCAAACCCGAACCCGAGCGCGGGGACCTGGCGGGGCCTGGAGACCCCCGCTCTGCAGGAAGGGGCCACGTGCCAGCGGGCATCCCCAGCGCCAGCCCTGGGAGGGGTCCACGCGCGGGTCCCCGAGGGGAGCGAGCCCGGGGGGAGCGCGGATGACCCCGGCAAGAAGGGCGCCGCCTGGGGACTCGGACCCGGTTTGAGTCTGGCCTGCGGTGCACAGGGTGGGAGCGGGGCCTCGCTACAGGGGCCACAGAGCCCCCGCGCGTCTCGGGAGCAGAGTTATTCTAATGGGCAGGGGCCCGGGAGCCTCGGGTCCTGCCCCTGCTCAGGGGAACTGCCGGGTGAACAAGAAAATCCTCTCTGTGACTGTGCTTTGCCGCATCAGGATACAGAAATGCAAAACACAAGGTATTTTTAACCTTACCCTGTGGCGTTTGCATGTTTGAAAAAACTGAAAAGGCTCCAGTGCCGTGAAAGAAAGGGTTTATTGTCCCCGGACCAGGCCCTCGAGGGAGCCGAAGCCTGGAAGCCCGCCCTCTGGGGTGACGGAGCCGAGCCATGCTCTGGGAGCTGGGAAGCCCTTCTGGCAGGCATGCTGTTTGTGGACTACGTCTGGCTGTTATTTTGAATTAATAGATGTCAATCTTCTTCTACAGGGGCCTCCTTCCTCTGCATCTTGTATAAAGTCCGCTCCCCAAACAAACCATTACAGCTGGATGGTCTGAGCTGTTGCTTATTCTCTGTTTTCCAAGAAGAAATGTGTGTGTGTTCCAAATCCTAAAGTATAAATAAATTAGACAAAATCTCCTTCTTCTCCCTGGCAGTGCTGGCCGGGCAGGGGCGGAGGGTGGAGCAGAGAGGAAATGTGAGTCACAGAGAGGCTGGGACGTGCCAGGACCACACCAGCCCCTCGGGACGCGGAGGTGCCTGTACTGAGTCTCCACCAGATGGACCCACTCGGTGATAAGACTCGGGCCGGAGGCCCGAGGGACCCGCATCCATCTCTCCTCTAGGAAAAAATAGCAGGAAACGGGAAGAACACCCACTGCCCTTAAAGGCATCAGGAGTGCTGCAAAGCAGCAAACGCTCCGGAGTCCTGCGAGCACAGGACTCGGTGAACGACGTGCCCTGACTCCGGGCCGACAAACGAGGGAGGATCCCAGTGCCTTGCAAAGCGCTCCGGGACGCGGGCTCCTGCGTGGCGCAGCCCAGACCTGCCGCAGACGCAGACGCACCGTCGGGCCCCCCCCCCCACCCCGCTTTGAGGAAATCAAAGTTACTCTTCCTGTAACCAAGCCTCCCATGTCCTTGGTGCCTTTTGAGATCAACAAGTTTTCTCATGACAAAGCCCATCTTTGTCCCTCTCCCCCAAAACAGCTTTAAGCGCTAAAACCTGAACAGTCGGCAGCTGCTCAGTCTTTTGTCGACAGAGGCTGACGGGCCTCCCGACAGAAGGAGAGGGGAGACTGAGGCCACTGGGGGTCAGGGACGCCCAGCATTACCTGGCGTCCACCTTACCACCACCCACCCTGCAGGAGGGGCCCGGCCTCCCGGGAACGCTGTTGCACGTTCACCCGTGGAACAAAAATTAAGGGAAATACAGGCGTGGGGTGGAGCGGGCGGTGGGGTGTGCACGCTGAGGACATGCAGGGCGGGAGGGGTCTCTTCCCTCCAGGGCCTCCCGGGCCTTTGGGACACCGTCCTTGTCACAGCGCCCGCCTGGGGGCCGGCAGTCCCACTGTGCGCACCAGGTCTGCGAGCCAGCTGGGCCTGGCCACCCGCACGGTTTCTGAAAGTGCAGACCCTTCGAACCACACCACTAAAGCCCGACTCACAGGCCCAGGGCTCCCTGTGTCCCCGTCACCCTGGCCCCGGGGGGCTCTGGCCCCGAGGTCCCTATTCTGTGTCTGAGTCACAGCCGAGGGGCCGGCCTCGGGGTCCCAAGCGCAGCATGAGCTCTAGCTGCCCCGGCCTCCCTCGGATGGGAGGCCCTGCGGCCTCTGGGCGGCCTCTTCTGCACAGGCCCGGCTGGGCGTCGTGCGCAAGTTCAGCCTCTACCGGGAAGGGAAGCGATCGGCCCTGAATGGCCCTTTGTGTTCCAGCCTTATCAGGAGCTCCCTGGCTTTCTCAGTAGGAAACTGCGCGCAAGCCCAGAAGTAAAAATATTCCGAATCATGAGGGAATTCCCTGCGGCGTGAGTCACCAGAAAGGCTTCCCCACTCCACCCACGGCCGGGAGGCTTCCACAGCCGCCCGGGAGGAGCTGCCTCGGGGCCGGCGCACGCACTCCGTGGCACAGGGCTGAACGGGGTCTGCCGACGGAGGCCCGAGGGTCTCCAGCAGCCTCGCTCGTTTCCGGCCCTCCGCAGGGCCGGGCGGAGGTGCGGCCTCCGACCCACGCGTGGTGAAACACTCGGGCCGCCGGGGCCCCGCGGACCAGCAGATGCGCCTCCGGAGTGAGGGAAGGTCCAGCCGCTGCGGCACCTCTGAGGCCCGACACCCCCGCCAGGAGCGCCCAGGGGAGCGACACGCGTGTGCTCTCGGGGGCCCGCGCGTGGGCCACTGTGGCGTCACACGTGACACCGACGGCCGTCCACGGTGACCGATGACCAGGACGCTCTCCCTCCGGCCCTCAGAGGGTGACGTCCTGACGCTCCCGCGGGATGGACCTCGAGGACCCCGCTGGGTGGGGCAGCTGGGCCCACAGGACGCCCTGAGCGGGCAAATCCGTGGAGACAGAAAGAGGTCCTTGGCTGCCAGGCTGGGGGACGACACGGGTGACGGCTAACGGGCGAGGCTTCTTTTGGGGTGACGAGAATGTCCTGGGACACATGTGCTGGGCTCTGAATAAACCCAAGCCCTTGAACTTAAAACGGGTGAGTCGTGCGGCCTGTGAGTTACATCTCAACGTGGCTGACACGGAAAATGAATCCTCCCACACGGCCGCACGCGGCATCGCCACACGAGGTCCTGAAACACGTGGAAGAGGCCAGAGCGGCGCCTTCGCTGGGCCTGAGCCTGGAGCCGCTCCTCCTGCCGTGCCCACTCCCACCCTGCTGCTTGCTGCCCCTCCCCGGGAGGGACCTGGGCCCACTCTCTGGAGCCCTCCTGGGGAGGCGCCCGGAGGAAGAGACAAGTGAGCCGGGCCAAGCCGATGGGGCACTCTGGTGACACCCCACCCGTGCACAGGACGCCTCCACTCCGGCTACTGCAGCCCCTGCAAGGCTCACAACCGGCCTGCACACCCCCGCACCCTCCACTGCAGGCGGCCGTGCCCTGGAGGGAGAGGTGCAGCCGGGGCCCGTGAAGGCCGGGGAGGGCAGGGGTCACGCTGAGCCCACCGCCCGGTCCAGCAGCTGCAGCCCGCCCCCCTCCCAGCCTCTCGCATGCGGACCCACGAGGAGAGCCCTGCAGGGAGGGGGGGTCCCCGGGGACGGGGCGAGGGCGCGTCCTGGGACACCCATAAAGGGGAGGGCTCGGAGTCAGGAGAAGGGCCCTCGGGCCCCTGACGCCAACAGAGCCTGCGCACCTGACAGGGCCCTGCCCGTCTGCCCATCTCCGCAGAGGGGTGCCGGGGTAGCGTGATCCCTCCCAAGCCTGTTCAAGATGTTGTGTCGTTCAGAAGCGTGGGAGGATCACTCAATTCCGAGGCCAACAAGTGAGAAGGAGCCTCCTTAGGACGAGAGGGGCCCAGCCGCTGCTCTCGTCCACTCACTGGGGGTCAGTCCCGGGCAGGTCGCAGGCTGGGGCTACCAGGGGGCAGCAGCTCCCACGCCCCCGCCGCCCCACGAGCCCACACCCGGAGGCGTCTCGGCCCTGGGCTACCCTAAGACCCCCCCGCAGAGGTCAGCTGCCCATGACCACAGCCATCCTCGTGGACGCGCGGCACCTTCTCCGCCTGCCTTCCCCGGGTCAGCGCCAGGAACGTCTGAACACAGCGTCTCCCCCGCACCAAGTCTTGGCTTCTGGGTGTGAGGGGCGCACCAGCCAGTGGGGTCCGTTCTGTGCAATTTCCAGAACCCCTGGGACCAACACCCGGGGCAGCAGGGCTGCAGCCTGAGTGCCAGCTGGACGACCGGCGAGTGACACCCGACCGCAAGGCCCTACCCGAGACCCCCCCCCACGGCAAAGGCCGACCACAGAGGCCAGACCCCAAAAGCCAAAGGGCCGCCGGGCACCACCCAGCCGGGGTGGCCCCGTGACGACCCGACTCTGATCCTCTTCCGTAAAACGGGCAAGGTCTGCGTCTGGCTCAGTGTGGACTCCGGCTCCAGACGCTTCCCCGCAGGAAGCAAGTCCTGCTTCCGTTTTAAGGTCTTAGGAAACCCTGGACGCGATCTTTTCTTCTGGGGTCTGTCTCTGTTGGGTTTGGGGCTGGGGTCTGGCCGTGTTGGCTTTGGGGCCTTAGTAGGAGGCTTGACAAGGAGGTGGTCTAGTCGCGTGGCAGGCGGTCACGCCTGTGCCTGATGACCCTCCACGTCTACACCCTGGGGGTCCTACCCCCGAGTCTGGGCAGGCTGGGAGCTGGTGAGCCCCAGTGCGGTGCAGCCCCTCTGAGTCTGGGCCTTGAGGAGGCCTGGCGCCCATGGAGGGAGCCCGGCGCCTTGCGGAGGAGACCCGGGGGCCACGGCTGCGTCCAGCCACACGCGAGGGCCGGCAAACAGTGTTGTTTGTTGAAGCCGCCAAGTTCTGGTGAGGTCTGTTGTGCAGCAGAAGAAGCCAAAACAGGCTTCACACAGTTTCCAGGAATTGCAGAGAACAGGCCGGGGCTGCACACAGCGGGGACTTTCAGCGTCGGCATCAAGAACCTGGTAACATTCACGGCAACGAAACCTCTGAAGCCTTCCTCTCTCCTGTCTCCAGAAGAGGCAGCTCACCTCCACGTGGGCGCTCTCTCTGTGTTCTCATATGTCAGGCTGTTTCAAATATTCACGCATGTGTACAGATGTGTCCCCCGTGCACAGGTCTGAAGAGAGACCCCCAGATCTTCAGTGGGAGACGGGGCACAGCATCTCACTTCCTGCAAGTGGCCCTGCCGTGGCGTCCTGCACCTGCCGCACCCCCTATGTGAGCCTGTGCCGGTGTCCACGCACACACGTGGCCACCGTGGGAGGTGTCATCTGACGCGGAGGCCACAGCTGTCAACCTTGAAGGCCAGGCCCTGCAGCCTCCTGCTGGACACAAAGACCTCAGAAGACTCACAGGACGTTCCGGAAGGTCCTGTCACTTATGCAGCCAGAGCATGGCTGGTCCACGGCTCTTTGTGACGGGCCCCTCGTCCACAGAAGGGGCTTTGCTTCTACATCCCGAGGGCCGTCCTCCTTCGGGGACCCTGCTCGGTCACCACGATGAGGACACAGGTGACGGCGGGGCCTCAGCCAGGAGGAACCCTGAAACTCTGTGGACGCTCCGAGCGCGGCCCGGTGCAGCCGAGGGGACGTGGCGACGCGGAGCTTGGCTCCCCCCAGCGCCTGACGTGGCGGCGTTCACGGCAGCTACATTCCTGCTCCTGCAGCGGCTGCCACGGGGCCCGCTGCCCACGTCTAGCGGCGCCAGAGACCAGGCTCACTGTGCGCGCCGGCCTCGCTGCCACCAACCAGGGCGTGAAAGAACCTTCAAGCAGACCAGGCGGCCTCCTCGCAAGCCTAGAGGACGGTTAGCCTTTGAGTCTAAATGGACTTCAGTGGTTTCTCCCCCCGCAAATCAACCAAGAGAAGCCCAGGGACAGCTCAGCCGGCCAGGCAGCACCGGTGTGCACTCTACTGAGGATGACGGCGGAGGCGGAAAGCGTGTGGACACCTGCCCCCTCCTGCAAACTCAGAACGGGCACGAGTATGCGCGCCAACGTGCCAACAGCCCTGTTCGGACACGAGCACGACGTGACAGGACGCACAGCCGCCTCTTTACGTCTCCCTTGTCACACCGTGTTCACGGGATGTCTGGTCTCCACCCACTTGCTGCTTTCTCGCCTTCTGCCTGCCAGACGCAGAGCCGCTGCAGGAGCGCGCGGGCTGGGGACGGGCCCCGACGTGACAGCGAGCGACGGCGGCGCTCAGCCGGCACGGGGGCCGGGGCGGCCCGGGAGGCCACGTGAGGACGACGGCCGGACATCCGAGGACTCGGCTCCCGCCTGCAGGCGGGTGGCCGCTATGAAGGCCCCGTGACCGGGCCGCGGCGAGCCACGCCAACCTAGGCGCCCCACGGGCACCCACGACAAGCCGAGGGGGTCAGGAGACGTCTCACAGTCCCATCCTGGCACCAAGGTCAAAGTCGGGGCTGACGGGCCGAGGGAACAGCGAGGGGCGCTGGCTGGTTCCCACCAGACGTCTCTGTGCGCGCTGAGCATGCGGGGAAGGCGCAGCACCAGGCCTGGGCGCCCCCTCCCCCCCCCCCCACATGCACTGCGCATGTGCACACATCTAAAGCACAGAAGCTTAAGTTATTTCAGAATTCACCTCCTCCAAAGAGGGGCTTTTGGGGAACACAAATTCCTCCCCTACCATTGTACTTGGTCGGGTTTGCTCCATCCTCTAAAACAGTTTCCAATCACACGTGTGATCGTACAGGCAGAACAAGTTGAACGTGAGAGACTTTTAAGCCCATTTTGACTGAAGTACTTAAGTTTCCGGCAAACTGTACAAAATCAACCCCATTACGGAGGCTGAGTGCCTCCGCGGTTTGCGGTAATCAGCATGAGCCCTGCTCCGGCGCTCGGGGGGGGGACCGTGGCTGGGAAAGAGGAGAGGAACAAGGCAGCAGGCCCGGACCCCACAGGAGCCCCCTCCCCAGCCTGGGGGCCAGCCCCCTGCAAGGAACCCGCCCCAAAAACAAACTCCGGAGTCTGAGAGAGACAGAAGGTCCACACACTCCCCTTATTGCCACCTGGCCACGTGGTTGGGCCGGCGTCCCGGGGCAGGAGCCGTGCCGCCCCTGCGTCTCCCCTGCAGCACAGCGAGAGACTCGTTGCCTGGTTCCCCAGACACCAGAGGGAGGAGACCCTCCCCTTCAAACCTGCAGCCGCCGTTCCCGAGCACACGTGCAGAGACCCACACAGGCGCGCGCACACGCACGGAGCGGCCCAGAGGCCACCGTCACTAAAAGAACAACAGCATCTGCCTTTGCACCCTGGGGTTCTGTGCGGACAAGGGCGTGGGCCTGAAGGGTGCCACGGGGGTGCAGCAAGGTCTCCGGGCCCCAGTGGGGTTCCGCTCGGCTACCGTGGCCGCTCCGTGCCCGGGCGCCTGCCTCGGACGGTCTGTGGTTCTGAGAAACGAGAAGACGCGTCCGCACGGGCAGGCCCGGCAGCAGGAGCTGGTCAGAGCCCACGAGGGAGGCGCCCGCTAGCCAGGCAGACACGGGGCCGCCCCTCAGCAGAGCACAGCCTCCTGGAGGCCCCGCACCTGCAGCCCCTCTACGGCCGGCACCGCGTGCAGTGACCCAGGACTGTGCACTGCACCCGTGGCCGCCCGCGCCCACCTCCTGCCAGCCAACCTCCACTGGCGCCCTAACAGCAAGGGCTCGATGTCGGTTTTAAAAGAAGATACCTGGTGCTTTCTCCACGAAAATGACCTTGGAGTCCTGCAGAAAGTTGTGGCCGGACAGGACCATCCTCTTCCCACCGAGGACGGGGCCGCTGGCCGCGCTCTGCTTCTCCACGAGGGGCAGCTCCTGGGCCGAGCGCTGGGCTGTGTGGGGCAGGAGAGCAACGGGAGTGAGATGCCCAGGCCCCTCTGCTTGGCCCTCCCGGGGGCGGCCCTGCTTTCAAAGGGTTCCTGGGTGAGCAGTGCGACCGTCCCTGGTTCACAGAACAGAGTGGCCACTCGTGGTCCGTGTCTTCACAGCCTTACTCCGGGGTGGAGTGACACGGAAGGCAGCCATGCCTCTGACTTGTCCACGTGGAGAAGGCTCACCTCTCAGTGGAGAGTGTGCACACGCGCGTGTGCGAGCCAGTGAACGCGCTCTGCTAGGGTGACTGACTGCCCGTGGGAGGGGCCTGGGGAAGCCGCGGGGAGTCCTGCTGCTGATGGGGAGGACACGGCCCGCCCGCCGGGAGCAGCAGGGAGACCCCGGGGCAGGCGCCCCCAGCTAGGGGCTGGGATGTGGGGGCCCGTCCGAAGCGGGCTCTGGCTTAGGGGCTGGCGGGCCGGGCGGGACGGGCAGAGACCAGACGCGGGAGGCGGCAGAAGTCTGGCAGGAGCAGGGGTGAGGCCGAGCCAGGCGTCCCGACACGGTCACCCAGCAACCAGGGGACCCGAGAGGGAGGGTCCCGCTCCATCTCACGGGGAGGGGACCACAGGGCAGGAAGGCACAGCCATCTGTGGCAGACGCCACGGCCTGGGGATGGACTTCTAGAGCCTGGACGTGAGGGTCCACAGGAGCGGGGGCAGGGGTGGGAAGGAGGCGAAGACCACGCGGCGGAGAAGGGGCTGCGGCGGGAGGGTGCCCCGTCGCCGAGGTCTGGCCGACGCTCAGGTCAGAGGCCAAGGAACCAAGCCAGGACGTTCCCACCGAAGACGGGTGGGCGGCTGAGCCGCGAGGTCGGGGGTGTCCTGAGACAGCCCACACCGGTGGGGGGGGCGGTGCTTCAGAGATGAGAGGAGGAGGGCGGGTGGAAAGGCTCTCGCTGGGGCAGTGGCCAGAGGAGGGTCTGGTCCCCCCCGCGTCCAGATGCCGGGTCGGGGGCGGGCACTGGGGGGTTTCCGTACGGAGCTGAACCGGTCGCCCGACTTGCTAACAAAAACGAGCAGAGTCACTGCAAGGGGACGCTGACCCCAGGCCTCGGCTGTCCCAGCCCCCGGAGGAGCTGAGTGGTCAGGAGCGTCCAAGCCTGAAGCATCTCACCACCTGGGCCTGTCCCCGCACACCGAGGGCAGTGAACCCAGCGCCACCGGGGACAGAGGCCTGAGTTACGGGCAGGCTTGCAAACTTAGGTCCCTTCAATCCAACAGATTTCAAGGCCAAAATGCCACTTTCTCAGGTTCCCTGAAACGTGCGGGGATTGAACCAAATTCGGTCACCGCAAACATCTCGGTACTTCGGGACAAACTTCCTTTCCCTCTCATGCCTCCTGCAGGTGCCGGCAGTCGGCGGCAGGCCTCACACCACGCGCGCACAGGAGCTGCGGGCGCCCTGGCCAGGGTGCAGGTGTGTCCGTGACTGCGCGGGAAGGCGCGGGTGCTGGGTGGGAGGAGCACGGCTCAGAGGCTGTGCGCACGAGACCCAAGGCGCTACTGGCAAGGAAGCCTGCGGCAGGGGCTGGCGCCGCTCGGCCTGGAGGCAGGGAGGGGCGGCACTCACAGCACTCGATGGGGTTGGAGGCGACCTGCAGCGACAGCGTCCGGCCGTTGGGCTGCGGGACGTGGACGCGGAAGACCAGCCTCACCCGCGTGTTCTTCCTCCCGATGTCCGTCTCCCCCTTGCGGAGCTCGATGTCAGAGTTTCTGAGCTTCAGGATCCCGGCGCAGTCGATGCTGCCGGAAACAAGAGTCTACGCTCGGCCCCGGACCCCTGCCCCATCCCGGGCGACCGGTCACCGAAGGGTCTTTGCGGCCCTGCCCAGGGGCCGGGGCGGCCAGACACCCACCCGTCAAGTGGGCTGGGGCCGAGGCAGCGGGAGACGAGCCAGCCCCGGCCTCAGGCGCCCGGGGCCCAAGCAGGCAGAGCTGCCACACGCTCAGGGCTCCAGAAGCCCCAGCCCCACTGCCCTGGGCTCGCGTGGACGCCCCGGAGCAGGACGCGGCGTCCAAAGAAGGCTCCCCCGGCGGCGCCGAAAACCTCCTTCCACTTAAGATTCTGGCAGCGTCCCCCTTAATCCAGGATCCTGAGTCTCCTAGGGCCTCCTATGATTTCACTTGATTTCATTTAACTTAACAGTTCCATTCAACACCAGACTCCAGCAGAACAATCCAGGCATCATTCATCAGATGGAAACCAGCCCTTTCCCTCTGTCAGAAGCTAAGGAAATGAGGCCGCATGATGCGTCTAGGTCAGGACCACAGCCCAGCCCGGAGCAGCAGCAGGGAAGCCCTGGCCCTGGAGCCCGGGCCAGTCCCGGTCCCGTGGTGTCTACACCGTCTCTGGGTTGGATGGTATTTTGGTAAATGCAGCCACGGAAGGAACAGCTGCCGCTGAAGGAACCAGCAGTTCTCTCAAACCATCTGCCCTGGTCCGAGGGAACTGTGATTACAGCTCTTGAAGCAAACCCAAGGATTTAGAATGAATTCCCCCAAATCCATGAAAAGCCAACATGGACAGAAGGCCTTCCCTTTCTTTTTTTTTTTTTTTTTTGTTGCGAGCACGGGCTCTAGGCACGTGGGCTTCCGTAGTTGCAGTGCGTGGGCTCAGTAGTTGTGGCTCACGGGCTCAGTAGTTGTGGCTCACGGGCTTAGTTGCTCCGCGGCACGTGGGATCTTCCCGGACCAGGGCTTGAACCCGTGTCCCCTGCATTGGCAGGTGGATTCTTAACCGCTGTGCCACCAGGGAAGTCCCTCCCTTTGTTTTTGACTTAGAGGGTTTATGAGTTACAAATAACTTATCAAAATCCCACACAAAGCTCTACACGATGTGGCTTCCGCACTCTCTCCCTCACCCGCCACAGCCCTGGGCTCCTCGCTACCCCACGGACGCCCCAAACTGACTCCTGCCTTGGGGCCTTTGCACTTGCTGCCTTCCTGCAGGGTCAGCTCTCAGCTTCCGTGCCGCCCCCCACAGACACTCGATCCCGAACTCTCCAACAGGCCCCCCGTGCTAATGAATTCCTGCCTTATGTCCCCCGCCCCAGAGGCCCCCAGGAGAAGGTAAGTCTTCTGGGACAACCGTGTCCCCTCTCTCTGCTGCATTCACAGCTCAGGAGTGAAATGCACACAGCAGTCACTCAGTTCAGGAAGCCACAGGCCCTACTTGGACAAGAGAAGATTACCCTGCAGCTTGTTAACCAATTCACCTCTAAACTACTGAGTCAGATCTGACCTGCACATTCCAGCTGGTCACATCGGAGATGCAGAAACCCTCAGTGAAAATACGACCCAGACATACTGGTCTCTTTAACGTTTCAATGTTTGCCTTTTAACCATTGCTCTAACTTCCACAGAGCATTCACAGAAATAAATGGGTGCCACGTTCACACATGGAGGAAGTACTGACAGCTGTGAACTGAGATACTTAGTTTAAGTGGCAACATGCACAGGGGCTGAAACCCTAGGAAGAAACAAATCCGTTGTCATAAATATTTGTAAAGTTTACCGAGGTGTTAAGCCCAGGGCACCCAGGGCCCCTGAGCTGTGGAAATGTGGGGAGAGATGCAGGCGTGCAAGCGCCCCCCCGAGCCCCCGCCCCCGCCCACCGAGCCCCCGAGGCCGCGGCTTACATCGCACGCATGTTGTTCTCCGGCAGCAGCGGGATTTCCAGGACCTTGGTGTTGGAGAGGATGGCCTCGTGGCTGGTGGTGGAGACGGTCTTGCCCGTGATCCGGTGCACCTGGTAGAAGGCGTGGGGCCTCAGCAGCCGGTCGTCCGCTGTCCCGATGAACAGCTGCAGGGTGAGCGGCTCGCTCTCCATGTAGCCGTGCAGCTGGGGAGAGAGGGGGACAGGCCTGTGAGCGCCGCGCCGACGCCCGGACCCACCGTGCTGCCCGCGCAGAGGCTGGCGCAGAGGGGCGCGTGCGCGGGCCGAGGCTGGTCCCCCCGCCCCTCCTGCGCCTCGTGCCCCGAAGTCTGGGGCCTCTGCTCCGCAGTCGGTTCTGAACACTTGGCTGCCCACGCTGGGACACACGCACACAGACGTGCAGTGCACACCTGCACGCGTGTACCTGCATCCCAGGAGCACACGTGCCCCGTGCCCGGGGCAGCGACGGGGACCCGCAGGAGGGGCAGATGGGAAGCAGAGCCGGTCCCTCCGGGCCACTGCCTCCTCCTCAGGCCACCCCTCTGCCCACGCGCGGGCGACACAGCGGCTCGTGGGGCCCCACCCGAAGCTGGGCCCGTGCCAAGCCCTCCGCACAAGCCTCCCCTGATGAACTCAGACACTCGCCCAAGAGGACGCCATCCACTTTCCCCTGCTCAGTCCAGTCCGAAGCAGCAAGCAGGATGCTTGCAAACAAGACACCAACAGCATCGGCCCTTTCTCGCCTGGCTTGGCAGGCGGTGGCTGCGTGCTGCCCTGGTGCCCGTTGCAGGCGCCCCTGGCCCGGCTGCGGAGAGCCCCAGGTCGTGGCCCGTCTGCCACCAGCATCAGACCCACCACGGGGGGTGGCGGGGGCCGCGCGTGGCCGTTCCGGTCGTGTGGGCCGGCCGGCTGGGCGCACGGTCTTGAAGACACTGTGTGTGGGCACGAAACCCAGTGAGACTCGGGCCCCAGAACCGGAACGAGCCCATCGTGCACGAGGAGCCCACGGGAGAGCGCTGGTCCCGCATTTCAGGAGCTACACCGGCCGCCGCCGGGCCGACCACCATGGGCGCAGGTCAGAGCCCTCCTCGTGCCCCTGCACCTCCAGCCGCTGCCTCCCTCAGGGTGAGTCCTCTTCAGAACTGAACTTGACTCGCCTTTTCCGTCCAGGTCACAGCTGACTGTGCTCAAGAGGCAAATCCTGAAGCAAGCAGGCAGCTTCCACAGGACCCCTGGGGCTCAGCCCCTCCTCCTGCAGAGGCAGGCAACCTGCGTCCAGCCAGAGCCCCCAAGGGTCCCGACGCAGGACCCCCGCGGGAGGGGCAGCCCCACGAGCGGAAAGGCTCAGTCAGCACAGCTGTGCGGCTTCTCGCGTTGTGGTCACGTTCTCCCTGGACTAATTTTAGCCGCTCTGACAACAGGTAGCAACTGTAACGCAGTCTGCTGGGCCAAACTAGTGCCGTCCCCGAGAGCGCTGTCACTGCTTCCACAGCAGCAGAGACCCTGGAACGGCAGTGCCCACGAGGCCACCTGCAGGCCCCGGACCCGCCTGCTCCCCCGCGGGATTCTCAGGGGGTCGGGAGCCCCTCCCAGCCCTGCGGCCGAGCAGAAGCCACAGAAGAACCAGCCCCGCAGTGGGGTTGTGGTCGGGTCCATGCGCCCCGTGAGCCCCGTCCGGGCTCCGTCTCTGCCCTGTGGGAAGGCGCCCTGACGGTCACTTCACAGCCCACAGGGAAGAAGCTCAGACTGGATGACCAAGACCTTCCAAGCCGCACTGGCTCAGGACACGGAGGGGGCCGGGGCACAGCGCAAAGGGCCAGGCTGCCAGGTGACCGAGGGAGCACAAGAGGGGCATGCGTCAGTGACCCGAAGAAACGGGAAACCTCCGGTCCGGCTGCAGCTGACCGCGGTGACCGAGATCCTGCTTCCGTCTCTACGGGTCATTTTTCCAAGTTGGGATGTTAGAATGGAAGCTGAAGCTCCGTCCAGACGAATAAGTCGGCATTTTGCTGGAAGGTCCAGTGCTGGGCGCTGAGCGCTTTCTCTGGCCTGGGTGTCCCGCCCTCTGTCTTCCTTGCGGAGAACTCACTATATGCTGCCCTGGCTGGTTCTCCATTTCTTTCTACGACATCCAGATAGCAGCGTCCGCCCCGTCCCCCCCACTGCGGCCTCCCCAAGCTCTCCTCCGTCCCTGCGTTTGGGAACAAATGTCTCTTCAACCCAGAGAAGCGAGCGCCTGCTGTTTCCAGTGTGGCTCAAGTCAGCAGCGAACTGTTCATCGAGGCCGCGCTGACCAAGACCCAGCACTGTGCCGACTTCACTTAAGTACGAGATGAAGCCATGTGTAAATTTTCAGAGCTCAGAAGACAGTCCCAAACAATGACAGGCCGTTCACGGGAGACTCACAGGCACTCAGCAAGCAGGGTGCCAGGGCCGGCGCGCCACCCACTTGGGGCCCCCGGGAAGGATGTGCCTGGGCGCCAGGCCACTGGTGGCGCCTTATTAGGGCGGGGCCCCCGCAGGGTCAGCGGCTCCTTCCACCCCGCCCCGTCTCCCGGCCAACGGGGTCTGCGTGGTGTCGCAGCTGTAGGCAGGAGACAGCAGGCCATGAGCCAGGACTGGCCACTGCTGGACCGCAGCCCCCGATGAATGAATTTACAGCTACAGGTGAACGTCCAGCAGCGCTGAGGCCCCCACACGAGCTCACCACGGGTGTCCGGTGTCTGTGGGCATCTCCGGAGCATTCTGTAGCACCCGATTAATATTTAACAGCCCACGTTTGTCGCAGGCTGTGGAGTGGCTCCCAGGGGTTCTGAATGTCACCCTTGAGATTTTCTGGAGACGAGGAGGAGCTCCATGTAGGACAGGTGTGCACGAGCGCACACGCAGCACACACCGACACACATGCACATTCACACTCAGACACACGCGCGCACACACACACACACACACACACACGCTCTCCAGACTTGCTCTGGAGTTCTGTAGCTGGTTGGGAAGATCTTATTTCCTGGCTGGCAGCAGGAGTTTCATGCGTCAGGCTCCCTATTTTTATCGTTTTCATCTGTGACGTGGTTCCAAGCACCCATGGATGTGCTCATATTCAAAGTGGTTCTTTCCTATTAAAATAATCGAGCTTTCATCATCCTGACCCACAGGTGTCTGGCCCATATGGACCAGATGAGTGTCTGATGGGCATGTGCACAGAGGAGGGGAGTCGGTCTCAGGCCTGCGGCTGAACCCGAGTGGCCGTGGCGAGCAGAGAACTGGCGGAAGCATCAAGTTTACCGAGAGACCCACCCGTCCACTCGCTGTCGTCCTGGCCTGCTGTGCCTTCCTCAAGGCCAGTGCAGAGCCGTTCCTGCTCTAAGGCCGTCACACAGAGAGCCCGCCAGGAGCCACCCAGCTCCCGATGCTCACTTCAAGGTGGGTCCTGCTAACATGGCTTAATTCTGCAGAAACAAGACGCCGCTCCTGTTTGAACTGAAGAGCTTGTTTCCTGTGTGGACACATGAGCATCTCTACACACACAGCGTTCAGCTGGGGGGGAACCAGGACCAGCTTGCCGGGTCCACCCAACTTCTCCCTGCTGGGGAGCGTGAGTCCAGTCTTTTGACAATTTAACGAACCTCCTAAGAAACCTGTACTCTGTGCTGGACTTGACCTACATTTTTAAAACAGGAAATGTAAAAATAAAATCAGAGACTGATGAAGAAACAAATTTTGCCTCTTAGTATTCCATTTTGTGACATTTAATACAAGAATATGTAAATGAGTCTTTGGCTAAGACTGTCTCTTGTGTGGCCAAGGCGTATATTCCTCCCAGCCCCCAGGCCGGCACATGGCCTGGCCGGGGTCAGACGATTTGAAAATGACAACTTCAAATCCCACGGGACTCACACTGGGGCCCTGCTCTGACGGCACGTAGGATGCAGCGGACTGTGGGAATAACTTTGCCTTTTTAAAAACATGCCATTTCAGTGAAAATGGGAATATTTAAGGTTTAACCCAGAAGGTAAACATCTATTATTTAAAACATGAAGTTCATTTTAAGAGAAGTAATTTAAATACTTCACATGTTCCACTGCATGGGTTTTCTGCCCCTGGCACGTTCTACTATCTGTCAAAATAATATTTATAAAATTACCTGTCATAACAATGACCTCTCTTTGCTTCAACCTAAACTAAACAAAATGTGCTATTCCATTTTCAAGGTGTAAGGCCTGCTGAGTTTCCTACACATAAAAATGTTTGCTTTTAGCTGCTATGCTCACCTCGCTCTTGCACGGCAGGATGACGGGCGGAGGGAATGACTGAGGCCAAATTTACTCGGTGCTGAAATTCCCACAGCGCAAGCCCACAGTGGCAGAAGTGTCGTACAAAGGACCAGTTAATTGAGGGAAATTACTTTCCACTAAGTTTCGAGATGGTACAAACATACACCGAGCAAGAGATCCTTGTGCACAGCGCAGCAGGCAATTTAAAGGGAAATCATGCATTTAACCCAGATGTAAAATTTGCATCTTTACACAATACCCAAAGGAACTCTGCAGGAAGGAAAAAATCCAGCTCACAAGCTGGTTCCACTTTTTTCAACCCCAATTTTCCCAGTACTGGATTAACTTAAGAGACTGCGTCATGTGAGCTTTCGGTCTCCAAAACCACAGGAGAGCTTTCCCCACAGGGCGCCCCCTGCCCACCACGGCCCGGGAGGGAGGACAGGCCCAGGGCATGCGGTCAGCTCACAGCAGACCAGACCTCAGGCGGGCAGGGCCAAGGCTGTGCTCCCGAGCCCTCCTTCCCCGGGACGGCCTCTCTGAACTCACTGGAAACACTGCACGACGGACGGGGGCAGTGGCCACCCCCAAGGCCTACGGGGCGGGCAGAGGGCCTGGCCCTTGGTGTTTATCACCAGCGCCCAAAGGGCGGCCTCGGGCAGGGCCCGGACGAGGGCTGACGGAGGCGCTGTGCGGGCCGAGGGCACTGCCTGTCAGACACCCACACGTCCACGCGACGGTCACTGGCCTGCTGTCGGGCCAGCCCTGCCCGGGCACCTGCTGCTGCTGAGGGGACGGCCACCACGGCCAGCCACGGCACCATCATGAGTCCCGCTGGGCAGGGCCCGGCCCACAGCAGGGCCGAGCTGGCCACCTGTGCTGACCAGAGCCCAGCGTTCCGTGGACCCGTGGAAGAGAAGGAGACTGGAAGCCTGGCTCGGCGAGACGGCGCCGCCCCACCCTCGAGTGTGCAGGCGGGGTGCTCGCGGCTCCCCAGCTGCGTGCTGGGCAGGGGCAGTGCTCAGGGAGCCAGCACCCCCCCCAACCCAGAGCGCCCCCCAGAGACGGCGCCGTCTGCAACGAACAGCAGGAGAAGGGGTGGCCAGGGGGACCTGGACACGGGGTCGCTGCTCGAAGCCATCCATCTGCCAACCGGGCGCAGACACTGGGCCCCAGAGCTCGGGCCGGCGCGGCCTCCGTGGCTCTCGTCCTCTTCCTGCCCAGGGAGGGCAGGCTGCGCAGCGGGCGCACCTCCCTACGTCCCTGTGCTGGGCGGTGCCCCAGGAGGACGACGCCCGGCAGACCCTCCCTGCGGAGAGCTTGGCCTGAAGACGAAGGACAGGGCTCTGCACGGGGCAGCAGGCTAGGGGCTGCCAGCGGGAGGGAGACCCGGCCCCGAGGCAAACGGAGCGGGGAGCTCCCACCGGGCCACCCCCCAGCCGAGGGTACTGGGCATCCGTGACTCAGCCGCCCGTGGTGTGGCCCCCAGGAGACCATGGAGCCCCGGTCAGAGGGGAGGGCCGGCCAGGGCCACAGATTTCCCTATTTTGTCATTTTTATCAAAGACGGTGGTTTCTCACCATTATCTCCGTTACACCGTCTGGCACCCACCCGCCTCCCACCTGCACCGCATGTGAGTGTTCTGACAGCTGCGATGGGGCCGGGGTGCAGACGCATAGCTCTGAACTGAAACGGTCCGGCACACGGCTCTGTCCTCAAAAGACACCAGGAAAACCTCCTGGGATAATGCAGAAACCATAGCAGAATTATGGACAATCATCAGAGGTTCTGTGCCCGAAGCGACTTTTATTCTAAAATTTCCGCAGCCTGGAACACAGAAGCCAAAGCTTTTGAATTAGAAGACTTTTGGAGGCTGATGATGTTGTTTATTGCTCTGAAAAGGTTTCCACTGCTGAGCTACTCGCGGACTTTATCCCCCAGTGACTGTATCGGCTGCAAGAAAACTTGAACTGCGCTGTCCTCAGTTCTGCCGGCCAATGAAACTCTAAAACAGGTGTTTAAAAACCAATGTGCCGTACCTGAGATCGAGTGTCTGTGCCGTGTGTCAGCAGACAGCAACAAAATCCCAGCTATCTTTCCTATTATTATTACTGGCACCTTCACTGCATTCTCGTGCTGACACGGTGCGACTCCACTGAACACCCTTACCAAGACCACGCAGGCACAGGCACCTCTTTGCTTTGGGAGGAACACAAATGGCAACCCCCCCGCCCCCCGCTCGGTGCCCTGAGCTTCCGCAGAGCCCACTGTGTCGCGGGAACAATGGCAGCAGCTCCCGCGACACAGGTGTGTCTACAAAGAGTGAGACTGTCCAGGCCTGTGTGCGCGGCCGGCCCAGAAGGAAACGGCCACCTGCCCAGATGCTGCTGGAAGAGCGGAGGGCAGCTGCCCCATAAAAGATTAATCCGCCCCACGGGCAGGTCAGCGGCGTTTGGCTGCCAGACGACCGGGGTCCGGGCTAGGGCCAGACCTGCGTCCGAGCGCTGTCTCAGCTCCCGGGGTGGTGGGTGGGCTCTGGGCTGGAGCAGGGCTGCTGTTCTCGGGCAGTTCTGACCCTCAGCTCCTCCCTGGGCCCAAGGAATTTCTTCCACTAGCGCCGGTTTCTCTGGCTTTTGTGAAAACCTTGGCTTCCAGGTTAACGATCCCGTCTCAATCCGGTTTCCATCACAAAAAATGGAGCGAAGCTTTGGGTAAAACAGAGCATGCCGTGGACACCAGATAAAAGAAAGCACTGCTGTTTGTCCGCAGTATTCAGACACTCCCAGGAAGCCTGTTTCTTGAAATGCTGATGCTTCTGGACCCAGGGGTGCGGGGTGCTACAGGAAATGAAAAGTGATAACAGCCGACTGGCTGATTCTAACGATCTGGAAAGAATGACTGGTTCCTGGCGTGTTCCTTCCTCGGTGTCAGCTCAAACGTCGTCCATAATAGAAAAATACCTGTCCTGGTCTATGGGGGCAAACCTGAGCCTCAAAGCCGACCGCCCTAAAGAGAGGCCCCTGCACCACGCAGGGCACGAGGCCGGGGCCGGGACCCTGCCTTGGGCCAGCCCGGCCTCCCGGTCCCCACTGCCTGGGCCAGGGTGGTCCCCGCATCCCCCCGCCAGCCACCCGGCCGGACAGGGGTTACACTGGTCACTCATAACTGACAGGAACACAAATTACAAACCTAAAGTGCTGTTTAGGAATTGACAGGCCTCCCCCGAGTCTCACGTTTCTGCAACCTATTAATTATTCACACAGGCCTGGCCTCCTGTGTGACGGGCTAGATGCTATCGAGCAGGTTATTTTGGTAACTGGGTAAACAGAGCTTCATCCTTTGACCCCTGCGTCAGAGGTCGTGACGACCCCCAGCTCACTCCCCCAGCCCCCACGGGGCGGCAGGAACCGGGGACCTTCCCGGAAGGGACCTCTGCCCTCGGGACGGGGACCAGGCATCAGGGATGCAGCGCAGCGGGCAGGGAGGAGGGACGGCCAGGCCTGGACAACAGCCCAGGAGGGTAGAAGGGAGACGGGGACACAGCAGGGAAGAAAGGCGAAGTGGACAGAATCGGCCTCCTGGAGCTGCAGCTTTCTCTTCGGAGGGAGAGGGAACACGGGGACCCAGGGACCCCTCTGGGGACGCGTACCCTGAGTTATCAGCAAGGACACTGGAAAGGCAAACTCCACACAGCCCGACGACGCCCTCCGCCCTCCCTCCCCAGGGAGAAGGTGGGGGACTCTCCCCCCTCAGCCCAGACCCACTGACGGCAACGGCAGGGAACCAGCTGCGGCTGCCGTCCGGGCGCTGAGCGCAGACGCGGGGCGGGGTGTGAGCAGGACGGGCTGGGAGGCTGGACGGAAGGGAGGGCCCCCAGACGCACCCAGAACGCCTGGCCCCCGGGGTGGAGGGGCCGCCGCACCCAGAGACCCTCGCCCACGAGCAGACTAACGGGCCGAGGAGGCCGGGAGGGGCCCAGCAGTCATCCCGCCGGACAGTCGGTGTGAGCCCTGCAGCTCAGGAGACACAGAACAACGGTGTGAAGCACCAGCTCTGATTGCTCCGGGTCGCTCTGTCCTGCTGGCACCACCGGAAAAGGCCTTTGCATCTCCGTCGGAAGCTCCCGGGGCTCCTGCATCTTAAATCCCGGGGCTCCTGCATCTTAAACCAGCGGCCCATGGATTTACACACACACCCGGGGCGCTGGTGGCAGAAGGTCTGGACCGAGGACGCGAGGGGCCCTGGGCGCTGGGAGCCAAGACACCCCACCCTGCCCCCAGCTGGACGCCTCCCACCCAGGAGGATTCTACGTGTGTCTGAATCCTTTGGCAGTAGGGGAAAAGGCACGATTTTAAAGTTCAGGGAAACCCACACTCCCTTCCTCCCTGGTCCCATCATTACAAAGTCAGCAAAGGCCAGCGCAGAGCCCGGGGCCCCTGGCGCCCGCTGTGGCCGCATCACACGCACACCCGCCGCTGGAGCCGGGGGCCTCATGGAGGACGGCCGCACCCACCCAGCTCCAGCCCGCGGGGGAGGGGAGCCAGCACCCGACGGGGCCGTCACAGCAGCCTCGGGGGCCCAGACGCACCCGCCGGGCACACCCGCCAGGGCCGTCAAGGACTCTGGAGAGGCTGGGTGGTGGACAGTCTGGAACGCTCACTCCCGGCACCAGCCCCCGAAGGATGCTGGGCGAGCCCCCTACGCATCTGTGTCCCCAAATGAAAACGGGGGACAAGACCACGTGAATGCAAAGTCCTCTCCTATTCTGAAATTTCAGTCTGATTCTGCCTGGAGAGAAGGCTCTGCATTTCGTCGCGTCTCCTAGACTCAGAGGAGGGGGCCGTGGGGTGGAGGCGGCTCCCGCTGCGTCTGGGATGCTCGGGAAATGCAGGCGTCCTCCCTGGGCCTGGCAGGGCCTCTGCGCTACACAAGGCCGCTGCCCCCGACTTCACGACAAGCCTGGGCATGCAGAAGCAAGTCGACGAGCTGGCTGTCCTAGGAGGGCAGCAACAGCCCCTGGTGCGGTCCCCACGACGGCTGGCCTCCTCTGAGCTCCATGTGACAGCGGCTCCGAGGGACGGCCTGGATGCCCCGGAACCGACACCTGGCTTCCCTCCGACCAGCGACCGCAGAACGGCCAGTGGGGGCGGCTGTCTCCCCAACACGTGGATCGGCCTGCGGCCGAGGCTCCGAGAAGCCGCTGGTGTCGGAGGATGAGCTAAAATAGCTCACGGCGCAGAATAAAACTCTGTGGTTACTGGGCTTTCACGGCAACTGAGAGAGTTTTCTGTTTTCATCTGTTTTATAATTATGTGCAAATTCTATTTTTATCCAGCCTGTGCTCCACTAACTGAAAAAGAAAACAAACCCCAAAGCCCCTCTTTTTACCTGCCTACCTCACCTTGCACACAGACTCCCTCTACTGCAGAGAGATCAGAGAACTCTCCAGTACTAACCTTCTTGCAGGAGGAATGCTGACAGAGGCTGACATTTCTGTTGGGCCTGGTTTCCTCTCGCGGTTCAGCTGTGTGGCAGGGGGAGGGGCCCTCGTTCTGCTTAAACCCAGAAGCAGCCTCTCCCATCCTGCCATCACTGAACTCGAAATAATTTTGGAGGATTCACTCTTAAGATATTTTCAATGCGGTTTCAAGTTTCAGAATTCTTCCACAAGTCTCAATCCTCTCCAACTCGTCTACACTGAAAGATTACCACCACCCTGTGCCCAAGCCACCTGCCCGGTGGGCACAGGAGCGCGGTGCTGTGACCCTGCAGGGTGTGGGCTCCTTGTGCTCCCAGAAGAGGCGGGGCAAGCCCTCGTCCCCAGGACCACAGCCACCAGGCCAAGGACAGGGACGGCCCTCACTCAGGGCCTCAGTCCTGCGCTTTGCGTCTCACGACAGAAGTGTCCACGTGGCACGAGGCTCCCTGCCCTCCAGGACCAGCGCCCCTCGCCAATATAATTTACAAGAAACGGGGGCTTTTGGCCATTATTTCTCTGCTGCTTTATTTTCATTTCTCCTTATTGAACAGCCTATTTCCTCACCTTTGTAATGTCTTTTCCATTCAGCAGCAACGCACTTTCTTCCAGTGGAAACCGCAGCAGGAAGGGACTTAAACACCATTTATGGACTTGGCTAAGTGCAGGCATTATCCGACCTGCCTCCGCCCGGGAGGGGACCTGAAAGGGCTGCCGGCCGCTGGGCGCTGCTGAGCCCGCTCTGCGTTTCCCAAGTCAAGCTGCCAACCAAGTGGGTATTAATGGGCGTCGAGCGCACAGCCTCCGATGTCGCCCTAACGTCACCCCGCAAACTCCAGGCCCTGACTGCCGCGTTGGCGGACCAGCACTTGTCTCTGCGCCCTCCTGCCCTCGCAAGCTTTATTTTTATTTATCTAAATGTAATCAAATACAAACACGGGGTGCCCTGCTGCTTCCCCTTCCAGCTTGCACCATTCCCTAAATGACAGGGTTGGGGAGCGGGTTGGACAGGCGGGGGCGTAGATAGACGGGGGAGAACCGTCTCCATCAACGCCGTACGGCTGCAGTTCCAGGACAAGAGGGCAAACTCACGTCCAAGGGGACGGTCACAGGTCACATCAGAGGGGTTTGCTGGGAGACGTTGGGCTGACGAGGTGACACGTACGACCAAATGCTAACGCCTGCAGGACAGCCTGTCTGCGAGTTCACGTGTATCTCCCAGGCTGGAGGAGGGCGACAGGTTTGGGATGCCGGGCGCGGCCTGGACACCAGCTCTGAACACGCTGACTCTGACGCCAAGTACACCCATCTCCCCCGGGGTGTGTGAGGCTGGGGCGCGGCGCCCGGAGCCACCCCGACAGAGCCCCGCCGGCTCCCAGCGAGGCCGGAGCAGCCCCTCCCCGATGCCGCCCCGGCCCCGACCCCCACGGCAGGTCCCCGCTCCTCGGGTTCCCAGCTGAGGAGCAGAGTGGCGGGTCCCAGCCGGCACTCCAGTGCCGGGGCTGGTGAGCAGACCCGGGGCCCCGTGGGGCACGTGGGCCAGAGAATCGCATCTCTAAGGGACCCTGGGGAGGCTAACTTTGGGAACCACCGCCTCAAAGGGTCCAAGGCTTCAGAGAGGAAAGGATGGAGTCTTTAAAAGTAGCCTCTGAAAACCCCAAACCAGAGGCAGCCGCCGTGCAGACGGACTTCACTTTGGACAAATCTTAACGTGGCCCAAGGAGACCTTGGTCGAGGCTCTGTTGACGGCCGCGGGGAGACGTGCCACAAGGATGGTGGCCACGTGTGGGGAAGCAGCCCCAGGAGGTGGGCGGCCACGGCCAACGCAGGAGGGGAACAGCGGCCGCAGGCAGAGCAGGGCTGCACGCTCTTCCCGTCTGCCCCCATCTGTGAGCTGGGCATGGGGTTAATTCTGAGCGGAGGGCCGGGAGGAGGTGGGCCCCATCCCCCGCAGCCCCCAGCCCACGCCGCCCACTGGCCACCATCCAGGCAGCGAGATGGGCCCTCAAGGTGGCCCAGGGCATCTTCTTGGACACACTGTCTCCCCTTGGCTTCTCTTTTCTCTCTTTCCCATCTTTTCTGAGTCAAACATGACTGCTCAGGGACACATGGGGATAAAGGGGATTGTTCATCGGGACAAAGCAATAGCCAGGCTGTACCGAGGTCACCTCAGTTACCCACCAGGAAACACAAGCAAAAGCTACAGCCGTTCTGCCTCCTAGTTGAATAAAGACCTGCTGGCAACCCCATCCAGGGGAGTCCTCCCAACCCTGCCAGGCCCAGGCTGTCACCCCGTCAACCCCATCCAGGGGAGTCCTCCCAACCCCGCCAGGCCCAGGCTGTCACCCCATCAACATCATCCAGGGCAGTCCTCCCAAACCCGCCAGGCCCAGGCTGTCACCCCGTCAACCCCATCCAGGGGAGTCCTCCCAACCCTGCCAGGCCCAGGCTGTCACCCCATCAACATCATCCAGGGGAGTCCTCCCAACCCCGCCAGGCCCAGGCTGTCACCCCGTCAACCCCATCCAGGGGAGTCCTCCCAACCCCGCCGGGCTGGTCACGCCCCCCACAATCTTCAGGGTATCGCCTGCTCCCCCAAAGCAGTTCCACCGAAAAGGAACCTCAGGTGTAACGATTACAGCTGATCTATGTGCTCCAGAAGCAAGCACGGTAGAGCAGGTACTCTCATTGTACCATTATATGTATTGAGGAGAAAACTGGGACTTGACTGTGTATAAAATATTTAGCTAAACTGGTTGGGAGATGAGAATTTTTTTAAAAAAAAAAAGACAGAAAATGAAAGGCGCTGTTAGCTGTTACCGCAAAGTGGCCTTTGGATGAAACCAGCCCCAGCTGCTGCCCCTGCAGCAGGGACAGGACTTGGGGTCAGAGCAGAGTGGATACCTGCACACTGGGGTGTCCTCCGGCCAACGCCTTCACGGCCCCCCGGCTCCCCTCCGTCTCGTAATGAGCTCTGTGGTGGGACTTGGGCTGCACCTCGATCCTCAGCTCGTACGGTCCTGAGTGTGACGGCAGCTGCCAGTCGAGGGCAGGGAGAGACGGGCTGAAATGGAACACAGAGCATTAAACATTCATGCCACGGCCTCCCGCAGACCACAGACCCACCTAAGACTCTGGGGCCCTGAGGGGCAACACATCCTGCCAGGCTTGCATCTGAAATTCCCATCAATAAGGATAATGGCCTGACACAGCCAATGGCAACCTGGTTGTGATGGACGCCCAGAGCCTTGTCAGGTCTTCATGACAAGGTTCTTGAATAAGATGGAAACATTTTCCCACACGACCTTAAAATATTCTCCTTCCTTCACGATAGGCCTATAAATTATTTAACCTCCCTAATAAGACAGGTTCCAGAACTAAAGACCTTTTCAGAATCACGGTTCTATCAGCCTGGCCTGAGAACTGGGCCGCCTGGTCCCTCTGCCCTCTGCCCCACGCGCTGGCCGCGGGCAGAAGTGAACCGTCGGGGATGCCGCCGGGCCCCTGATAAAAGGGCGGGTTTGCGGCAACCTCGCCCAGCCCCCTGCATCCCGTGATCCGTGCACGACACCTGGGCAGCCGCCCACCCAGGGCACGAGTGAGCCGCAGCCAAAGAGCCACAGAACCAAGGGAGCGGCCCTGGGGCCCAAGGCGGATTTGCAAGCCGGGTTTGTCACGTGGAGGCTGAAGAGGGGAGAGGGGAGTGAGCCGGGCCCTGCCTGAGGGGTCCACGAGGCCCACGGCAACCTCAGATCTCTGGGGCACTGACAGCCTCACTGTACAGACGGGAGACGGAGGCCACGTGCCACCTGAAACCAGGTCCACGTGAGGCCAAAGGTCCTGCTCTCCCTATAGAACGTGCTTCAGGGTCCTGCCCTGTAAAAAGACAAAAGGCCGACCCCAAAAAGCCACAGTCCGCAAGCAGAGGCCGCCAGGTCCTCACAGGAGCTGGGGCCCGGTCCACCCACTGCCTTCCTACAACGAGAGCCCAGTGGGGGGCGGTGGCTCTTGGTCCCCATGGTGACAGCCCCTCCCCCTCCCCTCTGGGATGCAGAACCTGACCCAACAGAGACGCTGCTCGTCAGACCTCAGAGGTGTCTGGAAGCCAACCCCGGGCCGGCCAGGAGGGGTGCAGGGTGGGAGCAGTGTGGGGACACCCTGCCCCCGCAGAGGTGGACGGGAGGCGCCCAGGTCTCGCCCTCCACACACAGCCCCGAAGGTGCCTTCGCTCCCGGAGTCTCCACCGTCCGGGCGCCACTGTCCCCTCGCCCCGCTCCGCCTGGCGCTGGTGTGTCCGTTCCCGCGCACGCAGCAGAGACACCGTGCGTGCTGGAGGCTCGTTTGGGACAGGTGGCTGGGAAGGGGGGGTTTTGCTTAGAGGCCCAGACACACGGACGCGGCGCTCGTGGCGTCTCAGCCTGGAAGGAGTCAGTCCACTGCTTCCCCGAGACGTCCCCCAGCTGCTCTGCCTCATCTCAGACTACGAATCAGGGGTGAGTCTTAAAACACAAAACAATAGATAGAATAAAGGTGCTTTCTGCAAGGAGAAAAGGCCCAGAAATCAGCTTGAATTGGAATCAAACATGTAATCTCTAAAAAACGTGCAAAATACTCCTGGAAAAGACAGTATATTTCGGGGCATTCGTGGTTTTCCAGTGACGGTAGAAACGGAATCATCTCGCCACGCACGTGCAGTTCCTGCTGAGTCAGCTTGGCGGGCGCCCTGTCTACCCTCGGGTTCTGCAGCCCCGCCCGCTGGGCTCCTCTGAGAGCACGCGTTGGTGCCGAGAGCCTGGCGGGACGCAGGCCGCGCACACCACATCCCACTATAAGTCTTCACTGGGTCCCAGGGACACCGCCAGCCCTGATGCCACCCGGGCGGACGGGCCTCCCAGTGGGCCTGAGTTCGACCTTCGAGCAGCAATCAAAGGCTCTAACGTGAGAATAGGCTGCATCTGAGTCAATGCGGCGAGAAATTTAAAATCCTAACTAGAATCCACCGCAGATACAGTGAAGTGGGCCTGTCCAACAGTCAGATGCCGGTGGAGGTGGGGCAGACCAGCACCCCCCGGGGGCCAGGACCTCCATGCAGGCACAGAGGCCGCTTTGGAGTGTGTCCCTCAGCCCGTGTCCACCCTGCTGGGCCCTAAAATCACCGTCTGCATGGGAGGCCTTCCAACCCTGGGAAGCCCCTCCTCCAGACTACGTGTCAGATTCCAGGACGAACTTGCACTTGAAAACCCTCTATTCAACGGCCAACCTAAACCCAGATTTCTTCAGGAAGCGAGACTGCAGGCGGTGGGACTGCTCATTGCCCACACCCCGGGCCCCTGTCTGCTGTCTACATTTTGATTCCACGTCAACAAGATGCCCCCCGGCCCCCGGTTCTCACTAAGTACAGCCTCGGAAAACTCAAGACGATGTGACCACGAAGAATGGGACGGACACGTGTGTGCGCGGAGACTCCGAGATGCCCAGACAAGAGAAACGCCCAAGTCACGGGCTGAGTGCAGGAGTGCCCCCCCCCCAAAAATGCCAGGTGGCTTCTGAGAAACGCTAAACAGCGATCGAATGGGAGCTTTCCTGGTGGGCGAAGCTCTGTGATGCGTTTGGCAGTCTCCCGGGCTGTGCCACTCAGAAGCACTTTCTTGACGTGGTTATCAGCGACACATGCGGCCACACCGCCAGGACGAAGGACCAGCGAGCCACGGGCTTCGAGCACGAGGTCGGCCCTCGGTAACTGGCATCTTACGGGAGCTGCTCCCCGACCCCCAGACAAATTGCCCAGCTCAGCACACCCCGCCCGGAGGGGACCACGTCTCCGTTTAGAATATCCAACGTACTAATCTGTTCTGTTATCTTATACATACTGTTGATCTAAGTGAAAAGACTGTCCTTTGCTGTAAATAGAAAAGAAACAAATGAAAAACAAAATAAAAGTTAGGTTCATCTGACTCCCAGGAAATTAAAAAACGAGAGTGTGCGACGGAGAGAGAAGCAAAGGAAGGACGGAAAGTGCAAGCCCTCGCCGTCCACGCGGGGCAAGCATCTTCTGAGCCGTTCTGCACTTGAACACGATAGAATAGATCTGGGGAAATAATTGGCTCCTGAATCACGGACAAAGCCAGCAACACAGTGTGCGCACAGTTTCAAGTTAGAATGGTCCACAAAATAAATATTGTAATATAGACAATGAAAATTATTGTTTTGGGTTGGAAATTTTCAGCATGAATTTGGCAGCTCCACAAAAAATGTAAATGTATCTCTGATTCAGAGAAAAGGCCTAAGACTGGAAGGAATGTTCCAAGACGCAGCGGCCCCGGCTGCGAGGACGGTGATTCACGGCTGCGCTGTCCCAACCCAACCCCCTCACGGGCCCTGCAGCCGGAGCGTCATTCCTGGGGGTCACCAACGACCCGGAGAGGAGCCGCCACGGGGACCACATCGGGAGAATTCTCTCATGGCCTCAGCCCAGGGCTGCTGAATAACCTCAAACTCACCTCCATCTTAATTTGATTTTTTAAAAAGTCACACTCAATGCAGCCAAGACAACACACGGTTAAATTCGAATCTAAGATCCAGCTGATCTGTACAAACAGAAGCTATTTTACATTCTCTACACACACACACGTATGTATCTCATAATCAACCAGAGAAATTACCTCCACAGCTGGGCATATATCTGTAAGTATTTTTACACAAAAGGGATGGATGTTAACAAAATAAAATATATAGTGTGACACCCTGGCTTTTTTAACGTAAAGATCACACGTTGAGCATTTTAGCATATTGATCAAAAATGGTTTGATCTCAGCACCGCATCTTGTCCTGTAGATGACTGACGCTCTGTGGATGGACTTGTGGGTTGCTCCCAATCTGTTGCTCTTATCGATACCAGAGATGCGAACATCCAGCGTGAGATCCTGGTGGCCTTTCTGGTCATTTCCTCAGCACAGATCCACAGCCTCCGTCAAAGAGCGTGAACACCTGGGGCTCCTGACACCTCCCGGGGCTCAGGTCCCCTGCACGGCCTCGCCAACATAGGGGCCCGATGGCTTTAATCTCTGCCAAACCACACAGGGAAGGGCACTCTGAGGCTGCATCTTCCTGTAACACTGCAACACGTGCCCACCACGTGGTAACAATAAACTGAAACACTCTGAACCCCCAGTGGTAACATCTCTGAAAGTCTCCAGGCCTCTCAAGGGTCCCCTGACCTCTTACACGCATTTGACTAACGGCAACGTGGGACTCCAGGCCCCCCACACCCCAACTCCTGCTCCTTCGGGGTCTCCAAAGGCCGCTCCGGGATGACGGTCGCTGTCCTTGATATCAGCTTGGCATTGCTGGGGACACTGGCTGAAGGGGACACAGATCTCTCTGCAACTCTCTGCGAGTCTGGAATTCTTGCAAATAGAAGGTTTTTCTAAATGGCTGTTTTGCACTCGGTATGTAAGGACCTGAATCACGTTCCTCTTGCTCCCGTTTAAAGAAGAGGCTGGAGGCCGTGTCTCACGCCCCCCCCACCCCGAGGAGCGACGCTGGTGCCCCGGCGGCGCTGAGTGCCTGCGGTTTCCACCCGTTACCACTGGCACCATCACCCTGCCCCCCGGGCCGAGGAGTGGACCAGGCCCACGGCCTCCCCGAGCCACCAGGAGCCCCGCTGTGAGTGGGTGTTGCGCAGCCTGGCTTGGCCTGGCTGGCCCTGGCCTCCAGGCTGGGGACGCCGGCTCGTGTGACACAAGGAAGGGAGTCACACGGCCTCCGTCGGGGAGCTCGCCCGGGGCCCCCGTCTGAATTCCCTGCTCTTGGAGCTGCCACCACCATCCACTTCCCACCGGAAAGCCTTTCGTGTCCTACCGAATCTGTGTGCTTCCTTCATGCGGGAAAAGGGGGAAGGATCTTTCCTGACGCTCAGTTCACGGCCTGGAGCCTACCTCCACACGGGCATGCAGAGCCCCAGACGAACCTGAACTTCTCTCAGCCCGTGTCTCCCACCCCCATCCAGGCCCTGCCCCAGCTGCCCGGGCCGCCCCCCCCGCCCGGCCACTGTGGTCGCCCGCTCGGGGCTACCCTGGGTACCGCGAGGCCAGAGCAGTCTTTCCAGCACACAAAGGATTTCACAGACAGCCTCCCGCACTTCAGCAAAAGCTGTGCCGCCCTGGAGCACGTGTTCATGAGACTGCAGCTCTGACCTCGGCACCACCGACCGCCTGCACCCGTCTCGATACCAACCAAACCCACCCCTGAGCAGGACCCAGGGACACCAGCTGACCCGCCAGTCTCCGCGGGTGCAGCCTGACAGGGACATGTTTCTCCAGCACAGGAGACCCAGCTCGGAGCGCGGCTGACCGCGGGGACACAGACGGACGGAGGCCATTCGCACTGATTCAAAACCAAGGTCATCGCAGGGCCCAGGGCTCCAGACAGCCTCGCTCAGTCCCCACCGCGCCTCTGTGCTCCCGATGGCCAGCGGGCCGGGGCTCGGGCCGGACCTGCTCACCCCAGGCCTCTCCATTTAAACCACTTCATCGGCCACCGCTACCACCACGGAGACGCCAGAGCCCGCCTCTGAGGGAACGGCACGCACCACTTCGCCAGAACTCGGAGCCAGATCCCAGCAAGGCCCCGATTCTGCACCAGTTCGAGGAAAAACCGCGAACACCAGGGACAGAGGAGTGTGCCAGGTGACCCGGACTGGGACCCGCCGAGCCCCCTACAGCCGCGTGCGGGGAAAACAGAGATTTCCGCACCTGAGCCGACCGCGAGGCCTGGAGCTGGAATCCGACCACCTCGGAGAAAGTAGGTCAGGGGGTCTGGACACTTGCTCGGTGATACCAAGGAATTCTCTTAAATCACGTATCAGTGTCGGGTACGGTATCTACAGGTGTCATGATTTGTTTCTAAAACTGAGCCCCCATCTCTGGAAGACACGTTGAATATCGATGGGTAAGACTTCATGAGGTCTGGGATTTACCGCAAAATAATGGGTGTGGGTGAGGAGGTGAGGCAAACGGACCACAAGTCATCAGTCAGTTAGGTGTGGGCGTGGGGAGCCATGACTAGTCTCTGACTCGTGTACAAGTTTGGTTTTCTGTGATACAGAGTGAAAGAGCGAAGCTGAGAAACAGGCACTCAAGTTACCACGGTGATATTCCAGGGCCGGGAACTGTCAGGGATTCACTCTCCTTTTTGTTTATCGGCATTAAAAAGTATCCCACAGTGAAGGATATGAATTGTAAACCCCCCAAATCGTCTACTTTCTCACCCTCCTGTTCTTGCCCTGGAGAGCTTGGTGACTGTTCTGAGTCAGAGGCAGTGACTTCCCTAAACTGGCTGCACCCGAGCCTGGAGCCCTTCTGGAACCTTCTCCCTGAAAAAAGGCCTTGTCCACTCAACGTCAGAGAACCAACGTGCACCGGACGTCCCACCGCCAGGTGCCACGTACGAGAGTCTCAGCAAAGCCCCTGTGCTGGGAAGTTCTCCTTCCATGTAGACACCCGGGGAGGGTGGCTCCTCTTTTGTTCAGATGGTTTGGGTAGAATCCCTTCAATTCTGAATTTTCTGAGATCTAAGGCTCATATGGACTTATCACTTAGAAGAAAACTGTAAAGGCTTTCAGGACTCTTCTGTTTCTAAAAGAGCTGAAGCTACAAACTCTGAACTTGGCAGGACTGAAGTCCGCCCGAATGAGAGAGAGAACCAGAGCAGAAGGGGAAGGACGTCACCCCAACGTTAAAGTAACACGTTTTCCCAGGGTCGGGAGCCCATGGCCGCCTAACTTACTTGCTTTGTTTTGTCTTTCTCCCCCTAATTTTAAAAAAGGTTATCAGCTCAGTTCTCGGCTATTTAATCAAGCAGGGTCTCCGGGCCCCCAAAGGCTCCCGTGGGCCAAGGCTTGGCCGGGACCACACACCTCGCCCCAAGGTCCACCCAGCTCCCCCTGGGGCCCCCGCCAGGCATGGGTGAGAAAGCTCCTCCCACGCCAGAAAGGTCGGCCTTCCTGGAGGGCGCCCTGGCGCAGCCGGCCTCTCCACTGATGACCCCCCAGAGGTTCGCGGGCCGTGGGTGGCATCCTCACCCACCCGCCCACCCTCCCAGGGAACAGCCCTCGGGGAGGGGCTGGCTGTGATTCACGAAAGGCCAAAGTCCTTCGGGGCTGGCCTTGCATGTCTGATGGGTCTGGGAGGGATGGGAGCGGGGGGCGGGCCTCAGACAGAAACTCATGCCCGGGGGTCTCGGGTGGTCACCCCCAGCTGTTGGGACCGGCTTCCTCTGCACTGTCACTCAGATGGCGCTGAGGGGACTCGGGGACAGGGCTGGCCACGAGGAGGACGGTGGCCTGGAGGAGGTGCCCTGACCACTCCCGGAGGCTGGAAAAGTGCTTTTACGGCGATGGTGGGTGAACAGGGGGCTGAGGGACGGAGCCCGGCAGTAAAATGCAAGGAGGCCAGTGAGGTGAGAGGAGAGAGCCCCACATCGGCCTGCCCACGCTCGGGGTGCTGTAGGCAGGGCACCCGCACCCCGAGATTCTGCGGCCAGTGACCTGTCGTGAGGCCCAGGATCCCCCCCCAAGAGGCCCTGTCTGGGTCACACCAGTGCCAGACCCCTCCCTGCTGCCACCTCGGCCCCGAGTTGTCCCCGACTGGTCCCCAACTTGTCCCCGTGCCCTGGGGACTTGGGGGGGGCACGGATGGGGTCTAGTGGCTGGTGCGTGTTTGGGAGGTGGGCAGCCCAGGAAGGGCCACCGCTCGTTCTCCACACTCTTGGAGGCTCTGCCAGGCCCAGGTCTGCTCAGGAATCCAATTCAAACTCAGTCACGGACCTGGAACTTTCAGAACAAGAACAGCAAGGCCACCGTGGAGAGATTCTTTTTTTTTCTTAATGATCGATTCAGGAATTTCATAAGAATTCTTTGCTTTTAGTGGCTCCACCGAACAGGGTGTGGAGAACTCCAAGGAGCTAAGACTTCCTTCCAGCTTTCTGGAAGATTGCCGTCATCCTTACTCTGCACCACTCATCACCCCCACCCTGCCCCCCCCCAAAAAAAACAGGCCAGTTTCACATAAGCCTCTCAGGCCCTGCCGTCCAGACTTGCATCCCGACCGTTCCCACCACCCTGCACCTGCACGGGGGGGGGCCAGGCAGCCTCCAGGACCCCCAGGCAGACTGGACCCGGCGCCTCCCCAGGGCGGACAGCTACCTGGGGTCTCCTCCTCGGCTCGCAAGAGGGCAGCATCGCTGCAGGGCCCTCTGTTCTCCAGGAAAACAAGCCCTCCAACTCCTAAACCCTCTCCTGAGAGAAGACACGTCTAAGGACACCAGGTGCTCCTACAACTCAACGGGGCGGCAGCCCAGTGGGACAGAAAGAGCTCTTGTCCAGAAATCCAGCTGAGGTGGAAAATAAGCTACTTTGGAGGAATTTCTCAAACTACTGGGGCTTCTCCTCCTGACCCAAGACTAGACAACTGCATTTGCACCCAGTTCCTCCGTCCCCAGGGACCAGAACTGTCTAGACAAGGGAGGACGCTGCCTTTCCCTCACATCCACTCTTGGAGTGGAACAAAGGGCACAGGGAGGGCCCATGCCTTGGATGGGTGGATGGATGTCTGGGCGGGTAGATGGATGTCTGGGCAGGTGGATGGATGTCTGGGTGGATGGGCAGGTGGATGGATGGATGGGTGGGTGGATGGGTGGATGGATGGAAGGAAGGATGTCTGGGTGGATGGAAGGAAGGATGGGTGGGTGGATGGGTGGGTGGGTGGATGGACAGAAGGAAGGAGGTCTGGGTGGATGGAAGGAAGGATGGGTGGGTGGGTGGATGGGTGGGTGGATGGATAGGTGGCTGGCTGGCTGGGTGGGTGGATGGGTGGAGGAGTGTTTACTTGGTGAGGACCCCGTGGGAAGTTGAGCTCTGGATGGTCCCTCTGTGCTCCACTGACCCTCACGTTTGTTACAGGGGGCAGATGCCAGCGTGTTTGTGACTGTTACTAGGCCCCAAATGCCTTTTCAGACGCCGCCAGAGCCTGCTGCTAACCAGTCATTACGGAGCCTGAGAAAGCTCAGCTGACACCTGCCACACTGCTTACAAAACCAAGAAACAGAACCGCCGAGCTAACGCAGGATGGGACATACATAAGCCATGACACTGACACTCGGATCTGATTTCTCCCCAGAGATGCCAGGACAGTCAGGGGGCAACTCCCAGAGTTCACCCTTAATCTGTTTTAACAGGGGACCCACAGAAAAACCTGGACAGTCATGAAATAGTAACCATTCCATTTCCAAACTCTAAGTTTAAAACAGACTTCAGTGGCTCAGGATGTAATAGATAAGCTGTTCTCAGATCATCTACAGGAATGTACCTGCATCAGGCGCGTTGCTCCCTGAGGACTAGAGAAGCTCACAGCCCCAGCGAGGGTCTCGCTGAAACAGAGCTCAGCCTGTGGTCAGGCCAGAGGAGACCCCGTGCCCGAGAGGCACAGCCCGCTGGGCGTTGCCCCCGTTGCCGTGGTCTCTGGACACCAAGAGCGAGTGACCGCAGCACCCCCGGACTCCGCCTCCCCCCACCTCCCGTAACATCTGACTTGAAATAAAACAGTGGGACGCCAGTACCACCTACAGGTGCGCGTCCAGCCCCGAGACGTGCCCCCGCAGTGGGGGGCTCACGGCCATCACTGGATCCTCCCAGCCTCAAGTCCTGCAGTGACCACACTCGCCCCCCCACCCCCAGACTGGGCCACTGGAGCCTTACGGCCTTTTTGTCTTCCGTCTTGTGTCTAGCAATTTCCAAGTGCCTCAGTTTCCCCATCTGTAAAGTGAGACTCATCCACGCCTCCCGCGAGCTCGCTGGCCCCGAGCCCAGGTCCCCGGGGAGGGATGCTGAGGCCACGGTGCACGCACGTCCCGACAGCCCTGCAGCGCTCTGGGCTCAGGGGAAACAGGCATCATCACGGTGTGACTGCCCTGCAGGTGGCCACACTCACCTGTGGGAAGCGACTCTCGGGAGAAAATCAGGCGTTCCCAGGGGCCCCGGGGCTTCCACGGCACGACCAGCACTTGAGCGGAATGGTCAGATCCCGGAAACAGCCCGCTTAAATCTACATGAAGCCTGAGCAGGGAGAGGACAGAACCGCCCACCTCAACAAGCCTTTAAAACAACGTGGCCAGAGTGACAAAGGCACCGTCGCTGAGAGCAGTGGAACGCAGCGCGTCATTAATGCACCGCTTCCGTGTCCCAGTCGCGTGGGCTGGCGCAGCCGCTGCCGGCTGGGCACTCAGAGCACAGACCAACCTGGACGGGAAACCTCAGCGGGGAAAACAACATGCGGGTCGCTTTCTTTACCGAAAACCAGCTCAATGCTGTGGCTCAAGCCCCAGCTTCCAGAAGGTATTTTAGAAGCATTTATTTAAAAGGCGAAGCCCATCATGACATATAAATACAATTTTGCTCGTTAATTTTCACGGAAGGCCGAGTTTTAAAGGTGGACAATCGCTGCCTCACGATTACATTTCGGTCTCCGGCAGGACCGTTCCCTTGTTTCCCCGGAGGCCCAGCCCAGGTGTGCTGCAGGTGCGCGGGGTCCCCGACAAGCACCCCACTCTCTCCTCGGAGGAGAACATCTGAGCAGAAAGCAATTCTGTTGTGTCTGTGGTCACTCGTGCGTGTCGTCACTGGACACTTGCTCCTGGTCGGGTCTCCTCACGGTTTGGGGAATCTCAAGATTGGAGACCCGGGAAGGAGCCCCGGGATGGGAGACCCCTGAGCGCAGCAGCCCCGCCTTCACAAGCACACGGATGGACGGCCCGGCGGGGCAGGACCAGGCCAGGAGCTGACCGGTTTCGTAGCCGAAACTCTGCGGGCATTTGGATTATCTACAGAATCAGCCAACATGGCAGATCTCAATGGCTAGACTTAAACATCTGTGTGTAAAGCCACGAAGATTCAGATGATTTTATCCTCTCCGGGAACGCAAAAGTACTTGAGATCCTCTTTCTCCTTTTCGTGGCTAAAAACAGACATTCATAGAACAACATCAAAAAGAGAAATCGGGACCTACATCCTCCACGTACACCTTGGGGAAAGGGCCGTAAAGGTGGGGCAGAAGCCTCTCCCTCCGCCACAAATCCACAGATCACAGCTGAATCTGCAAGGCTGATTTTTCCAGCTGGAAGTCAGTACGCAGAGCACCTTTTCTGGCGTCAGCTGTGAACTCTGGGAAACCAGAAAGAGCCTGCCCCGCGGGGATGAGGGTTTGGGCCTGCGAGACCACATACTCCTGCAGCAAGAAAGCACAACTGCAGAAACACACAGCCCGGGTCCTGCACTCAGACTCCGAATTCACCTGCAGGAGCCTCTGCAGGCCTGTGGCCAAGGTCAGCCTCTGGCCTCGTGAGGACCTCTGTCTGCTGGGCTCCCACCCTCCCCGAGCAGCCACCAGCATCCTGGGAGCAGGACGCGGATGTCAGAGAAAGGTCCCAGGCTCCCCGATGCCCCCCGATTTGAGCGAAAACTCGTCAGGGCTCCGGGGAGCAGGGGCCCAGCCAGGGGGCGCCTCCGGGGTGAGCTAATCACGGCGTGAGTCCAGCTCTACCTCTTATTAGTGGGGCCTGAACATGTGACCCTGGCACTGGGTCTTGTAAGCAAGTGCTCAGGGGGACTGTGCAGAGACCTCCCCCCAAACTGTCTTCTTTTTAAAGCTCACTATCAGTGAGCTTCCTTTTTTTTTTTGGTACTCTTTTAAAATTTTTTTTAACTTTTCGGCCGTGCCACATGTGGGATCTTAGTTCCCCAACCAGGAATTGAACCTGAGCCCCCTGCAGTGGAAGCGCAGAGTCTTAACTGCTGGACCGCCAGGGGAGTCCCCAGTGAGCTTCCGTTTGTGATCTTCAGATGACGTGGCTGAAGATCCTTTGCCAGGTCAGAAAAGGGAAAATAACCCAGAAGTGACTGACTAGTCCAAAAGCCCGAATGGGCTGGCCCGATGGAGACCACCTGAGTGCAGACGGGCCGGGGCCAGGGGTGCCTCAGCGGAATGACGTGTAGTTGGATTTGTTACCAGCCTCCAGCTTCACTTAATCTTATTCCAAATTAGGATAAACTCTGAAATATTCAAACAACTTATAAAATGCAATCAGAGTTAGCAGTAGTTTCATCAGACTTTTAGAAACTAACACTTAGACACAGCATAAAGGTTATGGATACTATTAAAATCATCGATCGGACCCAAAAACCTAAAAGAAACCACATCTGAAATACTGATTTGGACATGCAGCCCCTCGGGTCACTGAACCCGGTAGCTCCAAGTAACCCTGTTCATTATGTGCCCTCGCCCCTTAAGAAAGTCTACTCTTTAACTACTCGAATCACAAAAGCAAAGTTTGTCTATAGGAATTTAATTCCACACGTGTGCTGTTGCTGTCACAAAAGACTCACCTTAAAATGCTCCACATTCCCAAAACTAGTTTCCTTTTAAGTATTATACATTCCTCGTGTAACTTTGCCCCTTTAAAGGCAAATTCAGAGATTGTGCCGGGCACAGACAGAGACATTAAGACCTCAAAAGTTGGGACTTTCCCCGAGCCTATTCTAAAGGAAACACAAGTTCACTGGACACACACAGCGAGGACACTGGATAAGCACCCTCGCCCAGGGCAGACGCTCAAGTACGTTTGCTTGAACCAACGGACATTTAAACTTTAGCTCCTTTGGGACAATATGACGTCCTCTGAAAACCACCACCGAGAAACAATCCACCGGGAGCGGGAATCGGCCTGTCATCTCCACCCTCACCGCCACGGCCGATCGTGGGCGCCGCTTGGCACCATCCTTGGCGGAATTGCTTTCTCATCCGCAGAAAGAAGCGAGGTGGGAAGACCCTCTCCTTTCAGAAGAGGCTCGTGGCCTTTCGGGCGTGAGGACAGGGAGCACTTGAAACGAGTCACCTGCGTTTCCCAGGCTTTAGGAGCAGAAGCGTCATTCTCCGAGGCTCTAAGATAAGTCTAAGCTCTTATTTAAAACCTATGAACTTCTTCTACCCAGCACTGCTGTTGGTTTCACACACCTTCTGTGGCAAGAATTTAGCATCATTCTGTGACCCTGTGGGCCTATCGGAAGGCTCTGCACACAGGGGCGAGCCACGCATGCTGTACAGACAAAAAGACCCCAAAAGGGCAGTGATCCCATGGTCCCCAAATTCCTTGGGAAGAGAATAACGCTGCACACTTCTCATTAGAAAGTTCCTTTTACTGGCAAGACAGAAGTAGAAGTGCCCAGAGGTGCTGCACCGCAGGCTGGGAAGTGGATCTGTCCCGATAAGCCCTCCACCCCAGACTTCGGAGCCTGTCAGCACCGGGCACCCCAGCTGGGCAGCCCGAGACCCCGCGGGCAGGAAGTCTGGCCACCTTCCCCGCGGGTGAGTGCCCCGATCCCTCTCCCCCCGTGGCCTCCAGCCGCCCACCCCACCCCCCCGCACCAGCTGGTGGGATCACACGGAAACACATCGCCAGGGACCAGGAAACATATTTTGATGTGGAACCAAAACAGTGGGAAAAGCTGACTTCAGACCCTCGGGGGGAAGTGCGGTGCCTTCACAGCGTTTGTTGGCGTGAACTCACAGGAACGCCGGGAGCACCACACCTCGCCCGGAGCTCTGCGACCAAGAGATAAATGGAGCAGGTCACTCAACCAGGGAATCACCACCGAGACCCCGGAGCAGACAGCAGGCAGCAGCTCTGCATCCTGACGCAGGACGACCCGCCAGAAACACCCGCGTTCCCGCAGGCTCCCCGCTGCTGAGGTCCTGAGGAAGCCACCCCATCCACCACCGGGGGTCACAGGCTGAGCTGGGCCCTCCAAAAGTCCCAGGTTGGAGTCCTAACCCCAGGACGTCAGAAGGCCACCGCGCTTGGATGCGGGGTCTTTACAGGGGCCGTCAAGGTAGGGCGAGGCCCCTGGGTGGTCCTGGCCCAAGGACTTCAACGCCGGTGCCTGGATCGCAGACTCCAAAGCCCCAGAACCCTGAGGGATAAAGGCCTGCTGTTTAAGCCACCCCGTCTGTGGGGTTTGGTCACAGCAGCTCCTGGAGACACGGTAGTTACCTTTGCACCTGCCGTGATGATGTGGGTTCACTGATGCCTCATCATGGTCCACGAAAATGAGAAGGTCCTAAACTGTGTGTGGGCCTGTGTGCTTGAGCAGGTTAGCTTCAAAACATTCTTCTTCTTAAGGAAGAATTATAAAGAGAGGACAGCTTGCATAAACAGTTTTTATATTTAAAATGCCTCCAAATGGATTTTTAAAATTCCCACATTTAAGCATTAAATCCAGGTTCTGATTACCAGACCATGGTAATCCTTGCTTCTCTACCTCTCGACTCCTAAATGTGCCAGCAGAAAGGAAGTATTCACCGTCCGATGCTTTAGAAACTGTCATCTCTCATACTGTTTCTTTGCCACAAACTTCCAAAAAGGTTTAGCTGTGTTCATTTGGCACCTAGAACTACATTATCCGCTGGCAGCTCTAACTACCTCATGTGTGCTTTAGTTGTGGAAAAAAAGAGGGTCTGAGCACAACAGAGAAAATTCTGAAACAAATAAAACCCTACCGGTTCGCTCTCCTCATCTTATGGGCACGACGGCTGGAAGGCACTAGGCCCTACCACGCAGTCTTGCCGCCAGAACAAAGAAGGGAGCAGGAACAAGACAACGCTAAGCCTCGAATATCCGAATCTACAGGCAGAAAGAAGCCTGCACGCCTGTCACACACGCCTCTTCCTGGAGAGGCCCCCGCAGCCCCACGGCAAAGGCCGTGCACCTCCTGGGAGGGCCCGTGTGCACGGTCTACGCCTGATAAAAATCCTCGAGCAGAAAGCACTCTGCCAGGGGTCATTAGTGGCCCACCTGTTGGGAAAGCTGTTTAGTTAAAAATAAAAACCCCGGGCTGAGTAAGTGGACCCAACAGAGCACCAGCAGCCCCGACGACGGTAAAGAGAAACGCGGGGCTTGGAGGAGCTGAGGCCCCCCGCCAGGCAGCCCGTCTCCTGGGAGAAGGAGGCTGCGTGGTTTCCAAACGCCGGCGGGGCTGGTGCAGGAGCCGGCACGCTCCTCCGGGGAAGTGCCGAGCCGAGGCCCCATCTGCACCGACAGTGCAGTGACGGCAATTAGGTGCGAGCAGGGAAGCCAAAAACACAGACACGAGCGTCACTTGCTTTTATAGGAAACAAAACAAAAACTGAGCCCACGTGTCGGTGAACCCTTGTGATGGGCTGACTCCTGTCCCCGAAGGTCTGTCCCCGCGCCCCCCCCCAGCACCTCAGATATGACCTCCCCTAGAGACAGGCCTTTAAAAGGGAGAGAATTCGTGAAGGTGAGGTCTTTGGGGTGGGCCCTCGGCCAACACGACTGGGTCCTGACAGAGGGAGATTCAGACACAGACACAGGCCGGGAGAAGGCCGAGGGGTGTGAAGGCAGAGGGGCGCCAGGATGGCAGCAGACCTGGCGCTGGAGAGCGGGAGATCCTCCCTGAGCCTCGGAAGGAACCAGCCCTGCTGGCACCCGGGCCTCGGGAACCCGCTGCCGCGGCCCACGCCCGCCTGGACCCGCTTACCTGGTGTAGGACGTCGGGGACCGCGGCCGGGCCCACGGGTACAGGTGCTGAGGCACCGACAGGTACTGGTCGCAGAAGGCGCCCTTGCGGATGTGCTGGAAGGACGGGAACTCCTCGGGTGGGAAATCAGACGTGGGCGGCGTGGCCCCCAGGTCCTCCCCCGCCGGCTCCACCTTGAGCGCCACTGAGGGCGAGTGGTCCAGGGCGGTCTTGCGGGCCTTGACGGGGACGCCGTCGCCCAGGTCCAGGCTGCCGTCGGTGCTCAGGGCGTTGATGGCGGCCACGATGGCCGAGCTGGTGTACTGCGTGGTGTTGCCCAGCCAGGTGTCGTCGGTGACGCTGACCCGTGGCGATCCTTGCGGGGACGGCGTGGGCGAGGGGTGGGGGGAGCAGGACAGCTGCCGGCCGTTGAGGCCGTACTTCCGCTTGTTGCAGGGGGACGAGGGCCTGGACGTGCGGGCCCCCAGCCAGCTCTCCTCGGTGACACTGGCGCGCGGCGAGGTGGAGGGCGAGTGCCTCGGGGACCCGAGCAGGCCGCAGGCCCCCAGGCCACGGGGGAAGCCCTCCTCGGGGTCTGTGGTCTTGGGGGACACGCAGGGGGACTGCCACGGGGACGTCTGCGGGGACGCGTACGGGTACGAGAAGCTGGACTCGTAGGACGAGGCCTCGGAGTTGCAGCTGCGGGACGACAGGCTGCTGGCCGGGCTCAGGCACGAGGGGTCGCGGTAGGCCTCCAGGTTGGGCAGGTTCAGGGTGGCCGTGGACGGCGACCGCTTGGAGCTGGGAAGGACGTCTTCCACGTCCACGTCATGGAAGAACTGGCCGTTGCCGTGGTGCAGCCCCAGGTAGGAGGTGATCTCGATGCGGGGGCTCTCCAGGGCCGGGGCCCCGTTGGGCCTGACTCCGCCGGAGGAGAGGAAGTAGCTCGAGGGCCCGCCGTCCAGGGCAGCCCCGTAGCCTGCGGCGGAGATGCCCGGGGCCGAGGTCTGCAGGTCGTGGCACGGGGCCGGCAGCGAGGGGTGGGCGGAGGAGAGGGGCAGGCCAGAGCCCATGCCGGAGGTGACGTAACTGTAGTGCTCTGGAAGGGAGGGGGAGACGGGTGAGGCGCTGGCCAGGAACCGCAACCCACGAGCTCAGGGACCCCGCGAGCCGGGACCGGCCTCACCCCTCCACCCCGCGGGCCTGGCCTCCGAGATGGGCTCCGCTCCCTCGGAGCAGCAGTCCGAGCCCCGGCCTGGCCAGCAGGGTCCCTGCGCCCCTCCCGGGCCCCTCCTCTCTCCACTCCAGCCACCGCCCTCTCACTTGGACACGCGCCCACCGGGGCTTCCCTCTGCGCAAACATCCTTCCCGCAGAGCCGCACCGCTGGTCCCCTTACATCTTTCTGCTTTTTCTCAAAAACTGCGCCCCCACCTGCCCTACCCGAGTCGCAGCCCCCAGCCCAGCAGGCGTGTCACCCTCCCCCACTTTCTTTCTTCTCCTAACGTTCACCACCTCACCCATCACATCCTGCACCAGCAGAACCCACGCCTCTGAGGGCAGCGTCGGGCCCGCCCAGGTCTACCCTGGTTCACTCCTGCCTCCAGGGCCCAGGCCTGTGCCTGGTCCAAAACGGTGCTCGTTCTGTCCAACCAACAGACGGGCGGGCGGGTTTCAGACACGGGGGCCTGGACGTTTAAAGACGCTGTGATAGACTGATCGCCAGCGACAGAGAAAACACCCCAAGGGTTGGACGAACACATAGGTTCCGGGATCTCTCATGTAACTTCGGATGGTGGCTCATGGACTAAGAATCCTTCTTTTACAGGAAAAACGAAGCAGAGGATATTGAAGTTCAGCCATATATTAAATCATTATATATTGATTACAGCCTCAGTAAAATATGTTTTAAAAAAATCACTACTAGTGTAATTAGTCATTTTTAGCAGCAAAGCCACACGTCTGGATTTCCAATTTGAACAGACCCTTTATAACATGTGGGTACCTCATTATCGTGTGCCTAGAGCTGAGGCTCCCAAGGTCTCTGAATAATGGAGCTGCTCGTGGAAACCCTACACCACCTCCCGGGCCAAGCGCACCAGCCTGGAGACGCTTCATCCAATGACAGTGCCGCCCTTCTGCTGGGCTTCAGAAACCCACCTGGGCAGACCCCAGAGAATCAAGGGCCTCAAAGTACAGGTTCACATCCCATCGGATTTATTAACAGAAATGGGTCCAGCTCCCCAAATAGGGGGAAATCTACTTCCATTATGGCTTATTTCAGAAGGAGCATACAACCTCCCTCTGGTAACCCAGATCCTTATACCCTTGCTATCGAGAAGCTCTGGCTTTTACACTCTGAATCCCCTGCCCCATAAAACACTGTTCTCTGCTGCTCCCCAGAAGAGCGGCCCAGAGAGAGCACACCGGCCCTGCCCACCCCGCCCCCCGCCCCCGGGGGGTCAAGGGCAGGCTGTCTTTTGGGGAGAAAGCATCAGTGTCCAGATGCTCAGAATCGGTGCCGGCTTGTAAACGGCCCCAGGGAGAGACTGAGCCGTGAGGAGGAGAGAAGCGAAACTGCAGCGGAGGGAACCAGAAGCTCCGAGTGGGAGGCGGCGCCTGGGCGGAGGGGGGATAGGCGGGTCCGCGGATACGCCCCCCCGCAAGCCTCGTCACCCCCTCATCCCGAGAGGGAAGGACAGGCAGCGCGACCAGGGGCCGGACCCATCAGGGGCGGCAGTGGTGTCAACACGGAATCAGTCTTCTCTCAGTTACCGTGGGAGCCTAAACGCTGCTCTGTGTTTCTTCCCAGACGCATCTGGCCGATGCGCCGGGCAGAACCAAGGTCCCCTTCCGGCCACGGCGCGGTGGTACATTACACGGACATTATAGCCACATCCACAGACCTCCCGCTAAGAGGGTCTCCCTTCACCGCTGGCCCAACACTTTCCAAACCATTCTAACCAGAACTGCCAGTTTAAGAAACAAAAAGCTGTTCCCAGTACCTGTGTGGCTTCAGGTAAGAAGTCAGATGTCAACCAAAAGCAGGCTGGACGGGGCGGTGTGTCCAGCAGCACCTGCTGTTGTGTGATTACGACGAGAACCGCGTGATCGGTAAGGAGGACATTAATAAATCGTGTTACACACGTCCAGGGCGGGGATTTTAGTAATGACGCTTCAGCAAGTAGCTGTATTATGTTTGACGTGTTCCCAGGTCAAGTGTGAGTTACAGAGACCCTGGCTCCCCGCCCCGCCCTCCCCCCGACCATCCAGGCGCCACATGAGCTAAAGCGTCGGAACCGGCATTTCTCAGGCGGCTTCTCATAACTGTTGGTGCCGGCTCTCCAGCCCCGCCCCCCCTGGCTCCCCCCCAGGCCCGCAGCCTGACACATGGGCCCCGCCTCTGCCTGCGCCCTGACACCAGAGGGTACTCGCCGGCCTGAACCAGCCTGGACGCGTGCCCTCCCCGGCCCACGGAGGAGGCCCGTCCCAGCTCCTGCGGACGAAGAGCCCGGGGCGGCAGTCTCCGGGGGCCCCGACTTCTGGCAGGCACCCCTCCACCCGCACCCCGGGGCAGCAGCTATGATGCGGCAGGAGCTCCACGCCTCCTTGACGTTCTGTCCGCAAGGGGGCAACGTCCAGATGGCAGGGACACTGCGCCAGCCCCCCCAGCTGAAAGAGGGCCCCAGACCCGGGCGCTCCTGGGAGGAGTGAAGGTGCCCCAGACCTGCACCCTCGCTTCTGTGACCGCCCTGCGCTTTGAGCCCTTTCCTCCACGTGAAGTGCACAGAGCATCCAGCATCCGACGAAGAACGGACTTCATTTTAAAGACAAGTCATCGACCCCAGGAGGGAAGCCCAGGCAGGACACTGATGGGAAACATACAAACTGTGCACAAAGCCCAGGCCCGGGGAGTCCGTAGGCGCCCTCAACGGGCCTGCCAGGCCTCTCCCCCGGCACCCAGAGGCCTTGGGGGGCCTTGAAGGGGGTTTAGTGGACACCCACACTTCCTGCCCAGCTAAAGAATACTATGCAAACCTGTCATTTAAGAGATACAGCTGATCCCACCGCTGAACTACTACTTGTTGGCAGGAAGGTAATTCCAAGAATTAAAACAAATCCTAGCAATCAGCTTGGGGCCTCCCCACCACCTGCCCACAGGACACAGCCACATTCGTGGTCCCGAGCCCGAGTCGTGGAGGGTATCTGAGAGCGTGCCCACCCCTGCCCCCGGCCCCCAGAGGGAGATGGAGAGCAGGGGGCCCGCTGACTCCTAGGGCATTCCAAGGGGGGCCTTTATTTAACCAAAGTCTGTCAATAATCGTGATGCAACGAGGAAGAGAAAAACATAAGCCTTTATAAGCCTTTATTAAAACACAAAAAAGACCCCCTAAGCATGAGTTTTCCTTAATTAAATAAACTACAAAGGAAAAGCCTTAAGTGCCTGAACTTGATTCTGAGCTCAGCCAGAGTCCGGTGATGGAAGTTCTCCCTTTTCGGACAAAACGCGTACAGGTAGGTCCCAGCCTGCCCAGGGCCTGCCTTCCTGTCGGCGGGGGGCATCTCTCCCCTCCCCTCATCCCTCCCAGCTTCCACTCAATTTCCTACCTAAACCGTATTCAAATCTGAATTCTTTAACTATTCAAAGGGATTACATTTACCTGGGATGAAAACATTTCCAGTAACTGTCCTGACAGCCCTGAGACGCTCAGGCTGATGCGTGTCACATCGGCGGCCCCTGGAGAGCTCCGCACCCAATACCCCCAGTTTCTGCTGCTGCCTCCAGAGCCTGGCTGCCTGCCCAGGAGATTCATCAACTTATGGTGCAGGAGAGTCTAAGCAAATATTGGGGAGAGCTTATTCAAAATGGCTTAATGTAGTGGACATTCGTGAAAGCGTGGCTCATCTCTGAAGCCATGCCTCCTCCAGGCCCCCGGCGGGGGCGGGCGCAGAGATGGACGCCAGCGTGGGGAGTAGGGGTGCCTGGAGCCCGCGGACCGCGCATCAGCTCCCAGTGGGTCCAGCGCCCACCGCGAGCTCCATCCTCAGCTCGTTCAACAAGCCAGAGCTGGCAGAAGTATTTCCTCTCATTCTGAAAACTCATTTATTTCAGAACCACACAATCGTATCATCTCTGCACAACCACCAAGGAAGTCGATCCGTGTCCTTCCACCATGGCCGGCTGCATCTCAGCAGGCTCCCGACCGCTCAGACCCCTGCCCAGCGACACGGGGACCCTCTGCCCGTCCTGGGCAGCAACGGGGACGCGGAGCACACTGCTGGCTGTGCTCTCACCCCGCACACGGCGGCCGCCTCACCAGAGACAGTGGGAGCCACCTCGCCCCTGCCCGCGTCCCCCGTCATCTGTCACACCGCGCCCCCGCCTGTCACACCGCGCCCCCGTCTGTCACACCGCGTCCCCCGTCGTCTGTCACAGACCCTGAGAGGGAGCCCGCCACGGCGATTTTTGTTTTTCATTGTACGGAACATCCCCTTCAGCATTTGCTGGGGTTGAACCGTAGGACACGAAGCTAGAAATAGAACTGGAAGCAGCCTGGCAGCCAGGCCTCCTCTCCCCAGCCGTGCGCGCTGCCCCCGCGGCAAGATTATACTACGCAGGTAGTGGAAACAAAACAAAACAAAACAAAACAAAACAAAAATGACGCTCCACGCCAGGACCTTCCTGTCGGGAGCTGTTTACTGGGCAGGGCAGGAGGGCACCACCAAGGGTGGCCAGGCCCGTGGGTGACAGACAGACGCAGCTCTGAGGGCACCGGTCACCCCACTGCCTGCCAGGGAGATGACTTCCAAAGGCAACAAGCAGCCGTCCTCACGGGGGCCCCCTGCGCCCCGACGGGGACGGGCTCCGACGCCCCAGCCTCACTGCCTTAGGTCTTCACCTTCCAGGCCCCGCGTTTAAGGAATTAGAAACACCCCGTGGCCGTGAGTCGCTGTGGCCTTCCTCTGACAAACATCACAGAGAATGAAAACGTCCTCTGGGACGAAGCCCCCCGCTGGTGGAAACATCTCTGGAACTCTGGGGCTGCTGAGCTGAAGGTGCGAGGGCAGTCACCTTGCTAAGAGGCCAAGGGGCCGCCTGCGCTCCGGGTGCTGGGCCCGGGCCCTCCCCGCCTGCGCCCGGGCCCCGCGCCCTCCTGTGCAGACACGCGGGCCTCTGGGGCCCCCTCGCCATCACCATCACCACCGCTGGGGAGGGAACTGAGAATAAAAACGCCCCCAAATCTTCACGTCATCAGAAGATGCCCCCTTTCACACGTGAGCCCTGAAACGCCATCCTGCACAGTGAAGGCGGCGGCGACGGACCTGCCCTCGAGGCCCCGGGAGGCCGAGGCCCGGCCCATTTCCTCCCGAGTTGCCAGGGCGACAGTCCCCAGCCGGGCGGCCAAAATAACTTAGAAAACAGGAGCCCCGGGCGGGCGGGAAGCAGGGCCACGCCCGCCGCCCGGCTGACAGCAGAGCAGCTATTTCCTGAGACCCAGAGAGAAGCCGGAGGCCCTCTGCCTGCTCCCCAGAGAGGGAAGCCCACCGCCCAGCCTCCTCCCTAGAGGGGCCGGGAGTGGCCCCGGGAGGGCAAACAACGCCCAGCCCAGCCCAGGGCAGATTATTTTTAAAATTCTCTTTTCTTTCTCCCAACAAATGACGGCTGTCTATCCGCACCTGCCGAGTGCTCTGGAAATAAAGAACCCCGGGACCCATGGCCCCTCGAACACCTGGGTGCCGTGTCCCAGCGCAAGAGGTGGCGGGAGGGACAGGGTGACAGGTGAGCAGATGCCGCTCTCAACTCAGAGAAAACCGTGACAGGGACGAGGGACCCCAAGGTCAGGGCTGGCCGTGTCCTTTTGAGAAAGTGCCCACTTTTGGTTCAGTATCATCTCTAAGGCTCTGCGTCAGCTCGCTTCACAATTGATCTCAGAATTAGTCATTCATTCATTTATTTCTATGCAGGTTCATTCCAGAAATAATGTGAAGTCACTCCTGTCACCCATTAAGAGCTGAAGAATTTAATAAAACAATGTAATCATGAACTTAATAATTAATAGTTACAATGTAATGTTAGTAACTAATAAGAACAAGAAGAAAGTACTTTGTTCATAATTGCCAAAACTTAGAAGCAACCAAGATGTCCTCTGGTAAGTTGAATGGATAAATAAACTGGGGTCCATCCAGACAAGGGAATATTATTTAGCACTAGAGCCATCAAGTCATGAAAAGACATGGAGGAGACGTAAACGCATGTTGCTAAGTGAAAGAAGCCCATCTGAAAAGGCTGAACACGGTGTGTCCAGCTACAGGATATTCTGGAAAAGACAAAACTGTGGACCCGGTGAGCAGATCAGTGGTGCCAGGGGCTGGGGGAGGGAGGGAGGAACGGGGGGAGCACAGAGGATGTTTAGGGCAGTGAAAACACTCTGTATGACCCCATGATGGTGGGTACGTGTCATTACACATCTGTCCAAACCCATAGAATGTACAACACCCAGAGTGAACCCTATGTAAACTACAGACTTTAGGTGATGATGTGTCAGTGTAGGTTCATCGACTGTAACAAAGGTACCATCTGGTGGGGATGCTGATAGTGGGGGAGACCGTCCCTGTGTGGGGAGGGGGAAATCTCTATACCTTCTACCCAATTCTGCCGTGAAGCTAACACTGTTCTCAAAAAGTCTTAATAAAAAAGAAAAAAGTATGTGTGTTTCTCACGTAAATAGATAAGAAGGAATGTTTTCTATCAACTTCTTCCTAACACCATGACAAGGGGAAGGAGCCCTTTCCATCTCTGCCCAGAGCTCTCTCCAGCTGCCCTTCCCCCAAAGCGTGGTGAATGCTGGGCCCCAGCTGCCAGCACCCCAGAGGCCTTCCTGCAGGAGGCTTTAATGGGACTGTGGTCCCTGGAGGTTGGGGTGGGGGCTGTATCTTGGCAGTGAGGCTGAAAACGCACCTTGAGAGTGTTACTCAGCTTGCTGTCGGGGGAGCAGACGTGCAATGAGACAGAGGGAGGCCGTGAGGCCGTCCCCAACCCTGAGAGCTTCCCAAGCACCAACGGGGCAGCAGAGCCCCTGAGGACACAGGACTTGCGTGGCAGTCCCTGTCCTGGACTGGCTTTCACACCCTGAAGAGGTCAGGAGTGCGGTCCACACGTCACCAAGCCTCTCATCAAAGATATTTGCTAAATAGACTGAAAAGGGGGTTGGATACCAAGGAAGAAAGTCTTCCGGTGGAAACAACCCAGGAAGCCCAGCCAGGACCTGCGCACAGACAGCCGAACCCCAGCAAGTGCAGAAGGCCTTCAGGGCCTGTTTCTCCACTTCCGGCCCCAGATCTGTTCAGACAACTGCCTCGCTCTCCCACCCTCGCCTGCCTTGGCTCCCCCTGACCCAAAGGCCTGGAGGCGGCACAGCCGAAGAAGAGGAAAAGAGAAGACGTTTAGGGAGGACAGATCCAAGCAGCCTTGGCCTGGTTGGAACATTTATTTAAAAAAAAAAAACGAGCAGGACGTTGCCCTTTTAAAAGAGGGGCAGTGAATGATACGGAAAATATTAGACAGTCATTGCAGAGATGGGCGCCCGCCGGTGCCAAGTGCGCTGGGCTCAGCTTCACCACTTCACCGCCACGTGGGCAGGGACAGAGAGAACATCTTGAAGACAGACACAGAAAGTGGGCCGACAGGGGGCAGAAAGACAGGTCGGGGAGAGCCAGGCTGCAAGGAGGGGGCTCTTGGTTCCCTCCACGCAAGGCGGCCCCAGGCACAGGCTGGGTCTTCCAGTAAAAGGGGGCGTGATCACTCAGGGGCTTACTCTTATCCAAGAGCACACACCCTGGGGGGCTGGAGGGTTCCTTTACCTTCTGTTTAAGTAGAACCTTTATTTTTGACCGAGAAAAGAAAACGAAAGAAAGGAAAGGCCCGGGGAACTTGGTGGTCCGAGGTACCGGAGGCTAGTTCCATTGGAACTTTTCCGGGGGGGGGTGCGGGGGGAGGAGGGAGGCTTCAGCGCTGAGGGCACAGGGAGCGGGCGGGCAGACTTGGGGGACTCGTGGCCCCCGCTCCGCCGGGACGTCCAAGTCCAGGGCCTGGCACACTGTCCCCTGGCGGGAGCGGCGCCCCGCCCTAAAGAGGAGGCCCCTCCAGCGGGAATGCGCCCAGGGCTCAGCTGGAGTGCGGCCCCGAGCCTAGCACACTTGGCCGGGGGATCTACCGACTCCAAAGGGGCCTCCCTCGCTACCCCCGCTCGCCCCTCAACTTGACCCGCTGGGGAGGCTATGGGCACTGCCCCCGCCCCTGGCGCCGCGGGGGGTCGGGGACGGGAGACTGGGGGGCGCCCCGGGGCAGAGGGGCGGGAGCCGCGGCGCGCCTCCGGGCCCGCCCCTCCCGCCGCGGATCCGGCCCGCCCGGGCCCGCGCCCCCGCCCTGCGCCCCGGGCCCGCGCGGACCCACCTGCGGTGGCCGCGGCGGCGCCCTCGTCGCTCTGGTTAAACTCGAAGAGGAAATCAAAGTCGAACTCCTGGTCCTCCTCCAGCCCCGTCATGTTGGGTCGGGGGTCAGAGATCAGAGGGTCAGGGTCGGGGTCCGAGGTCAGGGGTCCGGGGTCGGGGTCGGGGTCGGGGTCCGAGGTCAGGGGCGGGATCGGATTCGGGGTTCGGGGTCTGGTCGGGGGTCGGGGACCTGGGTGGGGTCCCGGGTCGGGGTCCGGGGTCGGGATCTGGGCTGGAGTCGGGCGGGGTCCGGTGTCAGGAGTCAAGGCCTGGGTCGGGGTCCTGGACTGGAGTCAGGCTGGGGTCCTGGGTCGGGGTCGGGATGCCAGGTTGGGGTCGGGGTCGGGGTTAGGGGCCTGGAGGGGGTCCGGTCGGCGTCCGGGGTCGGGGCCCCGGCCGCGGGCACCTGTGGTCGAGGCGCCCGGGGCTCGGCTGCGCCCTGCGCTCGGCCGCGCGTCCTCGGGTAACGTGACTCCCGCTCGCGCCCCTCCCCCCGGCCCTCCCCCGCCGCGCCCCTCCCCCCGCTGTTTCCGGGTTTACATAAACAAGCAGCTTGCCGGCCGCCGGCTTCCGAGTTTTAAATAAACTCTCCCCGCGAGCTGGAGCGCACGCCTTTCACTGGTGTCCCGGCTCCCGGCGCCCACACCCACGCCCGGGGCCCCCAGGAGGCTCTCGGGGTCCGGCCCCCCGCGCGAGCGAGACCCCCAAGTGCCCCCCGGGTCCGCACTCCGGGGGATACGCGTGCGCCGGGGACTGGGGGGAGGGGACACGGAGTCCAGCCACCTCCGTCCGCCCCGCCGCCCGAGCGCCCCTGCGGCCGGAGCCGGGTGGGCAGGGGCTGGGGGCGGGCGAGGACGGGAGCCGGCGGTGGACCCCCGCCCGCCTGCAGCCTCACTCCGGGGAGGCGGGCACAGCGAGCGGTGCCGGCTGGCTGCACCCGGAGACAGAGGGGCGCGAAGATCAATACCTGCGTCCCGAATTGCTGCTGACGCCGCACCAACCTACTGAACGTGCCTAGAGGAGCCTCCCAGCTGCCGGGCCCCTCGTAGGACGAGGATCAGCCCGTCTCGGTTGCTGCCGAGTCTACAACGCGCACGTCCAGCCGAAGCCCCGCAGCCTGGGCCCGGAGCAGAATTCCCTGGACCGCAGGGCTCGCTTTCAAAGGAGCAGCTTCTTCCCCAACCCGCTGCGGAAGAGCAACGAACACAGGGAACACCGTTTTCCAGCCCCCCGAGCCCGAAAGAGGAAGGTGGGAGGTTGCTCGGGGCTGGGAGCGCGCTCTCCTTCGCACCTTGAGGCCGGGCTGCTGCTCACGCCTGCCGCCTTCCACTCGCAGGCTGATGCCCAACGGGCAGCCCTTCCTCTTTGGGACCCCGTGCACTTTAGCCCCTCAGAGTCCTGAAACACGCGTGCAAGCCTGTGCGCGCACAAGTAGCCTGCCAGCCACCCGTGAGTGACTCCAAAGCTTTCCCAGGTTGAGGGAGAGCTCGCGGGGCGGGGGGGTGTGAAACCCAAGGCCTGGACACAGAGCAGCTCGTCCGCACAACAGTATAAAAAGCTAGGCCCGCCTGAGCACCAACTCTCCCCAGGACTTTCTCCCAGGTGTTTGTTCTAACTTCCCCGAGAATCTTGGCACCCTGTGACACCAGCATCTGGAAGAGCAAGAGAATGGTGGCCAAGACGGCGGTGTGAGAGCATCAGCCACGTGGGGGGGAGTCGAGTGGGAAAGGAGGGGGGTGCACAAGTGTCCGTTTCTGCAACTCCGCTGCCAATCAAACGAGTCCTGCTCTCTGCCCTGCAGGCCCTCTGGCCCCGTGGGGATTGCTTCTTCCGGAAGCAGATAACCTGGGAATCACGTGACCCCTCCCCCAAACCTTTTCCCTCTCATGACCCTTTCCAAATCGCTGGTTTTCTCCAGTGATAAACTATAGTTCACTTTGGCCTGATTTAGTTTCTAATAATAGTTCTATCTTTGAGATGTATGTTGGAGGGCTGTTTTGTTTTAGTTTGCTTTTTTTGCTGACCTTCAGGCAAATGGAAGTACTGTTTTCCGTTCAGAAGCCACAACATTTCATTTTCTCTCTTTTTGGGGATTTTTTTAAGTTCAGCCACCTTCTCACCCCCACCAAAAATTTACACACAAACAACAGCCTCTACCGTCTGTTTAGACTAAAACTTCTCGCTCAACTGTTCTGTCCAGGAGAAAGTGGGTTTACCCTTCTGGGTGCAGCCGAGCCCCCCAGGGTCAGGACTTGGGTCTGCTTTATCCTAAGGCCGAGCTGATCCCCACCTAGTTTCAGATACCCAGCCAAGGTAACCGGAGAGGGTGGCCGTTTTTTACCTGCTCCTCTTACCAGCACCCCCTGTTGTGCCTTTCGTCTTGTAAATGGTTTGCAGCTATTTGCCAATTCAGCAGACACTCCCGTCTTGATGGAAATGTTTAGCTGGCGCTTCCTGTCAGAGGCTGCCGGTGTGCACCGGGCCCAGAACTCCAGCCCTGGGTGTGATAGAGCAGCAGGGCCTTTTCTAATCTGGATTAGGAAACAACGCCACGAAGTTAAGTGGCAGGAGAACAGCGCAGGCTTTGTTCTGTTCTGGAGAGCCCCGGGCATTCTGTGTGGAACAACCTCTGAATGGGTGGGTGGGTGTACCTACAAGGCCTGCATTTCTCTGCATTCCCCACGCAGAAGAACAAGCACAGGGCCTTCCCAAACAGCAGTGCCTAATGAGCTTTTACCAGATGCTCATTAAACTGGAGGAAAGCGCTGGGGAATCCCTGAGATTCTCAGATGGGCAACTAAAGCCCAGTCGGGCCTGCGGGAGAAGGCCAGATCCATTCCGCCGCCCTCGGCAAGGCAGGCGTGGACCTGCAGGCACGGCTCTGCCTCTCATACCCTGTGCCTGGCTATATGAAGGATTAGATCATACTTTCTGTTTAGCCTAATTCTGTAGTCCTTATAAATACACCAATATTTGTTTAGTCAAAGGGCATCATCACGTCTGGCGTGCTGCCTCTTAGCAGGGACACCTTCAAATGTATTTTCTTAAGCTGGAAACATGACAAATCACCACCACCCCCATAGATGCCTTTTCCTCTTGTAAGAGAAAAAAGATTCTTTATTGCAGACAGACCACCGACTGTTGAAGTAAAGAAACCTAAACTTTGAAAGACCCACATTTTTTAAAAGCAGTGATAAGAAACTTTGAAGTAAGTGTCAAGGATGTAAAATCAAAATCTCGACAACTTTTAAAACTTTTCTAACAGTAAGAGCTTGTCCTGTAAACGTTACCTGCTGTTTACATTTAAACATTTTCTAAATTGGGATGAAATGGTGAGAAACAAGATACATCTTCCTCCCTTGATAAAAATACTTAGAAATAACATAAGACACCAAGACACTGACCCCATACTGATGTTCTTATATTGAATGTATGGTCTTGAGCTCACGTTTGCTAAAGATAAGGAAGTTCTCCCGAGCTGGCAGTCTTTGAAAACTGCAGTTGTAATGCAAGAGGGGCCGTCATATTTATTAGAATCGTGCAGGAGACAGTAGCATTTACTTCCTAGCGCTCCCCATAAGGGTGTCTGCCCTACAGAATATGAGTACTCATCATGCATTGGCAGGCTAGGCAGTTTTCTTAAAATAATTTAGACAAAGTATTTCAGGGTTGATACGGCATTGGGAAAGGTGTCTCCCAGTTTCCATCGTGGTCCCGAACTAGGGTGCTAGTCACCCCTTTCAGAGGCTATCTTCAGACACCTTCAGGAACGCCGTAGGAACTCCGGGCTGCTTTGGTCAGGGGTGGGAGGGGTGCTGAGAGGGTGCGGGTGAGGGGACTGTGGACCTAAGACCGCACGCGGGAGGGTCGCAAGCGCACCGTCAGTAGTGGCGGCCTCGCCATCACCAGCCTTCAGGGCAGGGCAGACACTTATGCCATCTTCGTGACTATGAACAAGTACCTTGAGAAACTCTTTTCAAACTGTCCCGGAACATCTACGGTTGGAACTCTCAAGTCTCTAAGATTGCAAACTGTCTTGAATCAGGGGCTGTGCCCGACCGCTCCTTTGGTGGCTTTTAGTCCTGCGAGTCGAGCCACCGGCGGGGCAGCGCCACACGGAGCGGTTCGCGGGGCCCAGCGCCTGGAAGGAATCTGCCACCGATTCAGCTCGTGGAGGGGCGCAGAACACCGCCCCCCCCCCCCGCAACCTCACTGTACGGCTGGTCTTCCTGGGGCCTTGCCCCACGGGGGAAGAAACCGGCCATCCCTCTTTCCCAGAGAAACCTCGCTGCTTTCCAAAGTGTCCTTCCTTCGTGGTTCTGACGGCCCTAACCTCGCCCCGTCCCCCAGCCGCCTGCATTTGAACTGAGTTTCTACAGCCGGAGCAGCCGCGAGGCTGCACCAGCGAAGGCCAAGTGCGCGCACTCAGCGCTAGAGAAGAGGAGACACCTATTGGCAAGAAGGCGCGCTCGAAATCAGGGCTGCTCTGGGGAAACACCAGGGGGACACCGCTTCCCAATCTGTGCAGCGCGCCCGCCGCGCGCCCGGCCGCCCGCGCCCCTCCCTGCGCGCGGACCCTGGACCGGCCTGCTCGCCCCTCCGCGGGCCGGGACCCCGCCGGGCGCGGGTCGGACGGGCGCGGGCCGCACGGGCGCCAGGCTCAGGGCGCGGGGCCGGGGGCCCCCGGGGGCCGCGGCGGGGGGCTGCGGCCGCTCCGGCTTACCTTCCTCTGCCGACTTCATGGTGCCGCCGGCGGGCGCAGAGGGCCCCAAAGTTTCTCCGCTCCCGCAGACTGCAGCCGGAGGGCCGAGTGGAAACTTGGAAGGGACTGGAAAACTGGTACTTGGCATCCACGCGGCGGCGGCGGCGGCGGGAGGAGCAGGAGGGGGAGCGGGGGGCGCGGGCGTCTTGCGCCGCCGCGCGGGGCCGGGTCTCCCGAGGAAGGACGCCTCTCCCCCGGCGGACGCGCGCCGGCCCGGGCTCAGCGCCGCGCGCCCCGGAGAAACGTCGTGAGGGGCGTGTGCGCGCGTGGCGGGGCCGGGCTGCGGCGGCCCCGGGACCCCGGCAGGGTGACGGGCGGCGGGGGCTCGGAGGTGTGTGCCCGCGCCCGCTCCCTGCGCCCGGCCGCCCTCCCCGGCGCGGTGACTGACTGTGCCGGCGAGTTCGGAGCCTCTGAGTCTCGCTCTGACGCAGGGCCGCGCTCTGCCTCCTGCCTTTTTAAAGCTGGAAAACACCTCCCCCGCCTCCCCGCCGGCCCGGCCGCTCCCGCGCCCCCTCCCTGCCGTGACATCACGCCCCCGCCCGCCCCAGCCGGCGCTGGGCCCGGGGGACCAGCGGCCGAGCGCCCGCCCCTCCCCGCGCCAGGCCGCCGCTCGCCCGGCCCGCGGGGCGCAAGGGGGGCGGGCAGGGGCGCACTCGGCGCACGGCCCGGCCCGGACGCCTGGGTCCACGCGGGTGTCCTGAGAGAGCCACACTCCGCTTTAATGAGGGGGCGGGGAGGGGGGCCGGAGACGAGGGGGGTGCCAAGAGGGCCCTGCATGCTGAAGTCATTATGTAAAATCGCAGGCTTTCCCTGCTGTGGAAATTTGGAAAAGCGCTTCCACTGGCAGGCCCGAGAAAGGAAATTCCCATCCCGCTAAATTACTAACAGATTGCACGGCAGTCCCGGGACGTGGAGTTATTGTCATTTTTCTTCTGTAAATATCTGAGCGACCCAGATTGCCTGTTGCACGGCTGGCGGGGGGGAGGGGGCGTCTGGGAGAACCGCGAGCCCCTCCCCGGGCTCCCAGCCGCCGGCCCCCGGCCCGCCCCAGAAGGCCAGGAGCGGTTTACGGGCGCGACTTCGGGGTTTCTAACCGACGGGGGCTGGTCTGAGAACCGAGAGCTGGCGCTCGGGGAAACCTCTCCAACCGGCCCGTTTCACTTTACACTTTCCTCTTTCAGACCCTGTTGCTTCTCCTCGGCGCGGCTCAGCGGCCAAAACGGGACCGTAGTTTCGTGTTGGCCTTGGAGGGAAGGGACTGGAGTGTTTGTTCGGGCGGTTAAAATGTCTGGTGTATAAAAATCATAAATCTATTGCACGACACCCTATGTGGTTTAAAATAAACCCAGAGCAAAAGACTTGTCTGCCGCGGGGACCAGGAGGCCTGCAGGTCGCGCGGGTGGGCACCCTAAACGACTCCACGCCCGGGACCTGGGGAAACTGGGGTGCGACATTTGACCCCATCTGTGTGTTTCGCTGCCCCTCGGGCGCGATATTAAAACAGTAAGAAGGTGCCCGGCGGGGGCGATACCCGCGTCACCGCCGCCGGTTATCGGTTCATCCCAGCGGCGTCGACCGGACAGGACTGAAATCCCTTCTTCCGGCGCAGGTCTCCCCTCGGGTGTCTGGTGGGTGTCAGGACACTTTTCGGGTGCCACTACCTGTGGGTCTGCTCCCACCGCGACAGTAGGGCCTGGCACGCGCCTTGTGCCCCAGGCAAAGGGAGGGGGGACCCCGCGTGGACACCGGGGCTGGGGGTGGGAGACCCCACGAGGAGGCTGGAGGCCTAAGAGGGGGACCTCGCGAGGATGCTGAGGCTCGGGGGAGTCGCCAGGACACCGAGGCTGGGGGGACCCCGCGAGGACGACGAGGCTGGGGGAGGGGACCCCGCAAGGATGCTGGACGCGGGGCGGGGGCGGAGGCGGGGCGGGGGGCCCGGGGCGTGCAACAGAGCCGGAAGCCGCCAGGGGGCGCTAGGGTCGGGCCGCCCACGCCCCTCCCTCGCCCCGCCCTTTAAAATGATCTGGCCGCGGTACGTTCTGGTGTCCCCAGACCTGGGTGCCAGGGTTCTGCCAGGAGAGTTTGCGTGGAGAGGTCCCGCCCCACTACCAGGACGGGCCAGGAGGAGGGGGCCGAGTCCTTGCGGGGGGCGAAGGGGGGTGTGGAAAGTTGTATTAAAATAAAGACTGACTCTCACCCCTTCCCGTCCGCCCCTCTCGCGCTTTCACAGGCGCGCGGGACCGTCTCCCGGTCCTGGAGCCCGCGAGACCCCCTGGGGCCGGGGGCGCCCCTGGGCTGCAGAGGGGCCGAGCTGGGGGCTGTGGGCTGTGGGCCGCCACTGCTCCTCCTCCTCCTCTTCCTCCAATAAATAATTTTCACTCCATCCAGAAAAGCTCTTTTCCTGTCTGCTCTCAACGCGCCCCTTATTCCCCCGCCCGGGTGACGGAATCCCCGTCTGTTTCCCTCTGTTTAATTCCGTTGCCGGGACCACGGTGGCCGCGCGCCAGGGCGCAGGGAGTTCCGGGGGCGGCGGCGCAGCTCTGTGGCCAGCGCGCCCCCGTGTCCGCCTCGGGCCGGTCCTGCGGCCACCGCGGGACCACGGGCCTCCGTCCCCGCGGCCGCGGCCCCCCGCGCTCCCCTTCCGCCTCTCCGGGTCCTCCGGCCTCCTCTCGAAGTGTGTTTATAGCTGCTACTAGGAGAGACGTTACACGGATTTTATTTTAAGGATGGGTGATGACTAACGAAGTTAAAAGGAGCTTAGGACAGAAAACAAGACTATTTTTAGATTACTGTTGTTTCTGTGGATTATTGGGGCAAATACACCCAAAGAAGCTTACCATTTTCAAAGTCCCTTTGGATGCCAAATCCTTTCTCTTGGAGCACACTTGGGTAATTCATCCACCCTGCCCAATATTTTCTATAGACTCTGCAGTCGCCGTTGCTCGGGTTTTTGTGTTTAAGCACAACTGCTATGGAGACGCCACCCTCAGGGACGTGGGCGGTCCGGGACCTGGTCAGGAGGACCTGGGAAGCCCAGGCCTGGCTGGAGCTGCCCTGAAGGGGAGGCTCTGTCCCCCGCCCTGGGAGCCCCGCTGGGGACCGTATGGCCCACCTGGCCTGGGGCTTTCCAGCCTCCAGGGCGGCAGCTTCCGGGCACACACTTCACTGGCAGGGGCTCCGGCGCAGGTGCTGGGCCACGGCCCACCCTTTCTTCCTGTTCCTCAGTCGCACACCCAGGTGCCACTTCTTGCTGGTGAAAATCACCTCAAACGTCTGCGGGTTGAGCGTGAATGCTTTGTGCTGGCCAGGTCCACCTGGTGAGCCCGGCGGTGGCCAGCTTAACGTCCTCCCATTTGGAAACACTTTGGGCATCTGAATCCTCTATAAGGGGCAGGTGTGCGTTCTTCCTGCAGCAGGTTCTGGGCAGCCAGCAAGAAGCACATGGACTGAACAGAGGTGCTGGCAGGTATGCTTGGGTACAGGGGCAGCTAGCCAGAGGGTGGAGACTGGCATGAAGTCGAAAATCAGAATTATGAAGAGGGTATTTACTTCTAAGTAAACTTAGCTGAGGTTGTTTTTAAAAAGCCAATGGCAGTAGTACATCTCCAGGTCGTGGCGGAAGTTGAGAAAGATGGGGCTGCACACCTGTGTCAGCCCCTCCAGACGTCTCTCTTCGGTCTGAGGTGTCCTTAGAGGTCCATGGATTTAGGGTTTGGAGGTGTACACTGTGCTTTCACTTGTGAAATCGCTCTTTAATCCACCCCTCCTCCCTGGAACAGGGCAGGGGCCTTCTTCGTCTCCCGAGCACACACCCCAAACACCACCGCCAGGGCTAAAGCCTCAGTCGTCCGTCAGTCAGCTCCCCTAAGCACAGCTCTCAGCGCGGCCCCTGATGTCCTGCACCCTCCCCCGGCCGGAGCAGTCCCTCCCCCACCTCACTGCCCCCAACCCTGCGTCTCAGCATCACCCCCACCGACGCCCAGAGCCCTCCTCCAGGCCACCTGCCCCCCCCCCCCCCGGGTCCTTATCACCCGTCTGATACATCTTTGCCCACCGCCATAGCCCCTCACACTGCCGTCCAGTGTGCTGGCCTTGGACAGCCCGAGTCTGCTTTATAGCCTGGAACATCCTACCTGGAGGATGTCCCAGGTGACCTTGAGAGGAACGTGTGTTCCGCTGTGGCGGGGTGGCACGTCCTAAGCACGTTTGGTAGGCCGTGTTGGTTTACGGTGTGGCTCAAGCCTTCTGTTTCCTGGTTGGTCTTCCGTCTGGTTGTTACATCCATTGTCGAAAGTGGGGTATTGACGTCTCCACCTATTGCTGTAGGAACAACTATTTCTCCCTTCCTTCCATCAGCTTTTGCTTCATATATTTTGGAGTTCGGTTGTTAGATGCACATATGTTTCTAATTGTTATGTCTTCCTGATGGATTGGCCCTGTTATCATTACGAAACATCTCTCTTTATTTGTAATAACACTTGTTGTGTTAAAACCTATTTTGTCTGACATCCGTGCAGCCATTCCAGCTTTCCCGTACTTGTTCTTTGCATAGTATATTTTTCCACCCCTTTAGTCCATTCGTGCCTTTGAATCTAAAGTGTGCCTCTTAGAGCCAGCTGCAAGTTGGATCACCTTTTTTTTGTCCAGTTTGACCATCTCTGCCTTTTTATCAGCTTGTTAAATTCATCCACACTTAATGTTATCATTGATACCATTGGATTTATATCTGCCATTTCATTTTTCCTGTTTCCTATTTTTCTCATGTCTGTTTTGTTCCTCTATTCTTCCTTTACTGCTTTCTTTATGTTAAGTGAATGTTGTCTAATGTAGCATTATGAATTCTTTAATGATTTTTACCCTTTTTAAAGTTATTTCCTTAGTGGTTGTTCTAGGGTTTACCACTTACATTTTAACATCACGATCAGGTTTAGATTTATACTAGCTTAATTCCAGTGATATACATAAACATTAATCTTACGTGGGTTTATTCCTTTTTCCCCTTTTTATGGCATTATGTTACTTAAATGACAAATAGTAATGCTGCAAACTCAGCGGTACTCTGGAATCGTGCTTCCTTTACCACCTGTAGTCAATCCCTCCATCCCGGCTCTGCTCCACCCACTTCCTTGGTACTGTTATTGATGAAAATATTACACATGTATTACATTTCCACTAATACTAGGCCTGACATTACATTATATCTATATTCTTTTATACAATTGCTTTTTAAATCAGTTATTAGAGCAAAGGAGGAAAATATACATTTGTACTGCTTCATAAAATTACCTCCTTACCTTTAACAGCACTCTGTTTTCTTCGTGTGGATTCAGTTTCCGTCTGGGGTCATGTGCTTTCAGCCTGAAGAACTTCCTTTACTTCTCGTAAGGTGGATCTGCCAGCAGCCACTTCTCAGTTTTTGTGTATCTGGGAAGATCTTCATTTCACCCTCAGTTTTGAAAGATAGGTTTGCTGAGTATGGGATTCTTGGTTGACAGTTTCTTTTTTTCCTTTGAGCACTTTGGATGTGTTACCCACTGCCTCCTGGCCTGCGGTGTCTCTGCGGAAGGCCAGTCTCATTTGGGGTCAGTCCTACTGGGGGCCCCTTGAAAGGGACATCATTCTCCTCTTGCTGCTTTCAGGATGTTCTCCTTGCCTTTGATTCTCAGCATCTTCACTGTGATGCAGGCCTCTCCTGGCGTGGAACCACCCTGACAAGCTGGGGCGAGGGCTCTGGGGGTCCCGGCGTTCTCAGGGCACAGCCTCCATTCCACTGCAGGAGTGGGGGCTGCGTGGGAGCAGGTGCCCCTCTTCCCAGCCGCACTCCCCGGGGACTCAGCCCACGGGGCACAGGGAGCCCCGCGTTGGTGGCTGCAGCCTCGGGAGCGGAGCCCCCTCCTCGCTGAGCTGGGACGCTGCGGGAGTCTTGGTTCAAATACCAAAGACTCTCCTTTTTAAACCAGTTTCCACAGATTTTCTTGAATAGATGTTTCATTCGCCATCGTCCTTAGGAGCATTTGCAGAGGCTTTAAATGGCTGTTTTCTTTTAAACGATTTTCTCCGTTTTCGCTGTGAAGCAGGTCAGCTGGGCTCTCCGTGCTCACAGCGCAGAAGCTGATGTGGCGTCTGCGTTCCAGTCCCGCGCGGCACCCGTGGGAGCCCTCATCAGGGTCTTCACCTCGTGGGCTGTTGTGAGGGTGAAAAGAGGCCCTGCCCGCTTACCTCGGTGACCACCCCCCCGGCCGCTCAATGACTGTGACGATCATCTCAGAGTCAAACTGTCCTGGGCTGGATTGTGTCGTCCAAGGATGTGCTGGAGCCCTGACCCCTGGTACCCGCGAGTGGCCCGTACGTGGAAATAGGGTCCTTGCGGATGGGATCGGTGAAGAGGAGGCCATTAGGTGGCCTGACCCAACGTGGCCGCCGTCCCCATGAGAAGAGACGGTGACGGGGCAGCGACCCGGGCGTGACCCTGAGGACGGCGGCACCAGCGGCCCCCGGGAGAGGCGGGGGTCTCCCCCTGGAGCCTGGAGGGAGCCCGGCCCGCCCGGGGCCCTGACCCGCACCTCTGGGGCTGCCAGAGAGTATCGTTCCGTCCGTTCGAGGCCCCAGTTTGTGGTACTTTGCTCGGCGGCTCCAGGGAACCAAGTCAAAGGCCGGTGGTGTGTATTTCCTTCCGGGAGCCCAGGCCACGTCATGTCCTGCTGTCTCCCTCCCTCGGGTGCCCGGGAAGCGCCCACCCAGCGCTCCCTCCAAAGGACCCGCCGTGGAGCCTGGCTGACAGCCCGCTGGGGGCACTCCTGACCCACTGAGGCCACCACGGCCGGGCCGGTGGCCATGGTGCCACCCCAGGCCCCTCTTCTCCCCACGGTACCCCCGTCAGGCAACTTCGCCCGGGGACCCCTCCATGTGGGTCGTGGGCTGCCCTGCTCCCCGTGGGACTCAGGCCTGGTGCTCCTGCAGCTCCTGGGGGCCGTGGGGGGGGGGTGAGCCCGCGGCTCTGAGGCCCCCCCGGGAAGCCGTGCCCACTGGGCCCGCGAGGAAGGCGCGGCCAGAGGCGGATTCCTGGGCGGGTTGATCATCTGCATCCAGAGGCACCTGAAAGCCCAACTCTGAGTTCCTCACGCGGGGAGGAGACCCCTTCCCTGTCTCACTGCCTCCGTCAGTTTTGCTGTGGGATTCGGCCTCAGCTAGAACCCCAGGTCCCACAGGAGCCACCGCTGGCACCCGGGCGCTGCCCCTGCTCCGCAAGGCCCGGAGGAGGCGGAGGCGGAAGGACGGGTAAGGGCGGAGGCTGCGAGCGCCCCTGAGCAGAGGCCTGGCGCTTCACCTCGCCTCCCCTGGGGAATCCTGCTCCAGCGCCCCCTGCCCTGAGCCCCGGCGGCCGCCTCGCGCCCTCCCTGTCCGCCTCAGGCCAGCTGCGGGCTTGGTGAGCCCTGTCCTTTATTTCTGAGAAGTCGGAGCGGTGCGGAAGAGACGGGCACTCAGCTCCCCTGTTTGGCCGTCGCGGCATCTGCTCTGGCCACCGACCCGGCCGGAGGGCACTAGGTTCCACCTCTTGTTTCTGGCGAGTGTCGGGGTTTGCACCTGTGAGCTCACAACGCTTTCCTTTTGTGAGAGAGTAAGGGGAGTAATAGTAATAGTTTTCTGGCAGCAAATTTGTTAAATTAAGCAGCAACCCAAGGCGCGCCGCTTTCACCCCCGGCCTTAGACGGGGAGGCTGCTGAGTCCTGTCTCTGCTCCGACTGGCTTTCGTTTTACACGCGGCGGTTTCCGGGAGGGGGGCGCAGGCCAGCCGCCCCTCCCGGGCCCAGGGCTCCGACCCCGCGGCGAGGTGGAATCTGCCCATGGCTTGGGGCTGCCGGGCTTCCCAAACTATTTTTAAAGTGTTTTTGGTTCAATAAAGCTCTAAACAAGTTTTGCCAGGCACTTTTTCCATTAACTTTTAAACCGGAGTGAATTTCAAGGGAAATTTAATCCGTGTGCTTCTGATTCATTTACACTTAACTCATTGAGATGCCGTGTTGAACTGTTTGATGTTGAAGCAGAAGGCAGTTTTCTACAAGCCTGCTTGGCCTTTCTTCCTTCTTGGAAACAGGAAGTGGCATCTTGCCAGAGTATAAATGGACGTGATCCCTCAGTGACGGTGCTGTTTCAAACCCACACCCTAGAGCCTGGGGCTGTTGCTGGGCCCTGGGCTGCTGGGTCCCCAGGCGGGTGGGGGAATGGGGCCGACACCCCGGCACAGCCCTCTGGCTCGCCCCCATTTGGGCCTCAGGTACCCAGACAGCAAGAGAGCCTGTACTGTGCTTGTCTCTTTAAAACTTGTGTCAATACACATAACAAAAATTTACCATCTTAACCATTTTTAAGTGTACAGTTCACTGGCGTTAAGTACCTTCACACTGTCACCAGCATCCGTCTCCAGAGCTTTCTCATCTTCCCAAACTGACACTCGGTCCCCGAGCGACGCCGGCTCCCCTCCCCTTCCCCACCGTCACTCTGTCTGTGAATTCGCCTGCTTAGCCCAGGCCCCTCGTGTAAGTGGAATCCCACAGGATTTGTCCTTTCGGGACGGCTTATCTCACTCAGCGTCATGTCCTCAAGGTCCACGCGGGTTGTACCCGGCTCAGAGTTTCCTCCCCTTCGAGGCTGAGTCAGATTCTGTCGTGCGCAGGGACCACGTTGTCCTCCATACTCGCCCGTGGACGGGTGTTTGGGTCATGTCCACCTTCCAGCTGTGGGAGCGGTGCTGGCCTGACCGTGGGTGCGGACTCCCCCTGAGACCCGGCCTTCAGTCTCTGGGCGACATGCCCAGACGTGGGGTTTCTGGATCCCACGGTGCTTCTGAGTTGGGCTCTTCGAGGGACCAGCGGCTTGTGCTTGGTTTGTAGGTGGCGTCGCGGTGGCCGCTCTGGACAGGTTCTCAACAACTTCCCCTCCGGGGATCCGCGCTCCGGTGAGACCTCCAGCCTGGTGGCCGGACCTTGGCAGGGCCCGGGGCAGCGGGGAGGGGCGGTGGGGGGCCTCCAGGCCCGGCACCTGGGGTGCAGTCAGCTCCAGGCTGGAGGCGCTCCAGAGAAGACACGGCGCCCGTCCCAGCGCAGGCGGAGAACCAAGGCCTCTGGGGCCCAAGGACAAAGGGCATGGCCACAGCCTCACGGGCTCTGGGCCTGGGGGAGTGAAGAAATAACCCGGGGGTTCTCTCGTCCCCGTCAGGAGTGGATCTGTGGCTGGGCCCCCTCTGTCTCCCTGTCTCTGTCCCTCCCTCGTCATCGTTGTTTTGTTTTTTTTTTTTATTTATTTTTTATTTATATTATTTTTATTTTTGGCTGCATTGGGTCTTTGTTGCTGCACGCGGGCTTTCTCTAGTTGCAGCGAGCGGGGGCTACTCTTCGTTGTGGTGTGCAGGCTTCTCATTGCAGTGGCTTCTCTTGTTGCAGAGCACGGGCTCTAGGCGTGTGGGCTTCAGTAGTTGTGGCACGCGGGCTCAGTAGTTGTGGCTCACGGGCCTAGTTGCTCCGCGGCATGTGGGATCTTCCCGGACCAGGGCTCGAACCCGTGTCCCCTGCATTGGCAGGTGGATTCCTAACCACTGCGCCGCCAGGGAAGCCCCATCACTGCTCTTTAATGATGAACGTAGCCGTGCTCTCAACTGTGGTCCTCACGGGGTGTCCTCCTGATCTGGTCACGCTGGGCACCAGGCTTCGAGGTGGGCTGGGCCTTGGTTGCCCCTACTGGGCAGTGTGACAGGGGCCTTCGATGGCGCCGGTGTCCCGGGGGGGTGGGGTCTGCAGCTGAGTGGCTCACCCACCAGCCTGGGGATGTGGTTACTGAAATGGCTGCAGGTTCCCACCAAGCTCACCAGCTGGGTGTCCGCCCACTGTCCACCCTCCCCAGTTTCCTCCTGAGGACCCATGTGGGTACCCCGAGCTGGAGGCTCTGGGAACAGGGTCCCTGGGCCGAGGGCAGCACGTCCTGCAGACCGCTAGGGCCACGTGCTGGGGTGGGAGGGTGGGGAGTGGGGGGGGATTGTCCAGGCGAGGGGCCCCCAGGGAGGGTTAGCAACGCATTCTGGAGGCCTGTCACCCTGCGAGCGCTGTGTCCGGATCCAACCAGCCTGAGCCCGGCCCCAGGTCCCAGCACCCGGCAGCTGCCCCGCCCCCCGTGGGCCCCACGCCCGGGCCCACCCCTCCAGCCTGCACCCGGAAACCCGGCTCGGCCGCCATCTCCCTGAACCCTGACCCGCATGGCAGACGGAGCTCGGCTTGCCCGGGTCACCTGCCTCCTTCTTGCTGCCATTTCAGCTTCTTCTCATTTTGTCACAAATTGGGGGGGATGGTCAGGGGGCAGTGAGAACTCCCGAGGGGCGGGGGTGGCATCAGTCAGAATATTCCGGCGATTTCAGGGGGGTGGAATCCACAGCCGGGCATGTGTGCCCACGTGGGGTGCCAGGCGGTGGGCAGGAGGGGTCCCGGCACCCCCGGGACGCCCTGCTGGCAGGAGGTGGCCGCCCTCAGGTCGCGGGGGGAGCCCCTCACCCCTGCCGAAAGGCTCCTGCTACAGGCTTCACGCCCGGAGGCGGCGGGGTGTGGGACGGCCAGCTGGGGACCTCACAGCCCCGCCATCGGCACGGGCTCCAGGCGGCCGGGCAGTGGGACCTCAGGGCCGGGCCGAGGACGCAGGTTGGCCGGGGAGGAGTGGGAGGTTTGCCCCTGGAGCCCCCGCCAGGCTCCCAGGGTCCTCGGCATCGGGGCGGTGGCGCCTGAACCAAGGGGCCCATCCAGTCTGCTGGGCACGAGCGCCTCACATCCCGCCAAGTGGGGCCTGGAAGTGGGCGCGCTGAGCTCGAGCTGGTGGCCGCGCGGGACGCACCCACGACCTGTGGGCCGTCACCTCCCTCAGGAAGCTGGTGGCTCTTCCCGAGTGGCCTCGGCACCGTGACAGTGACGCAGCCTCACGACCTTCGGGGACTGAAAACCACGGATCCTTAGAGAAAAACAGGAGCCGCTCCAAGGACGTCAGTGAGACGTGGGTGGAGGGTGATGACGGTGTCCTGGGCTGACCTCCTCCAGAAACTCCTCCAGGACCTCCTCCAGGACCTTCTCTAGAACCTTCTCCAGACCTCCTCCCTCCTCCAGGATCTCCTCCAGGACCTCCCCTTCTCTAGAACCTTCTCCAGACCTCCTCCCTCCTCCAGGACCTCCTCCAGGACCTTCTCTAGAACCTTCTCTAGGACCTCCTCCCTCCTCCAGGACCTTCTCTAGAACCTTCTCCAGACCTCCTCCCTCCTCCAGGACCTCCTCCAGGACCTCCCCTTCTCTAGAACCTTCTCCAGACCTCCTCCCTCCTCCAGGACCTCCTCCAGGACCTTCTCTAGGACCTCCTCCAGAATCTCCTCCAGACCTCCTCCCTCCTGCAGGACCTCCTCAGGACCTGCCGCAGAGCAGGTGCTCAGGCCGGGGGGGCCGGGGGGGGCAGGTAAACTCGACATTTGCTGGTTACTCTGCTCCGTGGTTTCGGATGAGGGTGGAACTTACCAGCTGGAGCGGGGGCCTCACCCAGGCTCATGGGCCAGGAGGCTGCACGCCGGGCTGTGAGATGTCGCCCCAGTTAGGGCTGTGGGTCTAGGGGCGCAGCTGCCTTCCTCTCCTGTTCGAGGAAAACAGTAAGAAGGATGGCACCCCTTGTCCTGGGGCGAGACCCAAAGTCGTCGTCACGGCAACAGCCTCCAGACGCCCAGAGGACCCCCGCTCCCTGGTGTCTTCAGATAAGCCCACTCCCCTCGGAGCGACAGTCAGGACCACTCAGGACGGGAGGACGTCGGGGCTGAGGGGACGTCCCACAGTGCAGCTCACCTGTGTGTGGACGGTACCCCTGCAGTTGTGCCCAGAAGCCCCCAGCTTTACAGAAACCCCCGGCGGCTCCTGGGAGCCAACAGGTTAAACGCCGCGGCTCCACTCAGCCACCCAGGCGTCTGACTTTTCTCAAGATCCAGCTCCTCGGGGTCGGGTGGCGGGGTCGGGTGGCAGGGCCGGGTGCCAGGCAGGGGACAGGGTCCCCGGCACAGTGTGGCTGCGAGGGCGCAGCCCTGGCACCTGATTCCATCACAGACTTAAAACCGTCTCAGTGCTTGGCTGGCGATTTCTCTGCACCTTCGGGTCAGGAAGAGACTGGAACCCTTGAAGTGATATCAAGTCACTCCGAATCAACAGTGCTGAGGTGTCCCGCACCCCCTGCAGGTCGCCCGGGATCGCAGGACTTGGGAGGGGTCTTTGCAGATGGGCTCGGTCACGGTGAGGCCGTCCCGGAGCGAGACCCCACCCACCGGCCGGCGTCCTCAGAGAACCCGGGGCTTTGGACGCAGACGCGCAGGGAGTGGCGGGGGTGAGGGCGCGGGCAGCGGTCGGAGCGCCGCGGCCACAGCCAGGAGCGCGGCAGCCCAGGCGGGAAGAGGCAGGCGGGGCCCCTGAGCCTGGGAGGGAGGGCGGCCCTGGACACCGCCTCACTCCGACTCCCGGCCTCCAGACCCGAGGGGGTGAACCTCTGTCCTTCCACCTGGTTGGCGGTGCTTTGGGGGCCCAGCTCGGGTCCAGGGCCTGGGGGCCCCTTCCCAGGACGCTGGGGGTCGCGGCTGGGACGACGGCCCCTCGGGTTCTGCTGAGGGCATCGTGTTGAGTGAACACGGAAGGGGCTCAGCTGGGCCGCGGGGGGCGAGGGGGCCCGTCCACGCCCGGGAACCGGGAGCCCCTCCCGCAGGGCCCTGTGTAGTGGTGGCCTGGCGTCCCCGGCGCCGCTCCCCTGCCGGTTCTGGCCTTTTCTTCATCCTTTGCTCAGGTCGTGTCTGCTCGTCGGCCCAGAAGGTCCAAAGTTCTGCCCAGGCCTCAGCCCGGGGCCTTCTGGCCGCGAACCCGCCTCTGCCTCCGGAACTGACTGGCCACCCCGCCAGGTGGACAGACGTGGAGCTCCAAGCGGCCCGAGGAGGGGGCCAGATGGATGACCGATGCGGGCGCCGGCCGCCACGTGTCCCGGGGCGGCCCGCGGTGGGCGGAGCCTCCTGCGACCCTGGGGGCCGGGCAGCAGCCACGTGACGCCTGTCCCCGGGGGCTCAGAGCCGTCCACGGTGTCCCTCCCGCCCCCCCGTGGCCGGCAGAGGGAACGGGAGAGGCAGGCGGGGGCCGTCCACGTCCACAAGTGCCCTCAAGGTGCCCCTGCCACGCGCTAGGCCTGGCGTCTGTGGCCTCCCGGCCTCCCTGAGCCATGAGGGCCCCGGGACCCGAAAGCAGCGTGGGGACGGGCTGCGGCTGCAGCTGCGGAGCCCAGGCGGCCGGTTCCGGGAACAGCCTTGGAAAAGAGCGCCGGGGGTGGGGTGGAGTGGGGCTGTTCTCTGGTTTTAAAAATTCGGAAAATCCTGCAGCTCAGGGAGGACTGTTTCCAGACCTCGGTCCTTCTGGGCCCCGTGGTTCCGCTCAGCCGTCGTCTCCAAGGCCCAAGGCCCGAGAGCCTTCCGGGCCCACCAGGAGCCCCCCTCCACTGGGACGGGGGCAGGAGCCGCGGGGCCGCTGGCGGGGTCTCCCCGGGAGGACGGGGGGAGGTGCCGCCTGGGCTTTATTATGAGGAGGTACCCCGGGCCCCATGCAGGCAGAGTGGACGCCGCGTGGACACAAACGCCCGGGTGAAGGCAGGTTCTTCAAGGCGACGAACCCCGGCCCCTCAGGGAATCACACTTTCTGGGCTCGGCTGTTGCAGCCCAAGGAGACGCCCTGATCCTAAGAGCCCAGACGTCAGCCTGGACCCTGCGGGCCGTGGGCGGCATTTCTTAGCTTCCAGCGCCACCTGCTGGAATCTCCCGGAATTACAGCCGCTCCCCGGGGCGCGGTGGCCGAGGCGTTTCCTGTTTATCGGAGCCCAGCCAGGCGGCCGGAGCTCGGCTGAGCAGGGCCCGCTGGGCCCCAAAGTGCCCGGCGACTGCGGGATCGCAGGGGAGCAGCCACCGCACCCCCTTCCTGAGGACACAAACTGATACGACCTGCCCACCGTGCCCCGGGCCCGTCCCAGCCCTGCCCAGAAGCCCGGGGCATGGGCGCCCCGCCCAGCTCCCCACAGCCGGACAGAGGGACACGAGGAAACTTCCCGACCGGAGGGCTCAGACCAGGATTTAGTGGGAAGTAGGGGAGCCCAGCACGGTCCTCCTCGCATGGACAGCCAGCTTCCCGAGTCTAAATCATTCCAAGATAAAGAGCTTTCAGGAGAGAACATGCAGGAAGGTCCCGCCCAGGTGTGGACCCGTCCAGCAGCGCCCCAGGGTCCCGCCTGTTTGGGGGACACAGGATTGTTTCCTGAGCGAGGGGCTGGGCTGTGTTGAGGGGCTCGGGGCTGCCGGCCTTGACTGTGGGGACCAGGTGGTGTCAGTGAAGGACCCTCCCCACCCGAGGCCGAGGCGTGTCTGGGATCGAGGACATGCCAGGCCTGTCCTCTGGCCACGGTGTCCCCAGGCGGCCCGCGTGCAGGAAAGGGGGGTGTGGTCGCTGTGGCTCCAGGGGAACAGAGCCTGACCCTGTGCCCGAGGGCCCCGGGGTCCCCGCCCAGCCCTTACCTGCACGGGCTGGGGATGCGGCCATGGGCCAGGTGGGGAATCCCTTAAACCTCCCCAAGCCTCAGTCTCCCCATCCCTCATTGTCTGTCCGGCGCTGTCCTGGGATGGGGACAAGGCCGGGTGCACCAGGGCACCGAGTCACTGGGGCAGTGACCCCCAAGGCGTGGCCTGGTAGGCCGAGTGGACAGACCGAGGCCGCGTCCGGGGGGACGACGCTGGGTTCGAGCGGGTGACCCTGTCCCAGGGCCCGGGCTGGGCCTCTCGCGGGTTCCGGTGTACTCGGAGCCTGAGAGGGTGAAGGGGCCCCAGCTCTGTTCGGGGTCCTGCCCTTGGACCATCTGGGGTTCCGGTGGGACGGGGTGACAGGGTAGCAGGCCCTGACCCAAGTCCCTGGTCCGCAGAGCACAGGGGCCTTTCCAGGGCCTCTCGGTGGAGCGAGGGAGGGGGGCCAGCCGAAGGTCGCACAGGGGCCCCCGGACAGGACTTGGGGACACGCCTGCACCCACGTGGCTCAGGGGACGGGCTTGAGGTGCAGGGAGCTCCAGCCACCCTCCCACGGGGCGGGGGTGGCACTCCCTGGCGGGGTCCCTGAGCCCTCCCACAGCTGGAGGCCCAGCAGGGGCCCGGGCAGGCGACGCAGGCCATCCCAGCTGGAAGGAGCAGAGGCCACTTCCGCAGCCCGCACCCCCGTCCCCCGGGGCGCCGCCGGGCGAGTTCACAGGCTCGGCGGACACAGTGCAGCCCTGACTCAGAGACACTGATGACGGTCATGAGTCTGGAATAGGACGGGGCCACCTCCAGGGGCTGCGGAAGAGCCGTTCACCCACCACCCACCCCCTCATCTCTCCACCCGCCTGTCATCCATCCACCCGCCTGTCCGCCCCTCCACTCGTCCATCTGACCCCCCCACCCATCCGTCTACTTCACACAGTAATGGGGGCCAGTGACGTCCAGGCTCTCGGGGACACGGTGGTGGAGACTGGGCCCCCCTCACACCCACCGTCCCCCTCCCTCCGTCACCAGCGCTCCTCACGCCCAGCTACAGTCAAACTAAGGACCTGGGCTCTCAGGGGGAACGCCCGCCCACCCGCCCGCTCCAGCCGCTGCGTCTGCTTCACATCCTCTAGAGGACGCACCTACCGGCCTGCAAACAGCCCCCCTCCTGGTCACCTGCGTCCTGTCACCCCTTCCCTCCCCGCCGCCAGGCCTTCCAGCCCCTTCCACCCCCAGGCGCCTCCTCCCGGCCCCTCCAAGGCGGGGAGCCCGTCCACCTGCCCCCGTCAGGCCACGTGGGTGAGCGCCCAACCCTGGGTGAGACGTCCGGGATTTCTCAGGGCACGTGGCTGGCACAGCCGTGAGCCCGCCTCGCCTGTCCCCTCTCAGGCCCACCGGCCTCCCCCAGGTCCCCCCTGGGTCCTGAGCACAAGTTCCTCCCTTGGCCCCAGATCCCCACAAACCTGCAGCTCTGCTCTGCGAGCAGCGGAAACAGCGACGCCCGGTGGGCAGGGGAGGACCGGCCACCTGGGAGGTGCTGGTGGGACAGTCTGAGCAGCTCTGGGCATCACTCCTCCTCCTGTGGGACCCAGCCCTGGGGGCCTCGGGCACACCAAGGGTCCCGGCACAGCACTCAGACCCCGAGCAGCTCCCAGCGCTGGAGCCGCTCCCCGCCCAGAAGGGCCCCTAGAACAAAAGGACTCGGCTGCTCAGGGAAGCGTTTTTCCAGCCCAGCTTCGGCGAGGCGCTGCGCCCACAGCCGGGGGCCCAGGCGGCCGGAGCCAGGCGCCAACGCGGCGTGCAGTTGTGTGATTTCTCAAACGTCGAAAGGATGGGAACTCAGAAACGGGCTTGACTAACAGCAGAGCCTCGGGACGTACCTGAGTTGCTGCCGTGGACTTAGGGGCAAATGCCCCGCCCTGCGCCACGTGGCTGCCGTGGGCGCGTGGGCGCCGCCGGGACCAGCGTGGCCCGCCGGAGGGGCGGGTGGGGAGGGAGCGGCACAGACACGGGCCTTTACAGCATGGAGACTTTATTCTGGTTAAGTGGGGACGACTTTCCATATTGTAACATCAAAGAAAGAATTTGAATGTTAGGAAACTGCAGAACATTAAATGGCCTTTCATTTCAATTCTCAGAACAGCAAAGATGGATGGATGCTTTACAGTAGCAGTGAAATCATTAGGGCTCATTTTCAATAGAAAGTCAAGCTGGTTCGACATGGAAATTAAACTTGGAGAAACAATAAAAAGGGAAGGAAAGGAAATCCGGCCCCGGCACGGATACGGCGCGACTGTCTGCGGAGCCCCACCCTGGCCACCTCCCGGGCCCTTCCTGCCTCACGCCCTCCCTCGGCAGCCGCCGCCGCGCACCCTGCATCACGGAAACGGGCCCAAAGGCGCTGGAGCCTTCCGTGGCAGGTGCGTGGCCCTAGGAGGAGAGCTTGGAGTAGCTGGGAGGGGACAGCTTCCGCTTCAAGGACTTCAGGACGTAGAGAGGAAGACAGCTGACCGCCGTGACGGCTGACACCTTCCACACGAAGGTCACAGTCGTGATAAAGGCAACATCTGTGGGAGAGAAACCCAGGAACAGGTGTCAGAGGCGCCCAAGGCACCGCAGAGGTGGGCCTGGTGGAGCCTCGGGGTCTGGGTTACAGCCCTGCCTTCCCTGCACACCAGGGGCAGGGGCTCCTCTAACAGGAGACACGAAGGCCCAGCTGTGCAGGGCAGGCGCTGCACGGCCCGCGGGCTCGGTCCAGAGGCAGAACCTCGCAACGCAGCCTGGGGCCGGCTCGGACCGTCCGGGCTCCTCTTCGTCGTCCTGAGGACAGGCGACCCTGGGCGTCGGGGCCTCGAGGCCGCTGGCAGAGCTGTACCCGTGAGCCCACCTCCCGTGCCCCTCAGTCCTGCCACCACAGGGGACGTGCCCCCAGGCCGACCTCTGTTCCCAGGGTTAACGGCTGTTCTAATCCTTGCGGGCGAAGAGCCGCGTGAGAACCCGACGGGCGGCCGATCCTAGGACAGCCATCCCTGGAGACTGTCGTCGGAAGTGGGACGAAGTAGCCTGGTAGGTCCATGGACGCTGAGGCCCAGGAAAGTGCAGGGAAACCCCGGGTCTGCGTGCACCCCGGGTCTGTGTTTAAGCACATTGTAAAAAAAGCTGGGAAGTGTTTTCCAGGGGTCCAATCACTAAAAATTAACGGCAAAATGTTGCAGGGATGACGCACGGTCACCTGACGGACACGGGTGCTCATCGGCGGACGCAGGACGCCCAGCACCGTCCCCTCCGATGAGCCGCAGAACCCCGACGGGGCCCAGGGCCCAGGGCCGTCCACGCTGTCGCCAGGCGGGAGGAGCCCACAGCAAACGCCACGAAGAGGAGAGGCGGGGCTCTTATCAGTCGAGCCTCTGGAGTGACGGCGTTCTGCTAAGTTTCTGCAGTCTTGAAGGACGCGGTAGTGTCAACGACCCGAGAAAGCTCCACGAGACACCCTGCCTGTGCCTGCTTCACACGGGGACCCCGGGCAGCCCTGCTGCTGGTGTCCCAGCTGTAGCTTCTGCTTTGTGCTCTGTGCACACGTGCTGGGAGAAGGAGCTGCGGGCCCAGGGAGACGCCTGAGAATAAGCCAACATCGCTCCGTGCAAGAGAGTTAATTTGCGTTCACACAGGAAAGCAAACATCTATTCTCAAAACAAAGTAACCAAGATATTATAATTTGAAAATAACCACTTCCTATGTGCCATGTCTATTTTTTTGGTGAATGTTTCTTTTAATGCAAAAACACGAATTTTTAACAGTTTTCCTATCTACGTACTCACCATTGAGTAGATACTTGGATGTGAATTCACCCAACTTCTGCTTTTATGTTGGAATTCTTTTTACTTCTCTACCATCTATAATACGTTAAAGTTATGGAAGAGGCACAAGATTCATAAGTTCCCGCTGTTGAAACTTGCCTAAACACTCATTTTGTAATTGATAGTTCTGGTGTGAAGGATGGAGATGTTTTCACAATACGTGAAAAGTGACGTTACTGTCACTTTTCACCAAAAGTAACTTTATGGTCCGTTGCTCTCCTCCACTTCACAGAAATACGAGGCTCTCATCTTTCATCCCAGTGAAGTCTGCTCGTCCCAGGTCGCTGGTGTTAGGAACAGGAGGTAGATGCCGACTTTTGACTTCAAGGGTCAGGGCTCTGCCTTAGATGAATTTTCCGACAGTGGCGAGTGAAGAGCTGGGTTTGACGAGGCGCGTCAGGGGAGGCGAGATCGGAGCGCGGCCGTGGACGGGAAGCGGGGGTCGGAGAGGGGCCGGGGACGGCCGTGCTAATGCACCCAGGGCAGCTCAACCCTCCCCGAGGGCCACGTCGGGTGACCCCCCTCCCTCCCCCACGCCAGCCAGCGCTGACACCCAGCAAGCAGGCCCCCTCCTCAGGGCCCTGCTGGTAACGGGGGCGGGCGAGAGGCGGGCAGGGGTGCAGTGACCCGGGCCACGTGCCGCCTGCAGGTTCTGACGCCGCTCGGGACCGAGGCGGCTGGGCCCCGTGGCTCGGGGGGAGGAGGGTGGGCGGCGCCGGGCCCCATCCTGGAAGCCCGCTTCCCTGCAGCCTCAGCGGCCTCCGTCAGGAAAAGGGACAAACAATACAGCTCTTGTGGGCAGAACTCGGCACGACTTCATGTATTGTTGCAAGGGGCTTAATCTTTCCACAAAAATAACTCTGTGTTGTGAGGCTGTCTGATGTGGGTTTTATTACGACCTGCAATCTAAGATAACGTAGTAGAAGCAACAAAGAAAACGTTCAAAAACCAGTAATAGACAGCTATTCAGAAAAGAAGTCTGAAGCAACTTACCAAAATATTTATTTAGGAAAGCGAGCGAGGCCACGTAGCAGCCGAGGCTGAGCAGCTCAGCGACCGCCATCAGCCAGTGCCACGTCCGGACGGTCAGGGCCACCATCAGCAGCTCCGTGAGGACGAGGGCCGTGAAGGAGATGGCCACCACGTGCACGAACTCGGACTCGAAAAGCACCAGGGCCCCGGACATGAGGACGCCGCCTGGAAAACAGCCGGGTGAGCGGCGTGGCTTTGGACACGACGACCGTGCGGCTCGGGTCGGCAGCTCTGTTACTGTGTGAGGGGGAGGGGCGCTGACGGACGCCGACAGCACCGACAGGCACGGGCTGTGCGCACCGGCACCCAGCGGTCCACGGGAACTCTGGACTGGGGGACACAGTGGGATGCGGGCCGGCAGAGTGGGGGGAGAGCCGTGCCTGCACGCCAGGTAGCCCCTGCGCGCTGGCTGTCGCCTTCCAGGGCCGTCTGCTAAGCACCCTCCACAGGCCCCCGTTCGTCTGGGACACCAAGCGGAGGGCAGCGGGTGACCTCCGACCTCGTAGTTCATTTTTCTCGAAGTCCGGCTATCACGCCAAGAGAGAACGCCACTGTGGGCCGTAGGCACTGTGGTAAGTGCTGATTAAATTTTTCTGGATTGCCTTTGATTTAAAAACAGGTCAGTTTTTAGGTGGCCTGCACCAGTAAAAACGCCAACCCCCGCTGCGTTGTGAAGAGGCCTGCGGGACCAGCTGCTGGGCTATCGATTCACAAGATAAACTGAAAGCAATATTCAACTGCTGATGAAATGTTAAGCTTTTGGAACTTAACTGGGAGGTGAAAACAATATCGCCCACAGAAGACAAAAAAGCTTCAGTGCAGGAGAAGGCAGGTCCGTCTTACCTTGGTAAATACTGATTAAAACCCAGACGAGGAAGGTCTTACAGGATAAGGATCTTCCCTAGGGTAGACAGTGGAGCAGCTTAGTTAACAGAGCAGAACACACGTTTTCAAGTAGCTACGTGCGGGTGACTCGTAAAAGACCCCAGGCCCCCAGCCCGACCCACGTACCGATCCAGCCACCGTCTTCCTCCCGTGCACCCGGGCCGCCCGCCCTGCGCAGCTTATGGTAAAGGGGTGAGCGGTCTCTTCTGTTTGACCTCTGGTGACCTTAAGCCACGGCTATCCATTCCCGGGCTTCCTAGTGACCCAGGAGTCGACGTGTATAAAACAAACATTGAAACGCACTATTCTGCATAGTAAAAACAATTTCCCTTTATTTCTTCTTTATTTCTTGGGAACAAATCTTCCTATATCTACTTCTTAGTTTCCTTAGATGACAAAGGACGGTCTATCACACCTGAAGTCAGCATTTAGGCCCCGGGGTCCTTTCTGGAAAAGACGCCATATCAACGAGCCCCACACAAACAAGGGTTTCTGGCACAGCAACCTTCACCTTGAAAACTCGGCCTGCGTCCCGTCCGACCACACTCCCGAAGACGCTTCTATCCGAGAAGGAAGATGGGGTCACAAGTCGCCCCCCCCCCCAGCCCGTTCCTGCCAAGGGCTGGTTGAGGCAGCCCACGTTCCTGAGGCCTGTGGACGACGGTGTCGGGACGAAGCCCGGCGAGGCCACGGCACGGGACTCACAGACCATCACGCTCGTCCCCCGCGTCTCCCGCTCGCCGGCACAGCCGACAGACATCGTTTCCGTTTATGGATGGAGAAGCCCCGGCAGCCTCAAGGTCACGCTGCAGCTAGGCCTAGCGGATGAGACCACAGCTCTGCTGGGACGCGGGGCACCCCCGCCAGGAAGAGGTGGCACGTGATGCTGAACGGCACGAGGAAGAACGAACCGCACATAGGACAGAGGGACGCGTCAGCACAAGGACGCCCGGAGGCTGAATCCCGCCCGCCCGGCGTCCTCGGACACCTTTGAGAGAGACGGTGGCAGCAGCTTGGTCCCGAGGGGCCACCTGAGAACGTCCTGGCTGAGCCCGAGGCCTCGCTGCGTGTGAGTGCGGACAGCAACCTTCAAACATGTCATCATTTGTTAAAAGGCAGTATTGTTTTTTAAAGGAAGAAAACGGCCGCGCCCGGGGACAGACCCTGGCACGCGGGCACACAGGCCCTCCTTCCTGCCTCCGTCCGCACCTGCACCAGACACGCCGCCGCCGACTCGGCCAAGCGCAGGGGCCCTGCGGTGCCGCGTCCCGCGGCGGGAGCCCCGTCTCGTCTCCAGCCCCCTCCCCAGGCACTCACGGACGCTCTCCCCGAGGTTTCTTAGGGCAGCCCCCCACCCCGTGGTTCTGTGGCTCACGTGTCCTGCGGTTGGAGCCCTTTGCCCCAGGCTGCATGCCAGCTCCTGGGTGGACGGTTCCGTGCTGGCAGATGGCCAGTCTCCACCCACCACGTGCGACAGAAGAGTCCCTCACCCCACAGCTCCCGCGCTGCCCCGTGCCAGTCACCCCCTCCCCCCCAAGCCTCGGGCGGCCGCCCATCTGTCCTCTGTCCCAGGGCGGCGGGTCACTGGGGTCACACTCACTCTTGCGTCTGGCTTCTCCGGGGCAGCAGGACGCATCTGAGAGTCGCCTGCGTTGCTGAATGGACGGGTTTTCTCCCGTCACGGACACGATCCCACGGCGTGGTGCACCCTCACGGGCGGAAGGGCGGCCGGCCGTTTCAGTTTTTGGTAATTACGACAAAGCCGCCATCAACTTATCTGCACGTGATTTTGTGTGAACGTACCTCTTCATTCCTCTTGAGTAAACACCTAGGAGTAGGATTGCTGAGTCACGTGCTAAGCGTGTGCTTAACTGTACGGGAAGCCGCCAAGCCGTCTTCCAGGGCGGCTGCACCAGCCTGCGTTCCCACCGGCACGGCTGAGCGTCCCTGCCAGCGTTTGGTGGTGTCGGTTTTACATTTTTGCCATTCTAACAGACTGTGGCAGTATCTCATTTTAATTTGCAATTCCCCGATGAAAAATGACGTTGAGCGTTTTTTCATAAAAGTGATTACTTGCCGTCTGTACACCATCATCTTTGGTGTGGTGTCCATTCAGGTCTTTTGCCCATTTAAAAACTTGGGTTGTTTTCTTTTCGAGTTTTGAGGGTTCTTTATATATTCTGGATACACGTCCTTTATCAAAAGTGTAATTTGCAAATATTTTCTACCAGTCTGTGGTTTGTTTTCCATTTTCTTAACAGTGTCATTCACAGAAAAAAAGTCTGTAATTATGATAAAGTCCAATTTATCAATTCTTTCCTTTATGACCCCATATCTAAAAGTTCTTTGCCTAATGCAAGGTCATGCACATTTCCTTCTGTACTTTCTCCTAGAAGGTCTATAGTTTTACATTTTACATTTAGGTCTAGGACCCACTGTGAATGAATTTCTGTGTGAGACCTGAGGTGTGGCCCGAGGGTGACCAGTTGTCTCGACACCGTCTGTTGAGAAGACGACCGTCCTCCACTGGATTCCCCTTCACGTCGGTCAAAGACCGGCTGACATGCGTGGCTGTAGTTCTGGGCTCTCTGTTCTTCCCCACTAACCTGTGTGTCTATCCTCTGCCAGTGATAAAAACCAGGTACTGGGAGGCTTCCAACTTTGTCCTTCTTTTTCAAATTTGTTTTGGTAATTCTAGTTCCTCTGCTTTTCCATATAAACTTTAGAATCAGTTGTCAATACTCAACAACACTGAGACTTCCGTTCCACGAACATTCATTTATGCCTTTCTAGGATTTCTTTCAGCCAGTTTTACAATTTTCAGCATGGAGATCCTGCACATATTTTGTTAGTTATACCAAAGTATTTCCCTTTTTTATGCTGTTATAAACAGTGTTTAAAATTGTTTTCAGATCTCAATTGTTCATTGCTACTATACAGAATTAGAAATAATTAAAAATATTTTTTCCTTGTATCCTGCAACCTTACTAAACTTACTAGTCTAGGAGGGTTTTTTTGTGGATTATTTGGGATTTTCTACATAGACAATTCTGGCATCTGAAAGCAGATATTTTTATTTATTCCTTTTTAATTTCTATACCCTTAATTTCATTTCCTTGCCTTATCACTATTACTTTTAAAATTATACAAGGATACAAATACACATTTCAAAAGCTAAAACCATTTTGAGACTATTCAACAGAAAATAAAAATAGTGAAGTAGTCCTAATAGTTCAACGTCTAGTGGTTTCAAGGGCTTTTATGAAGGACTGTACATCACCTACTTGATATCTTGACAATCAGTACAACTATAACTCAGGTGTCTCTGTAGTTAGTGAGTAGTTTAATTTATCATGAATATAACACTATGGCTGGGTAACTGAACTCACAGCTACAAGGCTGAACTATTTCAGGACCACATAGGCTGACTCAGCTGACCACGGGTCACCTAAGTCCCGACCCCAGGGCTCAGGCTCAGGTGGTTTTTCATAAGAGGCCACAGACCATTCAGGACAAATAAAGTCATCTGTAGGGTTAGGAGAGGGATGAGTACATGTTTCCCCTCTAGCTGGCAGCACCAGAAAATCAGAAGTGACTGCACTCACCATGAGTAAAGCTTAACAGCTCAAAGCGGAACGCGACCCAAACATCCTTACAAATACATCCTTTTCTGTAAGGAGTGAGAACTATATGGTGTTAGGAAGAGGAAGGAAATGTTGCCTCTTTGTTTAACTGATTCATTCCCTCCCTCGTTCATTCACCAATTACTGAACAGACACTGTGTCCAGGTTTAGGCCCTGGAGACAGAGCAGAGAACAAATGTTTACATTCAGGATCGGCTAATCTCGTTAGAACCCTAAGTCAGATGGGTGATGCTTGGAGCATTTATACTCTTAGCATAAAAAGACTGGCTATGAAATAAGTATAAAACCAGGATATTTTATTTCGAAGTAGAGTTCTTTCCTTTCTGTTTTACAAGGGATGTGCACGCTGCTTCCCTTGATTACCTTTGCGGTATTTAATGAATTTACCGTGACCTGAGATTCCTGCTCAGAACTTACAAGATAAATCATCTGTTGGACAGTTACTTACATTCCAGCCCGTGGCTTGTTTTCTGCTACTGTCCAACCATCATTTAATTTACCCTGAATTCATGTTTTCTTTTCCTGACTGAAGGCTTGTGGAGACCAGGAGCAGCGCCTTCTAGGTCTTTACAAGTGCCCGGCACGGGACCCTCAACCGTGCCACCCACAGTGACGGACTCGGACAGACTGCCTGTCCCCAGCGGGTGCAGAGTGCTGGGCTCAGAAGCAACGTAAAGCTTCAGAATGCTTCTCTATCTTCAATAAGAAAAATACTCACTTCTTATCAAGTTAACTGGTTGAGTGCCTTAGTGCTACTTTATTTTCAAAGGATTTAGAGTGTATGCAATTTTTAAAGAAATATATACTTTAAAGACAAAAAGTACAGATTTTGGATCTTGAAGAAAAGGAGTCTAGAGAAAATAAGTGACTGAGCTCTTGTCAAAAAAATTAGGAATGTGGTCCTGACTTTAGGATATTGAAATATTCTAACTGTTGGTCACCCTAACAAGAATGGAAAGCCAGCACCCTTAAGGAGACCCAACTTACTTGGAATTGGACGTGGTTTCCCAACATCCCCTCAAGCTCAAATGTATCAGCTAATGGTGTGGATTCACCACCTCGCGGCTACAGTCAGAGGGGAGCTGGGACTCAACGCCGGACGCTTGTGACCCCGGGAGCCTGCTTTTACCACGAGAGTAACGTGGCAACCCACAGAGAAGGTTCTGGTGGGCAACAGTGAAAGTGGCGTGCCCCCTCACTGGTGGGGACACTGCAGTCCTGTTAGGAAGTCCTCCCACCTTGACGGTCTGGCAGCATCACCTGGCCTCGCCTGCAGTGACCTTAACCTTGAGCAGCCACCAAGCCCCTACACGACGTTCATAAAAAGCCTGTTTCCCCTTCGCATCTGTGAGGCAGCGTTTAGGGAGACATTTCTGGAGCCGCTGGAAATAAGGAAACACACAATCGACTAAAATTATCATTATTCGCAATAGCCTCCTGTAGTTTTTGGATCTTTGATCCTATTCTGCTTCACCGAATGATGATCGTTTCACCATCTTAAGATATTAAACCAAAAGGTTTTTCTTCTACTTGTAATACAATTATATTTTTATCATGATAATAATGCTTTATATATGTCTCACATCTGTATCTTATTATCAAATAAAATATTATATTATCAAATATAATCTTTGCTATTTTATCTTATTTTATACTACATTGTTGAGCTAGCTTTATTTTTGGCCTGATTATAGAAGTAATACAGGCATTTTATATTTTTTTCAATGGATTTAAAAAATCTTAATCTCAGATTTCCCTGGTGGCGCAGTGGTTAAGAATCCGCCTGCCAAAGCAGGGGACACGGGTTCAATCCTGGTCCAGGAAGACCCCACATGCCGCGGAGCAACTAAGCCCGTGCGCCACAACTACTGAGCCTGCGCTCTAGAGCCCACGAGCCACAACTACTGAGCCCACGTGCCACAACTACTGAAGTCCACGCGCCTAGAACCCGTGCTCTGCAACAAGAGAAGCCACCGCAATGAGAAGCCCGTGCACCACAACGAAGAGGAGCCCCCGCTCGATGCAACTAGAGGAAGCCCGCAAGCAGCAATGAAGACCCAACGCAGCCAAAATAAATAAAATAAATTAAATTTAAAAAAATCTTAATCTCATCAAATTCTTACAAAAACACCATCAAATCCAAAGATTTACGTGACTTACCCAACACCACTGGGACTGGTTAGAGGTCAGTTGGGCGAGTCTACCTGTTAATGCCTAATCTGATTCTTTCTCCATTACAACATACGGCTACAGCTTTAAAAATCAGAGTCGGTAACTTCAGGTTATCAACTGTAAACCTAAATTTAATTGGGGGTCCGTGGACTTTGTTCTCAGTGTTGGAAGGTTCTTTTTTTTTTTTAATTAAATTAAATTAATGTTTTATACTGCAGGTTCTTCTTACTAGTTATCTGTTTTATACATATTAGTGTATATATGTCAGTCAGTGTTGGAAGGTTCTGAGGTCACCATGGTTTGTGTGTGGGGAGCTGGGCATGTCTTCCACCCAGTGGAGCATGTTTTCTATGCTTTCATAAAAAACATGATAAATTTAAAACTTCTTTCAGGAATGCTTAACTGTCCCAGAGCAGTTCTGGGCGGCGTGAATGAAGCCTGCGCAGCTCAGGGAAGTGGACTTCTACCTCAGTAGCGTCACCGTGACAACAGCACGCGGGTCTCAGGGACAGAAACATACTGCAGATCGCTTTCAGACAAAATTCTGAAGTCCACGGCCGGAGGAGACGTGGGCATTCAGAGGAGCTCCTGGCCAGGGCCCCAGGTCCCTAACGGCTCGAATGCTGCGCCAGCTCCAGGTGGGCAGGGAGCCGGCCCCGCCCAGTGCGCAATGCGGGCCGGGAGCCCCGCTCAAAGCATCCTTCACCCAGAAAGAGGGAGCCCTCGGCCACGGTTCTACGTCCACAGAAGTTCCACAAGCGGTCATGAGCACCCTTCGCAGTTATAATTCTACGCGTGACATCAGAGCTGCACTGCAAACATTTGCGCAAACGCCCTTTTCCCCTCTGATGCCTAACCGGGGCCGCACCTTGGTGAGGTCTTTGTACAGCTCTGGGTATAGCATTGCCATCTCGGGCTTCACGTCTTGGTCCAGCACCAGGGAGAAGACAGGGAACATGGTGTAGACCGTCGCATACCTGGAGGAGAGCAGAGAGGTTACACGGGGGGCCCGGCACCACCGGGAGCACACCTCTGAACCAGAGGCCAAAGGTCGAACCCTAAACAGAACAAAAACAAGTTGGCAACCAAGCACGACTTGTCCTAAAACTGAATACTTACCCACAGCACAAGAGCAAGGTCTACAAGCCACAAATGCTGACAGGCAGCAGGATCCTTTTTTTTTTTCTTTTTTTAATTAAAGCTTTTATTTTGAGATCACTGCAGAAGTGAGTACAGTTATCAGAAGTAACACAGAGAGATCACGGGGACCCTTTAACCAGCTTTCCCCAGAGGCAGCATCTCCAAAACTGCAGCCTGTCTCCAGCGGGACGCCGACACTGACATGGTCCAGACACAGCATCCAAGCCCACCAGGGCCCTCTGAAGCCTGCTTCTCTCCCAGCCCCTCTGAACCCCTGGCAACTGTCCTTCATCTTATAACTTTTGTCACTTCAAGGTGACATGCAGGTGACGTGTCACAGCAGGTGACCGTGGGGTTCGGCTTCTCGTTCAGCCCCAGTCCCTGGAGGGTCACCCAGGTGTGGCCATATGACAGGCCGTCCTCTGGTTGCTGAGGAGCGTTCGTGGTTGTGGACAGAGCAGCTCTGCACCCCGGTCATTCTCTGAAGTACTGGGTCGTTCCCAGTGTCCGGTTATTACAAATAAAGCTGCTATAAACATCCACTGCACAGGTTTTTTGTAAAAGTTAAGTTTCACGTATTTCAGACACGGGTGCCACCTGGGATCGTATGTCCACAAGTGCAGGCACTGGGCATAGGGCAGCTGTATGTTTAGTTTTATAAGAAACTGCCAAACTGCTTTCCAGAGCGGCTGCGCCGGTTTACATCCCTGCCAGCATGTATGAGGGATCCGCATGCTGAATCCTCGCCATAATTTGGTGCTGTCACAAGTGTTTCAGCCATTCTGAGAGGCGTGGAGGGGCAGCTGACTGTGGTTGAAATATGCATTTCCTGACGGTTGATGACACTGACCGCCTCGTCACGGGCCCGTCTGCCGTCCCCGCGTCCCCCCGAGTCCCCTGCGCAAGTCTCCCGTCCGCCGTCCAGTGTCAAGCTGCACTCTGATGGCTCCCGATTCTCCACCTTCAGGTTCAACCTCTAACTTCTGCATCAGGTGCAACAAGCACACGCTCTTTACTTTCCTCTAGATCTCTGATTGCTGTTGTTAGTCCCGTTAGGACTCAGGGCGCTGAAAGGGCCAAGGAGCCCAGGCAGAACCCGGCCCACACCCCCGGAGCCAGCCGATGCACGAGGACCAGGCTGCGCGTGCACCCGGCCCAGTGACCTCCTGCTCCGGGATTCACGAGAGTCACAGCGCAGGCCCGAGCAGCCTCTATTTTTGTAAAGCGGTCGATGAGAACCCTTGTTAGTGTGCCGGAAACTCGCCCGGCTTTTCAACCAAATACAGACATCGTCACCACCCCTTTTATCAGCTGATGCTGCTGAGGGCAGTTTCCAGTGTGCGACTGGGTGGCTTCCTCCAGGGTCCCAGCGCAGACCCCCATCCCACCATCAGGCTGGGCCGCCCGCGGGGACCTCGCGTCCGCTGCTTCCCTGGCCGGGCCTTTGCGCCCTCCCCGCACCCCGCCCGACCGCCCCCCCCCCCCCCGGGCGGTAGGGACGTGGCACGGTGGATCTCACCGCAAATAAAGGAGGAGCAGGCTGAGGAGGGGGGCGCTGCTGGGCCGAACGCTTAATCGTATGAAAAACCGGCCAGCTGTCTTCTGGGCTCGTTTCACCATCGTGCGCTCCGGCCGGCCAGGAGCTGTAAGTCCCGGGAGCCCCAGCTTCCTGCTGACACTTAGCGCAGTCTGTCTTAACTTGGTCTCCAAGTGGGGTTAAAATTTCCATTTCCTGTAACTAATGATGTTAATATATTTTCATGTGCTTATTGGCTATTCTTACATCTTCTTTTGTGATGTACGTTCAAATCTTTAGCCTTTTCTTAAAAAATTGAGTTGTTTGGAGATCATGAAACATTCTGGGTACAGAGCTCTTATCAGATATACGTACTGAAAAGACTGTTTCCCAGCCCGCCCTTTCATTTGATTAATATTGTCTTTAGAAGAGCGAAGACTTAATTTTGATGAAGTCCATCTTGTCAATTTCTCCTGCAACAGTTCACGCATTTTGCGCCTAAGGAATCTTTGCCCCCCAAGGTTCCAGGGATTCCCAGCTGTGAATTCTGCCAGCTTCCCTTGTCTCCGGCATCAGTGCCTGCTGCCTGGTGCCCACGGTCTGAAAACAGCTTTTCCCTGTACCTCAACCTGTCTTCCAGTCGCGTGGGCTGGGAGGACAGGGCGTTTCCTGTCGCTCCGTGGTGCCCCTCGGTGACGGGCTGCGAGCCCACCTCCTCAAACACTCGCCCACGCTCCCTGCCTGCAGCTCAGGACTCGTCCTCAGATGTCACGTGCCCTCCTGGTACCCCGTGGAGACGGCATCTGGTAGTCTTCTCACGTGCACCCTCAGGCTCCCCACTGAAGTCCCTTGCGAGGATGCATAACTGTGATGGCCCGGGGCGCCTCCTGGGAGCTGTGGCCGTCACGCGAGGGACACCTCAGCTAGAGCAGACCTGCGTGTCTCCGAGGATGTTGCCTGAACACGGGACGTTGGCAGCTGTCGGGCAAAGGAGGGGTTTGGCTCGACCATGTGGAGCAGGCCTCGCAGAACCCTGGATGTGCTGACGCCCGTGAATGCTAAGTGGGGCCGGGATGCACGGTGCTTCCCCAAAGGACCTGCCAAGGGAGGCGTGTGGAGGGAGGGCACAGCCCCTCCCAGGACCTCAGGGATGTGGGCAGACGCAAGCGCAGGCTGAGTGAGGGGAGTGGGCCACGTGCCGCCAGGTGGGCTCCAGGGGGCACCGGGGCGGCCTCGGCACGAGCTTCCTTCCGTGAAGTAACCAGCAGTGCGGTGGGCCTCACCTGGGTCACCAGTCCCTAGAAAGCTAATGAAATGAACCCGGATAAAAACCATACATACGTGGCACGGAATTCTATCAACTGTCCTGTAGTTTCTAGAGCCAGTTATTCCACCATGGAAGGTCAGTAATTTGGTCTGGTTAGATTTTATTTGATAAAAACATCACATTGCTTCCTGCCCAGTTCTTTATATTTGTTTTCTAGGTGACGGCAGAACTATTTTATTATTTATTTTTGAAGAAGCTTAACTTAGAAGCATCTCCCTCCATTCCTGCCAAATCCAAGGAACTAATGCTTCAGAGAATTACAGGCGCCTCATTTAAGTGATGGACATGCAGAGAAACTTTAAATAAAACTTTCAGTGAAGACTGATAATAAATAGGAGCTTTAAAAATAATGGGCGCTTATGCTGACAGGGCTCAGGCTGCAGAGGGGAAATGAAGTCAGGCCTAGAGCTGTAATTTCATGAACTCAGGCAGTTATTATTTAAGGAGTAATCACCACTGCCCCTTAAAATTTCCTTTTAAAGTTTCAAATCCATACTTTGAAAAATGGAAAGTGAGAATGGTTATGCTTTTCTTTGGCCTCCAAGGAAGAAATGCACTGGACAAACTCAAGACGTAACCGGCATTACTGTGCAAATTCTGTGCTATTTAGAGTAATTAATGTGATGATTATTGCAAAGACTTAAGCAACCAACGGAAAAATGTAAAAAAACGTGTAGCTTTCTGTACCTTAGGCTTCTCCCTCTCTTTGAGGACTCTAGGAACTCCTGCTGCGATCAACAGCAGGCTGCCCGGACCGCATCGCCCAGCCCAGCAGCCAGTCGTGGTGGAGCCTTTATCCTGACTGGGGCCTGGGGGCGGGGGAGGGGCAGTGCTTCCCCTCCGCCTCCAGGGACCTGGGAAGGGTCCGCATGAGTTCCATGGGGAAGGATACACTCTAATTTCCACAAGAACCTAACCTGTTCAACAGCTCAAGCCACACAGGAGCCAGGGGAGGAGGGGAGGAACGATGGAGAACCCGGGGCGAGGGGACCGGGGTCCAGCCCCTGCGGCTCCTGGGTGGCAAGCCGGGCGTTCAGGGATGCGTCCACGTGGCAGGAGAGCGGCACCTTCACCGCACACCCCCGCCACTGCCCCGGCCCCCGCTGCCGAGCTCAGCGCCCTGTCCTCTTCAGGGCACAAGCACCCGCCCCAGGGCTCCCTCTTCCTGGAAAGCTCTCCTGCGCCCACACCCCAAGCTCGGTCCGCCCCTCGCCAGCCTCCCGCCGCCCCTGCCGCCTGCCCTGCGCCCCCAGACACCCCCAGAGCCGGTCCCACCAGGTCCCCAGTTCGCTCTGACGTCCACTCTGGAGACACGGGTGTGCGGACGCGGTGGACGCCCTTGGCCCGGGGGGAGGAGGCCAGGACACAGGACGGGAGGCCGAGGTGGCGTCCAGCTGAGGGAGCCCCATCACTCGCGACGGGACCTCGCCCACCCAGCTTCGCCCTGAAACCAGCCCACGTCGCGCCCCCGACGCCCCCGCCTCTCGCTGAAATCCCCGGGATTCTCGGGGTTCAGGGAACCGCCAGGCGACATGCATGTAACCGTGCCCTTTAACCGGGCTCCACGGGGTGCGATAACCTGCTGGCTTGTCCTCCGCCGACCTGGGAAGATGCTGAGGCCGGGAGAGGGCACGCAGCCCCTCTGGCGCCGGGCCTCCCTCTTCTCCCCGTGACACGGGGGGGCCGCACCCCTGTGGCCGAGGGATGCGGGGGGACAGGACGGCGCCGGGACACGTGTGCTAACTGCCGTCGCCCTTACCACGCGGTGGAGAGGCCCGGCCCCGCGGGTGAGGGGCTTCGCGGAGGAGAGAAGCCGCGCGGGCTGTCCACTGCACAGCGGCCGCCACGCTGACTTCACCTGCTGGCGCGGTCACGGAGGATGAGGAGAGGAAACTCCGGTCTACTCTCGTCTGACACAGGCCTCCCGCTTTGTAGCTTAGGCAGCGCAACGAGCACAGCCTTCGCCCCGGGCCCCGGGCCCCAGGCCGCCACTCTGCGGACGGGCTTCCCAGCTGCCGGGCGGGCGCCCTGAGGATGAGCTTCGTTACCACGGGAGGCCTTACGGAGTCTGTCCCGGAATGTGAGGTCCCGTGCCAGCACCATCCGTTCTCAAAGTCTCTGCTGCCAACTTCACGCCGCCATCAGGATAACAGTGTCCGGCCAGGAGGGCGCAGGCTTCAGGAAGGGGCTCCCCAGCCTGGGAGCGACCCAGTCACCACACCCCCAACCCCCACCATGATGCCGCCGAGGGCTGGAGAAAGTCCCGGCTCCGACACAGTTCCCGACCCAGGTGCGCTGCCCCACGTAAACAGAAATTCCACGAGAACACATAACAGCAGGGCCGTAGGAGGGACAAGAGGACACGTGCTGCCTCTGGGTGCCCCATTTCGTGGCTCCTTACACCGGTCGATCCGTCCTCAGGCTGAGTGTGTGGGAACCACGCAAGCAACCCCCTGCACGGGCCCCTGGGCTACAAGCCCTCCCGATGCGCCGCTGCCGTGTCTGCGCGTGACGGGCCCACTTACCCCACCATGAGGAATCCCTGGTACAGAGGGACGGACGCGAAGTAGAAGACGGAGGAAAACACGGCCTGCAGAGAGGAGAGCAGCGCCCGTTACTCACGGTTGGCCGATACGCGCGCAGGCCGCGAGGCACCCGGGGCCCCGCACAGCCCCTCCGGACACCGCACCTGCATCGTGGAGATGATGAGGCCGCGGTGCATGACGAACTGGCTGAGCGCCGCCGACCGCTTGTAGCTGCTGCGCCCGTGCACCATGAGCAGGCGGCCGATGTGCTTGAACTGCGGGACGGAGAAGTCGGCCGCCAGCGAGGCCTGCCGGCCCTCCTGCGACCAAGGCAGAGGGGCCGGCTCAGGGCCGGACAGGGGCACGGCGCGGGCCCCGCCCCGGGAGCCGCCACCAGCACCCTGGGAGGACCCGGCCCCGACGGCGTCTCGGAAACTAAGCAGGGACCGGGGCATCTTCAAGACAGTTCTCTGAACCTGCCACCCCGCCGAGCGGCTGCGGGTTCAGCACTGTGGCCCGATTCACGAAGCAGAGGGGCCCGGATCCAGCGTGTGCCCAGGTCTCTCTGGGTGTTTTCACGTGAGCACAGGAGGCAGACCACAGCTCCCGACTGGCCGGGAGACCTGGACATCCGAGCGCGGGCCGTGTGTGTGGGGCTGAGAAAGGTTTGCGGGGATCTGGGAAGCGGCCCAGGCACAGCCCCGCACGGCTCGGGGACCAGGAAGGCGCCCGGGGCCCAGCAGGACGTGCCTGCCCTCTACCTGCCCTCGTGGAGCTGCTCCCGCAGGGCGTGGGTCCGCCTCCCCCCAGCCCCCGGCCGCGTGTGTGAGCGGGCTGACGAGGGGCCTGGCGGGGACAAGGGACAGACGTACCTTCCCCTCGATCCCGATCCCGCAGTCCGCTGCCTGGATCATGCTCACGTCGTTCCCTCCGTCACCTGGAAGCACGGAACACGGACGTGAAGTGGGAGCCTGCAAGGGGCCGGCTTCCCTCGCCAACCAGCGGACGGGGTTTCAACACCCAGGGAGACAGGGGGAATCCGCCGGGCGGGCGGGAGACGGGGCGCACGTCCCCGTGCGTTTCAGTTCAGGACCCCGGCTCCCCGGACGCCCGCGCTCACCGATGGCGCACGTGCGTCTGCCCGTGTGCTGCTGCAGCAGCTTGACGATGTGGGCCTTCTGCGTGGGCGCGCAGCGGCAGCAGACCACGGCCGGGCACTGGCAGGCCAGCTCCACGAACTCGTGCTCGTAGTACTTCAGGCAGACCTGGGGCGGCAGGAGCGAGGCCGGCGTTCAGGGCACGGACAGATGGACGGAGGACGGACGGACAGAGCCCACACGCAGGCTGGGGGCCGGGCTCGTCTGCCTTCAGGGGATGCCAGCGCCACCTTCCGGGGCTGGCGGAGAGGTCTTTGGTCTTTAGCACACAATACCCTCAGCGACAATCCTTAGTTCCCCATCTTGGTTGGGAAAATAAAAACTCCCCAAAGCTGCCTGAAGTCTGTGGGGTCCCGTTGCTGAGCTGGACACCCCGAGAGTCACCCCAGCACGAAGGACAGGAGTCAGAGATGAGGGTCCTGAGCCCCCGGGGCGCCGACTACCGCCAACAGCACATCCGCCTGCAGGGGACCCGTGCGGGCGCCCGTGCCCCGCGTGAAGGGGTCGAGACGCAGTCCCAGGCCCTCTGCCACCTAAAACCTGGGCGGTGAGCGAAAACCCGCGTTCACAGCAGGTACTCAACAGGAAACAGACGGACACAGTATCCCCGCCGAGGGGAGTAACCACTGCAGGACCCAGAAACAGAAACAGCGGACGCTGCCTTTGGGGAGCAGGACAGGTGCCGGCGGGGAGTGGGGATGTGCTCTGCAACCTGCGGTTTCTCTGGGGCCGACTGGCTGCCAGGAACAACACGTGGGTTTGGGGGACAGAAACAGCAAAAAGGTTTCAATAAAAACACGCTCACAAAAACGTGTTTACCACAAGTAGCTACTTTTGCTCCCTCCCCAAGTCCCAACTATAAAGAGGTTTTAAAAAAGACATCGACCTACAAGGAGGGGCCAGAACGGAGGGGAAATTCGCAAAATGTTTTGGGCGCTGGAAGGCAGACAGCCACGTGCACGTGTCTCGGCTGCTGTGAGCAGCCTGAAGCCGGCGGCGGGACCAGCGGAGAACACGCGAGGCCCAGGCCCCTCGCTCCTCCTCACCCGCACCCAGGGGGCGGGGGCCGGGGGGGAAACGGAGCCCTTCTGCCCCGGAGAGGCCGGCCTCACCCTCTGGACGAGGGGCGGGAGGTGGAGCGAAGAGACAGAAGCCGGGAAAGGAAAGGGGGCTCGAAGGCCAGCTCAGACCCACATCAGTGTCGCCAGAGTTGGGAAGGAGGGGACAGTCATCCTTCGTCCCCCAGAACCAAGGAGGTGTGATCCGTAGACAGGGACAGGGTCGCGCTCCTTGGCACCATCAAGAGGGCGGCTGCGCTGGGCAGGAGCTGGGGCTCAGAGAGCCCGGGACCGGCGGGCGCTGAACCGACTCGGTGGCCGGATGGAGGGCCCAGCCCGGGGGGGACCAGACACCGCGGGCTCCGGGGAGACTGGCGGGCAGGTCGCGCAGCACCAGGCACCATGGAAACAGGCGGCCCAGCCGTGAGTTCACAGCGCTGCGGGGATGGGGGTGTGCCGAGCCGGCGAGGGGTCCCAGGTCCCGCACACGGAGCTGGAGGGACGGGAGCAAGAACTCAGGAGCCCGCGGCAGCCGCGGTGCAGACAGAGAAATGCAAACGTGAGGCCGGAGCCGAGCCGGCAAGTCGGACCGTCCGCCAGGGCCCTGCGCGGCTCCTATAAGACAACACACACGCAGTGAACACCAGCGAGGCTGGGGGCGTCCCCGGGGTCAGCTCGTGGGGACGGCGCGGTGGGGAGCAGGGGGCGCCCTCCAAGTCCTCCATCCCGGGCACGGGCGGGCGGGAGCGCTGCCGTCGGCCCCCACCGTCCAGGCCCCGCAGTCCCGGTGGCTCCGCGGAAGCAGCTGCGCAGAGTCGGGATGCGCGGCCCCGGTGATGCAGGAGGCGGGAGAGCCAGCCGGACACGGCGCCATCTGCACGCACGTGGCCACAGAGGGCGCGCCGTCTCCGCTGCTCCTGACGTCCCGTCCACCCCCCCACCCCCCGCCAGGCTGGCCTCAGTGGCCACACTGACTGGGTCACCAGAGGCTGCGCTGCTCCGCCCAGACTTCTGGAAACATCTGAGAGAACCGCGGGCAAAAGCTGCAGGGGGAGGGGCCCCCAGCACACCCCCCCCACCTGGCGGCTCCGGCCATTGCGACCCTGGCGCCGAGTGAGGAGACAGGGCTGGACCCGAGCGGACTGCCCAGCCCCACGCGGGGCCTCCAGGAGCAGAGGGTCCTGGGTCCCAGGGCCGCTGCTGGAAACACGCGTTTGGATAAACTGAGATCACAGCTACCAGAGCCAGGCTCCAAGGCGGCCACGCCAGGAACGAAGAGCAGGCCTCCAAGCGCCCGAAGAGTTTTGAACGAGCCCAGGACCAACCAGCACCAAAGCCTTAAGGACCAAATTCTCACTGCGACACGGCCCTGGCCTCTTCTCAGGCTCCACCAGCGCACATCACTGCTGTGAGCAGAGACGTCAAAACCAGTGGAGAGGGCGACGCAGGCTGATAAACACATCTGACTGCGGAAGCCCACAGTCCACCAGACAGACAGGGCCCAGCCTCACCCCCAGGGAGAAGGACAGACAGACGGACACCTGCTCGGTCAGGGCCCAGCCTCACCTCCAGGGAGAAGGAAAGACAGACACCTGCTCGTTCAGGGCCCAGCCTCACCTCCAGGGAGACAGACAGAAAGACACACAGACACCTGCTCGGTCAGGGCCCAGCCTCACCTCCAGGGAGAAGGAAAGACAGACACCTGCTCGTTCAGGGCCCAGCCTCACCTCCAGGGAGAGAGACAGAAAGACACACAGACACCTGGTTGGTCAGGGCCCAGCCTCACCTCCAAGGAGTCCCCGGATATGACCAGTGCACAGTCATGCTTCCTTCGAAAGGCATTCAGCTCCAAATGGGCTTCTCCCCGACTGGTTACCTCCATAAAAGGGGAACAAGTACCCAATTACAATGCTATTTAAGTCACACACACAAACACGCCCTGATATACAAATCACAGATCTTTAGACACTTCTAAAACCAGAAGGTGCTTTACACAGGAAATTCTATAACAAACTGCTCTTTCAAATTTCTTCTACAGTGCTGGGAATAAATACCTACTTATTTAATATGAACTGCTTTCCAACGTGTGGCAACTCAAGGCAGGAAACGCACACTGTAAGTGCAGGGCAAGTACCACAATTACAGCGAGACAAAGTGAACAGAAGAACTGGCTTGTCAAGAAAGAAGGACAAACGGCCCCCCACCACCGCCCCCCATGAGCTAACAGGCGCCTTTGCGTAGCTGGGGAAGACAACTGGCTTTTCTCAATATACGTGGGTAAGAGAGCATGACGACCATGAACTGGAAGTCTCTCCACTTTCATAGGGCAGTGGGGTCGGGGTGAGTGTTAACGCCAGGGGTGCCGCTCTGCACACACGTCAGCACACCTCAGCACCACAGCCCGAGGAAGCCGAGTTCCTCGTGGCCACACAGCAGGGAGGGACGGAATGACCTAAAATCAAGGCTTCCTTTAAAGACGCCTCTTTTCATGACATGCCAAGTGATACAAAATGCTTTTATAAAATTGTTTCTGTTGTCTCTACCATGGGTTTCAACTTATTCTATTAGTTCAAGCAAACTGAGTTATCTGGAGGATTGAACGACGGAAAAGAGTAAAATCAAGTCATAATCTCGAAATATTGTTAATTTTTGAATGAAAATATTTCAGAAACAAACATACTAGTTTTTGACATTCTTTCTGTGGAGATTTTATGGGGTATAAAAGAAATGATATATTACAGGACTGAAATAAAAAGCTTCATGGGTCCAGATTAATCAATCCAGACTCATCTTTAAATAGGTAGATTTTATTGTGGAAATTTTATTTGTGGGGCTATAACACTGCAAAGTCAACAAAAATTGATCTGAAGTTTTATCAGAATCATTAATAATTTAATTGCAAATAGTAGTCTGCAGGGCCTAATTTGTGATTCTGATGCTTCAAAATAAACTACATTTACATGTAAATTATATTCAAATCACTATTTCTGTAGGTGCAAGGGCTTCATTTGGAACAGAGACACACAACGTCTGTTCAGCTACCATCAATCAAGACCCAAGAAACTTTTATTTTTTGTTTGAATCAAATTTCATCATAACTAGTAGATACAGTAAACACACAAATTACGATCATTTCTATTAATTTTCTTTGATCTAATTAAGGAAGATAATTTAATCTGAAGATGGTAGTAGATTAAAAACACATTTCTACTTTGTATTTAAAGCTTGTTTCACAAAAGCAGCTTCTTAACCACATGTATTGTGTCTAACTAATAGACAAACGTAATTTTTTGTTTTTTTGGCTGCACCACGCAGCTTATGGGATCTTAGTTCCCCGACTAGGGATGGAACCTGGGGCCCTGGCAGTGACAGTGCCAAGTCCTAACCACTGGCCCTCCAGGGAATTCCCAGACAAACGTAATTTTTTATCAATATACACTTTTATAAATTGAACGGAAAATGACTGCAGTATGTCTATTTTAAAATAGATATTTAGTCGTTAATAATTCTAATAGTACAACAGAAAAATATTCTTGAATTTAGACCTTGTTTCACTCTATCAAAAGCAGCTTTTTGATCACACTTAATATATATAACTAACAGAAATCTATTTTTAACATGTTTTTATAAATTGAGTAAGAAACTTACTTCTCTTTTAAAATAGTATCTATTAATTAATAAGTAACTGCGTATACATTCTCACAAAACCAGTAAGTTTCAATTCAAAACATTTAAAATTCAAAGTGATGTGGACGTACACTTACCGGCCTGAAAACGTGCGTGTCCTGCGTTCGAGACACCAGGTGAGAACTCTTGGCGATGCACGTGGCCGTCTCCAGTTTATCACCCGTCAGCATCCATATCTAGGAAAGAGTTTCAGCTGGTGAACCCCAACTCTATCACGTGTTCATCTCTGAAAAGTGTCTGCGCTTGAAAAGATATTTGCACTTCCGTGTGTTCAGCATCACTGTTCGCAACAGCCAAAACGTGAAGCAACGCATAAGTCCATGGATGGATGATGGAGAAACTAAATGTGGTCCATCCATACAAGGAATATTAAACAAGGCAGAGGATTCTGACACCTGCAACAACTGATGAGTGAAACAAACCAGTCACAAAAGGACAAACACCGCATGATTCCACCTGATTGAGGTCCCCAGAGGAGTCAGACTCGTAGAGACAGGAAGGAGATGGTGGGTGCCAGGGCTGGGGGAGGGGGAGGGGGAGCTAGCGTTTCACGGGGACAGAGTTTCAGTTTTACAGCGTAAAGAGTTAAGGCAGGTGGAGGGTGCTTGCTGTTACACGACAGTGTGAATGTACTTAGTGCCACTGCACCGTGCACTTAAAAATGGCTACGATGGTAAACTTTACATCATGCACATTCTACCACAATAAAAGTCTCTGCCGACTTGCTTAGCTGAAACAGGTAAGAGCGAAGTGACGTTTAGGCACAGCAGCAGAGCTGAGGCAGGTGAACGACCGGGGATTAGGAGCCTCGGGGCTGAGGCTGAGCAGGACGCCTGAGTATGACAGAAGGCTACGTCTACACGGCCTTGCAGGCCAAGCAAACAGGCCCAAGGACCACAGGCCGAGGGCTTGCAGAGCTAGGGGGACCCTGAAATCCTTGTTCTCACTTGTGTGAGTTTTTCGGTTGAAAACTGAGGTTCAAAATGGGTAAACGGGCAACAGTTAACCCGAAAGTTGTTTCCTGTCAAATAAGTCATGTCAAATAACACCACTTAAAAAAAAATATTTTTTTTAAATCTAGCCCTTTTATTTTACTTTATTTATTATTATTATCATTATTATTTTTTTTTGGCCATGCCGCATGGCTTGTGGGATCTCAGTTCCCAGACCAGGGATTGAACTCGGGTCACGGCAGTGAAAGCCCGGAATCCTAACCATTAGGCCACCAGGGAACTCCCAAACACCACTTTTACTTAAAAATATCAAACACATGCACATATTGTATGTGTAAATATCCTTAGACTGAAAAGAGAGCAAAATCAGGACACTTTATACATAACAGGATGGTTTATATATCTTTTCTATAACTGCAGCAACTTCTCGCTATCATCTGTATTTTTCAGATGTATCATATGTATCATACATAAATATGCATTTTTGGGAATAGGAAACAAAAAATTTACATGGTATACCGGTTCTCTGCTTAGGCACAATCTACCTGTGGCTCTTCTCAGTGTCTGAGGGTTTGTGTTTTTTGTTTATGTTACACATTAATATTCACTTTACCGAGCCTGGATCTAAGACAACGACACGTCACCGTGACAAAGTTGGGGACAATTAACGCCACAGAACAAGAAGTCCCGCTGCTGACAACTCAGGGACACGTGTGGCCTGGCCGAGCGCCACCTCTCAGGCTCAGAGGACGGGCTGAAACCACATCCTTGAACTATGACGGGACGAAAGAGTCTGCTTCTCCTGACGGAACATGAAAAGGAAAAAGGGCAGAACCCCAGCAAGCCTACTGACTTCAGAGCTTAGCAAGCAGCTAATACAAGCACCCAAATCTTTACACAAGAAACGTGCAGGCCTCGGCTGTGTTGACAGCCCAGCAGCAACACCCAAGAGCGAGCCTGATGGGGAGCTCGCGAAAAATCACAATGGAATGAGCAGGTCGTCTGCCTCTAGTCAGTCATGTTTCTCCACGCAAGCCTCTGGCCGCACAGGCTTAGATCGGGTCACCGTCCTGAGTCTGAGCTGCTCTCTTCCACTCTGACTAGCACCTGGACAGCACACGCAGACAGCAGCGGCCGCCCCCGCCACGGCCCTGAACGGGTGCGGAGGCTCCGACATCTCCCCGGCCCGAGGCCTGGACGGCAGGGACCCCCCTGCTGTGCCCGTCACGGTGCCCTCATCAGAACGTGCTGAGTGTATTGTTATTTGAAGCCGGCCACAGCTTTGCCTTCTGACAGTTTCCTCCAGTTCTCTCTCTGCTCCAGTCAGACACAAGTATTTCTTTTAAAAGCAAGCTGTACTTTTTTCACTCTCAGTCCCTGAGGCAGCACTGAAATGCATTTTCTCAGCCATCTGTAATTGAACTTCAGCTTCAGTGAGAGCACAGGTAAGTAAGGCAAGAAAGCAGTTTCCTGAGAACGAAAACTTACACCACAACGTGCTAATCTCCCCTGGACCCGAAGAGGACAAACCGTTAGGAAAAGACAGCAGGACAGTAGGTCAGTAGGTCAGGCAGGGAGCATCACGCGGCCTACGGGGAAAACCTCCCCGAGCGGATAAAAGGCTGCCTGGGGAGCAGCTCCGGCCGGGACAGGCCTCCGGCGGCTGTGAGGACGCCCGCCCGCGGCCCGGAAGGCAGCCGAGGAGGACAGACGGCCGCCGGGAAGGCGGGAGCAGAGCCGCCCAAGCCGCTGCGTCTGGGTGATGGGCGGGCGGGCGGGCGCAGCCCCCGGGGCGGGTCTCCGCGGACACGCAGAGACCTCCGCTCACCAAGGCCCTCGCACCCTCCACCCCGGGCGGGTCTCACGGCACCACCTCCAGGGGGCGCCCGCTGCCTCGCGGTACCTTGATGCCCGCGTTGCGCAGCATCTCCAGGGTGGGCCTCACGTCCGCCTGCAGCTGGTCCTCCACCCCCGTCAGGCACAGCAGCTCCATCTCCCGCTCCAGGCTCTCCACCACGGCGGCCACCTTGAGCGTCCTGTCGTGGATGCTCAGCTTGGCCTGGTTGTAGCGGTTCTGGGGACAGGCGGGCGGTGCTGTGACTCGCGCAGGGCTGGCCGAGGCGGGGACACCCGCGGCGCCACCCCCGTGCGCACCATCTCCCCGAGGCCACGGCGGGAGGCCGGCCGCTCACCTCGAAGTCCTGGTACTGCTCCTCCGTCAGCGCCCTCTTGGCCACCACGAGGGTGCGCAGGCCTTCGCGGGCCATGTTGCCGCACTGCAAGAGAGAGACAGGTCACACGCGGCCCGGCCACCGCCCCCTGCAGTCACGGCCACGTCCTCCGCCGGCTCATCCCGCCAGACCCACATCCCCGCGGGAGGGCGGGAGCGGCCGGCCCGACCCGGGGCCCCTGCGCCTCCCGACCGCCGGGCACGGCTCTCTCCCCACTACGGCAGCGGGACGGGCTGCACGTGTGCGCGACACAGACACGGCCACACGAGCCGTGCAGGCGGCCGTCACGGCCACCGAGGGAGTCGGGACTCGGAGCGTCCGACCGCCGCCCTTCGGAATCAGCGATACCAGGGGACTTCCGCCCGGCCCGGGGACACACTTCCGCGCGTCCATCGCGCCCGGCCCCGTCCGTTCAAGGGCAGAGGCCCCCGTTCCCGGGTCACGGCAAAGCTCGTTCACGGCACTTGGTAACGTCCGCAGGATAAACCATCCCGAGTCTCTGGGGCTCCTTTCTATCCCGCCGGGGAGACCTGATCTGCCGCCCGCTGTCACACCAGGCCGGGTGCGGAGAGGTCCCCGCTCGCGCGCCAGCCCCGCACTCGCCGTGGCCCGCGGATCCTGGGGCCCAGCGGGCGACGCCACGGTGCCCCTTCGTACCGCCCTGCTCCCCAATCCTAGCTCCGTCTCGTTTCTAACAAACACACACCTGGGGGCAAAGAGGGGGGCCTGCGCTGAGAGGAAGGAGCTGCCCCCCAGGCGCCGCCGCCTCGGCTCGCGGGCATCGTGTCCACGCAGAGGATGGGCTCACACTGCAGGCTTTACAAAGTCGCCCTTTCCGCCGCAGGACGGACAGTGGAGGTGTGTTTTGTTCTTTTAGTATTTGGGGAACACACGCTGGTAACCAAGAATCCAGCTTGGGAGCTTCTGTGACACAGAACAGCCCCCTGTGAACTCAGGCTCTGAGTACCTGCTGGCGTTTGAATAAAGTGAGAGGCTTCCCCACGACAAGAGTATTAACAACAAAGAGTGGGGTGGGAGGGTGTTGAAAGATTTGTCCATGGGAGAAACTACCATGTTGGAAATAAATGCACAAAGGATTTTTAATAAAGTTATCTTTGTGAAATACAGTCTGACATTATCTGTCTGTTGCAAGACATTTATCGATTTGACCTCATAAAGCTAAATAAATTAAACAAGGATTTTATAATTAATTGCACATCATTATGACCCAAAGTAATTTTTATGGCATTTTACTAGGTCTTCAGGGAATTTAATTTATTCATGTCCCTGATTAAATCCAGTGCCTGAAGGAGCTATTGATTCATATTGCCAATACCGTCGTGGACGTGGGCTGTGGCCCCTGGACTGACAGACAGACTCCCGGCCCGAAGGGGGGTGGACACGCTTGAGCCCCACCGACAACATGCACACAGTGAAGGGGGTCACGCTCATAAATTCAGCGGTTTAGTTTTACTCTGAAATCTAAGTTTTTACAAATACATAAATGTAAACAACAAATAATCTCATGAAGCTAAATACAAATCGTATTTGTTCAGGGAGCATTTGATGAAAATATAGAATTGGTTATATTTGGATCTTATCTCCACGTTTAAAGTGAATCCTATGTACGTATTAGAATTAAATTCTAACTAAAATATCCTGGTAAATAATTTAGGTTACAAAATAAATATCATGTTAAAATATAACTCTGGTTATGTGCACAATACTATTTCAGAATATTTTAGTGAATGATTAGGGATGCTTTCTATTTCTTCACCAAAATAAACAAAATATTCTTCATAAGGACCCACTTGAACACATCTACACGTATTCACACAGAAACCAAAAATAGCAGTTGTTCACACAGAAAGTACAGTATTTATAATTTACAGTACTCCTATCCTCTCTGCTTTATGAACCGACGGTGTCTGGTGTGAAACCCGGCATCTTGCTTCACTCCAGTGACACCAGCAAGTACCTACAAGTCGGAGAAAGGATGCCGTGCTTCTGTCACTGCCCTGAGTTTCGGAAAAGCATCTGCACAACGTGGACAGCTCATACCTCCTCCTCCAGCCAGTCATTATACTGGACGACGGTGGACATGGCAACGTCGGCACCTTTCATATAGAACGTGATCTCTGCCGTGGACTCGTCCTGTAACAAGACGGGAGTGAACACAGACATGTTGAGGCCACGCTGCGGCTGCCGGGGGGGCCGCTCTAACGGGAACGCACCAGGAGGGCAATTCTCCGTGAACCCACTCCCCCGGGTGAGTTACTCAGACACCTTCTAGGCAGGGCTGTGTCCTCCCTAGCTGCTCAGGCCACCAGGAACCGAGAGCATAACTGTGGCTCTCAATATGCTGTGCTGAGGGTTTTGAAATAACATCTGTAAATGAATACACGCCTTGGACTGCAAGGTAAATTCTCTCAAATTTCCAGAGCTTGAGTGAATAAGCTTCCTAGTTTAGCCAGCTTGCAAGATGTATTTGTGGTATTCGCTACAAAAAATTTAATAGGGGTATATTGTAGCAACTTTATGGTCATAAATCATTCTTCAGGTAAACTCTTTGGCTGCTACTGCTGTGGAAAACAAAGCAGCTCGAGCTGATTTCAAAACTTCATGAACATCTTCTACTTACTCTGCCTCAGCCGTCTTAGGAAAGCCGTTTTAAAGCATGACTATTAGAGCCACACCAGCTTCTCGGCATGAATGATCAGTCTGGATTTTATTATCACAGAACACTGTGACAAGCCTACAGCCCTGGAGTGAGCCTTGAGAGGCCGCTGCAGTGACCTCACAGTGACCAGAGCAGGCGGCCAGCTCGGGGCCAGAGGCCAGCGTACCCTGACGATGACCCCCATCCGCTTGCTCTCCGAGGTGAAGGGGAAGGTCTGCAGGATGCAGTAGGTCAGGATCTGGCCGCCGGGGGTCCTCAGCTGCATGGACGTGAGGTCTCTGTTGACCAGAGTGAGGCCGACGCTCTCCGTCCACTGCACCAGGGCCACCTGCGGGAGACCAGCGAGACGTGAGGCCACTCGCTCCCCGGGGAGGGGGCATCAGGCCAGCGGTCAGTGAGCTCGCCGAGATGCCACCAAGAGACGAAACCGACCACGTCCAGGCCCTGCTGTTTCTGAGGCCGCGTCTAGTATTCGTTACAGGGAAGCGATACGCGGCGAGACAGAGGGCCTTGGTCTCGCCGTCTAAGATAAAGGCCGCTGGTGAGCACACTTGGGTGGATTTGTGTTACCAGTGGCCGACAGCCAGGGTTTAAGATCTACGCGGAGCGCCCGCCGGGCTGGGCGGCTCGGAGAGCAGGCGGGGCTGGGCTCGAGGACGCCCGCGACAGTGACGCCCTGAATCCCTCGTGTGCCTCAATCGCGGACCAACTGGCGACTGGGGGCTCCACGGTCAGCACGTCTGCGGGGAGGGTGGGCCCGGGCGCCAAGCCCGACTCCGACAGTTGGAAGCTCCGTGACCTGGCCCTTTGCGTACTGAGGCTCAGCCGCCCGTTCTGTGGAACATGTATTTGCAAACTGTTCTAAAGGGGAAACGATCAACGGAGGCTCCCTGGCATGTGGCAAGGACCCAAAAATAGAAAGTATTCTTACTTACAATCATTTATTATTTAAACGTAAAAATCTTAAGCGGAAAAGTAATTTTTAAAGTTCACCATTTATGAATAGTAATTTTTATGACAATAAGCGTTTTCAGAAAAAAATTCAGTTTGTCTTTAAAAGCAACCTCACTGCGAGAAATTCATGACGTGCTGCCCTTGCCGTGCAGGTGAGGACCCCGCGGCCGGCGGGCAGTGGCTCCTTCCCCCTTGGGGCTCTGGGCCTCTCCTGACCCTGGCGCCTCGCCCTCGCTTGCAGTGCCTTTCACCACCTGTGCTTTTAGCGTTTGACCTGGGGTTCTGAGAAGTCATATCATTCAAGAGCCTTTTAAATTCTGTCTAGTGTGCAGATGTTACTCGTCTATCCGAGTCATTCCTGAAATCTCCCGTCTGACGAGATCCTCAGGCAGCTCTGGTGCCGAGGTGAGACCGCTCAGGTCGGAATCCTCGAGTGCCGTGTACCAGCTCCATGAATCTGGGTGACAGGCTGCAGCCCTAAGCCCCGGTCTCCTCGTCGATAAGATGGTGACGACCTCCCAGGGTTATGCTGAGGTCTGACCCGCCCGTGGGGCGTTTGGCACATTGATGATCAATTCAACGTCAGGGTTTCACCCTCCACCCTTCCTCACGTAAGCCATTTAGGCGGAGCGGAATCACTTTAAAAATGAGGTTTTCCAAGTAATTTCCCACAAATATAACTGCAGAAAAGTCCCGACAAGCTTGTCAAGCGTCTGACATCGGGGGGTGGGCGGCATGCTGCGGGTGGACAGAGCGTCCAAAGACAGCGAGGCAGACAGAGCCAGCGCGAGGCACTTTCTGGGGCTGCAGGGGCGCCCGTGGGGCGGGGGTGCCCTGGGGCAGAGGCGAGGGCGACACTTTAAGTCGCCTGTGCCGGTCCCTTGGTGCCTGGCTCCCCACACACTCCCACGTGGCTTCCCCGAAAGGGGTCCAGGACAGATGGTACCCAGCCTCTCCCGGACAGGGTGACTTTAGTTCCCAAACATTTTCTAGGATTTTGCAAAGGACCTGAACAGCCAAGCGGGACTACTGTTTCAGAATAGTAAAGACATATACCTTTTTATACGGTTTTAAATTACAATTTCGTCTAATGCATCAGAATTCACCTTATAAAAACTTCTGGTATTTTCAGAAGTTTACGTGGTAGCGTCGGCCTGTGATAAACAGGTTACGGCAACTTCGGAGAAGCAGGAGTGGGAGTGAGGGTCACGCTGAGGGGGTCCTGGGGCCCCGGACTTGCAGCTGGCGTCTCAAGGGAGCCCTGCGCCGACCAGGCCCAGGATGCGCGTCCATCAACCGCCAGCAAACAGCCCCGGCTCGAGCCCGGCCCCCAAGCCCAGGTGGGCCAGGCCAGCTCAGGGGTGAGAGCCCACCCTGGACAGAGAAGGCAGAGCCGAAGGAAGGACGTCCTCCCCGCAGCTGGGCAGCCCGAGGGGGCGGCACTCACGCACGGGAGCTTCCAGCAAAGGGGAAGACAGACCGACGCAGCACCAGACGGCCCGACAGCCCAGCGGCCGAGGCCGCGGCAAGGCCGCCCGCGGTGGACGCTCCCGCCCCCGCTGCCCAAGGGGACACTGGCTGTGGCCACCATCCCGCCTGGCAGCGGGGCGTCACAGCCAGTCCACGAGGCCGCAACCAGGGTCTCCACGAGACACGTGAGCGCAGCTGGCTCTGAAGGCCGGGCCCCCGCCGGACTCCTGACCCCCGTGCCAGTGTCCACTGAAACGGCTCCTTCCCAGCCCGTCCTGGTTTGCTGGCAGCAGTGGAGACGCCTGTCAATACTCCTGACGCCGGAGTCGAGCACTGGCTTACAGGGTGGATGACATCAGCTTTCTCGGGGCCCTGACAGCTCTGGGGTCCCACGAACGCATTAAATGTGACACAGTGAGTCACCGTGGAGCTCGAATTAGAAGCCGCATGCCCTGGCTTTCCAGCGCGTTACTAGGATGCTGAAGAAGGCCAGGATCCTAACATGACGCCATGAGGATACAGTACTATAATTTAGAGCATCAGTGATATACTCCAAACTACAGCACTAAAAGAAGACACCTGGACGTCAGCACGTCGAGAGGGGGCAAGTCAACAACTCTGCAACCCCAGTGCAAATGTGAAACTCCATATACTATTTCTATACGACCTCTCTGTGTCTGCAGATGACCCAAGACCCCAAGGTTCGCTTTCGGTTTACACAGTGAAAGGCTACTATTACACCCTGACCTGCAGACTGCATCTTCCTGCGAACACGCTCTCATCTCACTGGGTCCCGCTGCAGTCAGGACCCGGGTTTCTCTATCTGGTGACTCACACCTGTTTACTGTTTAGTTTATGCTTGGTTTCATAACCCACTGGGGGCAGCGACGTGTCAGAGAAGTCCGCTGGGCTTCTGCTGCCTAGCCCAGCGTCGGCACAGCTGTTCCTGGTCAGTAAGCATGTCAGGTTTCGCTATGTAATGCCAACCAGGAGAAAAGCGTTCGAGCACTCGACGCGATGGACGCTTCAGTTCTCTTCTAACGTCAGTTGCTTAGCGCTGGGCAGGATTCTCTCTGGTGATGTAAAATTAAACATTTCTGAACAGACTGATAAGCCAGCAGCCACGAAGGGGGGACGCGAACATGCAGAACTTCCCGCCACGCGCTGGGCACCTCAGTGGAGGCCGCCACGATGCCCACGGCGACCGGAGGGTCCCCTTGCGGCTTTGAGCTTTGCCACCTGGCCCTGGAGTGCAGCGGGGCTGGGGGAAAGCGAGTCAGGATGCGGGCTGTTCCCTCTGTGCGTCCGAAATAAATTAGAGGTGTTCCTTTCAGAAGGCTCTGAGGAGTCACTTACATCCAGTGATACTAAACGTCGAGATCAGAGGAAGGAAAATTTCTAAGGAATGGGCAGTTTGACTCTATTTTCTTCCTGAGGACGTTTAAGCAAGTAGACCAAACACACGTCTTGAAAGCATGACGCCGCCCCTACAGCAAAACGAACAGCGCCGCTGCCGAGGGTGGAGACTCGCCAGGCGGCCAGAGCACAGCGAGGAGCGGAGGCTCTGCCGGCCAAGGCCTCCCCTGGAAGCCCCGCGCAGGCCCGCTGAGAGCAGCCCACTCGGGGTCCCCCGTGACCGAGCCGACCGTCCAGTGACGGAGCCGGACAACAGCGAGCGAGCCTGCGAACGGCCTGGGACGACCCCGCCGGCCGCCCGGGCCTCTGCGACCACACGCCACCAGCCGCCCTCCAGCCTCGCCGGGGCTGCCCGCCGGCTCCCCGTCACCGTCCCCCAAACCCCCCGTTCTCTCCGCTGTGGCCCCCCCTCCCTCCACGCTGACACGTCCCCCACCCGGGCCTCCCGCAGCCCCGAGACCCCCGACGCCTGCTGGGCTCGCTGCTCTACCCTCAGGAACCAGCACAAGACATTCTTGAATCAGCGAGAACTAACAATCACTGATTTACGGTGATTTAACAGTGGGAAGTTCAACGGGACGCTGAAGACAGGCACGAAAACACAGACGGAGTAGTTTCTGGGCGCTGGCTTGTGTGAGGCGGTCTCCTAGGTCCCGGGAAGAGACGGGGATGAAGAGTTAGTCCAGTGTGATCTGGGCTTCGGGCGTAAGAAACCTGATTCTCGCCCTGGGATTACTAGTTCACCTCTAACCATTTCTTCACATGCAAAAGGCCAGTCACCCGAACGAAGCGCAAAGGCTTGCTATTTTGTGGCTTTACACAGTCAACATTCACATCTGTTTTTGGTGATGTAGTTGTTCAAATCTTTTGCTTCTGTTTAAACAGAGCGGTCGTTTTCTCATGATTGAGTTTTGGGAGTTCTTTATCTATGTTGGTTACCAGTCATTTATCAGATATGCATTTTGCAAACATATCCTACAAATCTGTGGCTTGTCTTCATTTTCTTAACAATGTCTTTCGAAGAACGTAGGATTTTTACCTTTAAGTCTAGTTTATCAATTTTTTTCTTTTACAATTTGTACTGTTTGTGACCTACAAAATCATTGCCTAACTAACTCAAGCCTACAAAGGTTTTCTTCTAGAAATTTTATACTTTTGGTTTTTCATTTAGGTCTCTGACCAATTTGAGTTAATTTTTGTAAGAGTGAGAGAGATTAGTTTAGGCTCTTTTTGCATACGGCTGTTCAAATGTTCTGGGTCCCCTAGAGAAATGGAAATAAAAACAAAAATAAACAAATGGGACCTAACGAAACTTAAAAGCTTTTGCACAGCAAAGGAAACCATAAACAAGATGAAAAGACAACCATCAGAATGGGAGGAAATATTAGCAAATGAAGCAACTGACAAAGGATTAATCTCCAAATATACAAGCAGCTCATGCAGCTCAACATCAAAAAAACAAACAACCCAATCCAAAAATGGGCAGAAGACCTAAATAGACATTTCTCCAAAGAAGATATACAGATTGCCAACAAACACGTGAAAGAATGCTCAACATCATTAATCATTAGAGAAATGCAAATCAAAACTACAATGAGATATCATCTCACACCGGTCAGAATAGCCATCATCAAAAAATCTACAAACAATAAATGCTGGAGAGGGTGTGGAGAAAAGGAAACCCTCTTGCACTGTTGGTGGGAATGTAAATTGATACAGCCACTGTGGAGAACAGTATGGAGGTTCCTTAAAAAACTAAAAATAGAACTACCATACGACCCAGCAATCCCACTACTGGGCATATACCCTGAGAAAACCATAATTCAAAAAGAGTCATGTACCACAATGTTCACTGCAGCTCTATTTACAATAGCCAGGACATGGAAGCAACCTAAGTGTCCATCATCGGATGAATGGATAAAGCAGATGTGGCATATATATACAATGGAATATTACTCAGCCATAAAAAGAAGCAAAATTGAGTTATTTGTCGTGAGGTGGATGGACCTAGAGTCTGTCATACAGAGTGAAGTAAGTCAGAAAGAGAAAAACAAATACCGTATGCTAACACATATATATGGAATCTAAAAAAAAAAAAAAAAAAAAGGCCATGAAAAACCTAGGGGCAAGATGGGAATAAAGACACAGACCTACTAGGGAATGGACTTGAGGATACAGGGAGGGGGAAAGGTAAGCTGGGACAAAGTGAGAGAGTGGCATGGACATACATACACAACCAAATGTAAAACAGATAGCTAGTGGGAAGCAGCCGCATAGCACAGGGAGATCAGCTCGGTGCTTTGTGACCACCTAGAGGGGTGGGATAGGGAGGGTGGGAGGGAGGGAGACACAAGAGGGAAGAGATATGGGGATATATGTACATGTATACCTGATTCACTTTGTTATGAAGGAGAAACTAACACACCATTGTAAAGCAATTATACTCCAATAAAGATGTTAAAAAAAAATGTTCTGGGTCTCATTTATTTAAATAATCATCCTTTCTGCACTGGATTTCCTTGGCATCTTTATAAAAAAATCAACTGACATCTTGGTAACAGAAAGTCTTCCAATCCATGTGCACAATATAGTTCTCATATACAGACTGTCCTTGATTTTTCTTCATTGTCTTACACTTCCCAGCATACAAATCCTATACATATTTTGTTAGATCTACCCTTAAGCATTTCATGGTTTTTTTGGGGGGCTTTTTTTGGTGCTTTATAAATGGTACATTTTAAAATGTCAATTTCTAATTGCTCATTGCTAGTATATACAAATATGAGTAATTTTTGTATATGGATATCATAATGTGCAACTTTGGTAAACTCACTTATTAAATCTTAGTAGAGAGTTAAATTTTTGGTAGAGCCTTTTTGGGATTTTATATGGAGACAATCATATCATCTATTAAAACAAAAGAGACAGTTTTGTTTCTTCCTCTTTTCTGGTCTACCCAGGTTTAATGTAGTTCTTTAGACTCCATTTTGCTAATATATATTTTTCCTGAACATGGTTATTTAATGAGGTTTTCAAAAATGATAGCATTTGGGCTGTGTTTTAATATAGTCTCATAAAAATTTAAGCTCATCTATTATACACTCTTCATATGCATAATTTTATGTGTGTATTCTTAGCCTGCATTCACTGTTTTGTATTATATACTATTTTTGCCAACAGTTTTTCCATTTTTATTTACCTTTCAAAGGATCAGCTTTTGAATTTACTGCTTATTCAATCGTTACTTTCACGTTTTCCTTTATCTTTTCTTTCTCCTACTTTCCTTTGGTCTTGCCTTTTTCTTCTAAACTTTTTAGTTGGATGCCAACCTCATTTGTTTCATTTCTTTTTACCAGTGCACAGCCCCGGTTTGATTTGCAAGGCACTGCCTAACACATGAGCCGGTGGAGGTGGAGCTTCCATCTGCTGACCACTCCCGGGAGGTGGTGTCTGAGCGGGAGATGCTCGGTGTTCACACGGAGGCTGCTTCTGACCATTGGCCTCCCCTGACCATGGCCCCTCTTGGGACGTTATCCCCGTACTGGGTCAGATTGCCGCTACATGTGGTCCTTCTAACAGAAGAAGAAAGCTGCTGGGGGCGGGTGGAATTTTTAGGTCTTTGACTCAGAATTCATCTCAGGAGCAGTTAACACACTGCTGCTTGCTTTCCCCATCGGTGTGGCCCTCCCAGTGGAAGGGGCAGAGGAGGTGCCACCTCTTCCTGTTTCCTTTGGATGCTGTCAGTGATGGTACAGGCCATGTAAGAATGACTATTTCTCTAACTTAGCTTTAAGACATTTCTAACAATGTGATTATTGACAATAATACAAAGGTCAAAATAATTAAAATGTGAGTGTAAAAATTACGTATCTAAGTGGGAGCCTAAGCTAAATCTCATCCAGAGGCCAAGTTAGTAACACACTTGGGTAATTGTTGTCACAGGCAATTGGTTTATGCTTTCACGCTTCTCCATGCTAAGTAACTCGTGCGGGGTAAGATTTTATTATTAATTTTCTCTGTAATTCCATTATTCAGAAATTTCTGTTCTATCATTGTTTTTTTTAATCAAAGTTTCCTTTTCTCCCCCTTTTTACATTTATTTTTTTATTCATTTTTGGCTGTGTTGGGTCTCCGCCGCTGTGCGTGGGCCCTCTCCAGTTGTGGCGAGCGGGGGCCGCTCTTCGTGGCGGTGCACGGGCCTCCCATTGCGGTGGCCTCTCTCCTTGCAGAGCATGGGCTCTAGGCACACGGGCCTCAGCACCTGTGGCCTGCGGGCTCTAGAGCGCAGGCTCGGTAGTTGTGGCGCACAGGCTTAGTGGCTCCGCGGCATGTGGGATCTTCCCGGATGAGGGCTTGAACCCGTGTCCCCTGCATTGGCAGGCGGATTCTTAAGCTCTGTGCCACCAGGGAAGCCCTGTGCTATCAATCTTGGAAAGCCTGGGAGACGTTTCCTTTTCCACATTAGCGATTACACCCGCACAACTGCCAGCTGTGCTCCAGGGACACATTATTTACCGCGTACTTTATAAATCATAATTTGATCACCAACATGTCTTCATTTTCAATTGTGGTACTACCATCACTGTTATAATTTACTAGAATTATGAACATAACGTGAACCTGATCGCCTGGAAAAGCTGCCAGTCAATACTCACGGCAGGCTGCGTGGTTCATGCTCTGTCCTGCTCCTGAGGGTCACGGAGTGGGGCTCACGTCACAGACAGGGACCTGCTCCCCACAAACATGCTGATGCCACACCACAGTGAGTCCTGCTTCAATAAGCAGACACCATAAAGTGAATTTAAATCCACAGCACACTGCATACGTTAGAGTAAATCAAAAGCAATGCTGTTAAGGGTGGGACACGCTTCTGTTTTTAAGTCATCCACTCGTGGTTTGTCATAAACTTTAGCTGATTCTTGCATGCAAATGACCACATGAGCAGATGATACCTACACCCTGAAATAATACTTAATATAGAAATTATATATGTGAGGGACATGGCCACAGAGGAGAAAGGATGTTACCAACAGACAGCAAGTTTACAGGCCTAAGAGTCATTGAAAATCATGGCCAATCAATCTTTTTGAACCAAAGCGGCCAGGGGTTTTGGGGTTGCGTCGCACTGGCCTTGCTCACTCGAGGTGATGACCTGGCGCCCGAGGCGCCGCCCCCTGAGCTGACTCGGTGGCGCCTGTTGGGGACACTGGCTCCGTCTCAGCTTCCTGCAGCTGCAATGGACACACAGCTCACGAGGGCTGGATTTTAACTTTGTCCAGGAATTTCCAGGAACATGTAAAGTTTGCTAAGCTGGAGTCTGCTATGCTGAGGCTATACAGGCAAAGTGACAGGCAAGCGAAACTTTCTACGCTCTTGGAGAAAATGAAATATTGATCACTTATCATAAGAAACAGCGACCGGGGCCTAAGTAGGCTGCAGGTTCTGAATCCGAAATCACTCCTCCCGCTCTGACGCTCCAGCATCCACTGCACGTGACAGCTCCAAACACACACGTCACTGCAAAGTGCCCAGTGACCACACCTCAGAAAGCCGTTAACAGCTTAAAGTAAATTCCCCAGAATTCCATTATCTGTATAATAAAAATGCATTTGTGCACATGCACAGGTAAGGTAGGAGAGCCTCTCTGTTTTCAGGAAAGTGAAAATGAAGAACTGCTGCAAGATCAGAGACTCAACAACCAGCACGTTCTACTCAATAAGTCACATTCTTTCTGAAAACTAAGATGAGAGGACACAAGAGCCATATGCAAATAGGGATTATAAGAGAATAGTGTTGATGCAGAGCGTATAAAGCCAGTTAAGTCTCCTAAACGATAAGGTTGCTTATTAACCATACACGTTGTGATCGGTCAAGGCTGAGGGCAAACAGAGAACATCAACTGAGCCATTTCCCTGGAAAAAGCTCCAGGGTGCAATATTCTAAGCACTTTATTCAATAAAAAATGCTTTTAAAACAGTACTTTGGTGATTGGGAAACACTGCCATCATCCGTCAACCTAACTGCAGCAAAGTTCAATAAGCGAAATAATGAACCGTTCAGATGATTTTCCTCGGGCTTTGGGGACCTGCAAACACGGCATCAACTGAGTGCTTTAAAAATTATGATGAAGTTGAGTCTTTTCATTTTTAGATTTAAAATATGTGTTCGGGATTTCTTAAAGGTTACTTAATGGTATGCCACTTTTAACCATTGTCCAATTTCCAAAGTAGGAAGAAATTTTGAAGTAAAAAATTTAAATATAAGATTAGCAGTTTCTATTTAGTTCTGGAAATCTTGGAATCAGTGAAACCCCTCTCTATTGTGAATTCCTAATTTAAGATTTCAAAAGTGCTATAACATAAAAACCTAAAGATAAAAAAAAATCCCAGGTATTTTCAACAAAATTTTAATTTATTTTTGGGAGGTAATTAGGTAAATACGTAACACAGGATTTTTGAAACTTCCAATAAAATTTTCCTTGGGAAACATCTATGGTCTAAGTTTCCCATGCTCAGGACTGGGAAAGCACACGTTTTCAGTATGTAATCACGTGGAACTTGAGAGAATCTCTAGAATGCTAGACTATGAAAAACAGTGTGCTTAACCCTTCCTTTGTAAGAAAAAGAGGTGGTGCATTTCCTCTCAAAGAGCGTCACGGGAACCCGGTACCTGTCGCAAGGCTGACAGGGCACGGCAGGGTGGCAGGGGCAGCTCCTGTGCCTCGTAACGACCCACCCCATCAGCCGAGGCCGCCACAGCTGCTGGGACCACTGAGCTGTGCCGTCCTCCGAGGTTCCCTGTCACCCAGCAAAAACATCTGGTACACACACACGATTCCAGAAGTCATACTGAGCTGTGGCTGCAAAGAGATCTTCACACACCTATTGGTTGACATAATCTATAAAGCAGAGCGGTGGTGACGATGAAGGGGACCCTGAGCTCCCGCCCACCGCGTAACTGGTCTGGGACGTGGCGCCTGGAATATGCGCCCTGAAGACAGCGGGGTGCTTCCACAGCCCCTGCCTTCCCCTCTGTACGACGGCTGAGCTACCCTGTGGAGCGACTCAGCAACTGACCACACCGCAGGCAGCCCCAGTTTCCACGGGCTCTCCTAACACTTCCTGGGAAGAGAGGCATGGCGACTCACAAAAAGGCGAAAGCATCTAACTCCGAGACGCCGCCCGGCTAACCCACAGGGAAAGCTCCTCCCGGACCAGCTGGGGATGCGGTGACGGGCATGCGGCACCGAGGCCCCGTGTCGACGAGGCTCATCTCAGGTCACCACCACACCTTCCGGCCCCCCTCCAAGCGGACCGGCAGTGCTGTCCCACCACCTCCCAGGCCTGGGGTTCCGTCCGCCACGATGCACAGAGCCCAGGTCCCGGAAGACGGAATGAAAGCACAGACTCTGCACGTGACAGGAGCACCGCGTGGCTGGGACACGTCACACGGCGCGGACGAAACGTCCGAGGGCACTGGGAGGACGAAGCTGGCGAGGCCACAGTCACTTGAGATCAGGTTCAGAGCTGCTGCTTTTCCTTCAGCTTTTTCATTCTTTCTGGTTGAATACCAAAACTCTGACTCATTATAAAAGCAGTACGTTTACTGTCACCGCTTCAAATAATAAACAGTGCTTGGAAAACAGAACGCCCCCGTCACCCCCGTCACCGGGGTGCACCCAGCCCACTAGCTGCTCGAGACCAAGACGAGTGTTGGCATCGGGCAGAGCTGGACACAGGCCGGGGGCAGAGGTCAGCCCCGTGGGCACCATGCGAGCGGCCGGACTTGAGTGCCTCATGTCTGGAAATCACCGTGAGGTCCAGGCCCACTTCGTGAAGCAGGCAGGCGTTAGGTCCTGGGCAGGCACCACGGGCTCTGGTGCAGACGGCTGCCAGGAGGAGAGCTGCAGGGACAGTGGCACAGCTGCGCGCAGGAGCCCCTCGAGAGTGAGCTGGGGAGGGATGTCTGTCCTGCTGTGTGGCGCTGGGGGCGGGGCCTGGAGAGATGTCCTCAGGGAAGGCTCCCTTGGCTCCTAACTCTGGGCACCAAGACTGGACGTGTGACCCCGAGGTCACAGCGGTGGTGACAGCCACAGGGAAAAGAGGGAACGCTGAGTTTCAGTGGAGATGGAGGACCAAGTGGGAATGTTCTCAGCTTTCCGTGTTTAAAAAAAAACAAACTTTCATCTTTTTGGCTGTTTTTTCACCACCTATAAGCTCTGACATGACTAACAACATGTTATAATTTCTAAATTGACAAAACAAAAGTGGTGCTGGGAAAACTGGACAGCTACATGTAAAAGAATGAAATTAGAACATTCTCTAACACCACATACAAAAAAGAATCTCAAACTGATTAAGGACCTAAATGTAAGACCAAAACCCATAAAACTCCTAGAAGAAAGCATAGGCAGAAGTCTCTTTGACATAAATCGTAGCAATATTTTTTTAGATGTCTCCTAAAGCAAAGGAATTGAGAGCAAAAATAAACAAATGGGACCTAATTAAGCTTAAAAGCTTTTGCACAGCAAAGGGAACCATCAACAAAACAAAAGAAACAACCTACTGAATGGGAGAAAATATTTGCAAGTGATGTGACCGATAAGGAGTTAATATCCAAAACATAAAAATAGCTCATACAACTCCACATCAAAAAACAAACAACCTGATTAAAAAATGGGCAGAAGACCTGAAGAGACATTTTTCCAAAGAAGACATACAGACGGCCAACAGGCACATGAAAAGATGCTCAACATCGCTAATTATTAGAGAAATGCAAATCAAAAGCACAATGAGACAACACCTCACACCGGTCAGAATGGCTATCATCAAAAAGACAAGAAATAACAAACGCTGGCAAGGATGTGGAGAAAGGGGAACTCTTGTGCACTGTTGGTGGGAGTGTAAATTGGTGCAGCCACTGTGGAAAATGGTATGGAGGTTCCTCAGAAAACTAAGAATAGAACGACCATATGACCCAGCAATTTCACTCCTGGCTATGTATCTGACAAAAACAAAGACACCAATTCAAAAAGATACATGCACCCCAATGTTTGTAGCAGCATTATTTACAATTGCCAAGATATGGAAGCAACCTAAGTGTCCATCAACAGGATAAAGAACGGATAAAGAAGATGTGGTATATATATACAATGGGATACTATGCAGCCATAAAAAAGAATAAAATTTTGCCATTTGCAGCAACGTGGATGGACTTGGAGGGTGTTATGCTAAGTGAAATAAGTCAGACTGAGAAAGACAAATACTGTATGATATCACTTACATGTGGGAAATCTAAAAAATACAACAAACTAGGAAATATAACAAAAAACAGACTCACAGACATAGAGAACAAACTAGTGGTTACCAGTGTGGGGAGGGATAGGGGATGGGACATGATGGGGGAGGGGAGTAAGGGGTACAAACTATCATGTATAAAATAAGCTACAAGGATATATTGTACAACACAGGGAATACAGCCAATCTTTTTTTTAAAATAATCTTTTATTTATTTATTTATTTTTGGCTGCGCTGGGTCTTTGTTGCTGCGCGCGGGCTTTCTCTAGTTGCGGCGAGCAGGGGCTACTCTTCATTGCAGTGCATGGGCTTCTCATTGTGGTGGCTTCTCTTGTTGCAGAGCACAGGCTATAGGCACGCGGGCTTCAGTAGTTGTGGTGCGTGGGCTCAGTAGTTGTGGCTCGTGGGCTCTAGAGCACAGGCTCAGTAGTTGTGGCGCACAGGCTTAGCTGCTCCATGGCATGTGGGGTCTTCCCGGACCAGGGCTTGAACTCGTGTCCCCTGCATTGGCAGGACAATTCTTAACCACTGTGCCACGAGGGAAGAAACCCAGCCAATCTCTTACAATAACAATAAAAGAAGTATAACCTTTAAAAATTGTGAATCACTAACTATCCTGTACACCTGTAACTTACATGACACTGTACATCAACTATACTTCAATTAAAAAAAAAAAGAAATACCTATGTAACTAAAGCTTCAAAAATAAATTTGCTCTCAAAAAATAAAGCTGCGTTAGGAGCTGGTAAATGCCCTGAGCCTGCTGGTGCGTTCAGGGTTTATCATTAGGAAGTGAGAACGCCGTAGCTGGGGTCCCCTGCACTTTACACCCTGAGACTGTGCGGGGCGCTGCTGACAGCACTGGTCCTCACCTCATATCCTGAAAGCACGTCAAAAGGAAAGATGTACAAGACTCAGTGGTTCTCAGTTGTGGGTGCAACTTGCTGGATTTTCAGAATGGAGGAACGTCAGTCCCACCAGGCCTGCTGGAAAATCAGCACTTCTAGAACTGAGCATGTGCATAGAGAACGGCAAGTATGAAAAAAACAGAACGAAACAGAGCTAGTAGTCCACGGGATGTGTAGACAGGGTTAAGAACCCGTGCCGGTGGTCCACCTGTAGCCCCCAGGGGTCTGCAGACGAGGCCGTGCGGGCACCTTCGGGAACGAGAGTACTGTCGTGGAAACCAGAGGAGGGACACCGCCGGCTGTTCCCGAGCAGGAAGGCTGCACAGCACAGAGGAGCCTGCCCGAGGGCAGCAGAGGGGCCCCTCCTGGACGCAGAGCCGCGGGCTGGGGGAGTGCTGTCAGAGAGGAAGGACTCTTCTCTTTGGAAATAAACTTGTTAACGGGATCAGCAGGTTCCTCTCTTTAAAACATTAGGTCAGAGTTTTTAAAACCTTTGATTGAAGGTACTTTTTTGAGAGGTTATTTACCTATATGATCCAGTTTTACAAGATATTTGAAGAAGTCTGCTCATTTCACGTCCATGGTTGGTTTGATGACTTGACAGAATTATCAGAACCCTGAGTGCAAAGGGTAGATGAGAAAACTATATATAAAGTACACTAAGATTGTACAGGAAGTGGACAAATTTAATAATAATTTTTATCAACCTAAAAATCAAAGAATGACTGATGTAAAGTCAGAAATGACTCATTTACCACATTTAAGATTTTACCATTTCTGTCTTCTGTAGGTTTTTGAAATTATTTACATCCTAATTCTGTTTTGAAATACATACATCATATCTAAATTCTGGCAAAAATAACTGGAAATTTAACGTGCAAATATGAAGATTCACTCGGAGAGAAGAGGACACGGGAGGGTGCAGCCTGCAGACCTTATGGAGTCAGTGAGCTCCCCGCGTCCGCTCACGGCTCTCCTGGAACTGACTCGAGGCCGTTCTGGGACGTGTGGGCACATGCCCGCAAGGCCTGGGTCAGGGCAGGGGTCCCGCCAGGAGGGAGCTGGCCAGATTCCTGACCTGTGGCGAAAGCCCGCACTGAAAACCACCGTCAAGCCCCCTCCTCACCCCACAAGAAACTCCTCAGGCCCGGAGCCCAGTGAGCCCTCGGGGAGGCGCCGTCCGCACCCCGAGGACCCGTCGGGAATGGGCCGCTCGGCCCGACTGACCTCATCGGGGCTGGAGGCCTGGTAGGTGCGGTTGTCGTCGCTGAAATCCTGGTCGGCCTCGGCGAACTCGGTCTCCCCGGCCGCGCCGCGGGCCTCGTACACGGGGGTCACGTTGTGACACAGGGCGACAGCCTTCACGGCCTCGTGGACCCGGCTGCTCACGCTTTTCCTGACCTTGGGCGCTGAGGACTGGGCTTTTCTTGGGGGTGCTGAACTGGCGTTGTTTCCACTGGCCTGGGACTGCGTCTGCCAAACACAGGACGCCGAAGAATTAGAGACAGCAGAGCCGGTGCTGGGATGAGTAACGCGCACGACTTTGATGGGCTGCTTAGCCTCAGCCAGGACTAAGACCAGCTCGAGACGATTACCTCTGACATGCGCCCCACTGGGGTGACAAGTTACCCTTTTATCCTTGTACTACAAAGTGCTTTGACATTTCCCAGTTGTCGAGTAACCAAAATATTTGCTATAATACTCAAAATCTCTCCATCTCCTTTGAGTAGATTCACTGTAACCATGGCATGAATTTGCTAAGTCCTTTCTAAAAGCAAAGTTAAAAACAGAATGGAATAGGATACTCACAACTGCTCTCGTTTCTCTTTAAAAACTGCTGTGCATAAAATGGTATACACAGCTGGGCTTCCCTGGTGGCACAGTGGTTTAGAACCTGCCTGCCAGTGCAGGGGACATGGGTTCGAGCCCTGGTCCAGGAAGATCCCACATGCTGCAGAGCAACTAAGCCCATGCACCACAACTACTGAGCCTGCGCTCTAGAGCCCGCGTGCCACAACTACTGAGCCCGCGAGCCACACTACTGAAACTGTGCGCCTATAGCCTGTGCTCTGCAACAAGAGAAGCCACCACAATGAGAAGCCCGTGCACCGCAACAAAGAGTAGCCCCCGCTCGCCTCAACTAGAGAAAGCCCGCGCGCAGCAACGAAGACCAAAAGCAGCCAAAGATAAATAAATAAAAACAAACATTTATTTAAAAAAAAAAGGTATACAGCTAAAAGCAGGAAAACATGATAATGAACGTTCCCTTAATACTATGAACTCATCCAGCTTTGCAACCGTCTCTGAAGTGTGTCTGGTTTGTAGATAATAATCATCAGATACAATAATCACTGCAGTGGGAGGAAAAGCGACCTTCTCGTCATATTTCAAAACTGTTCCCTTGAAGCCACCACCCACTCCTCCCGGATGTGCCCGACAGCCCTGGACAGACATCTCCACCCGCGTTCACCTCCTCCGGTGGGGGGGGCCTGGGAGTGCCCCGACCCCAAGGCCCATCAGACACTTCTCCCCTGAACCTCAGGGGAACTCCCGACAACCCTCGGAAAGCCAGGCCCCTGCTCCCGGGCGGCTGTGCAGAGCCCATCAGATTACAGGGCCGGCTAACGAGGGGCAGCTCCTCTGCTCAGCTGGCGCCCCTTCCTGCCCGCGCCTCCGACCCACACCTGCGTCCTGCCTGCCCCGCCGCTAGCACAGCCGAAGAATGCGGCGGCCTCCTCCTGCTGAATGTGCCGTGTTTACCGACGGCTGTATCGTTTCACTCCACACGAATTCCACTCACGATCATGTCCTCATCACCAAGTGCTTCCAGTGGGTAAACGTGATCGGGTTACACAAGATCTGTGTTACGTTACTGTGGACCCAGCAGACTATTATCAACTTAATAATGAAACGTAAGGAATAAAATCAGTTTCACATAAAAGGACTGTCTGCCCAGCTAACCAACACACAGCTTTTAGTAAAAAGATTTTTAAGCTTCTTAGATGGAATACTATTTGCTGTATTTATATGACTCACCTTTTCTGCTTTTAATTTTTTTTCTAGTAAAATAACTTATTTGGAATTATTAAAATCATATTCATGGGTAATATAAATTAATATTGTTTAAAACAGATGTTACCTGGTACTATTTAATCATAGATTACAAGGAGAAGGGAAGTCATGTTCCTTCCCCTTTAAAATGTTTTCTTCTATTAATAAATATTCTAGGTTACAAACTACTCTGTATTAAAATGAATGACATCCTAATCAATAAAGTGCTTGGTTTTAAGTGTTCTTGCACGTATGTGCGTTTCTGGGCACGTATGACCACACATATAATACATACATCCTCATATAAGATTGTTTTCATTTGACAGCATCTCAATAGTAAAGTACATGCCAGACTGGTGCACATTACAGAAAAAAGAGACGGTTTTCACAAAACTGAATATAAGGCTGACAACATACAAGGAAGAACTGCAGAGGCCAAGGGTAATTCAGTCCAGTCTTCGTGAAATCAAGTGGGAGACAAAGGCCTGTAAACAAGAACCTGCCGGCCTCGGCAGGTGGGGCGCCGGCGTGGCCCAGGGAGCCTGGCGGCAGCAGGGAGACACGCGGCCATCACACCCCGCGAGCGCTCTGCACGTGCCAACCCCACACACCTCGGCTCCTCAGGAGAGAAGAGGCCTCAGGAAGTGGTCCTGAATCAATGCCCTGGGATGGCTGGGTGTGATGACGCCGAGTCAGTGACTGCAAGTTATACAATGGGTCAGAAGAAACCCAGGGACTGAAACACAAGCCCTACTTGGGGAAGGGCCGTGGAAACCACGCAGCCGAAAATAAACTGGAAGGTGGCTTATGTCCCCACCGCTCCAGGGTCTCCGCCTGACCTGGGCACCCAGTGGCCCTGACACACCTAACGTCGGGAGCCTGAAAGGTTGGGAGGACCCCAGCCCAGACGCCCTGGCAGAGAACGGACGCTGTAACCACCAGGCTGCACCCTCACGTGAAAGAAACAATTCCTCTTCCTGTAGAGGCTCCGGTGAAAAAGACAAGATTGAGGTTTCGTCTTAAAAAACAAAAAAACAAACAACAAAAAAACCCTGTCCTTATCTCTGAGAGATACAGACTACATATTTACAGATGAACTAATGTGATATTATATTCAAGTTTCACTTCGAAATAACAATCTGACGGACACTGGCTATGATGAAACAGGACCAGCTGCCCACGGATAATCGTGGAAGTTGAAGGGCAGAAAAACTACGGTTCCTACTTCTGTTTACTGAAAAGGTTAAAAATATGTACCTTTAAAAAATATGAGAAAGCCTTATTAATTATGAGGAAAAACAGAGGGATTGTTAAGAAACATATTTGATGCAGGATTCTACTTAATACTCTTAAAAATACTATGTTTACTGAGTGATTTATACAAATAATTCACTAAGAAAATTTAATAAGAATAAACGATTTAAGGTCGTTAAGTCTATGATTATACAATATAGAAATTTTAATTTAAAATTAGTCCAAAAACTGTTTCTCGATTTATAAACGCACGATGAGTAAAGTAATGCCTTAGCATCAACAGAGAAGGCGCCACGTTGCAGGTCAAGCAGGTAACAGGCTCAGGGCCACTCAGCAGCACCGGGTACCTTTGCCAGAAGATCCCCTGCAGGACTGAACCGGCTTACCTGTGAGTAGGAATTCACGAGGTGGTTCTGGATCTCATCCATCGTGTCCGTCCCGTAAGACACGGTGCCCAGATGCAGCCGCTTAAATACCATCTCGTTCCGCGTGAGGGTTCCTAGGGCAGAAGCAGCAAGGACACCGTCAACTCAGGTGGCCCATCAGGCAGATGGAGGCCACACCCCACGCGCCCCACGCCCAGGGCTGGACGCGCTCTGCACCTGTGAGCACGCTGCTCGGCCACACAAAGCGTCCTCCAGCGTCACCTGCACTATGTTTTCATTTCACTAGTGAGGACCAGAGCTTCCTTCCTGGAACGTCAGGTTCCCCTTTCAGTAACTTTTAGTAACGGCAAGGGTTCTGGTTCTGTGGAGAAGGTCTGGACTCTGTCTTCCAGTTCTGAGTCACTCTCTTTGTAACTACACCCGAGAATGCTGCCTGAGAGACCAGTGCGTCGATCCGTTTCAAATAAGTTTATTTCGAAAAATTAAGTTTTTTTCATTGAACAGAAACAACGCATTTAGGCCTCGGCATCCACGTGCGTCGTACGGAGAGGAGGTGAGGAAGGAGAGGCGTTTTCTCTCCAGCTGGTCTCTAGCCTGTGAACCCCGGTGCGGGCCCTCTGCATCGCCCTGGCACTGCCCACCAACCCGGGCAGGTCAGTTTTAGGTTTCAGCTTCCAATCAAAAGATACACAACCAAATGCAGTGAAGTAACAGCAATGAACAGAGGGGCAGCAGAGGTAACGCCATGTATTTCAAAAACTTGGTGAACTTCCATTAAAAGTGGCACATAAGTTCCCAGTGTTATTTATCTTGTGACCCTGACAGGAGACCCTAAACACTGTGCATCTAGCACTTAATATGAAAACATACACGCACATACACGCACACAGTCTGGGCTGCTCCGGTTTTACAGAAGGAGAGCCACACGGTGTGGTGCAGGGGGAACTCCCTGTGAACTCCGGCAGCCCGTGCTACGAGCTGTGCCCCCCAGCCCTGTCCCCGGGATTTCTGCACTTGTTTCAAAGCACAGAGAAGGGTCACCCACGGGCACTGATGTAGTTAAGAGTGTGAATATGAGCCGAGAGCCACGCGGTCACAGTAAAAGTCGGACCTTTTACGTGTCTACGAGACACCACAGTAACTAATTTTTGTTTTCTTTGGCCCACACAATGTTGAAAATATAATACAAACTGTTTTCATATCTACCTGTGACTCCATGCCCATTACTTAGGACTAGTGTTCAAAGCAAAATAGCTCATTTGACAGGACTCCCTGCAGCACCCAGAGGTTATTTTAAAATAAAGGGAAAATCTATAGTTTGCAATTACTATTTAGAGATTGTTTTGGCAAACACTCTCAAAAGAATGTATATAACATATTATCCAGGGTTTCATAAATTTCAAAGAGCAGCTACTGTCAGGGATGCTTGTCAGTTTTATAAATTCTGCCTTTTACAAAATTCTATGTAGCCCCTTTAATAAATGGTTCCTATGTTTCTTTGATTAACAGAATCAAAATTACATGAGAAGTGCAGTTTAAAGGGGTTTTTCTGGTTATGCCATCCTCATTAAATAAAGAATAACTAACTTAAATACTAGGGTATATTAAATAATGTAGTTAGCAACAATTCAGCCTCCAAATGAAATAAGGAAGTTCTATAAATGCTTTATGGGGCTTCCCTGGTGGCGCAGTGGTTGAGAATCTGCCTGCCAATGCGGGAGACACGGGTTCGAGCCCTGGTCTGGGAGGATCCCACATGCCGCGGAGCAACTGGGCCCGTGAGCCACAACTGCTGAGCCTGCGTGTCTGGAGCCTGTGCCCCGCAACGGGAGAGGCTGCGACAGTGAGAGGCCCGCGCACCGCGATGAAGAGTGGCCCCCGCTCGCCGCAACTGGAGAAAGCCCTGGCACAGGAGCGAGGACCCAACACAGCCAAAGATAAATAAATAAATTAATTAAAAAAAAGAAAAAAAGAGTTCTTAAAAAAAAATATATATATAAATGCTTTATTTCAAAGATTTGATATGAAAACAACATTTCTATTATTTACCTATGGTCAAAAGATAATGAAATTTTACATTGATTCCTATTAGAATAAGTATGAAGTTTACCTCTATTACATGCGTTCAAATGGACAGTTCTCTGAGAAATGATCAAATATATTATTTAAATTAAAAATATTTTACGTATCAGATTAATTGACGTAATTGAAGAATTTCATTGAGACTTTTCTTCTCTGATATACCTTGAATGTGAGGCAGTAACTTACGGTGGGGATGGTAAGTAGGCACACATGCGAAACAGTTTATAAACAGGACTGTGGTTAATGACACTTCTTTTAACCTGACTTTTTATTACTAATAACTTAATCTGTGCAGCAAAGTTAAAGAATATTACAACAAACACCTGTACAGCTCCCACCAAGAATGAACTATTATTTCTCTAGGTTTTTAAAACCACCTCGTACAGGTAAGAAAGACCTTAAATAAAGAGGCCACAGTCCACATGGCCACCATTCTTCAGACACACCAGCAACTCTCACGTTCCCACATGTCTCTAACGAACTTGGAATTCAATCATTCGTTTGGCAAAAAACTCCTTATAAGGCATCACTACATGCTAAGTTTTGGTGGCGCCTCACAGAGATACTTTAAACTCTCAAGCCTCAGTGCTTGTCTGCAAACTAGAGAAATTACCACCGGTCCCGCATGGATATGGCGAAGAATAAATAAGGTAAATAAGTAAGCATATAAAGTGCCCGAAACACACAGGGTGAGGGGAACCTGACGGCGTCCCGGGAAGAGGGGCTGCAGAAAGGCCCCCATGCAGCCGCCCGTGAGGACGGTGAGGACGCAGGGGAGGGGCTGGCGGGGGAGCCGGGGGAAAGCGGAGCACGGATGTGCCCGATCCCCAAGATCACGACGCGTGTTGTGCTTCTGGGTTCTGGTTTCGTGCTAGAACCTGGCCGTGCATGAGGGGGACGGGTCCCCGTGCTGGTGACGAGGTGGGGGGGGCGGTGGCTGGCGTGTGCTGAGGTCTGGGTGGGAGTGAAAACTGCCAAGAAAAATAATCACAACATCTAAGCGAATCACACTTACAAAACGTGAACGATCTCGTATTCATCACACCACAACTACAACTTTTGGAAGAAAACTCACGACAGAGATGCACAGAACGAACCTTCTGTCTCACAACGTGAAACCCACCTGAGGAAGCGAGAGGTGTTTGGGAGGAATAACGCTGTGCGTGCCAGCGATCGTGCGAGCGGACTCGGCGCCTGGGGACACGGCGATGCAGGCTACTGCTCGTGTGACGCCCGCGAGGCCCCCCCCGGGACACGCCGTCCGGCCTGTCGAGTGGCTGGGCCCGCCGGCTGGAGCATGCCGCATTCTCACCTTGGACATCCACCCCTGAAACCCGGCACGCGCACAGTCAACGGCAGCAGCTGTTTTCACAGTGATCTTCCCTGATTCTCACCGCAGCGCTGCAAGGAACGGCCGGGCTGCGGGGCCGCGTGTGTGCAGCCAGGACCCGGCGGCCGAGCGCAGGGGACGCTCCTGAGCTGCGTACTTCCTGCAGCGGAGGCCACCAGGGGACACGCCTGGGCTCTGGCTACATGAAATGCTAGAGGATCGCTATGTAATTATCGTTCCGCAGCTAAAAAATAACAGCTAGTAGGGATATCACTGAAATGATGGCAAAAAGTAAGATAAATGTGCTTTTCCATAAGACACATTCTAGTTAAAAGAACACACGTTACACTTCTTCTCCACAGTCAATGCTCTTACCAGAGACCTTCTTCCCACTTGCTAACCCGAGAGCGAGCCGTTTCTTTCTGTTTCTCTCTTCCTTCTGAACGATTACAGCTACGCACGGGGGCCGAGGAGAACAGGAGAAACTTCACAAAGTTTCTGAGATGAAGCTTTTAATCTGATGTTAATATTCACAATATTCCTCTCCTGGAGGAACTGAAAACAAAAGGTTCTCCCGCCGCAGTGAATGACCTGACAGTTACAAACGTGATTATGGGCCAGTTCTGCTCTAACAGCCAAGGCGTCCCTGCTGCTCTACTGAGTAGGGGAGCTGATTTGCAGTGAAAAACGTGGATTTGGGGGCCTCCCTGTCGACCGCCCGTTTCCTTCCTGGAAACACGTGGAAACGCACCCTGGACACCCCCTTTCTTGTGTGTGTGTGCAAGTGCACACCAACAGCCAGAGTAAAGCAAAACACACGGAAATTTCAACTACAAATTTGAGGGATGCCAGGGACTGGAGGTCAGGAATGTTATCTTCCTTCCCACCTTCTGCATTTGTTGACGGGAGCACCGCACACACACAAGTGGACAGAGCAGCGTCACGCCAGGACCGGCACCGTCACCCCTTCCACAAGGGTCGCCGAGGGCCCCAGCCACTGCCCCGTCACAGCTGGAGCCAACCAGAAACATGCCACCTCATCCACGAGCACGTCCGTGTTACGAATAAAAGCTCTTAAATAAACACAACCCCAATGCCATCACACCAGAAATGACCCTAACCTCAACATCAGACGGGAGGTCGGTCCCGACTCCCAGCTGTCTCGTCTCCTGTGTGTCGGGCTTTTATACTGTGGTTTGAATATGGACCTGGTGAGGTCTCCCAAGCCTCTCTGACCCCCAGCTCTGTCCTCAGAAACTCCCCGAGGGCCTCAGTTCCCCACAGTCTGCACTCAGTGGCTTGTTGGCCCTGGGGCTGATTCACGCGTTCCCTCTAGGCCCGGGATTTGCTGTGACGACGCTGGACAGAGGCTGCAGAGATGGCTCTGGAGCCCACTCTGCACGCGGGGTGGACGGAGGGGGGCCTTCTCTATCAGGAGCACGACATCTCCCCGCCGCCCCCCGCGGGCGGTCAGTCCCCAGGCCCGTAAATCTGCCCTGGGTTTAAAGTGGCACGTACCCGAGTCAGATCCCCAGAGGTCACTGAAGGCAAAAACCTGACACTCCCGAATGCTGCATCCACGTGAGTGACAGGTATTTTCCACAGCCAGAGGCACGTGGTTACAGTCGCTCCATTCACAGACGACTTCTAGGCGGGGAATCTGGGGCTGTAGAGTGACTGCTGTTTTAACACCTTGATTAGCTGTACTGCAAGTGCTAAGGCTCCAGCTTCGACTGTGCTGCTTCACCTGGCCTGTTACTTACTACCAGTTGGAGAAATCGCGAGAGTAATTCCACGTACGGACAAAGATCCCCTGGAAACAGGGCAGGCCGGAGAGCCACCACAGATACATGCAAGCAGACACTAACATACTGAATATGTTGTTGCATTTACACATATAGTTTAAAATAATTTAAAAGGTAACAAGCCCAGGTTTGAACTATTGCTTTTTCCTTCTGGGTTATGTTTATAAAGCTTTCTGTTTGGGTAGATACCTGACAGTCCTTTCTTCAGTTGCTTAATGGAGTTGGGGAGAATGCAATAGAAAACAAATTCAGAATAGCTTCTGAAAACTGAGCAAGTTAAAAAGATGACATTTTAGTGCTTACATTTATGTCTCTGATCCATGTGGAGCTAATTTTTGTACATGGTGTGTGGATACGCAGTTTTCCCAGCACCGTTTGTTAAAAGGACTACTCTTTCCCCATTGAGTATCCTGGCACTCTGCTGAAAACCAACTGACCGTAAGTGTTAGATCTTCTCCCGGACTCTCACTTCTGTCCCCTCGGCCCTGACGCCGACCCTCCCAGCAGCACCGTGGTGTCTGGGTCGCTGTAGCTCTGTAGCACATTTTGAAATGAGGAACTGGTGAGTCCTCCAACTGTGCTCCTTTTCCAAGACTGTTTCAGCTACACTGGGTCCCTTATATTTCCGTATGAATTTTAAGATCACCTTGTCAATTTCTGCAAAGAAGGCAGCTGGGATTTTAATAGGGATTGTGTAGAATCTGCAGATCAAGTTGGGAAATACTGTTTCCATTTTAATACTATGAAGTATTGATTTTATCTTTTGGTGCTACTGTCAGTGGAATTGTTTTTTTAATTCTCTTTCTGGATAGTTCATTGCTAGTGTATAGAAATAAAATTCTTTTTTGTATGTTGATCTTGTATCTTAAACCTTACGAAACTCATTTATTGGTTCTAACAGAGCTTTACGGGATTCCTTAGGATTGTCTACATGAAGACCCTGTCACACACAAATAGATAGTTTTACTCTCCTTCACAGTATGGATGTCTTTTTCTTTTTCTTGCCTAACTGCCTTGGCTGGAACCTTGAATGTTCACGGCAGTGTCACTCATCACAGACAAGAAAACAGAAACAACTCTCTAATGTCCATCAACTGATAAATGGATAAATAAAATGTGTATCTGTGCAACAGAATGTTACTCTGGAATGAAAAGGAAGCAATTACTGACACAGGCTACAACATGGATGAACCTTGAAAATGTTATGCTGAGCGAAAGAAGGTGGTCAGAAAAGGCCACATGTTGTATGGTTCCATTTCTGTGAAATGTCCAGAACAGGCAGATCTATTGAGGTAGAAAGGAAATTAGGGGTTACTAGGGCTGGGAGGCGGGGAAGGGGAGGATGGGGATGACGGCCGACGTGGACCAGGCGGGGGTGTGCAGAAACCAGACACTGGAAACTCAGATGGTCGTGAAGGCTGCTCAGAAGCTACACCAAATGCTAAGGGCGACACAGCCTGACCTCTGTCACTTGAACCCAACACTGTGTAGTGTGGACTGTGGCATCTTCCAAAGTTTCTAAGTGGCTAATAAATCATGTTTTCAATGGCTTAGAACTGATACATTTGAACAAATGACTAGCACTCCTCATCAAATAAGTAATAAAATATTAGTTATTTTGCCACCTGAGTAAATGTACTCACATCCTGTTGGGTTGAAGAAACTGGAATATTTACGCAGACAGTCCTTCATGTGTCACATGTAATTACTTAACATATTAAGATGCATCATCAAAATATTTTTAAAATTTCAGTGGTGTTTTGACTCTGCAGCTGACTCTGTAAAGTGCTGAGCGGGAAGGTCAGTGCTAGTCTCGGGCTTTCTGTGCCCTCCTGACAGCAGGTAAGTATAAGAGTCTACTGGTTACTAAGGAGTCAGCAATGCAAAATGATTTTTCAAGTCTTATCTTAAATGTTTTCATGATTCCAGCCAGTTGATAGTTTCTACAATTTTTGTCATCTTAATACAACAAAAGTTAAGATGTCCCAAATCTGAAACGTGGAAAAGGGCGGGGACTGAGCGAGGTGGGCAGCGGCCTCACAGTGACCTGATCATCGTGGCAGCTCTGTGGACAGAAAATGTGACAAAAGGTTTGTTTGTGATTCCTGGGGGAAAAAAAAAAAAAAAAGCTGTAGCTCTTTAACAAAGCAGTTTTTTGGACTACAATGAGCTAAGCAGGCAAAACGAAAATTAGTTTCCAAAGAAAAAGTCCCACGGGCACCATTCTCCGGGTGGCGACAGATGGGATTCACAGCCACGCAGAGGAGGTGTCGGAGAAGCAGACGCAAAACTTTCTGGTCAAACCTTCCTGGACTGTGACCTGGCCTCAGACCAATACTCTGCAGGCCGCAGAGGAGCGGCTGTGGGACAGTGGCCCACCTGCGGGACAGTGGCCCACCTGCACCGGGCAGGTCTTTCTGCAAAGATTCTGGTCAAGCAAAGTGACAAGGACACGGGGTCAATGGCTGTATTGAAACACGGTTACTTAGATCTTATGGCGCAGGAATGGAAACAAAACTTCTAAAAAGTGATGACTAATTTACCAGACTGCAGAGGTACGCGTCCGTTTAAAAATTATTCGACCTTCTTTGAGGCGGAGTCACACATTCTCTTTGCTGTATGTGAGGCTTTCTCAAAAGACCACGAGCCCTGCACTGCTGGCATCTGTATGTGTGTGCTACCTCGACTGGCCCAACACCCCAAACGCCAGTGTCCCTCACATCCAGGCACCTGCGTCAGCAAACAGCTGCCTCGGTGAGACTGTGCACGCCCATCGTAACTGAGGCCCCAGTCGTGGCCACCAGGCAGGAGAGGCCGCAGTGGTCCTCCGGTCGAAGGACACCAGCACACGCTCCGCTGCGTGTGTGCGCACTGACTGGCACACACGTGCTCTGGTGCCCTTGGAAACCATGGAAACAGCGCTTCCCCACCACGATGATGCCGTCCTATGAAACTCACACGTGATTCGAGTCTAAACAACGTGGCGTGTTGGGTAATGGATGCTATGATTAAAATGCGTCTGAAAACCCGTTGTTTCAGTGGGTGTTTCAGGAATGGCTTTGTCCTACACGAAGATAAAAACTAACACAGGAATTCATGTATCGCTTTAAGAGGCTGCACCTGAGTCAAGTTTTAAAATTTATGAACCCTCGGCAGCACTGTCCTCAAACAATGGCATTGTCGGGGTAGCCAGGGAGGAGGTGGAGGCCCTCCCAGCAGGTTCCGCGCAAACGATCCGTCCTCCGGTTTCAGCATCGTTGGCGCGTCGAGCACGTAACGCCTAGTATTTCTGGTCAGTGTCAATGCGCTCTGCATCCTGGCAGCTAACAGATGTCTACTCTTGTCGAATGAATTACTTTATGTTTCACGCACTGGTGGCCGCAGATGTGTCACTATAGCAACATCATTAATTTCAGATCTTACCGGAAACGTGCACTCCAATCAAACCTAATTATAGCACATCGCTTTCTTGTCCACGAGAAGGAAACTAGAATGCAATTACTGGGATACTTCATTTTCTATTCGGCTGTGGCAAGTAAGAGACACCGTGATGGACGCTTCTCGTCAGAAAGCTTATTGATGAAGCACAAACCCAATTTACAGCCGCACAAAGGACCACCTCACAGTTTCAGGAGCCACGTAAGGCTCCTGACAACAGCTCATTCCTAACCTTCTCGGCTGACACTTGGGCCACTGAGATGTTTGCAAACTGCCCTCCTCCCCTGCCTCTGACACCGACAGGAGGTGCTCCACAGATGGCGTTCATCTTGGGATTACTGAGAAGGGCCTGAAAAAAATTCTAGACCAAAAAATTCAAAAAAACCTCCGCACGGCTTCAACGTCAGGAACAGATGACTTCTAGCATAAAAAGGCCTTTTAGAAAATGAAATGCAAAATATTTTCTCTAATATATTTTATATAATTTTTCTGTGATGTTTAAAAAAATCTCAGGAACCAAGATTATTTATTAAGCTAAAACCTTAAGAAGCGATGTTCTTGCCTTTTAAAAGTAGCAGAGTGAAATGTGGGAAAAATGACTTTGTCTTTATGACCCTGGGCAAAAACCACTTATCCTTACCCTGAATGTAACTCCAATTCAACAAAGAAAAATGGAGGAGCTACAGACAATAAACCCATTATTGTTTAAAATGCAAAATAAAAGTTAGCCTTTTAAGGACAAATAATGTCACAAAACCTTTACTTACTGATATCAAACAGCCAGAGACACAGAGCCTTGAGTTTACTGTGTGTTCTCAGGCATGTGCTTTCTGTTTGTAAATTAAGACGAAATAATAGGTCAATATCATTCTAGGACCATTACATGCAGATTTAAAATGGCCACAAGAGGACTTCTGGTCCATAGCAGACCTGCTTCCCCCCTGATAAGGACGACCATAAGCTCAGGAATGGTGCAGGAGGTGCCTGCAGGAGGCCTCTGGAAGGTGGTAGGAAAGGCGGCTGGTGGGGCCCAGGCCCGAGGATGAGCCCAGAGCTGTGTCCGGCCTCCCTGCCCCCAACCCTTCCCCCGCTCAGCGTCTCCCCGCGGCGCCCGTCCACGCGGAGGTAAACGCCTGCACTCCGTGTCACTGCTGTGTGCTCTTGCAAGAACGTGCCACAGTGCGCCGTTGTCCTGGTGGTGACTTTCTCTGTGTCACATCCAGACCGTGTGTTCTTGTGGCCAGGACATCGCTGTGAACATCCTGGTACATCCTGGTACATCTCCAGATGCTTCTTTAGGGAACAGACACTGGGCCGAAATGCCCAAGACCCGCTTTACAAGGCAGTGAGCCACGTGCCGCTCCCACCAACAGTGAGTAGGACTTCCCCATTCGTCCTGTACTTGCAGACACGTCAGATTTTTAATGCGGGAGGAATGACACCTTCATTGCATTAAGGTGTCCTACTCACGAGAACAGGGTGTCCACCCATTTAATCAGGTCTCGGTAAAAGGTTTTTCAAAATTTAAAAACATCCGCATGGTTCTTACCCATTTTTTGTTAAAATTTATTTTTAATTACTTTATACTTTTTTGTTGCTATTCTACTTGGCATTTCTAGAATTAAGCGTCCCCATTGTTGCTGGTATAGAGAAATGCAGTTTAATTTTGATACTGAGTTGATACATGTAATTGAACTCTCTTACAATTCTAGAAATTTTCCTGACGGTTCTTTTTGGTTTCTATGTAAACACTCACTGACTTTGTTTCCTCTGGGGACAGCCGGCTGCTTGAATCGGACTTTGACCTCATCTTGGCGGCTCCTGGTTTCTGACCGCATGTATTGACAGAGGCCAGGCTGCCTGGTGCTGGAAGCCAGGGGCTCGGGGCGGCCCTGTCTTGATGATGGGCAGCCTCATGACTCCCTGAATCTCGCTGCAGATCCTCGTTGGCTATGAATTTAGTATTTCCCCAGGACTCTGTTCTGGAGACATTTTCTTACATTTCTGTAGGATCTCTTCAGGAGCCATTTTGAGTTTGGGTTTGCTGTGCTCCTGTTTCTCCATCAAACGAATTCCAATTTCTGGATCATCTAATGGCACTTTTGCTTGATTTCTAGTATCGTTCAAGATTTATCCTTTAAAGTTTTTCCCATCCGTGCAGTGAGTTGGGAAGGCGTTTTCTCTGTCTACCTTCTTGACCCTGAGGCCCTCAAGTTGTTATTTCTGAGTTATTTTGATTTATGGAGCATTATCTTACGGGTCAATTCCTCAATGTCCCACCAAGACAAGTCCTAATGAAAACCAAATACGATCCAACAACTGGATTTTGACTGAACTGTAGTAAACTTACAAATTCCTTATGAAGGCTGGCAGCTATAGAATACTGAATTTTCACATTCGGGACACGGTACATCTCTCCACTGATGTCAGTCTCTTACATTTCTCTGTCAGGTCTGGTCACTTCCTTCATACGTGCCCTTATGTTCCCCAAGTTTATATCCACACGTTCTACATGTACTTGAGCTATCGTGAATGGGATCTTTCTTCTTCAGTCTATTCTACACATAAGGGAGCTATTTTTATTGCTATTGTTATTTTAATTTGTAAGCTGCCACTTTACTGATTTCTTATTTTTAGCAGTTCATTTCCTTGGCTGATCATTATATCTGTAAATATCTGTTTCTTCTTCTGGTTGTGGATCTTCTATTTCCTGTCTCACAGCAGTGGCTGGAGTAATAAATGTTAAATCAAAGCATGGTACAGATTAGTCTTTCTTCTTCCTGACTATAGTGAGGACTTTTCTAATATTTTATTAAAAATAAAGTTTTTAATTTTATTCAAGACATATTTCCTTTACCGTTTATATAAATATTCTTTTATTTCTGGTTCGCTAAGAATTACTAGGAATTTACACCACGAATCAACAAATCAAAAAGAGATTTTAACCCTTAGATACAGCTCTTGTTATAGTTCTGGATTCAATTTGTCTTTTACTTAGTATGTTATGGATTGACAAGAATTCTCTGATGAAAGAAAGAAAAAAATGAAATAAGGACAAAGAGAATTTGGAGCATGCAACCTTAGGGTGGGATAAATCATTTGTGGTGCAGCTCTTTAGGAGAATGTCACTGTTAAAATACCAAATTCACATATCTTATTGTTATTTTCTTCTAATAGCTCATAACTATCATTCTATAATAAACAAGCTCTTTTTGCTCTTAAGAAGCCAATAGAGAGGTGTAATACAGGTAGTTAAATAAAACAAAAACACAACTGTAAGGCTGTAGAAAGTTCAAAATATAGAAATACGTCTTTTAAATCTCTAAGAATGTCACATTTTGCTAATTCTGATGATACTCTTATGTTAGAAGATGAAGATTCGCTGGAGGCCAGTTTCAAGGGCTGAGTCTGGGGAGTTTCTTTTATTTAATTTAATTAATTTATTTTTGGGTCTTCGTTGCTGTGCACAGGCTTTCTCTAGTTGCAGCAAGCAGGGGCTACTCTTCGTTGCGATGTGGGGGCTTCTCACTGCGGTGGCTTCTCTTGTTGCAGAGCACGGGCTCTAGGCGTGCGGGCTTCAGTAGTTGTGGCTCACAGGCTCAGTAGTTGTGGCTCGTGGGCTCTAGGCACGCAGGCTTCAGTAGTTGCGGCACACAGGCTCAGTAGTTGTGGCTCACAGGCTCAGTAGTTGTGGCTCGTGGGCTCTAGGCACGTGGGCTTCAGTAGTTGCGGCACACGGGCTCAGTAGTTGTGGCTCACGGGCTCTAGAGTGCAGGCTCAGTAACTGTGGCGCATGGGCTTAGTTGCTCCGCGGCATGTGGGATCTTCCCAGACCAGGGCTCGAACCCGTGTCCCCTGCATTGGCAGGCAGATTCCTATCCACTGTGCCACCAGGGAAGTCCCGAATCTGGGGAATTCTAACCGTGAATTCAATACTCTGTTTCTCACACACCTGCAGGTGCATGCACATACATACACACACACACACACACACCATAAACGTGTGTGAGCACAGACACACCAGGATCCCCCCCGCCACTAGATGCCTCCAGAGGTGAACGCGCGGACAGCGGTACCTGTCTTGTCGGTCAGCAGGTACACCAGGCGCCCCAGCTCCTCCGGGATGGTGCTGGTCCGGACCACTGTGCCGGGAATATTCTCATCTTTCATAATCATCCACCCGTAGGCGGCTTTGCCCATGTCCAGGTTCACACGCAAACTGCCAAAGAAAACCCATCGCAGTCATTAGCGTGATCCAACACCTCATGTCCAGGTTTTCCATATAATTTACTTAAATGTACTGTCTTTAATTCATATGGAATAAATAGATCATATTGGATGTTAGACTGTAAGATAAATGAACGTGTTGACATTTGAGTCAACAGGCCTCTTTTCAGCCCAGAGCGTGTTTGCAGGTGCCGGAGAAGCAGGTGCTCCTACTCGGCCCTCCAGCCCGGTTTGCGACGGCAGCAGGACCTGGGAAGGGCGGACAAAGCGAACCTCCCCATCCAGGCTCAAAGGGGAGAGCGCCACGTGGAAGGAACTCGCCGGCCATACTGGGAATCAACATCTGAAACGGGTCTGGATATCTGGCCAGTCATTTTACAAAAACAAAGAAGCGTCCCCAGCGTGATGAGTGCCCTGCGGGAGGGGAACAGGCTCCAGGGGGAGGACCGGGCGGGCAGAAGGCCCTCTGAGTGCGCGAGCCCCTGGGCCAGGCCCTGAGACCAGAGGACCAGAAAGGCTGAGAGCAGGGGGCGGGGCCAGCCCGCCTCGCGGAGCCTGGACTTCAGGGTCAGAGCCACGACCCCCGAGCAGGCTGAGCCACGGCCCGAATTACGCTCTACGGTGGACCATCCCGCACCCGCCCGGCATGCGCCGTTCTGCTGGGCAGACTGATGTCCACAGCACCAGCACCTGTAAGCTGCCCTCCGACATGATGCTGACCGTCTCCTTCCACCGACCAAGAGCCGCTGTGGCCCACCCGTGCCGGGTGTACACACTGATGTTATGTAATTTGATGAAATGGGATTATTAACCGAAATCAAGAGACCTGTTTTTCCACTTCAGTGAAATGGAATGGTTTTGAAAGACTGGATAGTGATGAATTGTTCTAAAAAAAACATTTTTAATAAGGTGTGGGTGAGACAAAAAACAAGGAACTTAAATCTTCGGGAAGATTCTCACCAGACAGATCTGTAAAATCGTTCTCCCTCCACCGTAAGGAAATCCAAAGGGGAAATTATAAACCGTGCACTCTGAATACCTCTTTGTATGAGGAAAACAACGTAGATTTTCAAAACATACTAAAAAAAAGGGCCAGAGCTCTACATTAACAGACTGGTGAATGAACATACATTTCTATGAATTAATGTAAAACGTAATGTAAACACATATGTGTATGATTCGTAGAAATTCGTTTTTCTCGTTGACCCATTTTTAAGCAGCCCCGTTGTGCAGGGCGCGGGCAGGTGGTCCAGGAGGGGGGCCTGCAGGACACCGGCTGAGGCGCTCCGCCCGGGGGCTGTGCTCTGCCCCGTGCAGGGTCCACTGCCCTCTGGCCTCAGCACCCCTGGGACAAGCGTTCTGTGGAGCGCGTGGAGCCGTCCAGCCCGCGTCCAGAGTCGTGCCGCACACGTCTGTCCCCTCGCGTCTCCCCACACACCCCCACCACCTTAGACGTCTACGTGTTACTCTTTGACCCAACTTTTCCCCGTGATTCTTTCTCCAAAGCCCAAATTCCACATACACAAACTCCCCACGTCTGAAACCTGTCCCCTGGACACCCTCGCGATACCGCCATCTCCCACGGGGGGCAGACGTTGTTCTGTGGACAGTCCATTGGGGGCCCCGTGTGGGGCTCCAGACTGCTCACCCCTATTCTGCTTCCTACCAGCAAGGGCCTGAATAAAAGCCCTCTTTCCTTTGATGCCTCTACCACACACCATCATCTTCGTGGATAACCACAAAGGTATTCTAAATACGAGTTCAGAATATTTAGGATATTAGAGAACTGCGAAACAAAACAAAAGAGCTTGAGAACAGCAAACGTTAGTGAGGATGTGGGGAAACAAGTATTTTAATGAACTGCAAGTAGAAGTGTCATCAGCGGAGCCACTTAGAGAGGACCTGGCAGCACGCAGTGAAACGAAGACTGGCCAGAGTGTCACCGGCCGCGCCTCTTCCAGCCATCGGCCCACCAGGAGAAGCCCCGACGTGCGCCCAGCAGCACGTACTAGGATGCCGTCCGTGCGGCACTGACTGTGAAAACATCCAAGCCGCCCAGCAACAGTATAGTTAAAATTGGGGCAATAGCAAACCAAGGCACAAAGACACTTAATACAATCACATTTATGAATTTTTAAAAAATACACAAAACTTTATAATGTTCACGGGTCCCACCATATGCACCAAGGACACAGAAACATGAACAGAAAGGACCCACCCCAATTTCAGGAGAAAAATCACCTCTGGGGAAGGCAGGAGCAGAGAGAGGGAAGGTCCATGACTTTATGACATCTACCTTCTTAAAAAGAAAAAGGATCTGAACAAAGACTGAACATGTTAAATCTATGACAAACACAAGGGCATTTGTCACTAGACTCTAGACCTTTTACTTACCTTAGAAATTTCATCATTTACAATTGTATAATAAGATTGCAACTTAAAACAAATGGTGGTCCATCCTACCTTGGACAGTTTTCTTGCAATCCTGCCTGAAAGCACAGGACTGGAATAGAGCCCTTCCAAGCCTGGAATTCTAAAGAGCCCCCTGTAAGGACACGCACTAAGAACGTACCACTGCGGGGAGCGCTGCTTGCTAGCTGTTCCCAGAGCAGCTCTCTCCATATACCAGGTGTGTCAAAAATGTTCAGCTGTGTCTCATTTTTTTTACACAGAATATTTTTATTTACAAGATTTTTATTTCATTTGATTAAAAGAATGCACAAGCGTGAAATGCAAAATGTAAGTGCGGCAAAGAGAGTGAAATTTGGCTAACGAAAACCAGAAAATCAAAGATATCCAAGGGTGTGCAGGGAGGCAGGCAGACACCCAGGGGCGTGGAACAATACTGCACTGAGACGACAGGAGCTGGCACAGGGAAACGTGCCACGGCTCAAGCTAACGCTGAGATACCCCCAGGAAGAAGCCAGCACAGAAGCAGCCCACGAACCAGGAAGGGCTCCCAGGGTTTCAGCGAGAAGTAAGAAGAACCACCAACAAATGAGAGGCCCCTTAGCAACGGTGAAAACAGGGCCTAGATTTAGAGGTAAGAAAATTTCATCTGTTCAAGAGGCTAGAATTTGGAGAGCCAGTAAAGAAAGTATCAAATCACAGAAAGGAACCAAGCGTCTGGCACAGGGTGTGGGCGTCACTGTCCCTCAAGGCAGGACGCTCGTCGTGGGCGGCGGCCACGTTTACGGCAGGTAGGACACGAAACGTGGCTGGGTGAGCGGCAGCCCTTCCGCACGCCTCCGAGGCAGACTGGTGAAGCCCTTCAGTCAGCAAGGAGTCACTCAGCCCCAGACCATCACCAGGGAGAACAGGACAGAGGAATTGTACCTTGTACATAACCAGCCGGGCCTCATTCGTCCTCATTAACGATCAGACCTCAGACCACTCAGATATGCTTCAAGTTCTATCAGGAAGTCTGCGCCTGACTTAATTCTATCAGGAAAGCAGCCGATAGGACGGACCAACTCCACGTGGTGAAGCTGCTCGTGTCCAATCCTGTGACCTGCCTATTAATAAACGCACACTTGGAAAGTGATCTTAAGGAGTCAGTCGGTGAAGAAAGTCTGTAGGTAAGTCAAAGAAATTAAAATAAAATAATCACAATTTATTTGTCCATAACTTTCACATCTTACAAATTATAATACCTGTACTGGTCAGAAAGAAAATCTTTAACTGACAGCGACACAGACCTTGTAAAGCAGCCCCTCGCTACCTCTTGGCTCTTCCTAATCCTGCTAGGAGGGTGAGGACATGGCCTGCGCAAGATGACCTGTGGGGAGAGCACCGCAGTCCCCGGGCCTCCCCTGCCCCAGGGGCACTGGTCCAGGAGGTGCCATCACCTGCACACAGCACCTGGCTTGTGTGAGCCCCAGGCGTCTCCCATCAGCTGTGGGGAGGCACCCGGAGGGGTGGCCAGCCAGGAGGAAAGGCTGGCAAAGTACTGGGGAGTGTCCTGCCAACAGGTACTAAGTAGCAGCCGCCCAGGAAGAGTTCAGGGTGTGAGGAAGGTTGGAAGAAGAAAAAGAAGGATTTTACAGGACTTCTCTGGTGGCACAGTGGTTAAGAATCTGCCTGCCAATGCAGGGGACACGGGTTCGAGCCCTGGTCTGGGAAGATCCCACATATCGCGGAGCAACTAAGCCCGTGCGCCACAACTACTGAGCCTGCGCTCTAGAGCCCGTGAGCCACAACTACTGAGCCCAAAAGCCACAACTACTGAAGCCCACAGGCCTAGAGCCTGTGCTCTGCAACAAGAGAAGCCACTGCAAGGAGAAGCCCGCGCACCACAACTAAGAGTAGCCCCCGCTTGCTGCAACTAGAGAAAGCCCACGCGCAGCAACGAAGACCCAACGCAGCCAAAAATTTAAAAAAATAAATAAAAAATAAAATAAATAATTTTTTTTTTAAAAAAGAAGGATTTTACAGGGACTTATCTGTGATTTGGGTGTGGTCATAAGACAGAGTCCCCAGGAGTCGGGAAATAAAGTGAGAGTCAGAGTCACTTGGTAACACTCAGGCCAGATGGCCAATGAACGAGCAGGAGCCTGGTGGGCACAGAGCAGGGGCAGGGCCTGGGCGGGGCACGTGACCCCTGTGAAGATGGCCCAGCTGGCTCCTTGGAGCAGACGTCTACAATCGCGAAGACAGGGCCCTTCTCTGTGTGCTGTGGTCTCCCTGCAGCTTTTGGTCGAATTACTTTTGAAGACATCAGCCTGCCTCAGGGATCGCAAGGCAAGTGGGTTCCTATCTGCAGCCGGCCAGGCCTTTCTCAAGAGCCTGCAGTCTGCACTGGGCATGGGGCTGAGCGGAACCAAAGGAGCATCTCTCGGGTTCCTTTCTGCAGCCGGCCAGGCCTTTCTCAAGAGCCTGCAGTCTGCACTGGGCATGGGGCTGAGCGGAACCAAAGGAGCATCTCTCGGGTTCCTTTCTGCAGCCGGCCAGGCCTTTCTCAAGAGCCTGCAGTCTGCACTGGGCATGGGGCTGAGCGGAACCAAAGGAGCATCTCTCGGGTTCCTCCAGGTCGTGCTCCTGAGATCCTGGGCCAGAGAGGGCTTACTAACACAACCACTGTTGTACAGAATTGTAAGAATATAATACTTCATGAAATACTGCATCACAAATCAATACCACTGGAACAGTTTAGGTTGACTACAAACCTAAATCCCCTCAAAGAATGTACAAAGCAGTAGTTACTAGTGAAAAAGGGAATGGAGATAACCTTCACGTTCAGAAAAATAAAGCAGAACTACTGCAGAACGCAAGTTCGTGGTTTACAAGTGAAAAACTATTAAGGAAAAATACCTTCAACTAGGACAATAATGCCATATAGGTAGGAAGTAGAGCTTAAGTTCACTCTGATTCACACTGTACATCTTGATCAAATGTTAGTACAATAATTTGCTTTTTAATGCAAAAAATTTCTAGAAGCTCAAACTTCAAACACCAAGTTGACAGAGTAATTATCACCATATTTAACTTACTTCTTAGTAATGTTCTAATTTTATGGAATTTTAAAACCCAGACCTCTATTCGACTAGTACTTTATAGTAACATGATTTGTGAACAAAAAATTATGTTAAGCCTACTATTTTGAGTATTACAGTAATAGATTATAAGGTAATAGATACCATATATATATTTAAGCTAAATTATGTTGCTAATTTAGCAACTGTGAAATTATCTAGAGACCTATTCCAAATAAGTGCAAAAGTCATTGCAATTTTAGATGGTCAGCTGAACCAGAGGCAGTTGTGACCTTTACTGTTATAAAATAAGAAGAATGAAGTAAACCATCTTCATGGGCCAGGGTGTTCAGGGGTGTCACCGAGAGGAACATGTATGAACCTGCTTTACACTACAGGAAGAAAGCACAAGGTTAATTTTAGAACATAAGATCATCTTAATGGTGGCACTTTCTTTTCCAAATAGTCTCATCTTACAGCTACAAAAGTGTCTGAGGAGGTAACCTGGACCCTGAATAAGTGAGGTGTACTTTGCTAAAACATGCAGTGCGACCCCATTGGCGCCCCATGAGGCCTGCTACATTTCAACTTAATTTGTTACAATTAAATCGCAGCATTTATCAGAACCTGGTGAAACAGCCCCAGCTCACACCAGGCTCCGCTGGGAGTGAATCTACCTGAAATAATTCACACCCATTCCTCTGAAGTGAGACTTATTTTTAGATCCTAATCTGAGCAAAAGAAAAGTCATTTAAATGACAAGTTTTATCTAAAGTAATCAAAACCTCTTCCTGTAACTTGTCATTTAAAGGAAAAAGCACAGATGCTATTTTATCTGAATTTCCCCCCCAAATTTTTCGTTGTGTGATTCTTTAAAATTTTCATGACGCACCGCGGATAGCAAGGGATGGTTCCAAAATGTTTTCACTAGGTGAATTCACCCATGGCCACGCACCGGGAAGGTAATATTCTGTTACTGGTTTGAACCTTTCTCCCGGGCTTCAGACTGTATATTCTATTGCCTACAGGGTATCTGACCTTAGATTTATCACAAACACCTTTAAATGAATATATACACGACGGAGGCTAGTTTTCCCACTTCCTCCCCATCCTGTGCCAAACAAAATAAGAACAAATTTATTCTTGCTCAAGGAGGAGGAGACGCTTCTCCCACCAATGAATGGTGTGATCTACCCGTCACCCAAGCCAGAAATTGGAAGTGATTCTAGGTCCCTTTTTCCAGATAGTCAACTCCTGTCAAATCAACCCCCTGAATGCCCCTGAATTCCCCCCCATTGGGGGGAAGCATGGGTTAATGGAATTTTACAGGAATGACGTTACATATGACTTGTATGGATTCCTAATTCCCAAATGTACTAGTTCCATGATCTGGGCTGATGACAGACTTGACCCTTCTGAGCCTTGGTAACAGCACCTGGAAAATGCCACGTGTCAGCAATAGCGCGTCAAAGCGGGTGACTGAGAGTCATGCTGGTGGAGCAGAGGATCACTGGCCCTGAACAGCCAGAGAAGGTTTCATGGAAAAGGCAGAGCTGAAATGGAAAGCACGGGGGTGGGCAGCACGTGGGCGCCACCTAGGAAGGCAGGCGGTCAGCAGGCCCCGGGGCTCAGAAGGCAGGGAGGTTCCGTCACTGGCAGATCGGATGTTCCCCCCAATAGGCTAACAGCCCCTGTGATTTGTATCCACTGCAACACACAAGAGGATAAACAAAATGTAGTCTTGGGTCCCAAGGAACAGAAAATCTAGTTAAGTATGAAAGGTAGCTGAAATTGGTAGAAGCAAAATTCTAAATCACATTATCAAGTTCTGGAGTGGGCGTGGGTGGACTGGGGATTTGAAATAAAATAGTGTTTCGAAAAATAAATTGAGCCTCAGTGTCCAAGGTGGACAGAACGAAAGAAAGCCTGGAGGCCAGAAGGCGAGTAAGGAGGTGGCACAGGCCGTGGGCTTGGTAAGCACGGGTCCCGCGGTTCTGAGAGCGCGTCTCCCACGTCAGGAGGACGGGCACAAACCCAGAAGGTTCTTCAGGGAGAATCAGCCCATCTTCTCAGGTCCCACAACAACCAAATACTGATCAGAGGGTCAAATCCTGGGGTGAATGGAGACAGAGGAATTCAGGATTCTCCCAGCATTCACTGTGGCTTCAGGCCGCATGCGGGGGGGCCTTGCAGGGCTGTAAGTGCACGCGTGTGCATGTAAAACATCTGTGTAGCAACAGTACAAATACACACAGCAGAAGTGAGGCCAAATAGTCTGTGTCAATTATGTGAAAGGGTAAATATTCCTATTAAAAATAGCACGTCTCTCAGTTTCTAAACAAATAAATCAATATACTAATTACAAGCAATTTAACAGATACACCTTAAAATGTCTCCAAAAGTCAAAGGATGAAGGAATAGCGAAAGGAAACAGGGCAAACACCCCGGATCCAGCAGAATCTTAATAACGAAGCTGACGGAGGGAAAGCCTGGGGCAGAAAGTCAGGAGCCTCCCTGGGCTGCAGAAGCTCAGCTCAGCTCGGCTCCCGTCCCGAAGGGAACACTGCCCACAGCGAACCCACGCAGCGCGGCCGGGGGGCTGGCAGGAGGCGGCCCCGCGCTCTCAGAGCCTGCCCTGCCCGGCCAGTGGGCACGGCCACCCCCGTGCTGGGCCTGGACAGTCCACACTGCATGAGGGCAAGCAGTGGCACCGGGAGGCTGGTGCCCTCTCGGGAGTTTTCCTCAACGGGTTGGAGAGAAGTACTCGCTTTTCAAGAGTTTAATTAAGCAAGCAGAACGTGAGCCCGAGGCCTCCAACGCCATCTGTGCAGCCAGGTGAGGAGGGCGCGCGGCCAGAGGGAAGCAGAGTCCACAGGCGCGGGAAGAGCCCGAGGGCACGCCTGGCTCCCTGTTCCAGCCACACCCAGACAGTGGAGGCCCATCCTTCCCCAGCACCCAGAGAGCGGAGGCCCGTCCTTCCCCAGGGGCTGTTCAGCACGGCGGTAATCCCCCTTTGCCTTACACTCACATCATCTAAAAACTGCATCCGTAGCTCTTTCATGAAGAAACACCATAGTCTAGTTAAAAGGCAAATGAGGTAGTAAATGTATTTGATAAGATGAAAGAGGTACTCAGCGTTCTATTAAAAGCCAACACAAATTGATACAAGAAGCTGAATGTAAGAAGAGCCAGAAGGACAAAGGCACAAAGAGCAAAGTCACGCTCTTGGCGCACTGTTTTATACACAGCTTCGCCCCATGGAGAAACAGATGAGAAAACTTGAGGCGCAGAGGCTGGGAGACCTGCCCGCGGCCACAGCTGTCATGGCATCAACACAAGAAAGCAGACTCACACCCCCTGATTCAAGAGCCTAAAGTCTGCCTCTAAGACAGATACTCACTCTCATAGATCAAGGGTGCTTTTTAATAACTTCTAATTTTGAAACAGTTTAGACTCACAAGAAGTGGCAAACAGGACAGAGAGTCCCGTGTGCCCTTCACTTGCTTCCGCTGAAGGTAACATGTTGCACGACCACTGCACGCTATCCACACACAGACCTGCTGCGACAGTGCGGTTAGCTCAAATGCAGACTTGATCCGGGCTCTGCACTCTCTGCTGTGGGTCCCACGGAGAGGTTCCCATCACCAGCCTGTCCATCCGTCTCCCCCAGGACACAGGCGTCTCCATCACGGCAAGGGCCCTCCTCCCCCTCCCCTCAAGAGTCACACCTGTCCCAGCCCTACCCCCGGCAACCAGGGATTTATTCTCCACCATTACACTTTTGTAACTTCAAGAATGTTATGCCCAAGTTATCGTATGGATCAATAGTTTATTCCTTTTTATTGATGGACAGTATTCATTGTATAGATATACTGTAGTTTGTTTATCCAAGTGATGTTTTTTTAAAAGCCTTCATTTCCCAGGTTCTCTCTGATATAGTTGTATTTTGTCGTTAAAAGAAAGCTTGGTGCATTCTCAAGAATAAGGTTTATCGTATTTGAGACCACAAAATTTTAGGTTAGAAAGTACTGCCATGGAAGTTAATCAAATTTGTGTAACTTCCTTTACACAAAAATTGCAGGGAATTCCCTAGTGGTCCAGTGGTTAGGGCTTGGCGCTTTCACTGCCGTGGCCTGGGTTCAATCCCTGGGTGGGGAACTAAGATCCCACAAGCTGCACAGCACGGTCAAAAAAAAAAAGAAAAAAAGAAAAATTGCAAAAAAGTTCTGTGATCTAGGGTAATGGGAGGTATTTTATTTGAACCGATGTTCCCACTGAATTGTTTTCAATGTTCCCACTGAAAACAATAAGAAATACTATATAAATTTTTTTTAATTCTTAAAAGAAATAAAGAACTGAGTAGATAGTGAGAAATTTCTGGACTAAATCCGAATCAGCTACCAGAGAGGTCAGGGACCATACGATCTCCTTTGCCCTGAGAGCACACGCCCTCCCCAAGAGTTTGGACTTTCCCTTCCATAGTCCACCTGTGCAAGGAGCAAAAGTAAAGACCAGGAACATCGAAAGGTGGAGGTCCAACAAGAGGGCCTCCTTCCCATGACGGGCGGGGCCGTGAAGGGCTAACTCTCAAACTTAGGGAGAACCTGGACCACGGCACCTACACGTGGAGATGGAGCCAGTTCACATTTCCTGAATAATTCAGTAACTGTGAACCTTGAACTTGGATGAAGATGTTCCAAGACAGGCAGTACCTCCAAGTACACAGTTTAGAAGCAGGGTATTTGTCTTGGAAAAATGTATTTTCATCTTTTATTTCAAATGATTCCTATAGTTAGCCTTTTAAATATAATTGCCAAGAAACAAACAAAACCCAAATAAACCACAGCACAACACAACAGCAAACACCACACAGTACACAGTCAAACAACATACCATGAACAAGAGCCACAAGGAAAAAACACAAGAGAACAAAACTGCGAAAGGCATCAGATATTACACGTGACAGACACAAACTATAAAACACCTGGATACACAAGAACAATTAGAAGAATATTTGCATAGAATAGGCAAATATAAAAATGAAATAGTCAATGTGATACAGAAATTGAATAAAATTTTTAGAACTAAAAAAATACTAATAACTGAAATTAAGAAACTGATTGGTTTAATAGCTGACTAGACACAGCCAAAGATGAAATTAGTGACTTGGAAGACAAGGCACTAGGAATATTATTTATTAATAGAATAAAGCACAGAGACAAAAAGGTGGGAAATACAAAAGTAAAAACAGTAGAAACAAAGGGTACAGTGTGGATATCTAACCAACCTTGAAAGAGAGGTGACAAAATAGGGCAAAGGCAGTATTTAAAGAGACAAACTAAGAATTTTCTTGGATGAATGAAAGAAACCTATCTACAGATTCAAGAATAAACATTCATCTAGACATTGTATCAGAGAGCAGGACACCAACAACAGAGAGAAAATCTGAAAGAGGCTGGAAGGGTCACAGGGGAGTAAGACTTAAATGACAGCCAGTAGACAGCAGCCATGGAAGCCAAAAGAGAGTAAAATAATCATGACAACTTAGAAATCTATGCACAGGTGAAACTATTTTTCAAGAAGAAAAGCCAAGCAAAAATCTAGAGAGTTCCCAACAAAGACCAGCACTAAACAAAAACTAAAAAAATAAATTTCTGACAGAAGGAAAATTATTCTACATGGAAGGTGTGAAATGCAAGAAGAAGAACAAAACATGGATAAACCAAAATTAAGAGGGAATCTGTAGGGACTTCCCTGGCGGTCCAGTGGTTAAGACTCCGCGCTCCCAATGCAGGGGGCCCAGGTTCGGTCCCTGGTCGGGGAACCGGATCCCACATGCATGCCACAACTGGGAGTTCACATGCCGCAGCTGGGTGTCTGCATGCTGCAACTAAGAAGTCTGCATGTCGCAACTAAAGATCTCTCACGCTGCAACGAAGATCCTGAGTGCCACAACTAAGAACCAGCACAACCAAAATAAATAAATAAATACATAAATAAATAAATAAATAAATAAATAAATATTTTTTAAAAAAGAGGGAATGTGTAAAACAGTAACATCTTGGAGTTTAAGAATAACTACAATTAGAATAAATGACAAAAATGGATCAGGTCAGAAGGGGTAAATGGAGTTAAACACTTCTAAGGTGACATGCAAAGGAAATGATTACCTTTAGACTTTGAGAAATTAAGAATGTTTTTAATTTCTAGGATAAATACTAAAAGAACAGAAACTGCTTATAAAACTTACAAACTACTAGAAAAAAAAGTGGAATTATAAAAAATAATAAATAAAATGGTAAGAAAGGAGAAAAAATATAGAATAGTTAAGTCACATTAAAAGCACAATATAGGGCTTCCATGGTGGCACAGTGGTTGAGACTCTGCCTGCCAATGCAGGGGACACGGGTTCAAGCCCTGGTCTGGGAAGATCCCACATGCCGCGGAGCAACTGGGCCCGTGAGCCACAGCTACTGAGCCTGCGCGTCTGGAGCCTGTGCTCCGCAACAAGAGAGGCCACGATAGTGAGAGGCCCATGCACCGCGATGAAGAGTGGCCCCCGCTTGCCGCAACTAGAGAAAGCCCTAGCACAGAAACGAAGACCCAACATAGCAATCAATCAATCAATAAATCAATAAATCTTTAAAAAAAAAAAAAGCACAATATAAAATGATAGATTTAAACTAAAAATATAAGGGTATTACAATAATTGTGCATGCACTAAATAGTCAAAAATTATGGGAGTAGATAAAAATTAAACTTTATGCTATTTACAAGAGACATATATAAATACAATTACACAGAAAAGTTGAAAGTACAAAGATGGAAGAAGACATGCCAAGCAAATTAAAGCCAGCTGGCATTACTATATTAACATAAAACAAAGTAGAATTTAATGCAAAAAGCTTTAGCGGAGATAAAGAAAGTCACTTTGTAATGAGAAAACGCCTAATTCAGCAGAAATATATAGCAATTTAAATTTGTATACAAGAGGGAGGGGATATGGGGATATATGTATACATATAGCTGATTCACTTTGTTATACAGCAGAAACTAACACAATACTGTAAAGCAACTATACTCCAATAAAGATGTTAAAAAAAAATTTGGAATTTACAAAAAAAGTTTGTAAATACCAAAAACAGACAGAATTCCAAGGAAAAATAGATAAATTCACAATACTGATCAGAGATTTTAACACAACCCTCAGTAACTGTTAGAAAAGGTAAAGAACAAAATCAAGCAGGGGTACAGAGAAACTGAAAAACAAGATGAACAATCTTGACCTAATAGACATATGAAACACTGCAGCCAACAATTCAGATTCCATGTTCTTTTCAAGCACACAGCGAATGTTTACAAAAACCAACTAAATATCAGGCCCTATAACTAGTCTCAACATATTTCATAGATCTGAAATAATGAATGCTATGTTTTCTGACAACAATGCAATTAAGTCAAATATGAACAAAGACATACTTAGAAAAGTCAAATATGGTTGTAAACTAAGAAATAACTTTGTAATAACTATGGGTCAAAGAAGAAATCACAGTGGAGATTTTAAAATATTCTGTAGTTGACAGTAACAAAAACTCTATACATATGAAAACTTTTAGGATGCAGGCAAAGTAGTACTTACAGAGAAATTTATAGCGTCAACTGCATATATTCAAAAAGGGGAAAAAACGTGAAAACTAGTGAATTAAGTATCTATCTGAAGAAGTAAGAATAATACAAACCAAAGAAGGTAGGAGGAAAGAAATAAGGTAAGGTAACATTAATAAAACAGAAAAATACTATATAGCATAGAAAATCAATAAACTCAACCTTAAGACTGCTAAAGTTGACAAACCACTGGAAGACTAATCAAGAAAAAAAAGAGAAAGGGCAGAAATAAGTATCAAGAATGAAGAAGATCAGGGCTTCCCTGGTGGTGCAGTGGTTGAGAGTCTGCCTGCTAATGCAGGGGACACGGGTTCGAGCCCTGGTATGGGAAGATCCCACATGCCACGGAGCAACTAGGCCCGTGAGCCACAATTACTGAGCCTGCGCGTCTGGAGCCTGTGCTCCGCAACAAGAGAGGCCGTGACAGTGAGAGGCCCACGCACTGCGATGAAGAGTGGCCCCCGCTTGCCGCAACTACAGAAAGCCCTAGCACAGAAACGAAGACCCAACATAGCAATCAATCAATCAATCAATCAATAAATCTTAAAAAAAAATGAAGAAGATCAATATCACAGATCCTACATATAAGAAGAGATAACAAGAAAACACTATTAACAAAATTTAATTTAAAAAATTTGAGGGCTTCCCTGGTGGCACAGTGGTTAAGAATCTGCCTGCCAATGCAGCGGTCACGGGTTCGAGCCCTGGTCCTGGAAGATCCCACATACCACGGAGCAACTAAGCCCATGCCTGCAACTACTGAGCCTGCACTCTACAGCCCACGTGTCACAACTACTGAGCCCACATGCCTCAACTACTGAAGCCCACGCACCTAGAGACCGTGCTCCGCAACAAGAGAAGCCACCACAATGAGAACCCCGTGCACCACAAGGAAGAGTAGCCCCTACCCACCACAACTAGAGAAAGCCCACAGCAACGAAGACCCAATGCTGCCAAAAATAAATAAATTAAATAAATAAATTTTTTTAAAAATTTGAATATTTAGGTACAGTTGACATACTTCTTGAAAAGTGCAAGGGGATATAATGTATAAGTTGTTTCTAGTAATACTGAAATACTATATAGCATACTAAGATCAGACACAAAACTATTATACTAAAGATGGCAAAAATGTAAGCAAATAAGCATTCATTTAAAGCTACCTTCTAATTACAGTTCAGACTCGATTGTTCAAAACACTCTGCTGAGGCTTCATAATCACGAACCTTAGAAACTCAGGAAAGAGGAGATATCGCAGATTAAAATTTTAAGAGTTCTATTTTAACATGCATATTAAATGTATACATATGCAAATTCTATAGCTCAATAAAAGCAGCTGATATTTAGACCAAAAGCAACATTCCTTCTCTAATTCTGTATTACACATATAAGGAAAATGAAAGAGAAATACATATAAGGAAAATGAGAGAGAAACAAATAGAAAACAGCTCAACTTAGTTCAAATATATATTGACCCAAGTAGATGTTGTCTTAAAACCAGTCAACAATCTGGTTTTAAGATGTTACTTAACATACTAAAAGTTACTTAACATACTAAAAGTTATAATTACAGATGAAATGGAAGCGATTTAGGTATCAAGCCTCTTTTGTAGTGTACTTTCATGATAACATAACAAATATCACACTGAACAAGACAGAAGAATTGCCTGGTATTTTTCTATTTATAGCCTTAATTTTATAGCTGTAACTTTTCCAAAACTGACTCAATTTTCTCAAGAGGAAATTAAAAGCCTGAAAGCAGCTTTTCTAACTCTTTAAAGTTAACTATTTAAACTATAACTATTTAAGAAATATATTTAAACTAGTAAAGAAATCAACTCTGTCAAACATCTTTCCACAACAAAAAGTTCAGGCTGACATGGCCTCCTTGATGTAAATATGTCCAAGGAATAAATAATTACAATTTTAAACAAAAATATTTTAGAGAAGACTCATCAATATATTTTATGAGAAGAGCATAATCTTGATACTAAACACCAAAAGAATGATATGAGAAGGAAAGTTATAAGTCAATCTCACTCATGTAAACCAATGCAAAAATTTCACAAAAATTACAAGCAAATGGAACCTAGTAATACATGAAGGCGTACTATACCATGACCAACTTGTGTTTTTTCCCCCAAAGAATACAAGGTAGGTATAGCATTAGAGAGTCAATCAGTTTAATTTAGCATATTAATATATTAAAGAAGAAAAATTTAAGATGAAAAATCATCTCAATGGATTTAGTAGAAGTATTTTTTAAATGATATGAATGATTTAAAAACAACATTTAGCAAATAGAGGTAGAAAAAACTTCTATTATATATTATAGAAAAGGGGTTCTGTAAAAACTTGTAGCATCCTTACTGATGAAATGTTGAAAGTTTTGCCTTTCACATTGGAAACAAGAGAAGAATGGCCGTTATAATTACTTCTACTTAAGGTTACACTATAAATCATTACTATGGTGAGAAGGGAAAGAAAGAAATGGTGCAAAAAATTGAAAGAAAGAAAGCTGTCATTATCTACTGATTATCTACTGAGTACAGAGAAAATCCAATAGATTCCAGACTAATAATTAAAATCAATAAAGTTTTACCAAAATTGATGGATTCAATCATTTTATAGAAATCCACTTTATTTCTCCATACCAGCAACAAATATATAGGAAACAGTTCTTTCAAAAAACAGTATTTATTAACAGCATTTAAAAATACCAAATATCTAATAATAGCTCTAACAAAATTTGTGCAAGATTCCTATGGAAATTTTTTTAAATGTTGAGATGTTAAAGAAGACCTAAAATGATTAAGAGATATGCCAGATTCATGGTTTGGAAGATTTAATATTAAATGCAAATGACCAAGGAAAGCAAACATGGAGGAAGGACTTGCTTTTATCAAATACTGACTTATTATAAGGGCTTATGAACTAAGGCACTTTGTTATTTGGTCAGGAAAATACAACCAGACCAGAACAGGGGACCCAAAACAGACCTGTGCATATATGAAAACTTAGTATGTGACAGAGGGGGCTCTAGATCATTGGGAAAAAGAGTGTTTTCTGTAAAGGGTGCTAAAACGACCGGTGTGGGAAAAATATGTGAAAATACTACTTCACACCATTAAAAAAACAACAAACAACAAGAAAAAGAACAAAAACACTTCCAGTGGTAAAAGATAAAACTGATAAACTTTGAGAAGTTAACACCGGAGGACAGCTTCACCATCCTGGAGTAAAGGAGGATTTCTTAAACATACAGAGACTGAAAGCCAGCAACAAAATAGAACTATAAATTTAACTATGTAAAATTAACAATTTTATTTATAATTTCACCACTGGGTGAGTAAAAATTCAAGCTAGAGATTGAGAAAGATTATTAGCAAAACCGAGAACTGAAAAAGTACTAACATCCAGAACACATAAGTAACTACAAACTGCCCAGCAAGGCAGATTCCATAAGGTTTCAAGAGCTGAGAATAATTCTCTGTGACAGGATGTTCCACCCTCTGGACTCACAGCTCCACAGCCCTCTGCCTGGCCCATGCCAGCTCTGGCCTCTGAGTTACTCTTCCTTTTCCAAAACGCAGCACGTGTTTACAGCTAGGAGGCTCTATCAGCCCATCCTCAGCCTGCAGAATCTGGGATTCTCACAGGCTTCTTATCTTGTCCTGTCTCTGCCCCTCCCAGTCCGAGCTGGCAGTGTTACTGCTGGTATAACATTCTCAAAGCCTCTGTGGGGCTCTCGGGTGTGTCACGGGGGTCCGCACGTCCACACAAAAGGCTCCTCCACAGGTCTCTGCTGGACAACCCCATCTATTCCTCGCTTCTGCTGAGATGGCTAAGTGGATCTATGAGTACCACACCTAAACTCTTCAGCAAAAGGCTGTCCAGTCACACCCTTGGACTTCTCTCCTGTGCATGCTTTCCAAACGCTGAAGCCTCTAATGTTAGCATCTTCTGCAACCTCGATAGGCTGCAAATTCCCCAAGCCATCAATACCTGAATATCATTCCTAGGTCTAAGTAACGTTGAAAGTACTCTTTTCCCCAAGCATGCTTCCTGGAAAATGAGGCCTTACTGAGAATATCTGGTAGGTTAGCTCAAACTTGTAAAATGTCGCAGAAAGGGCACCTGACGTGTAAATAACTTGACAAAAATCTCCTAAGAATCTTCCTTCAATAAAACTTCAGGAAAGTTAATTCCAACTTCGGAAGCGAATTTTCTACCTGGTAGCTAACGTTTTCGACACTCCCTTCTTGGTGTGCTGACCGAGCAGAGCTCTGAGCAGGGCACCAGGCGCTGCCCCGGGCGGTCAGACGGTGGAACGTGCGTGTGGGCATTTCCCTGGCAAGCCTCCTGCACACCCGCTGATCCGGCCGCCCGACCTACAGAAAATGAGAGGAAAACTGCCTCCCAAGCCACACAAGCTCTCATCGACATCAGCGTTTACACAAAGACACCCTATCGGCAAGAGGTTCTCAAGTGTTGCTCGGAAGGAACGCGCCATCGCCTCGTGGAACACCACCGTGCTTGTACTGCCCACGTCCGCCTCACGTGGGTAAACCCTCCCTGACCCAGCACTGGCAAGACGGTTGTTTCTGACCAACTAGACTGTTATGCGGCATTTTAAAGCATATGCACAAAGAACGTAATCATTAGAGACATGTAACTGCAAGTTGCGGACCTGAGGGAATCTGACGTGCCCCATAAAGTGTTCTGATCGCTTGCTTTGTGCTATCAGTGACACAACGATCTAAGGAACATACATTCATTTTAGAGTTACAGGAGTTATGTTCTGTACTGTTTTCCTTGAAAGACAAAGTAAACTGGATCAGGTGACTCAAACATCTTTAATTCTGTAGAGAATTTCTATGAAACAGCTTTTCTTTCTTAAGCTGGAAAAGCCTTTTAAGAGTGTTAGGTCAGACAGATGTAGAGAACAAACGTATGGACACCAAGAGGGGAAAGTGGCGGGAGGTAGGGATGGTGGTGTGATGAACTGGGCGATTGGGACTGACATGTAGACACTGATGTGTATAAAGCTGATGACTAATAAGAACCTGCTGTACAAAAAAATAAATAAAATAAAATTCAAAAAAAAAGAGTGTTAGGTCAGTAGAAGAAAAAGCACTTTACTTTTCAGAATTGTGTATTTTGCAAAACAAAAAAAATTTTTTAATCTATTCTTTATTAAAGGCAGAAGCGTATTTAGTAAATACTAAAAGTATTGCTACTCATATTTTAATGGAAACTTTGCAATGGGAAAACAAACTTGGTTGAATCAAATGGAAGCCTTAAGCCCCTAACTCAGTGTCCTCTATACATTTTACGGTTTTCATCCCTTCTGCTAAATCTGTATAATTGCATTCTCAGACTGTGAAAAAAAAGGAAAAGTATCGTGCTGAAGTAGGCATGAGATATTATGGAGCTAAACAGAGGTACAGTCATAATTCTGCCTAGTGTAAGTATCTCCAAGCTTGACCGAACATGTTACCCTAAATAGAAAATTGTTGATGGAAAAACTAGAACAAACCAGATTTGCAGAAAGCCTTGTACCTTTTCTCATTTTGTAATCAGACTTTTTTTTTTTTTGGCCACACCATGCAGTACATAGGATCTGAGTTCCCTGACCAGGGATTGAACCTGTGCCCCCTGCAGTGGAAGCACAGAGTATTAAGCACTGGACTGCCAGGGAAGTCCCATATAATCAGACTTTTTAAAAGGATATACAATGCATGCACCCCAATGTTCATTGCAGCACTATTTACAACAGCCAGGACATGGAAGCAACCTAAATGCCCATTGACAGACAAATGGATAAAGAAGACGTGGTACATATATACAATGGAATACTACTCAGCCATAAAAAGGAACGGAATAGTGCCATTTGCAGAGATGTGGATGGACCTAGAGACTGGCATACAGAATGAAATAAGTCAGAAAGAGAAAAACAAATATTGTATAATATCACTTATATGTGGAATCTAGAAAAATGGTACAGACAAACTTATTTGCAAAGCAGAAACAGAAACACAGACGTAGAGAACAAACTTACGGTTACCAAGGGGGGAAGTGGGGGTGGGATGAACTGGGAGATTGGGAGTGACATATATACACTATTGATACTATGTATAAAACAGATAACTAACCAGAACCTGCTGTATAGCACAGGAAACTCTTAAAAAAAAAAAAAAGGATATACAGACTGACATTGTCAGTTTACTAAAGAAAGAAAGAAGTCAAAGAGAATTAAAAAAAAATAAAGAGAATAAAGAGAATTAAATGAAATATTAAAAAAATAAAATTTGAATATTGTTCAATGGTTTCTATCAGTTAAAGATAGAAGTGCCCCAGAAACAAGAAGGAAGAGAGTTCTTACTTGGCCTTTCGCATCATACAACAGAAGTAGTAGTGAAGGGACACCACATAACATTTCAGAACTGATACAAGCAACAGAAACGAAGAAAAACAAGATTAATGAAAGCAAAGGAAAAAACCCTGGGAATTCCCAAGAAAAAAAGATGTGCTTAAGAGCTATAGGAATAGGAGCTGTCTGTTGGCAGCTGCAGAAGGACAGGCAGGAAGGACTGTGTTAACAGCTAAGATGGGCAGTGCTGACCCTGAGATTCAGCCCCAGGAGGCCGACTGAGCTGGCACTGCGCGGGGCTCGCAGTGGGGTTCACGTGGGGCTGCGGGGTTCACACCAGGGTCAGTGGGCTTCACACCAGGGTCAGTGTAGTTCACACCAGGGGACAATGGGGTTCATACCAGGGTCAGTAGGCTTCACAGCAGGGTCAGTGGGGTTCACACCAGGGTCAGTGGGGTTCACACCAGGCAGTGGGGTTCACACCAGGGGCCAGGGCTCAGAGCGGGCAGCAGGGTCCCGAGCTCAGGCCTTCTGGCGCTGAGAGCCGCAGCGGCCGAGGGTAACACAGTGGGCTGCGCGTGGCCTTCTTTCCCCGGGAGTTACAGGCTCACGTTCACTTCTCAGGAGTCAGTGCAGGCAATGAGTGAGAAGTGGCTATGGTTAGGGTCAGTCCTGGTTCTTCCCTCTTTAGTTCTAGGTGGGTCATTTCTTTCACACTGAGAACAATACATTCAATAACGTCATATTCAATGAAACCAGACATCAGTTTTTCTTCATTCTTAAACCCACCTTATGGGAATGATGTAGGAGAAGAGCAGGAGAAAGCGGAAGAGACTGCGGTACCAGGGACCTGAGAATCCCTGCAAGGTCACCATGACAACCGAGAGGGCAACCAACGCCAAAAACAGCGCTTTGGTCAGCTGATTGAGCTCAAGGTCCAGCAAACCAACCTGAAAGGAAATGAAGAGTTAGGACAGAACCACATTCTTAAATTTTCTTTTGTACTAGCCTTTATTATACTGAAATACAAAAATGTCTTAACTTTACATTTTCTTCTGAAAACTTCTCCTGATATTCACAGTTCTTCCTGAAAAGCCTTTTAGAGATTTAGGGAGAATTTCTGAAAATGACTCACGGTCCCCAGAGCATTTCCAGAAAGAGTCTACTGAGAAAACACGAGTCCTGAGTATCCATCCAACCACAAAAAACTCGGATACTTTCGCTAGATGATGAGGTTACGACCAGCAACTGAACAAAAGGGGACGCGGGACGAGAGCCGCACGGACGGCCTGGCAGCCCGGCCAATTCTTCCAGGAGCACACGCGCCTTTTCCTCTGCCCGTGCCACGTCACGGAATCACTTAGGATTTTCTTCAGAACAGGACAGTATGTCTGTCACCCCTCTCTGCCAAGAGCCTCCCTGGAAAGAACTTCTCTTAATTAAGAAGAAAAGCAACAGGTGGAGTAGTTAGCCTGCAATGACAACTTGTTAATTTGCAGAAGTCCTGGACTTTAGGTCCTCCCACACAACACTCCAATTCATCCTGTGGGTCATTTACCAGCTGAGCAAAACGTGAGGGAAAACTATGTCAATAAGAATTAGTTCCTTTTTTGTGTGCGTTCTGTGTGGGATCTTGGGGACAGTAAGAACGAGATACCCAAACACCGTCCATTCTACAAGTGAAGAGAACACAGCTCTTCTGAAGCACGCAGCTTCGATTTCAAGCCCCGGCACCTCCACCAAGTCCTGCTCCGTGCTTAGTGTCACTGCTGAAAGACTACCGTGCAATGCGGCGTGGGGGGCAGAGAGGAGCGGGGAGGGCGGTGCCGGGCTTTGCAGAAGGGCTTTAGAGCCACAAAGAGGACAAGTGACGCCGTACGGCAGTTCAGATCCCTCAAGACTCCGTGTTTGGGCTAGTTTGAATGCTGGCTCTGCCACCTGGCTGCACAACCTTGGGCAAGCTGAGCATCAGTTTTCCCATCTGTAAAATGGGCTGTAACATGTCTTCCTGACAGGACCTGGCGGGGAAAGAGATGACGCACAGCACAGGGAGTACAGCTTCTGGTATAGAGCAAGCCTACATGCATGCTATGACTACTCTCATTACTATTATCATTGTTATTATTATTAAAAACCTGGATATGAATCTCTGTTTACTAACTGTGTGACCTTGGAGAATGTTCTTACACTCTTTAAGCCTCACTCTCTTCCTCTGTAAACTGGTGTTACCCATCTCCTAACAGAGGTGCCTGGAGCAGCCCAAACAATGTGGCAAAGCTCACTGTCACTACTGGTCACCCTCAGGCCAGGGCACAGGAGGTGTTTAACAGAACTGCTTATTCGTAATTTATATGACACTAGCAGAAGACTGAATCCTATCAGGTTATCTGTCTGCCATCTGAGTTTCTCCTGAAACTGGTACAAATTTCTCCTGAATCTGGTACAAATTCTGGAGAAATTTAAAAAGAAAACATGATTACCAAAACTTTGATAAAATAAATGGGATACTATTATTCTCAAATTTAAAACTTTTATAATTACTAACCTACTTAATACCAGTTTATTTTGGAGTGCCTTTTGAATACCATGTCTTTGGCCAATAAAAAGCTAGCCTTTTCCACACTTCACTATTTAGTTTATATCTGGTTTTGATTAGGGTTTGCCACAAAGCCTCATGAGAACGTTAGAACCTGTAGTTACAAAGAAAGCACAAAACTTTATCAGAAAACCCAGTAAGTGCAGCAGTGAAGAAAATTCATTCATTATACAAGCAAGTTTAAATACCTACTACATTTTTTGCTAAACTCTAAGGTTATGAAAAATGAGTAAACTATGAGATTTTACCCTACAAGAAACAGCCAATCTAGTAGGAAGTATAAGGCGAACACCAGTAATATATCCTGTAAAAGAGAAATCTTCTCTAACCAAGCTTATGGATGAAGTCACTTCTTAGAGCTGCCACTCATCAGCACTGCTGTTGGTTGACACCTCACGGCCTTTAGAAGGCTCCAGAAACCATGGGAATGACAACAGGGACCCAGAAGCAACAAGGCTGAAAGTCTGTCTAGCGCACTCGCCCTACCTCCACACCAAACCCGACACTGCAGGGTCCGCACAGTGGGCTGGGAGCCACGGGTCCCCACCTGCAAGGGCCCAGGGGGTGGGAGCGGGGCCAGGGGCGAGACTGCTCTGCAGAGTCTGCGCCTCCAAGCCCCCACCCACAGAGGCCCCGCCCCTCCAGGCCCCACCCCACCACAAGGCCCCACCCCCACTAAGTCCCTCCCCTCACCAGGCCCCTCCTCTCCACCGCCCCTCCAAACCACCCCCACAGAGGACCCACCCCTCCAAAGCCCTGCCCTCCTCAGGCCCCGCCCCCTCGCCTGGGACACGTGGTCTCCTCTGGTCGAGCGCTCTTCAGGCTCCGAACCCCAGAGACTTTAGGCAAGTCCTAGAGATGCGTTGTCTCCACGAGCCTGGGCGCAGATGAGACCCTTCCCGGCCGGGCCGGCCGTGTCTGCAGGGCTCTGCGGGAAGCGCCCTGCCCCCCTAGCGGTCACTTCCAGCGCAGTAACCGGGCGAGTGGGCAATGGGGCCAGCCGGTGCGGGCTCGCCACCTCTGGGCCGGGACAAGCAGCGGGAAGGACCGCGCCGACGGTTCTGGAAGCTTCCCCGGTGGAGCGGGGCTGGAGCTCCGTGAGAGCGGCGGCCGGGACCATGGCGACTGATTTATCAACTCCATTTAAAAACCGGCAGAACCAGGACAAATACCTTGCAATTTCCGCTACTTCAACTACTATATAGTTTATGCTTGAATTATTGAGAAAAATAGGGTTTTGGATTAAAATGAAGAAAAATTAAGCCAGGGAAGTAGAGCATGTTTCAAAGCCCGGGCCCTCTGCGGTGACAAAGACGGCCTAAGTTCCAAGCCTCGCGGAGGGTCAGATGAAGTCATTACTCATTCAGTCAGGGAAAAAAGACTCAATTACCTCAACGTAAAGATGCTATCAATGAATGCAAAGTGCATATTTTACTCTATTCATCCAAATCCCATTAAAAAGTGAAAGGAATGATTTAATCTGGCCTTCCAGAGTTGGCCTTTTTTTGTAATAAAATAAAGAATCACTGTCTTGCAAAATGCATAACCACTGCCTCACACTTTCCCCTGCATCACGGCAGTGAAGGACTGTAAGAGCTGGGACAAAACAGTCAGGAACGAGGACAAAGTTTCCTTTGAAAAAATGACCCATATAGGATGGAAACACTACAAGCAGCCCACTGCACATTGATATTCAGCTAACTCAAAGTATTAATACCTTTCTAATTGACGAGGACACATGTGGCCAACTGCCTGACTAGTGACATAACTAAATGTCGTCTTCACCAACCCCTTCTAATTTAAAGGACGAATGAGAGGTTTAGCAGAGAAAACACAGCTTCTCGGGAATGGGCTGTTCCCTGCTTTCTCTCAGGAGCCTTTCCTGAACTATGACTATTCTTCCTGGAACATAATTGCAACCGAGCTATAGTACATAGTACATAGCACAGAGTACATAGTACATAGCATGATCTTTTTTTTTGGGGGGGGGGCAGTCAATTCTAACAAAGCACAGTGAGAAGAAAAGAGATATTTCAACTATTTTTTTAAAGGTCACTTTCAATTTTATACTCATTTCACTAGAACACCCTTAAAAGTTTCTTCAACTTGTCTAAAATGCAATCTGGACTCAAAAACTATTCAATATGAAAGCTAGTTAACTTTAAAGCTACAGATTCTATAAAGAAGGTGGTAGCTTGAGTTTTGATGTGAAACTCTTCTTTCTTTCAAAAATTTCCTAAAACATCTGAACAGGCCAGATACCTTTTACTATGATTTTAAAACCTTTTTACCCCTAACGTATATTACTAATCAGTTGAAGTAATTATGACTGTATAAGAAAAGGTAAGTACACTAAGAAGTAATTTTCAACATTTTTGTAATTTCCTATATTAGTAAAGCAAATTTTCTTCCACTTGTCATAATATTTGTTTGATTTGAAACAACTGTGATAACAAAATTAAATACGCTACTGGAAATTTTAATCTCCAAGGGAAAATCTGTGCATAATGTCTAAGATGCCACAATGGTTCTGGGAAGGGGCTGCTCTGGGATAATGAGCACAATAATTGCCTGTATAATCTAAAACGCTACTAATGGCAACGATCACAAATCCACTTAGCTCTTCTTTAATTTATGTACCAAGTTTTAAACAGCTAATGGTTCTCAGTAAAATAATGGTTTATACCAACAATGAAGGGTAAATACGGTATCCTCCTGCTTAATCAAGAAAAGATCAGTCAGGTTTTTTAAGGCACCCATGGACGAATGAGACCCCACCTTATCTCAGTAACACAATGCGTTTCCAGCCCGTCTCAAAGTCCCCCTAAGTCCCCAAGAAATCAATGTAGAAGTCTCGTGTTATAAAAACTTAGTAGCAGAGAAAACAAAAGGCATAAAAATACGCACCGCCAACTGCTCCTCACGTGATATTACCCCTGGATCAATGTTATGTGAACATCCAAGTACTGTAAGCTTGCTTCTAAAACTCACATTTCCTTATTTGCTACGTGAAAGTATTTTAGTATAGCAAACCATAAGATGCAAAATGTCAAAAAGCCAATTTAAACTCTTGCAGAAAGCTAAATATCATTTTAATTTGTCCTATATTTTCCCTGTAAATACATCTCAATTTGAAAAACAGAAACGCCTCCAATCTACTAGCAAATGCACTTGCGACGACTCTACACAGGCAGAAATACAGCTTCACACGTGAGAGACTACTTAGGGGAAACTATAACATTACTGTTAACGTTGTTTATCTTTTAGCGGCTAAACTATTCTCGGATCAGTGCAGCAGCCCTGCATCATTCAGAATTTGGATTGTGACAACAAAATTGACATAGGGCTACTGCTTTAACCTAGTTGAAATTCCTATAAAAAAACACATTTCTTTTAAATATCTGTGAAACAAATCGGTCCTATATTTTCTACTTTTAGTAGAATCTTAAAAATAAGAAAAAAATAAGTACAGACCTTCAATTCAAATAATTGAAACTCTTACACTAAATCTAACTCCTAAATCTTACAGCAATAATTTTTTCCAGTTTGGAGTTTAAATTAAAAGTATTAGTTGTTTTTTTTTTTTTTTAAAGTGATGCGATGTAGCCCTTTTTTTCTTATTCTCCAGTTTATTTATTCATTCATCTTTGGATATGAACGCCTCAGTCCTAAGTATCTGCCCTGCACGCAGGCACCGCCCACCCATAGACAACTTGGCTATTATCATTTACTGCCCCAGTGATCTGCGAAATAAGAAGTGCTTCTTTTAGTCGTTCTAGTCTATTGGCTCAATAATCTGTGCTTTAAAAGCTCCCTAAATAAGTATCAGCACGATAATTCTTAATGTTATATCACCTTAATTTTTAAAAGTCAAAATCTATATTTACACAATAAACATTTAAAAGTCTATTCTGAAAGAATATTTCATATTCTACATTTTTACCTGCAAATAAATTTTGCCTGACTATTCTATATTCAGCATTTAAGGTTTCTTCCTTGCTTACCAAATAGTTATCACATAAGATATTTTTTTTTCTTGAATATTTTAACATTAAAAAAAAAATGCGGGGACTTCCCTGGCGGTCCAGTGGTTAAGACTTCACCTTCCCATGCAGGGATGCGGGTTTGATCCCTGGTTGAGGAGCTAAGATCCCACATACCTTGTGGCCAAAACACCAAAACATAAAAGCAGAAGCAATATTGTAACAAATTCAATAAAGACTTTGAAAATGGTCCACATCAAAAAAATCAAAAAATAGAAAAGAAAATGTGGTTATTATATTTTTTAGATAAACAAAAAAAGCCTTAATGCAAAGCTCACCTCCTCAACAAGGAAGTACAACCTCGTTCCATGTTAATGTGAGAAACTCAGGAGAGGGGGGACCCAGTGCAAGCCCTCACCTAGTTTACACAACCTTGGTACTGATCAGCTCCGTGTTTAGGACAATGCACGTCGTCAGATCACTCTGTCCGCTAGACACAATAAACATGCTGTTAAGGGTGAAATTATTCCTAAAATCTATAAACATATTACTTGCTGAGTTTGAAGGGGGCTTCATGAGTGCAGAATGAGGCTGTCTTCTCAAACCGTCAACCTACCAGATCATTTGAGAAATTTCAATAGTGGCTTGAGCATTTGCTATAACACATATCCACATAACATTTTATAATCATCAAAAATGCCAGAAAATAGCACATTATCTATGAACATATGGACATACACATATACACACGTCAGGTCTGTTTTTGCAAAATGCAGACTTACTTTTACATTCATGCAGGACAATTTGGTCAAGCCTGTTACTGTCTGACAGCCTCTGTCACAGTAGAGCCGCCTTTATTAAGGCGTAACCAGTATATTAAAAAGTCATCAAATTTAAAGCAATATAGTGACTTTAAGTGGTTAGTTTAATTTTTTGTTTCTAATAATTACTATAAACTATTTCAAATAGGCTCAACTTGTGACACATCGAAGCCATGTTTAAAACAAAGATGAGTGTGCACAGATATGCAAAACGGTCTGGAAACCGTTTGGAAATTTAATCTGTACTCTATGTACACAACTACATGAAAATCCAGCACTGAATATTTCAAAGAGACCATAATTTTCTAATGTACAGTAGTTCCGGCCTTATTTTACAATAGTCCACACAGTTTATTTAAAAACCAGGGATGCAAGGAGACTACACCACACAAACCACTATCAGCCCAACACTATGCTGAATACGATTTGTGTGCACTGCTGTCATGTTTCCTGTTCATATTCCGTTGTTGCTTTTATAAAAACATTTCTCTTAGCTGGGGAGAGAAAGCAAAAGCGAAGGTGCAGTATGTTGCGGCTTCGCCAGCAGAGGGCGCTCAAGATTGTTGCTTTTTTTGTTTTTCGAATGCTGAAAGCCTGCTTTTGGTGAAAGCAGAACTTCGATCTTCAATCAGCCAATTCAGTATATATAATACAGGTTATCTTAGTTTTACTAACAAAAAAAAAGTTACCATAAATATCTATGTTGTCATGAAGAATCCAAGACAGAATTTATAGACTTTAACGTGATGAATTAATTATATTGGGGGAAATTTCCCAAATAAAAATCTACTATCAAATAAGGATATTTGATATTTGTCATATTTAAAGATAATGACAACCAAAATACTGTAGGTAATCGGTACAGTAGTATAGTGCTAAGGCTTTTTTTTTTTTTTTTAAAGATTTAGATCTACAAACTAAGTCAATAAAGTTGTAACAACAGCTTACATTAATGGTTTAGAGATCCTGCCTATATTTACCTTATTTTTGTCTTAACAGTGTAGAAAGCTATCAGTTTTAAATGGTTTTGCTAAGACCACCCACCAATTCAAAATGATTACTTCAAGCCTGAGCTATCTACCAACACCAGAAACCTCAACATTCAACATCAGTCATGTAAGTGAAATTTGAGGTCAGGCATTTGATTTCAATTTAATCTAATTAAATAAGCAGTTTATTTTGGTAATTTTATATTTATTTTAACAGATATTTTACAAGTAGCATCAACCTACTCTCGAATTCTTACTATCTAAAAACACAATACCCATGAGTTTAGGGATTAGTAACTCTGTGTTTTTTTTTTTTAAAAAGTCTGGAAAAACGCCAGCAAGAGCAGATTTTGTGCATGGTCACTAATATGCTTAGGAACTTTGACTTTTATTTTATGCTTCTTCAAAGACTTTAAAAGTCCCCACACTCTTGGAAATTCTTTTTTCCCTAGAAACATGAAAAATAGATTTTTTTCTAGTAAGAACTCTAAATGGTTCTGATATTTTTAAAGAAAGCCTTTTATTAGGAGTCTTAAAATTTTAACAGACTCAGAAAGAAAGGGCAGACCATGGCTTCTTGTAAATCTGTTGAAATATGGGGCAGTCCTCACCTTTCATTTTCTGGTCGATTTTTCATACTGAGGAGGCTATAATACTATTTAGCACATTTTTCTTCTGGGAGGTATGGGGGTGTGTGTGTGACTTTATTTTTTCCTGCGTGTGGCAAGTCCCTTATTTTAAATATTGTTTGTGTATGTGTGCATTTTAGAAACACCCTTCAAATATACTCTTAAATATTCATTTAAATATAATTTATAAAATATATTATTGAATAGAAAATATTCTTAGATTTTTAAGCACATCAATAATAATGCTGTTAAAATCTGGGCTCTGTTACTGCTTGCTAAAGAAATGGCTGAACATACAGCCAGGGCTTCTAACGCTATTGCACCCGAAATTCCCCAGCATAGTGACTGCATCCCTTCAGGGCACCCTCTGAACTCTTCAAAGAGCTGGAAAAGTATTTGGCGGCTTTCTAACACCCAGGAAGTGACATATTGAAGGACGCATTCCTGTGAGTGGCTTGGAACTGCTGGACCGTACATGATGGGAAAGGCTGGGATTTAGGCGACGGGAGTAGATCAGAGCCCCTTCCCAGGGAAAGCCAGTACCTGGCGGCCCCCCAGCACGGAAGGCTCAGGGAATGGCAGAGCACTCAGGTACCAGGGCTGCCCTTCTCCCTGGAGCCTGCCTGGGACAGGGCCAGAAGAACTGCTGTGTTTCTTTAAAGAAACTGCATGGGATGGGGCGGGGAAAACACCATTCCACCTGCTTGGTTATTTTCCTAATAAAATTCTGGGAAAGGGAATGGTTAAATTTTTATTAGTAAACAAGGTCATTCATTTACAATGAAACTTTAATTTCCAGCCCTAGATTTTCTTCATAAGAGGTCATGATACAGATGAATTTCTATAACAAAGTCAGAGGTCTGTTCGGTGATTCAAAATGTTACCGTCTAAATTCTTCCTTTGGCATACCAACAAGTAAAATGCATTTAATGGTTTGTGCCAGGGAATTTACTAGACATTAGTTAACAATTTTTCTATATAATAATAGATTCCAGAAAGTCTGGTTTCATTAAGGACTACTTCAGTCCCATACACAGTATTATAAAGTTGTTAATTCTAAGTAACAGTATCTTAGGGGGGAAAAAAAAAAAGACAATCAGCAGGAAAAATCCTCAATGCCTAAGTGCTGCGTGTGGCAGAGTTTAGCTTAGCATGTTTCACGTCTCAGTTTCTGCAGGCAGCGTGGTGCTACTAGAATGTACACTGTACCGTGCAGCCCACGAAGAGACACAAAGGCTGCGATGGTGTCACTACCCTCTTCACCGCTTGTTGGTTTATTGTGTAAATATGTGGGAATTTATGGACCATTTAAGGTCTCCACCCCAATCTCCAGATATCTGGCACCCATCACGACATAAAACCACTCAGTAGGGTTTTTAAATCAAGAGTCATTAGCTGACTTGACAAGATCTGTGTCTAAGATATTTACTGGAAACAAAACTATGATCACTGTTTCACTGAACTCATGAAATTCTGTCTCAATGAAATGCATATCACCTCTTTGTGATTATATTAAACACGTGAAAAGATACAGAAAACCCTGGTCAGTGTCTGAAACACCTCAGAATTGCTATTGTCTTGTCCATTCTCTATCCCACCAACATAGCACAACTAGCTGACAAATGAAAGTTAACAGTAGGTAAACATAATTAATTTTTAAGGCGGCGTAGCAGAATGGCAAACACAGAATGGCATAAAGAGAAAAAGAATGAAGAAAGTTATCATACTGGCCTAACACCTAACTTTGAATCAATGTTACTTAGTTTTCAAAATCCATAGTTCTCATGATTTGCATTCTTTTGAAAGGAAAACGGAATTCAGGAGATTTGCTGAAATTTTTAAATGACAAGCATAATATGGTTAAATAAACTTTTCATCTTCTTAACTACCCTTTTATTATTAACTGTCTACTTAAGAGGTTTATTACTGGTATCCTGGCAAAATGTAGCACTACTTTAAACCATCCAAAATTTTTGTGTTACTTTATGTCTTCAAGGACATTTTATGAACCATTTCATACTTAATGGCTTGTAAGCAATCCCAAGAGTTGGGAATTGTGTGAAAAGTTGCCCAGATTGACAGATAAAGTGAAAAGGTCTGTATTAATTTCCAAATAAAGAAATGCATGGCGTGGTATCTCACGATGATTATACTCTAAAGTACCAATTAGAACGCATCAGAAACCAGAGCAAGTTGACACTCTACAATAAAGCAAATAATTTCCAGTTGGAGGGGCAGAAAATGTTAATATGCAATGTTCAAGACTACAAGAATCTTTGTAAAAGGAAGTAGCTAATAAGGTTTAATGATGCATGTCAGGAAGCCACAGTATGTAGGGAAACACAGCTGGCTTCATTTTGTAAACTATTTGATATACACATCTTTCTAGTTCGCGATTATCAGCTGTGCCAGTGCCACAGGGGACAGCTTAGCCTTCAAATCAGGGCATCCTTCTTGTTCCCTAAATTACAAGTAAAATACATTAATATAATATGGTGCTATAGGCGAGTGCCCCGACCGAAGCTTATCCGCTTGAGAAAGAGGATTACAGAAGTCTTCTGTAGAACGCCGTGGAAACAATCTCGCCAGCCTAATAGGCTCCTAAGCGCCAGAACCATTAAAACAAATCATAAAACAGGCAACACACTTGGACTTAGTGAAGTAATAACCTTCACAAGACGGTCACCATTTCCCCCACCTTGTGTATTAAAATACAAACTAACTGAAAAGTGCTTCTACTGAGAAAGCCCAGCCCGCCGCCGTGCTTTCTTTCCGGGGTGCACGTGCGCGAGCCGAGAGGACCCGCGCCGACGGCGACGGGCCGCCTGCTCACGCCATCTCTGCCGAGGGCCTGCAGCGGCAGGTGACAGCAATTAGCAGCAGATGACAGCAGCACTTAGAGTCTGCACCAGATGGCAGCTCAGGGTCACCAGAAGCCAGCAAACCTTCCACGAGGAAGCCCTGTGTTAGGCAACTATCACACTCGAAAGCTCTCAGACACAAGTTTAATTATTCAGCCACCAGAAGACAACGGCTAGGTCACAACTCTGATATCAAAATGCTGTTAATCACTTGGAGTGCACTTATTTTAAACATAATTACACGTATTAGCTGTTCAGAACATGCACCTAATGACGAAGAGGGTGCCCTACACTAAAAGACTAAAATTCTAGTAATTAATGAATTGTCGTAGAGCAAAGTATACCCAACAGGCTCTGACTTGGGTGGAGGCCGTTTACAGCCAAAGCAAGAACCAGCCACGCAGCAGGAGTCTGACGAGACCCCCCCTGGCACCCTGGCCGGTCACGGAGGCGAGGAGAGCCCCCGAGGACCCGGGACACGCGTCACCATGAAAGGGCGTCGGTGAGCTAAGAAAAGACTTCGAATCTCGAGGTGGTCTGTCAAGGCTTCTGGCTCAAAACTAAAGTCTTAGGTCACTGCAGCTCGGCTGAAGCCAGGAGACAGGAGGTGGTACGATTTTAGACAGACTGTGGCATCTGCACGGGGGACGGACCCCTCACGGGCCATTCAGTGTCAGATTCACCCGACATGTTCCCCGTGAAAAAAAAATGCAGGCGAAAACGCTTCAGACAGGGCTTCCCTGGTGGCGCAGTGGTTAAGAATCCCCCTGCCAATGCAGGGGACATGGGTTCGAGCCCTGGTCTGGGAAGATCCCACGTGCCACGGAGCAACTAAGCCCATGCGCCACAACTACTGAGCCTGCACTCTAGAGCCCACGATCCACAACTACTGAACCGTGTGCCACAACTACTGAAGCCTGCGCGCCTAGAGCCCGAGCTCCACAACAAGAGAAGCCACCGCAATGAGAAGCCCGCGCACCGCAACAAAGAGTAGCCCCCGCTCGATGCAACTAGAGGAAGCCCGCGTGCAGCAACGAAGACCCAATGCGGCCAAAAATAAATGAATTAAATAAATAAAATTTTTTTTAAAATGCTTCAGACAAACAAACGAAATGCATAACCAATTTACTTTAACAAAATTAGTTCCCATTAATAACTAACACATAAAATGGCTTCATTTCGGTCTAAATTGTTTATAACTGATGATTTCTGACCCCTTATGACCTTAGCAATTTCCAAGCCAATAGCCTTCACAATTTGCGAAGTGCTTTTGCATGATTTCTGTTACTCGGCTTAACTCCAGCCTGGTTAAATTTCTGGTTCACTTCCAGGGAGCTAAGGTGTGCGGCCGAGCTTGCGGCTTCCATCTCCTTGCCGCAGACAGGCCTCCTTGGCTGGCTGATGTGAACCAGAAATGATATTATTCCCACTCTCGTAATGAGATCTGTAGCTGTACTTCCCATTAACTACACAAACGTCCATTAGGTTTATGAAATGAAGACTGGTCAGATCTTGCTTATCAAAATGTTTTCCTTCACTATTTTTATTTAAAAGTGGTGAAACTTGCTCAACTGGCAGCCGTTACTATACTTTGGGAAAAGAAGAACAGATTAAACAAAGTGATTAAATGTTGTAACCAAAACAACGACCAAGGAAGGAAACACTCAGCTGAGGGTCTTTTGCCTGGTGAAGCAGTTCAAGGACAAAGCACCTCATCCTACCTACGTGCTCCGTGTCGAGCCTTCTGCTGGACGGGCGCTCTTCCTGTGCTACCGTAGGTTCTCCTGTGGACGCCTCTACTCAGCGCCAGCGGGGCAGTGGCAGTGAGCGTGGACCCGGAGGCTCCGCTGTTCTGGAAGCAGCCAGGGCGCGGGCCGGGGGAGGCGGCGGCCGCTCGTCTGCTGTCCCGTGTAGAAACGCCAGGCCATCAAGGACCCTCCTGGATCCCAGACTGTCAGAGGTGCAATCTGCATCCTAGGTGTCTTCCAATGTCTCTCGGAGCGACGGTAATTCATTGACGATTAGCTGCGCTCTCACAACAACGCTCTGAAGCAGACAGCAAGGCCGACACACACCCCTCCTAAAGGGGGATCATGGGACTTACAGGAAGAGAATTCTAAATGAAAAAGAGACTGCCTGAAGTAAGCTTTGGTCATCAGCTTTCTCCTAAACACGATACACTGCAGGTAAGCTAATTTTTCTTCAATTTCCTTTCAAAATAAGTAGGACATGATGGTAAGAAATGGCACCATGACTGGCATTCAAATGAATGAATCCTTCCGGGACCGCGTGACGTGCCGTAACGCGGCAGGCTCGCGGCATCCTGCCGTCCTTCGGTCACCGCCACAACAGGCCCAGAGCCTCACCCTGGGCCGGCCTCACGGGAGGGGTCTGTGCGCACGGGCGGGTGTGGCAGCGTCGGCGTGAAGCACAGTGGTTTACTTTGGTTTGTCCTTAGATTCACCACCCCTGCCTCGGTGTCAGGACGCAGACCTAGCGCGTAACTGTGGGGCAGTGGAGGGAGGGGGCCGCGGGTGGGCGTGCGCCACGGCCAGAGCCCCGTCCGGACCCGTCACCCTACATGACCACGAAGCTGCCCCGCACGCCTTCCAGCTGGGCTTTCTGAAGCTCTTAAGGGGCGAAATAGCTCTGGGCACATCTGGGTCTCTGACCCTTTGTATTGATGACTCAGGATGGGCTCCATGGCCACCTTCCTGTCCTAGGCATGCAGCCGACACACAGTAATTGCTCATTTAAATGCCCACTGCTATCATTCTTCTTCTTCCTGATGTGATAAAAATACATATCTTTCTCCTTTGATCTGATTTTCACCTTCACTTTTACTTCCCCCACTTACTTGCAAATCTAAGTGAAAATGCTGCTGTATAATACCGACCCTGACACTGCAGATCTTCCCCCTTTTGAAGCCCAGCAAGTACAGCGACAACGGTCTCCCGCGGGAGGGAGGCCGCCTCAGCTCCAGCCCCTCCGCCATTCCTCACTGGCCGCCATCCCCACACAGGAGGCAGAGGAGGGAAGCCAGTTTCAAATAAACCCTACCTGCCACCCACCCACAGCTCCCGAGGAGGGAAGTCCAGGGCCAGGACAGTCGGGGGCCTCCGTACACTGTGCCCACAGATGAGAGGTGGTTCCCGCCTCACCGATTCCGTGAGTAGAGAGGGGCTGGGCGACACCTGGACCACGCGGAGCAGCTTAGAAGCAACCAGCCCACCACTCCCACGATCTGGGCGTGTACGAGCGAGAATAAACATGGCGGGGCCGACCTGATTTTCAGATCCTCAGAGTCGCGCTGAGCCCTGGCCTGGCACTAACCAGGAGTACAAGTGTGTGCGTGGCCTCTTCCCCGTGCTGTAAGTACCCACAGTCCAACCCGCTCCCATAAAGATGGACGGACTCCCAGTGGCCTCGAGACAGCGGCATCTGACTAACCCAGGGAGGGGGTCACTGCGGATGAGACGCCAACTTTCTCATGAAAAACCCATCAGTCAGCCAGACAGGGTCGGTTCTTGAGATGACAGAGCTCAACACTGACTCAGCCTGTAACTAAAGTGCAAAGCATATATTTAATATTTTGAATGGGAGACCAACTTGGAAGTAAAAAGCTTTGCTGCAATTGTATTTTTATATAGCAGCAAACAGAAAATAAAAAAAATTTTAAAAAGATAATGAATGAAACAGCATCCACAGAATCTAAATACGTAGAAATAAACCAAACAAAAGGTATACAAAAGCTCTACACAGAGAGAATCATAAAACGTTATTGAAAAAAATTAAAGAATACCTGTATAAACAAAGGATACAGAATATTCACTGATTTAAAAAACTCAGAATTTAAAAATTCTCCTCAAAGATCTACAGAGATTAAATGCAATCCCAATCAAACTTGCTATAGTAATTACAGACGATTAGCACAAAAAGGGAATCGAGGACCAATCAGAGAGGAGGTCCAGATGCACACCCACCGCACGTGCACGTATGATTCACGCCGGAACCTGTGGTGGGAAAGGGCAGACCTGCAACAGCTGGTTATGGGTCCACTGGAAATCTACATGGGGAAAAAATGGAAACTTCCCATCTTCATAACAAACACAGAACCCAATTCCAGACGTCTAGAGATCTAACTGAGAAAGGTAAATAGTAAAACCTCTAGAAGATAAGAGAGTACCTTAGTGACCCAGGGTAGAGAAAGATTTCTTAAACCAAGGAAAGATTGATAAATTGCATTCCATTAGAACTGAGAATGGCTATTTGTCAAGACACACTGAAGAGAGTAAGGAGGCAACAGAGTGGGAGGACATAATACTCATATAACCAGCGACGTGCTCGTGCTGGGATATATAAAGAACTGCTACAAAATAATGAAAAAAGACTAACAATCCAATGGGACAATGCACAAAAGACACGCTGAAGTGATCCTCAAACCAAGAGGCCCAGGCAGCCAGTCAACGTGCAGAGGAAATGCAACCTCGTTAGTCCTCAGGGAAACGGAAACTAAAAACACAATAAGACATTACTACATCCTCAATAGAACGTTAAACACTTTTAAAAAAAAAACGGACAACCCAAGTGCGGACAAGGTCATAGAGGAACTTGAATCCTCACGCTGCAGGGAAGAGTGAACACAGGCGCCATCACTTCGGAGGACCGGGTTTCCACAAAATGAATGTAAACGTATCCGTGACCCAGCAACGCCACTCCTAGGCGCGTACGCGGCAGAAACGCACATGTTCTCACTGAGACACGGTGCACACAGACACCCGGGCAGAGCAGCAAGGGACAGCAGAGGGCCCATCAGCTGCAGGATGGCTTCTCCGAGCAGCTACGGCTGGTCCGGTGGCGGGACGGTGCACGGACGTGCAAATGAACAGAACCCCGTGACATGCAACACGCGGACAAAACCCCCGCGAGCATCACTGTACACAGGAGGCCAAATGCAGAAGAACGCACGTTGTACAGCTGCATTTTGTAATCTTCAGAAACAGACAAAAGTAGCCAGTCAAGTAGATACGGGGACAGTGCCCTTCTGGGAGAACAGGTGTGCAGAGAGGGAAGCTTCTGGAATGCTGGCACAGCGCTATTTCCTGACCACGTCAGGGGCTGGGGCGTGTGCTCGCTTTGTGGTGACTCAGTGAGTTGCATGCTTTTTAAAGTTGGTATACTTTTGTGTATTATGTTAAGTCAACCAAAAGTAAAGAACGAAAACCAAAAATGTATAACAGAAATGAAGTATTATTCTTGTTCTTAAGCAAAACTCAAGTGCTGACCACAAGTTTCACAGCTGCACGGGAGCATAGCTTACGCTGCCTTGTGGCGTAAGTGTTAGTCAAATGACACCTGGAGGACTATTTCAGGTGCAAAACTGCATCTGATGACCTAAAAGCTGCTAAATAAAAAGCATTTCTGAAACCTCAGAAAATGAGTGGGCAGCTGAGGAAATAACATATGCATTAATCTAAGATTTTAATACAGAAATGTTGGTAGAAGTCAACTGAGGAAACCCTACCCATGGGCTCAGCCTCTGCTCCGTGACCACAAACTGAACACGGTCAGTGGACCACACAGATTGCAGGCAGAGCAGGCTCGGCGAGGCTGGCAAGGAAGCCCACACTCCCAGCCCCGACCTTGACCAGTGACTGCACGGGGAGGCCTGGCAGCACCCGCGGTTTCTGGGCACAGTGGGTCTGGGGAGGGGGTAGAGGTGAGGGGAATCCCATGCTCTGAACTCCTAACCTGCTTGGATGTGTTGACTCCTTTTCACTCTGGACTCCAAAGCCTCCAGCCAGTCCTCGCCACCCTCGGGTCATCAGGACCTTCCCTGCTTGTACTCCAGGCTGTGTCAACTCCTTTCCCACCACCACCCCCTCCTGGCTCCCCGTCCCTCCTTCATGATGACGATGACACCAGCCAGGCCTCCCCCAATCCCATATGGTGGGAAGTGTCCCGTGCCTTTTCCAGGCCAACGCCTCTACTTCTCTGGCTTCTTTCGGGTTCCCTCTTTGCTGGTGGTTTGCTGCAGTGGGTGGGAAGGCTCTACACCGGGCTTAGACTTTTGGGCATTCATCTGGCCTGGTGTCCTCTAGGCTCCCAGATCTGTGATTAGGTGTCTGTCATCAAGTCTAGAAAGCCCTCAGCCATGTTCACCCCGAATACTTCTTCCGCCCCTTCCCTCTCCTCCTGCTGGTGCCCCGTACAGATACGTTACACCTGCTGAGACCGTTACAGGCTTCTTGGATGCTCTGTCCCATTTTCTGTTTCCCCCTTTTTGTTCCTCCTTGTTTTTGCTTCTCAGCCTGGGAATTTTCTCCCGACGTGTCTTCCAGCTCACGGGTCCCTTCCTTGGCCCTGTCCAGGCTGCTGAGAGCTCATCAAGGGCACTCTTGGCTTCTGCTACGCTTGACTTTGATGTGCGTCTTCCTTGGAGTTTCCATGACCCCGACGACACTCCCCATGCCTGTCAGTGCATGACGTCTACTGTTTCTACCAGAGCCCTTAGCATGTTACTCATAGTTCTTTCACGTTCCCTGTCTGGTAATTCCAAAAGCTGTGCCATACCTGAGTCTGGGCCTGATGCTTGCTTTGTTTCTCCAGACCCTTTCCCCTACCCTTTGGTACACAGCTTGTAATGCCTGTCTGCAGCAGGACATGTAATGAGTGTGAGGTAGTAAGAAGAGAGGTAAACAAGCCTCAGTGGGGGGTTTTACATTAATCTGCGCAGGAGCTGGTGTGTCTGACGTCGCCGCAGCCGTGGGTGACAGAGGCTGCCAAGTCCGCCGGTGCCCCGTGTGTCCCCGTGCTGACTCTGGGCTTCTGAGACGCCGCTCCTTAGAGCCTCTCTCTGCTGGAGCCCTACTGGCGTCGGGGTGCAAGGCGGGGAGGGGAGCCTCCTGCGGTCTCACGGGCCATCCAGGCCACCTTCACAGGTGTTTATCAACTCCCCACCCCACCAGTGAGCCGGGCAGACGAGGGGACTGGGCAGGAGAAGGGCCCTGCCCAGGTGGGACGGGGCGGGGACGGGCACCCCCACCCACAGGTAAGCCCCTGTGACAGAGGACATGCCCCTTCTCGGACCTCCACCCCGGCCCCCGACGAGTTCCTGCAGCCATAGCCACCCAGACCACGGCCCCCAGGGCTTCTCACGTGCGCCCGTCGGCACTCGCCCTCCAGCAGTGTGTCGAAGCGACCATGTGGTTTTCCTACTGGCTGGCGGCCCCAGAGGCTTGGGCTGCGGCCTGATGTGTCTGTCCGGGGACTTCCTCTGCGCTCAGCTCTTTGCCGCCGCAGGGCCGGGGCCGAGGCTGGCTGAGGCGGCGCTTTTCTCCCCAGCTCCTCTAGAAGCGGAAGCAGGGCCGAGGGCCCGGGGATGGAGGAGCGGCCGCTGCACCCCGAGCAGCGTCTCCCCGCGGGCACGAGCCACCCTGCACGTGGGCACCGTGTGTTACTGCACGTCGCCGTCCTCTGCATCGCCCCCCTCAGAACTCGGACAGCAAATCCCAAACCTGGGTCACGCAGCACAGCTCTGCCAGAGAACGTCGCGCGGCAGCTGGAGACACTTCTCCCGGACACCGCGTCTCCAGCCTCTGCTGGGCCCTGGGTACCGGGCCCGCCCGTGTCCCTGTCCTCTACCTGCTGGCCTCCGAGCCCCCTCTCTCCACGTTCCCCGGCTTGCCCCTGACCGACCGCATGGCCACCTGAGCCTCACCTCGCCTGCACCCGCCCACAGCGCCTCCTGCTTCTTGAAGGTCAGGCCCCTCAGCCAGCTCGGGGCCACCACGCCTCTTCGCTGAAGACACCTGCTGCTTCCGCTGGGACTTTATTCCAGTGGCTCTGCCTCTCTGGAATCCTCGGTGCCTCCCTTGCTCCTGGCCCGGCCTTGAAACCCAGCCGTGCCGTCTCCGCCCCGGGCCTCAGAACATGCACTCACCTCATCCACCTCCGAGCCCTCCTTGTTGCCCTGCATCTAGCTTCACCTGCGTCTCCTGAAAGTTCTGTTGCTCAGAGCTTGCCAAAGTCCTCCAGTCAGGCAGTTCCGTAACCGTTTTCCAGTCCAAATCGTACTGCTCTGCCGCACTGGACATCCGTGACCGTTTCGGGTCTCGAGACTTCTCTGCATTTCAGATCCGACTGCTGCCTCTGCCTGACGGCGGGCCCTGCTCTGCTGGCCCTGCCCCAGCTCTTCGAGGTGCAGAGAGCTCGCCCCGGGCCCGGCCTTCCTCACACGGTCTCCATGGGTACAGTGCCCACCCCCTCGACTCCACCTGACCCTCTGGTCTCTATCTTGACCGGGAGATGCAGAATCGTACCTCACTGCATCTAGGTTCTCTACCTGCAAGGATAAAAGCACCTCAAAAGGTCAACATTTGGTACGTTTTAGGTAGTCGATATCATTCTTATAGGACATAGGCTTAGATGTGCAAAGTTTTTTATCTTCCTAAAATAAATTTCTTAACATTTATTCTAAGGGAATATAATCCGGTCACATTCTAGCTAACTCAGGAAGATTAGTAATTAGGATTCCGGATGTAAGTGAAATTGTATTCGGGCCTTTGCCAGTCCGTCTCCCCTCCCCGACATCTAACCTGTGGGACGGGGTGATGGGCACTTAGTGGCCTCTGAGAGTAGGGAGACCCTCTCAGCCTCCCCTGCCCGCGCCCCGTGTGATGTCAGCTCTGGGAGCGTAGGTCCCTCACCACGCAGGTCACTTCCCCGGTCGTCACTGCATGCTTCGCAGGCCCAGGCCCCTTCTCTGCAGTCTGCACCCTCCTCCTGGGGGCCCCGTCCTGCGTGAGCCTGGAGCCCGGGACAGTCAGGGCTCCGGCGGGGCCGAGCACAGGCCTCCGAGCCCACCCCGAGTCCGGGGAGCTGCCGAGCGAGGCAAGAAGCCCACACCACGTCCATCCTCCTTGCTTCTTGATTCCTCCGCTCTTCCAGAGCAGCCTGGGGCAGGGTGCCGACAGCGGGGGTCTGCGTCGTCTCTGTCACTGTTCATGCTTTCGACTCTACCCTGTGCCCTTGGCCTCTTCAGCCTCCACAGCACCCAGCTCTTGCAAATCAAAGTCTCGGTTTCCAGGACTGTCGAATCTGTTTAGATCTACAGGCACATCTCATGTTTATTGCCCTTCACAGATACTGTGAGCTTTACAAGTTGAAGGTTGGTGGCAACCTTGTGCCCAGCAAGGCCATCGGTGCCACTTTTCCAACACCATTTGCTCTCTTCACGTCTCTGTCACATTTTGGAAATTCCTGCAATATTTCAAACCTTTTCGTTTTCATTAACGTTTGTTAGGGTGATCTGTGATAACTGATCTCTGACGTTACTACTGTGACTCGCTGAAGGCTCAGATGACGGTCGGCATTTCTTAGCAAGAAAGCATTTTCAATTAAGGCATGTACATTGTTGTTTTAGACCTAATGTTACTGCACACTTACTAGACTGCAGTGTAGTCTAACATAACTTTTACGTGCACCGGGAAACCCCCAAATTTGCGTGACTGGCTTTACTGCAGTGGTCTGGAACCAAGCCCACAGTATCTCTGAGGTACGCCTGGAGTTAGAAACTCAAAAGCTGAGCACCAGACTACTATATTTTTCCTTTACATTAATATTTTAAAATTCCCAGTTCTCTTGTGCCGCTAACTACATTTCTGAGCATGTCTGATGTGTCCGGCGACACGTCCTTGATCACAGGCTGCAGTGACTTCGACGTTCAACGGTCTGAAGTGGGTCTCGCAGGCCCAGCGGGTTTTCCGCCTCATCTTTTACAGCAGCCCTCCACAGAGCTCTCAGAGCAACCGGGCCGTGCACCTCCGCCGGGGCTCGTGGCCCTGGCCCCAGGATGCGGCTCGAGCATCAGAGGCATGGGAGACCCTCCAAGATCAACCCTCGACCATTTCTTCAAGCCCAGCTCCTGCCACTCCCCCCGAAGTGCACACACCAGCAGAGCTAAGCCGCTCTGGTCCAGGCCGCTGACCGGGGCCACTGTGTATCCTTCCTTGCAGGCCTGGCTCCCTTCGGGCCAGGCCTCCCTAACAAGCCAGGTTGTGAGGGCCGATTTTCAGTGCTCCCCAAACACCCTACCAACACAAGGACTATCAAGGTCAAGTTAGCTTTTAAATGATCTGTTCACGTGTCTGCCACATCAGCAGACGACAACGCCTTGCGGGAGAGATGCTCACGCACCTGGGTCTTCACTGCGCCACGCGGAGCACCCACGCAGCTACGTGTTTGCTGAGCGGATGAGAGGCACCTCATCAGCACTGCAGGGCATTCAGGAGAGAAGGCACCCACTAAGTGGCCCGCAGAGAGTTTACACTCCACTTGTCAGTGTGAAACACCACTTATATGGTAAATTGACATCAAAAGAGGATAAACAGAAAGAAGCAACTTTACATTAACTAGTAACAGCAGCAACTCGCTGGACCAGCATACAACAACTAGAACGAACAGAGAAACTCAGGTCAGACAGTAGACAGAAGCGGGCTGGACCAGCAAGGGGAGGACCCTGCCTTCCTGGGGTGACAAAAGGATGGCCAAGCAACTCACATTTTAATCTGAAAAACTAACACTGTAGCATTAACAAAATAACAAGCTGAACATTGTTGTGCTTTTTGAACTACTTATAGTCATTTTAGGGGGAAAATAATTCAATGACCCTTTAGTCACTCTTAAATCTTACATACGAAATGTCTTTCCTGGCGTTACTCCTACTTTATAGAGATGTGGATCTTGGGCGCCCTGCTTTGTCTTTAATGTACTAACTCAGCGTTAAAACAAAAGAGAATGTGCAATTACAACCTAGCATGTTACACATCCTTACAATGACTTAAAATGTGTACTGAATGAAACTGTGCAAATGACATGATACTTTAAAATGTCCAGAACCTATTTATTTTTATTTTATTTAATTAGGAACCATAAATTACCTTTAAAATTGTTATGATTCTTAATCCAGAAAGCCAAGATTTAAGAGCATATCTTGAGTAAGGACTGATTACTAATTCGAGACTGTAAGGACACTTCAGTCTGATTTCCTTCTTGAATCTAGAGCACATGCCTCAGTGACCTGAGCTGACTGCTCACAGGGCAAAGGGCACGCACTTACCCTCTGAAACGAGGCTGCCGCAGTGGCACCACATTCACCTCAAGTATGGGGCAAAGGCATCATCTTAGATTGAAATTAAACCACGGAAGGAGTCATTTTTCTTTATATTGTTTGGACTTAGAAACATTAAATTGATCTATTGTGAAAATTCTGTTCTCTATATTGTGTGTGTCAGACCATGTCTGTATCTTAAGGCTATGAAACAATTTTTGTAATTGTAATAACAAAACAAATTATTGACTTTAAGAAAATTGTTGCTCGAACGACTAACTATTCATCCAAAACGGAACAAATCCTTCTCTGGATCGTATGGTACACAAGTTGCTCATCTACACAGGTTACTGAACTGTATGTGGCGATGTTAAATCTGTCTTTTTTTCTGTCTTATTTTTACGCCTTCACTCTGTGCCCCTGGGGGGTGTCCATACTGCAGTCACACAGCTGCACGTAACACAGCATCAGCTGTCAACATCACTGCGGTGAAGAAAAAGCTTTCTCTTTCACATCAGTATTAACAGCGAAGTGAACAGAAAGCTAGCTATGACTTCTAGCTAGAAGACCTAAGTCTGACTTCTAGGCCTAGCTCCCTAAATCTGTTCGTTCACTCTGAAGTCACTTAATTTGGAACATTTAAAAAAAACTATCCTTAATGCCAGCACAGCAAGCCCCACCTAAAGCAAGTCATTATTTATTAAGGGTTTACCACGTACAAAGTGTAGGAAAGGGGCAGAAGACAAATGTCTCTCTGAGAGAGTCCCGCTTTCGATTACAATCTCTTTAAAGACCGTGTTTATTCCTAATGTCCCAGCAACAGCAGGTCCGGCCGGCGGCCCACACCAAGTCAGGCTCACCCGCTGCCTGAGCAGCTGAGCCGGGAGGTCCGGTGTTCGCCACCAGAGCGACAGCCCAGGCAGGGGACGAGCCTTGGCCCGTCTGTCGTGTAAATGCGGCGCTGGGTGCGCAGAGCACAGAGGGGCGCAGGCCGCGGGGAGGAGGGAGGAGAGGGGTCTGAGGGACGGTGACCCCTGCGTGCCGTAACGGGAGAAGCGCGGATCGTGCCGGGTGCACGCGGGACGGGGGCGCCCTCCTCCGACTGCGGGAAACCAGTCAGCCAGGCTGAGGGAGGGTCCTGACGGAGGCGGCATCCCAGACAAGGCTCGGAGGGCCAGGGACCCGCCTGCCCGCACGCGGATCCCGCGGAGCGGAGGCCGGCCGCCAGGGAGGGTGCGCACGCGCAGTCGGCGCACAGCGGCCCCGAAGCCCCGCGGCCGCGCCCCCCCGACCCCCCTCCAGCGGGGGCGGCCGGAGGCAGGGCGGCGAGCCGGCGGCTCCAGATAAACGGCGCCGTTTTACATTTACCTCATCTCCTGCCGAAGAGACCACTACAAAAAAAGGAACTGGCAACCTGGCACTAATTGCATTTTCAAAGTTCCGGGAACAAACATGTTTGTGTGTCTGTATAAAACACACAAAGACTGTGTGTGTTACAGGACTTCGAGAATTTTCAATCCAAGACGCTGCTTTGGGGAAGATCCCCGGCGTTCTCCTTACTTGCTGCAAGTAATAAATCCTTCCTTCTCACCTCCCCCCAAAACCAGAATTTAAAATCCTTAGTGTTAGGGTGCAACCGTTTAATAAATTCATAAACTTTTCATGTAAATAATTCCTCTTCTTTATCTGTTTTGAAAGCATAAAATTTTGTAAACTAAATCTGCTTCAAAAAATAAGAATAAGAATCAAAAAGCACTGTTTAGTTACAATCTGTAACCGTGTTTCGTTTGCTTGCTCAGAAATCTAGAAGTTTCAAGGGAAGCAGAAGCGGCTCAGGTGGCCCAGGTGGTACCCATCTCCTCTGCTGCACCATCAGCATCTCATGACAGTCACCTATCTGGCCTTTCATTGTCAAAACAAATATTCCCAGCACTCCCTCCTCCTCCAGAAATGAAAAGTCACTCCACAAACCTTGACTACTGAGAGCCTTCAGCAGGACGGACACTGGTCTTCCGAGGCCTCGTTTTAGCACAAATTCTGATCAACCAAGCAAAACAGCTCGCTCACTCCAGTCTACTGAACGAACCCACCCTCATGAACTAACCTGATTTAAGACAGCTCACACAACACCTAGCACTGCTAGCTAACAGGACGGAGCTGTTAGAAGAAGCACCGAACGGATTTCTTCGAGCATCCCCGCCTGACCAAATTCCTTCCGCACCTCCCCTGCTTTCAATGCTCTCCACACGGCGGTGCCGCAAGCCTCGCAGGTACAGAGGCACAGCAGGAGGGGCACACCTGGAGGGCACACTGGGAGGGACACTGCCCCGTCTGCCCCATCCAGAGCTCTTCCAGAGATGTCACCACCACCCCACAATTTAAAAATATTAAACGGCAACTATTTCAACTAATATATTTTACTGAAGCCTTCTAATTAGAAGGCTCTGCTCACTGGTGGAGGGGACTAATTAACCTTCACTAATATGTTTTGGGCTCGTTTTCCTATTGTCTCTTCAAAATACACTGGCACACCAATTTACATTGTAATTAATTTATCCCATAGATAAATTAACATTTATTACACTGTGGTAATTTATCCCATAGAAGTTTTGTGTTCTGTGTTCAAATAACAGAGCTCAAAAAATTTCATTCTTACTTCAAGTCCTCAAAAAAATATTTGATTCTGATGGTATTAAGCAGTTTAAAAAGAACCCATACTGAGTGAATAAAGTAAGTCAGAGAAAGACAAATATCCTATGATATCGCTTATATGTGGAATCTAAAAAAAGGGTACAAATGAACTTATTTGCAAAACAGAAATAGAGTCACAGATGTAGAAAACAAACTTATGGTTACCAGGGAGGAAAGTCGGGGGAGGGATAAATTGGGAGATTGGGATTGACACACATACACACTACTATATATAAAATATAACTAATAAGGACCTACTGTATCGCACAAGGAACTCTACTCAATACTCTGTAATGGCCTATATGGGAAAAGAATCTAAAAGAGTGGATATACGTATATGTATAACTAGTTCACTTCGCTGTACAACTGAAACTAACACAACATTGTATATCAACTATACTCCAATAAAAACTTAAAAAAATAAACAAACAAAAAACAAGCCTTTCAGAAATGTTTGATATGGATAACTGTCCCTCAAAAAGAAATCTCATGCAGTTAACAGCTTATTATACTGGGAAAACTCAAACTCACATGATATATTTTAAAGTTTTGCAAAAGGTAATTATTAGCTGACAATGCTAATTACATAGGGAAAAAGAAAGCTATTTAATGTCATGTTGAATGTATCATATACATGTTTTAATGAGGTTTTTAAAAAGAAAGTTTGGTCCAGTTGCTACTCTTAATTGTCAACAAATCAAATTAAAAAAAAAATTAGTATCCAGAATATATTTTCAGACTTATGAAAAGACAACTAAGTTGAAACCAGATGTGTTAAGATTTGTTTCTGAGGAATATACTTCTTTTTAAATTACTGCTTAGAAAAAGGTAACTATGGAGGGAAAAAAACCATGAACTACTCCTAAGAAAAGTAACGTGATCATTCAACACATGTGCCATCACCGTGCCGGAGGCTGAGACACCAACTGGTGCCACGACAATGAAAGGGTGCCGGTCCCGGGCCTGCCTTCGGAGAGGGCACCAGACCAGTGTCGCCGTGGCCGCAGGCGGCGGGCCGCAGGCTGGGGGCTCCCAGCCCAAGGACCCAGCAGGCGGGCGGGGAAGGGGTGGCCTTGAACTCAGCCTCCCACGCCCCCACTGGTGTCCTCACCGGCGGCAGCCCCAAGGACAAGCACCCCACACGGCCTGCCTGGTGCAGTGACGTTGGTTTTCCCCTGACCAGCTTCCCTCTCAAGGAGGAACCACAGTGGGGGCCGAAGAGTCCTGCCCGTCCCAGGCCTTCCCAGGGCACAGCAAGAAAACGGAGCGACCTTCCCTTCCAGCTGACCTCTGGCTTGGCGTTTTCCCCAAGTCTGCTTCTGAACCCTGGCCATGCACACGACCTGTTGCTCTTCACGGTGACCATGAAGGGACCCGCTCTGCATAATAACCTAGGACATAGACACCACGCGTACCCACCACGGCCTGGTGGCTCGCAGCCTGCCTGGGAAGGCGACATTTACTGAGAGAATGTGAAAACAACAGGAAAATCTCATGATCCTCCTCTTCTGTCTTCGTTCACGGCATAATCATCCATCCACTCTAGTTCATACAGAAGTTCTGAAAGCTTCTCATTTTCAATCTCACTAGATACTTCAGACCATATTCTCACCCATTCAGAAAGGCTTTCATCAAAAATGCTTCCTGGGAGTAATAAATACTTAGTTTTGTGAACATATATAAATTAAGGTGGAAACGTCATGAAAAATAAGTCATCACAAGTTCCACTAATTTCTAACAGTTATTATGGCCTCAGGATAAGGAATCAAAGATTTCAAAAAACAAAGGCAAAATACTTATTTGCTTCTTGAATAAGTTATACTTCTCTGTTAAGAATTTGATTATAGGGAATTTAGCTGTACTGCTCAGAAATGATGAAATACAATCAATTAGTTCTTATTTTATATACAAGTGATGAGTAAGCCCTTCTCATTCAGAAATTTATGTAAAACTAAGTCTTTTTAGTGATACAAAGTATTTACTTTAAATAACAAATATGCTGTGTTTCCTATTTAGAACACCTGCTTTACAATCAAATTCATATTTAAAAGGAATGAGGGACTGAATCCAAGTTTTCCGGTTGAGATATTTGCTATGTACTCTGATAGAGCATCATGTCCCAGAGGTTATCATTAGGACTGCTTCTCCATTCAACATCTTGCCTCTTTATTGCTTTCCTGAAGTTATAAGTTTATTTATATTCACACTGCTGATGAAGAAACACAACTTTTAACTGAGCAGCTGTAATATCAAAGTGTACGGCTGAACAAGTGCAGTGAGGCGGCGTGTGTGCTGTCACAACCCCGAGAGCCACACTGGGCCTTGTCTACGTGACACTGAATGACTTTATTGGGGGCTTGTTTCCCTAGTTAATCTCTTCCTGGTGAGGCTTTGAAACACTATGATTTGTTAATATTAATAACAGTTATCAAAAAAGCATTCCGAAGTCTATCTATGTAGATTGACTGTAAGACCATATTCCACAACAGATAGCTCTCTTGTGAACCACATGATCCCATTTTTAAACAAGTATTTAAATCCAAAAATACTTTATTACTCAAGAAGGCAACTATTAAAAAAATTAAGGGGTGCTATGATGGTATGCAACCACAAGAAGAGAGAATAATACATCTTTCTACTGTAAAATTTTAATATAAATCAACACGACTTTTAAAATATTAATAAACTGCCCTTTTTAAAATAAAAGAGCTATTCTCTAAACAGCCTTGATATTTCAACTTGCAAAGTACACCATAGCTGATTCTATTTTGCTCTATTATCTGAAAATGCCTTTACAACCATTCAGGTAACAAGAAGCGGCTCTAATTCACATAATGGCACGTATCACCTGTCTGTCAATGAGACATTTGAAAGCTTCTTTTTTATTAGAAACACAAATCAATATGCCCAAGGGATTACAGTAACTGCTGGAAGCACTTGGTATTATCATTTCATCCTTGCTGTTCTTGCTCTGAGCAACTTATTATTATGAATGGCGTGAAAATGGCAACCTGTCACAATTGGTTTTTCTTAGCCTCCTGTAAGAATTTTTTCCCTCTTAAATGTAATCAAGTATCATCTTATTAAATATATCCAAAGCTAGGTTTTATAAAACAACCCATTACTCAAGTTGTAGTCCTTATAAGTTAAACTTTCACCAAATATTACTGTAAAAGTAATGGCTGAGTAATAAAAACTTTTGATCTGTTCAAAGTTTTAAAATACAATTTTCAAACTCTGAGTAGACCCCAATCCCTGCTTTACATCTGCCTCAGTGAACACTATGAGGGGCACATTCTAACCCTGAGAAGGAGCTTTAGAACTTTCTTCCACCTAACAACATTTTAGGATTTATTCCTAATCTCCATGTCTGGATAAAACATGCTACATTTTAAAAAGTATTCTAATAAGCTCCTGTAATAAGGGTAAAATTGTATATGCTGATTACATAAAATTAGCAAGTTAGATTTCCAGAACAAACTTCAAGGCCATTCTAAAAGGATGAATTCAAGTGGGACGTCTGTCACAGTCACAGAATTCAGTTACAATGTGATTAATTTTGCAGGATTCTCTGTGTATCTCCCACTGCGGTGTCCACCGAGGGGCCGGTAGCTTTCAGTCTCTAGTGTGTGTCAGGGCCCCCAGAGGTTCGGATTCGGGAAGTCTGAGGGGAGGGACTCTAGGGGGCCAAATCAGTGCCCTGGATGTGAAGCTGATGTCGCCAACCCAGGGCCGCTCAGCTGGGCTGTGCAGGTCAGGAGCCACAGAGTAAGACAGGAGGCTGAGGCACAGCTACAGAAAGTGCCGGACTTGCTATTGTTTAAGAATGCACACTTGGGATAAAGTGGCATGACATCTGTAACCACAGAAAAAGATGAAACTAGTAGAGAACTTGTGTTAAACCTGGTTCAGGGTATGTGAGTGATCATACTTTTCTCCTTACTTTTCTGTCTGAAGTTGTCTTTAAAAAAGCAGCTAGAGAAGAGCAAGATGGACAAAATGATGACAAAAGGAGAGTGGCCCAAAAAAGGCTTCAGACACTAGCCGAGTAGGTAAGTTTTAAGATACATTTTATGAAACCACCAGTGCAAACTGGTCAACTTATCTAACATCCATCTGCTCCACCCCAGGACGACATTTCACACGGTGCCCAGGCTGGTCCACAAGAAGCCCTAACCTCCACGGGAAGTGACGCTCACGTTCCTAGGGCAGCAGAGGCGGCCGTGGCAATGCCAGAGGGAGACGGCTCTTCGGAACAGCCGCCACCGAAGATGCGAACTTGCGCGCGGGACGGGGGAAGGGGGCCCTGCGCGCGGGCGTGGGCACTCAGAGCGCTGTGGAGTCCAGGGGCATCACCTGCAGGGCCCCTGTGTCTCCGCACGCTGCCCGGGGCATCTGTGGCCAGTTCCTCTGACCCTCCCACCCCACAGCCTGAAACGTTAGACCAGCCGTCTCCTCACCTCTGCCTGGGGGCTCCTGAACGGCAGCCTGAGAAAGTCACACACTCGTTACTGGCCCCACGATACATTTAAGATTCAGCTGGGTCCCTAACACTGCCCAATAACTTACGAGCCCGAATTGTTAGGCTATGATCTTTCTCAATGCTTTTAGGAACTGTCTCAAATTCTTACCATGTTCTGCATCAATTTCACTACATCAATTATTGTTATTATCACTAATTTTTTTTCCCTTAAATTAGCACTGCTTTAACTGTAGCGTTTTTCATCCTAGGAACTTACAGCAATTTACAAATTTGCATGATGCTCCTGTATACACGATAATGAAATATGGAGTAAGAGTGGGGTGGGGTGGGGGGAGGAAGGGAGATACTGGCTGATTAACAGATGACTGTAAATCTTTTCTTTCTTTATTCTTATTTTTATTTATTTTTTGAAGTACAGTTGATTTACAATTTCGTGTTAGTTTTAGGTGTACAGCATAGTGATTCAGTTATACACATGTATCCATTCTTTTTCAGGTTCTTTTCCCTTATAGGTTATTACAAAATATTGAGTATAGGCCCCCCTGTGCGATACAGTAGGTCCTTGTTGGTTCTCTATTTTATACACAGTAGTGTACGTATGTCAATCCCAAACTTCTTCTTTATCCCTCCCCTCCCCTCGTTCCCCTTGGTAACCGTAAGTTTTCTACGTCTGTGAGTGTAAATATTTTCTGCAAAATCAAAGAAGCCACGTCATATTTTCTATGGTAGCTGTTCTCCATATAACAGTATATAATTTTCCTTTTAAGTAGTTTTGTATTTATATATTTAAGTTACTATTAGATGCCTATGAAACTTATTCTTCCAAAGAATATTTTTCCTCTTTATAAACTAAGACCCTCTCTTCTTTTACTGGAAGCATCAATAGTTCTGTGATATTGATTTTCTCACCAGAAACAAAATCAATAAAATCCTTTCCCCAGGGTAGCATCAGTCAGTTCTTACCACCATGGCTTCTCTGGTGCTGTGGGCCCTGCCTAAAAGCGTGCCCGGCCTTCCCTGCTCAGCCCTGGCCCAAGAGTCCTCCTTCAGAGTCTTCTACCTGCGCCTGCATCTGCCCTCCACCCAAGCTTTTCACTTCACCACGACTTCTATGTGCTTAGTCCGCGGACCCTTCAGTTCTTCACCGCCGGGGCCTCCGCCACACGGCCCGCTGCGGACTGCCGGCCACTCCACGAGTGCTGTCCTCTCAGCCTTCCTTCCTGGCTACGCTTCTCTGCTTCACCTTAGCTGCTGGCACTTCTAGGGCTCTACGAGGTTCCTCCTTGTTTTTTAACTCTCTGTGAAAGGCTGGAAACTCTCGCCCATAAGCACACTGCGGGTGGTCAGCAGTGCTTGTCATTAAACATCCCCAATTCTCCCTCCTCCACGGTTGGGGTACGACTGTACGTCCCTAATTCCTCCAACTTCGGTGAAGCCATTCAAGTGCTCTGGCCAAGGAAACACGCCCACACCGCCGACCGGCCGAGCGGGGAGGCGTGTGTAACCTGCCACGCCAGTTTCTTCTCATCCCCGCGGTCACCGAGGCGCGTTTCCAGGAGGGGCCCCCGAGGGGCGGTGCCGAGCGGAGCGCCTGCCCACATCGCAGACGTGCACACGAGGAGAGAAGGGACCTCTGGCGTGTGTGCCCCTGTGCTTCCAGGGCCGTTTCACCTGACACTCTATCCCCACAGGCATTCCACGCACAGGGCAGCGCTCAGAGTGGAGGGTTAGGAACAGTGTGGCCTCCCCGAAGAAATCCAATGAAACTCAGGCAAATGATTCAAAGCATTTTAAATGTTTGCTTTTTGTTTCCACTAGGCTTCTGTGAAATCCAGAAGTTTGCTGGTTTAGTAAGCTACAGAAGAACACTGAGATGTAGTCTGCAGATAATAACGTCTTACAAACAGTGAACATAATTTCTGTCTTCCCTCTCTGTTTAGGATTCAAACATCACGCCTTCTTTTCTTTCAGCATCTATCAATACTTGCCCTAGATAAATTACACCTGCTGCTTTTTGCCCACTGTAGCATGCCTGCAACCTCTTCCTGAATTTTATTCTTATAAATCCGGCATTTAACACTTAGAAAGATTTAATGACATAGGCGCACTGAGAGATTTTATTTCTCTCCTAAGATGATTCCTTGATGTACAAAAACGTTTTCAAGCTGGAGCTCTGCCACCCGCAGCGCCATTAGGCAGCGGCAGCCCCTGCAGGCGAGGCTGTCCCCTGAACTGCGGTCGCCCCGCTCTAAACCCAGCCGGCTTGTCTCCTCTGGGGGCCACCAGGCAGACTCACGACACGATGGACATAAAGTGCTCAGATCAGTGTCAGCGCCTGCCTGTGTGACAGCTTCCCTAGGGCTTTCACCCAGAAGGGGAGCGGCAAACGTTGATCGAGCCCCAGAAAGATGCGGCCCCAGAAGGAGCACGTTTGCTCCCCACGCGAGGCTGTCAAGCGGCAGAGCGAGGATCCAAGCCCAATCCTGCAAAACGCTGACGGAGTTCTTCCTGTGGTAAGAGAGATCTTGCTCACGCCAAGGAAACCGGGAAGGCGGAGGGGAGGTTGAGAGGACGAGGAGGAAGAGGAGTGGCGGAGAGGAGAGGGGGGAGGGCAGGGGAGAGGGGGGAGGGGAGAGGAGAGGGGGGAGGGCAGAGGAGAGGGGGGAGGGCAGAGCTGAGGGGGGAGGGCAGAGGAGAGGGGGGAGGGCAGAGCTGAGGGGGGAGGGCAGAGGAGAGTGGGGAGGGCAGAACTGAGGGGGGAGGGCAGAGGAGAGGGGGGAGGGCAGAGGAGAGGGGAGAGGGCAGAGGAGAGGGGGAGGGCAGAGGAGAGGGGGGAGGGCAGAGGAGAGGGGAGAGGGCAGAGGAGAGGGGGGAGGGCAGAGCTGAGGGGGGAGGGCAGAGCTGAGGGGGGAGGGCAGAGCTGAGGGGGGAAGGCAGAGCTGAGGGGGGAGGGCAGAGCTGAGGGCCCGAAAGGCGGGCAGCTCGGAACCCAGCTCCGGGCCTGGGAGCTACTCAGGGAGTGCGTCTTGACTGACAACGAGGGTTGGGTTGAAAAACTACGGCACTCATTCATATTTCACATTTCACTTTGTAGAAAGGTAACTGTGATAGGTAGCATTTACTGAGTAGTAAGTCACAGAATTAAGCCGCTTGCCCAGAGTCAAAGAGCTGGTCGATGCAACACCCCAACTCTAACCCAGGCTGGTCAACCTCCAGGGCCAGAGTTCTTCCCTGCGGTCAGAAACCTGGAAAAGGTCACCTAAATAACTCTGCATCAACACCCGAGGGAACAAGCACGAGAGCCAAAACCGAAGGTGCCCCGAGGAAAGAAGTGGCTGTGTGTAGACAGACGGTGAGAAAGTGACAGGAAGTAAGCGGCACTGAAGGGTAAGGGGGAACAAGAAAAGAAGCTGGATTACAAAGTTTTCAGATTTTAAACTTAATATTTAAAATTAAATTTACCCTCAAATACCATCATAAATGTAAAAGTAAAATGATTAAGGGAAAACCCCCAGAAATCATATATGTGTTACTAGACGTCCAAGTTTTGCTTACTAAAGAAAACACCATACTTGCCAGAAAACACGTATAACTATGTGTGTGATTCTAACTCTTGTCATTAGTTTAGTAATTTATTTTTAAATAATTTAACTCTATTGTAGAATTACTGACTTGGGTATATTTGATTTACTCAAATTAAAGCCAAGTTTTATATATATATATAAAAATCGACAGAGATTTTTCCCCCCATTATCAAAATCAGAATTTATACTAAAATAATAGTAGCACAACATTTTTCTTTGACTGCTGTAAACATGTCACCCACAGACATCTGGAGCCCTAACAGATACAGGAATATAAAGTGTCATCGACTGCAGCCCTGGGAGGCGGGTGGGGGCGCCCCCCAGGCAGGAGGCACAGTCAGCTGCACTGCAGGCAGCTCCAGGCGTTCACAGCATCCGCGATGCTTTCCTGGTTTTTGAAGGGTGAACTGTTTTTTAAAATAGTATTTAGCTGAAAAAATGAAACACACCTTGTCCTAAAAGATATCTTTTCAAAGAATTATTTCATTTCTATTGCTCTGTTATAAAATTTCCTGCAGAAGACCACCTCTCCTATGAATTACTCACAAAGCAAGGTGTGACTCTGTGAGAGGATTTTTTTGTTCTACTTAGATACACACAAATTATATTTCAAAGAAAAGTGAGTAAAATGCACAGTTAGAAAGAGCTTCTCATTCAGTAGATATTAACACATTATGACTTGATACAAAATGTGTTATTCAAATCATAACTACTGAGAATTCAAACTAACTTTTTGTTATGATTTAACTTACACACATGATGGCTGCATAAATAACAATTTTAGGACTATAATAGGAATATAATTAATTTAGGAATATAATCAAGCAGTCTAAAAACTAAAATCTGGTTTTCAATATGCTTCTTCTGAAATGGAAATAACTTAAATAAAACTGGTTTAACAATAAAACACTATCAAATTACATACCATAAAAACATTAATATAGATTCCTTTATTTTAAAAAAGAACCATCAACATAAAAATAGAGTGCAAATTATAAAATAAATAGATTGAGGAGAAATTAAAAGACCCACAATTAACTGTTAATTATGGGCAAATTATATATACAACAATGAAAATTTAAGAGACATACAAAACTCTGATTAACCAAGAAAAAATAGTTTTGAAAATTCTTCTACACAAGCATGCTATTTTACAAACACAGAGAATTCATATCCCTGAATCACCAACATTTTGAAACTCAGTTTCACAAACGAGCTACTCAGAACTACACATGCTCTCTCACTGAAAGGAGGAGGTGCGTTCAGTCAAGCAGCTGGTCCTCAAGCTAGCCTACCTTATTTTTTGGATTGGATGTGTTCATTACACTTCGAGTCTCTTTTCCAGTATAAATGACAACACCTATTACAGTACCTGCAAAACACAAAAGTGGTCCTTACAGAGAAACTTGAAGGATATGCACAGAAGTAACACTTCCTAATTGTTTTGATGGAAAATATTATGACACCATTTGATTTTACATAGATTTATCCAACAGCATATTTAATTTCAGTAGTTCAAGAAAATCTAATCTCAACTTTAAAAATAAACTTTGAAAAACTCAAATGATTTCTTAAGTGATACTAATTTACCTACACAAAACATTAGAAAATGTACTAATATTCTTTTCACTGGCAACAGAAAGCGTGACACTGTTCATTCATTAATGCCTATTAAAATGGTAACTCTAACACTGAAGCTACATTAAGAGAGCTTACATTCTAACTGATCAATTCATGTGATCCCAAACAAGACGGTACCGGGGTGAGGGGTGGGGCAGTTTCTCTGAACAAGAGTCTGAGAGCATCCTTCCACTGTAAAGATGCAGGACAACCAGGTGCAAGAGCCTCTGCTCACATTTCAGGACACAGACAATGAAAACGGTAAGAGAAGTATTATAAAGACAATATTTGATTTTGAATTTATATGTTATATCTCTTTTATTCCTGTCTCCTGAAAGTTTGTTTTTCTAATTGTACATGTCAAGAAGAAATGATAATTTTGTGGTCTATCAAACTTAAGATAAAAGAACAGTAAAATACCCCTAGAACGACCTATACATTACAAAGGCTCAGATCAGAGGCATTCATCTCTGGAATGTCAAATTAAAAACCATGGAAGTCCGCCTCTAGAACTGCTGCTGTGCATAATTTATATTTCTAATTTTCACAAAATTTGAAGGTGAGAAACACAATTAAGGTGAGAAAGATGATATATCCATAATACTCACTGATATCAACAACCACTGCAGCATTAACCCTAATAATTATGCAAAAACTCTTTGATGTCATATTAATGTAATGTGTGGAATTTAGCGAGTCCTAAGGCAGGACCCGTGGAGTAAGTGTGACCGTGGTGATCTCGGGTCTACGTAACAATGACAGCTGTGCACCAACCATCTCACCACACCGCCAAAAGCCTCCTCCACGGAACGCCCAGGAAAACAGAAGATGCCAGGGTACGCACTGCTCAGCAGTGACACCTGCAGAGGTTACGTGTTTGCTCTTCTTTAGAATAAGCATTTCTTTTTTTCCCCTTTTTAACTGTGTGCCCTGGGAAGCTGCGAGGCTTGCATTTACTGTGCTCTTCAAAGCAGAGTGGCCCCATGTGACTATGGACCCCCACTCCACCAACAGGGGACACAGAGAGTGACTGGTGACACCTGCACCGAGCTGGGCTCCAAATGGCGCATCAGGCACATCAAGGAGCAAGACTGCAGGAAGTGAGGAACCGAGATTCCTCGCCCACTTCCCAGCCCACAACAACTGCCCCATGAGACCGAAGCTTGAGAAGCAGCAACATGCACCTGTTTTGAATCACGAGCTGCACGCTGGTGTGTGTTTCTGCTCCTCCACTGGTCCTGCCTCTCAGCCTCCATGCTGCTTTTGTGTCCCTGCACCAGAGCTCTCTGGGTCCGGCCCCTTGAGTGACGCCCGAGTGGGACGGGTTCTCCTGCTGGCCGATCCCAGATACTAAGCTTTCTCTAAAGCAGAAGCCTTGCAAACTATGTGTGGTACAGGTTTTATTTTTAAATTTCTAATCGGTCACAAGGCCTAGTTTTGTAAAATACCACATCAATAAATTATCAAGAGAAACAAATAACAAAAAAAATTTGACAAAACATATGTCCCAATTTTCTTAACATTAAATTCCTTCATCAAATTCTTATAAATTTTCCAAATGTTTACTCTCATTTTCTGTATTTTTCACCATCAGTATCAGCCCTGGACCCCTGTCTCTGCGCACAGAACCTGCAGTCCTGCTCTGGGGCTCAGCCTGGACCCCCATCTGGGCACATACGTCCAGCAGACTCTAGAGGACTCATGCTTCCTTCCAGGCTCTCAGCAACTTAAGATCGGAATGCTCCCATATCCACCTATCACTGAAACATGGCAAGTTTCCTGGTTCTCTGAACCAACAAGGGGAAGAAGCATGGCACCCTGGGAAGTTGTGTTTGTCCCTCTCTGGTGCCCTCAGTCCTTGTGTCTGTCTGTCTGTCTGTGTCAACTTGAGTCCTTGATCCCATGCGTTCAGTTTCTACAGCCAGGGAGGAAGGACTGAGCTCACTTCACCAGGAGGCAACTTGAATTCAATCAACACATAACTTTTTTTTTATAATCTGTATTGGGGTAGAGTTGATTTACGATGTTGTGTTAGTTTCAGGTATACAGCAAAGTGAACCAGTTATACATCTACATATACCCACTCTTTTTTAGATTCTTTTCCCATATAAGTCATTACAGAGTACTGAGTAGAGTTCTCTGTGCTATACAGTAGGTCCTTATTAGTTATCTATTTTAAATATAGTAGTGACACATAACTTTTAAAGAATAAGGTTTTTAAAAATTCTGGTCTTTCCTTCTCAACTTGTAATCAAGTGTAAAGAAGATAACAGCCCTTGTATTACTTCTGGAAATCCAAAGTATTTCAAACATACCTCAGTATATGGAAGTCTGGTTATATATAGAGTCTAGTAATTGCTCACATAAATAGGCTTTCAAATAGAGTTAAGCATGTGTTAAAAGATTTGAAATACATGAAAAAAGCTTACATTTTAAAAATGACTGAACAAAATTTAAAATTAAAGGCATTTTATTTAAACTTGTGGAACGGATGGTTTTAAACAACCTAAATACTATCTCAGAAGATACAATACTCTGGCCACTGAACTCTATCTCTGGAAGAATAAGAAAGGGTTACCTATGCGGCAAACGTGTTACGATGCCTACATTTGTGTCTGTGTTGCCGAAGTTCACAACTAGGAGCTACCACTTGCCAAGGTCATCCTGAGAATGAAGGTGAGGAGAGAAACACTGTGCACAGTGAATTATCTAGGATACCTCAAGCCTCCAGCTTGGGTTGCTTCTGGCTCTTTGAGAAGAGAGGCCAAAAATCAATAGTACTGGGGATCAGTAACAACATTCTAACATACAGGAAACAAAAGATGAAATAAATTTAAAAAGAAAAAGAGAATCTTCAAATATCTTTATGAGTGAACTCAATCTTGATCCTTTATTAAAAAGAATAAATATCAACATGATGAAAAAAAATAGGATACAACACCTAGATACAACTAGATACAGAAAATGCAAAATCTGTGACCAGATAAGTAAATGTGGTATGTTGTAAGTATTTTCCTATAAACTATTACATGCTAAGCGCTGAAGGGCAAAGGCCATGGAGGACAGCACCCCTGGAATAAAATCCTGGGGACATGACCCTGCTAACAACGGTGGGCCTTCTGAGCCACACCCCTTACCTGGGCCTCAAGAAGGACTGGCCTGCCCCCTCTGAGATCTCCCACGGTGTGCTACACTTACTTCTGCTCTCTTTTTATTGTGAGAAATTTTAAAAATTCATCATGACAAAAAAACAACATCTACTACCTGAAGAGAATCTCCACCTATTAAAATTATGTTTGCTATCATGCTTTTTAATGATCTAAAACACTAGTGCAAAACTTCATCTCTGAAGAAGAACTACAATTCTGCAGCCTGTGGAAGGAAAACCACATTCACAGAAAGATACACAAAATGAAAAGGCAGACGACATTGTACCAGATGAAGGAACAAGATAAAACTCCAGAAAAACAACTAAATGAAGTGGAGATAGGCAACCTTCCAGAAAAAGAATTCAGAATAATGATAGTGAAGCTGATCCAGGACCTCGGAAAAAGAATGGAGGCAAAAATCGAGAAGATGCAAGAAATGGTAAACAAAGACCTAGAAGAATTAAAGAACAAACAGAGATGAACAATACAATAACTGACATGAAAAATGCACTAGAATGAATAAATAGCAGAATAACTGAGGCAGAAGAACGGATAAGTGACCTGGAAGACAGAATGGTAGAATTCACGGCCACAGAACAGAATAAAGAAAAAAGAATGAAAAGAAAAGAAGACAGCCTAAGAGACCTCTGGGACAACATTAAACACAACAACATTTGCATTATAGGGGTCCCAGAAGGAGAAGAGAGAGAGAAAGGACCCTAGAAAATATCTGAAGAGATTATAGTCGAAAACTTCCCTAACATGGGAAAGGAACTAGCCACCCAAGTCTAGGAGGCGCAGAGAGTCCCAGGCAGGATAAACCCAAGGAGAAACACGCCAAGACACATAATAATCAAACTGACAAAAATTAAAGACAAAGAAAAATTATTGAAAGCAACAAGGGAAAAATGACAAATAACATACAAGGGAACGCCCATAAGGTTAACAACTGATTTCTAGCAGAAGCTCTACAAGCCAGAAGGGAGTGGCACAATATATTTAAAGTGATGAAAGGGAAGAACCTACAACCAAGCTTACTCTACCCAGCAAGGATCTCATTCAGATTTGATGGAGACATCAAAAGCTTTACAGACAAGCAAAAGCTAAGAGAATTCAGCACCACCAAACCAGCTCTACAACAAATGATAAAGGAACTTCTCTGAGTGGGAAACACAAGAGAAGAAAAGGACCACAAAAACAAACCCGTAACAATTAAGAAAATGGTAATAGGAACATACATATCAATAATTACCTTAAATGTGAATGGATTAAATGCTCCAACCAAAAGACACAGGCTTGCTGAATGGATACAAAAACAAGATCCATCTATATGCTGTCTGCAAGAGACCCACTTCAGACCTAAGGACACATACAGACTGAAAGTGAGGGGATGGAAAAAGATATTCCATGCAAATGGGAATCAAAAGTAAGCTGGAGTAGCAATACTCATATCCGATAAAATAGACTTTAAAATAAAGAATGTTACAAGAGACAAGGAAGGACACTACATAATGATCAAGGGATCAATCCAAGAAGAAAATATAACAATCATAAATATATATGTACCCAACATAGGAGCATCTCAATACATAAGACAACTGCTAACAGCTATAAAAGAGGAAATCGACAGTAACACAATAATAGTGGGGGACTTTAACACCTCAGTAACACCAACGGACAGATCATCCAGCCAGAATATCAATAAGGAAACACAAGCTTTAAATGACACAATAGACCAGATAGATTTGGTTGACATTTAAAGGACATTCCATCCAAAAACAGCAGATTACACTTTTTTCTCAAGTGCACACGGAACACTCTCCAGGACAGATCACATCTTGGGTCACAAATCAAGCCTTGGTAAATTTAAGAAAACTGAAATCATATCATGCATCTTTTCCTACCACAATGCTATGAGATTAGAAATGAATTACAGGGAAAAAAACATAAAAGACACAAACACATGGAGGCTAAACAACACGTTACTAAATAACCAAGAGATCACTGAAGAAATCAAAGAGGAAATCAAAAAATACCTAGAGGTAAATGACAATGAAAACACAATGATCCAAAGTCTATGGGATGCAGCAAAAGCAGTTCTAAGAGGGAAGTTTATAGCAATACAAGCCTATCTCAAGAAACAAGAAAAATCTCAAACAATCTAAACTTACACCTAAAGGAACTAGAGAAAGAAGAACAAACAAAACCCAAAGCTAGTAGAAGGAAAGAAATCATAAAGATCAGAGCAGAAATAAATGAAATAGAAACAAAGAAAACAATAGCAAAGATCAATAAAACTAAAAGCTGGTTCTTTGAGAAGATAAACAAAATTGATAAACCTTTATCAAGACTCATCAAGAAAAAGAGAGAGAGGACTCAAATCAATAAAATGAGAAATGAAAAAGGAGAAGTTACAACAGACACCGCAGAAATATAAAGCATCATAAGAGACTACTACAAGCAACTCTGTGCCAATAAAATGGACAACCTGGAAGAAATGGACAAATTCTTAGAAAGGTATAAACTTCCAAGACTGAACCAGGAAGAAATAGAAAATATGAACAGACCAATCACAAGGAATGAAATTGAAACTGTGATTAAAAATCTTCCAACAAACAAAAGTCCAGGACCAGATGGCTTCACAGGTGAATTCTATCAAACATTTAGAGAAGAGCTAACACCCATCCTTCTCAAACTCTTTCAAAAAATTGCAGAGGAAGGAACACTCCCAAACACATTCTATGAGGCCACCATCACCCTGATACCAAAACCAGACAAAGATGCTACAAAAAAAGAAAATTACACACCAAAATCACTGATGAATATAGATGCAAAAATTCTCAACAAAATACTAGCAAACAGTATCCAACAACACATTAAAAGGATCATACACCATGATCAAGTGGGATTTATCCCAGGGATGCAAGGATTCTTCAATATACGCAAATCAATCATTGTGATACACCATATTAACAAACTGAAGAATAAAAACCATACGCTCATCTGAACAGATGCAGAGAAAGTTTTTGACAAAATTCAACACCCATTTATGATAAAAACTCTCCAGAAAGTGGGCATAGAGGGAACCTACCTCAACATAATAAAGGCCATATACGACAAACCCACAGCAAACATCATTCTCAATGGTGAAAAACTGAAAGCATTCCCTCTAAGATCAGGAACAAGACAAGGATATCCACTCTTGCCACTATTATTCAACATAGTTTTGGAAGTCCTAACCACGGCAATCAGAGAAGAAAAAGAAATAAAAGGAAGACAAATTGGAAAAGAAGAAGTGAAACTGTCACTGTTTGCAGATGACATGATACTATATACAGAGAATCCTAAAGATGCCACCAGAAAACTACTAGAGCTAATCAGTGAATTTGGTAAAGTTACAGGATACAAAATTAATTCACAGAAACCTCTTGCATTCTTATATACTAGCAACCAAAGATCACAAAGAGAAATAAAGGAAACAATCCCATTCACCATTGCAACAAAAAAAATAACTTACCTAAGAATAAACCTACCTAAGGAGGTTAAAGACCTGTACTCAGAAACTATAAGACACTGATGAAAGAAATCAAAGATGACACAAACAGATATACCATGTTCTTGGATTGGAAGAATCAATACTGTGAAAATGACTATACTACCCAAAGCCATCTACAGATTCAATGCAATCCCTATCAAATTACCAGTGGCATTTTTTTACAGAACTAGAACAAAAAACTCTTAACATTTGTATGGAGACACTAAAGACCCTGAATAGCCAAAGCAGTCTTGAGGGAAAGAAAGGGAGCTGGAGGAATCAGACTCCCTGGCTTCAGACTACACTACAAACCGACAGTAATCAAGACAATATGGTACTGGCACAAAAACAGAAATGTAGATCAATGGAACAGGACAGAAAGCCCAGAGATAAACCCATGCACCTATGGTCAACTAATCTATGATAAAGGAGGAAAGGATATACAGTGGAGAAAAGACACTCTCTTCAATAAGTAGTGCTGGGAAAACTGGACAGCTACATGGAAAAGAATGAAATTAGAACACTCTCTAACACCATATACAAAAATAAATTTAAATGGATTAGAGACCTAAATGTAAGACCAGACACTATAAAACTCTTAGAGGAAACATAGGAAGAACACTCTTTGACATAACTCACAGCAAGATCATTTTTGATCCACCTCCTAGAGTAATGGAAATAAAAACAAAAATAAACAAATGGGACCTAATGAAACTTAAAAGCTTTTGCAAAGGAAAGGAAACTACAAACAAGACGAAAAGACAACTCTCAGAATGGGAGAAAATATTTGCAAACGAATCAACAGACAAAGGATTAATCTCCAAAATATATAAACAGCTCATGCAGCTCAATCTTAAAAAAACAAACAACCCAATCCAAAAATGGGCAGAAGACCTAAACAGACATTTCTCCAAAGAAGACATACAGATGACCAAGACGCACATGAAAAGCTGCTCAACATCACTAATTATTAGAGAAATGCAAATCAAAACTACAATGAGGTATCACCTCACACCAGTTAGAATGGGCATCATCAGAAAATCTACAAACAACAAATGCTGGAGAGGGTGTGGAGAAAAGGGAACCCTCTTGCACTGTTGGTGGGAATGTAAATTGATACAGCCACTATGGAGAACAGTATGGAGATTCCTTAAAAAACTAAAAATATAATTATCATATGACCCAGCAATGCCACTACTGGGCATATACCCAGAGAAAACCATAAATCAAAAGGACACACGCACCCCAATGTTCACTGCAGCACTATTTACAATAGCCAGGTCATGGAAGCAACCTAAATGCCCACTGACAGACGAATGGATAAAGAAGATGTGGTACATATATACAGTGGAATATTACTCAGCCATAAAAAGGAACGAAATTGGGTCATTTGTAGAGACGTGGATGGATCTAGAGACTGTCATACAGAGTGAAGTAAGTCAGAAAGAGAAAAACAAATATCGTATATTAACGCATATATGTGGAACCTAGAAAAATGGTACAGATGAACCGGTTTGCAGGGCAGAAACAGAGACACAGATGTAGAGAACAAATATATGGACACCAAGAGGGGAAGTGGCGGGGGGGGGGGGCCGGGGACGGTGATGGAACGAATTGGAGATTGGGATTGACATGTATACACTAATATGTATAAAATAGATAACTTCTAAGAAGCTGCTGTATAAAAAATAAATAATATAAAATTCAAAAATTCAAAAAATAAATAAATAAATAAACTTTGTCTCTGTTCATTCCCTGTCCTCTAAAGGGGACACGTGTTCTCCTCTAGGAGCTGCCTGACACTTCTGTGTAGCCACGCCCCATCTTAACACAAACGCAGAAGTGCCCTGCGTGGATCTGAGCCCCTCCTGCTCCACGTGCCAGGCACACGGCCCGCGGAACACTGTCTTCAGCCTGCTGTGCCCCTCAGCAGGAGGGCTTTGCACACAGTCAGTGCTGAGAAGTCAGGGCCGCCACATATCCCCAGTGCCCACCTCACCTAGGCACGTCTGTGTGGTTTAAAATCTAGTTCACATGTTTCTTCCTCAGAGAAGCCTCTTCCAGACCCTGACCAGGTAAGGTTTTCACTTCTTTGTTTTCAAGGCACCCTGCACTTGTCTGAGATACTTAGCATAGCTCAAATGATTTCTCTCTTTTTCTTTCTTTTTATTTTTGGCTGCACCACGCGGCTTATAGAATATTAGTTTCCCGACCAGGGAATGAACCTGGGCCCTGGCAGTGAAAGCACCAAGTCCTAACCACTAGGCCACCAGGGAATTCCCTTTGGCTCATTCTCTTCATTTCTTTCTCGCCATAAGCTGTCCCACACTGTATCGCCAGCGCCAGGTCTGGAGCAGAGATCCCATACACAACCCCAGAAGGAGGACTGTGCTCTCAGGGGAGGGCTGCCAGCACTGGTGACAGATGCCGAGACAGACGGCCCTCCCTTGAGTGCTGCCCCGCATCCTATCCCACCAGCACCCTTAACGCTCCCTGCTGCTACCTCCTGGTACCATCCACAAGGTCAACCACTTTCTGAAAAGGTGATAATCTCTTAGATTTCCAACACCTCTCAGAGAAATTTACTTTACAAAATGTATATTTAAGTGGCCTCCCTGTTCAACCACTAGAAATACTCCAACATACTCCAATTTTACTTAAAAGAACCTTCATCCTGGCCCCTAAAGGCCCAAGCCAACCTACCTCCTAATGTCCCTGTATCATCTAATACTTCTCTCCCCCACAGACAAGCGACCACACCGACCTCCTCAGCTGTTAGGTGAATGAGGAGTGGTCAGAGCCCTCTGAAGTCACTGTTTGCTTCCCCGGTTCTGCTGTGCTACCTGTCTTTAAGGCACACTGACAAGTCTGTCATGAAACAGATGTCAAAACTAGCAAAATGCCGCCGGCCTTGCTACACAAGGGTGCACCCTCCTTAGCTGCTTCAGCCTAGCTCCTCAACGTGTGATAAGCACAAGCCTCGCCCTGGGCTTGCCGGACATGCAGACTCTCAGGCCTGGTCCACATCCACTGAACTGGAGTATATGTTTAATAAGGTCCCTGTGGTGCAAAGCACTTTGACAAACATTTGTTTGGAGTCACTTAAAAACACAAAGCATCTCCTATATGTGAGAATTCATGTTAAAAATAGAGCTTATTTCTCACCTGATGCAACAACAGTGCTTGCCCACAAGGTATTTTCTATGCTGAGACTTTCGTGAATGGGTGGATCACTATCTTCCTGTTCAAGGAGAGAAAAGTAAGAAAAACGCAAATTAGCAACTTTTCTATTACTCATACTTCAGATATCCACAGTGTTAAAAACAAGTCCACCAGCTGGATCCAGCTAACAAGCAGTGAAAAGGCAGTGAAAAATAGGGGTAAAAGACAGGAATTTACACAGAGGATTCTGGGATGATGGCGGAGCAAGAAATACCGGGAATGGCCCCCACCTGGACCACAACTGCAGGGACAGAATCTGTCTGATGTAACTAACTTGGAATCTGGAGTTGGTGAAGGCTTGCAAGTTCCAGGGGAAGCGCTGGATGGTTACTGCAGTCAATTGTGGTGACTTTCAGGTCCTAGCACGTAGCACCTACCCGTCCCACCCGCAGCCACATGGCAGGAGGCCATCCATGTGTTTCTGGAGCAGCTTGCAGAAGCCAGCCAGGGAGGACCAAAAGGACCTTGTCCTCCAATATCAGGAATCTGTGCTCTGATGCTGCTTCTGATGGCAGAGATGCAGCCAAAGAGGCAGGTGGTCATTGTTGTCACACCTCCCCACTTGTTGCAAACCCCTCCCCGACCAAGTGGATTTCAAGGGCGAGTGCCCCATTTATCCCCCTTTGTTTTTCTCTTTTCCCTCTTTTGGAAGACAGATATTAAAGACTAGGACATTCAAAAACAACTGCATGTACATGAAGAAACAGAAAATGATGGCAGGTGACCAAGGAAAGGCTCAGAAAAGACATAAGAAAACATTAAGTTTATACCTCAGGCTGATCCTCAGCAGAGAGAGAGTCTACCACAATCAAAAAAAAGTAAACAAAAGCAATCACAAAAACCCAACGAACCCCGGTTTTGACTTCTGGAGTTGACCACATTATTATATTCAAATGTACTGCGTTCAACAAAAAAAATAACAAGGCATAAAAACCAATAGAAAAGTATGGTCCATTCAAAGTAAAAATATAAATCAACAGAAACTATCCCTGAAAAAGACCTGATGGCAGATATACTAGACAAAGATTTTAAAAGAAAAATATTAAAGATGTTCAAAGACAGAAAGATGTGGAGAGAGTCAAGAAAACAATGTATGAACAAAGCGGAAATGTGACTGAAGAAATAGAAAACCCAAACAGAAACCAAAGGAAATTCAAGAGCTGAAAAGTATGATGAGCAAAATGAAAAATTCACTAAAGGGATTCAAGGCAGTTTTGAGCAGACAGAAGAAAGAATTAGTGAACTTGAAGGTAGGACAGTGGAAGTTATTGAGGCTGAGAAAGAGAAAGAAAAAAGATTGAAGAAAGTTGAAAGGGCCTAAGGGATCCACAGGACACAAAAAAGCGAACCAGTATCCTCATTGTGGATATCCCAGAAGAAGAGAGAGATAAAGGGGCAGAGAGACTATTTGAAGAAATAATGGCTGAAATCCCCCAAAGTTAATGAAAGACATGAATGTAAGTATTCAAGAAGCTCAATCAAATCCATGTAAAAGAACTGAAAGAGACCCACACCAAGACACATTATAATCAAACTTTCAAATGACAAGGACAAAGAGAGAATCTTAAATAGCAAGAAAGAAGTGAATCGTCACATACAAGCGATCCTCAATAAAATGATTAGCAGATTTCTCACCAGAAACTATCAAGGCCAGAAGGCAGTGCACTGGTATAGACAAAGTGCTAAAAGAAAAAGAACTGCCAACCAAGAATCCTATATCCAGCAAAACTGTCCTTCAAAAGTGAGGGAGAAATCAAGACATTCCCAGATAAACAAAAGCTGAGGAACACTGTAAATCAACTATACTCCAATAAAAATTTTTTTTAAAATGCATGCTTAGCCAAATTGGGGAGCGGGGGAGAAGCTGAGGGGAGCTGGTGACCACTGGACCTTCCCTGCAAGAAGTGCTGCTCAAGGGAGTCCTGAAGACTGAAATAAAAGGCCACTAGACAGTCTTCAAAACCACATGGAGAATTAATGATCTCAATGAAGATGAATAATTATAAAAGTAAATATTATTGTAACAATGGTTTGTAACTGTACTCTTTCTTCTCTACATGACTTAAGAGACTAATATATTTAGAGAAAAAAAGCAAGTTATTATTCTAAAAGCTAGTATTATTGTAACTTTGGTTTGTAACTCTAAATCTTATTTCTACATAATTTAAGACACTCATGCATTTAAAAGAATTATTAGTTTATATTTTTAGGACACAATATATAAAGATATAATTTTGTGACAACTACAACTGAAAGAGGTGAGGAAAGAGCTGTAAAGGAGCAGAGTTTTTAATATGTTATTGAACTTAAGTTGGTGTAAATTCAAATTAGAGTGTTATAACTTCAGGGTGTTAAATGTAATCCCCATGGTAACCAAAAAGAAAACAGCTACAGAATATACTCAAAAGGAAATGAGAAAGAAATGTAAACATTTCACTATAAAAAAAACAAAATCAATGAAACACAATACAAGACAGTAATGCAGGAAATCAGAGACAATAAAACTATAGGCCATATAGAAAACAAATAGTACAATGACAGAAGTAAATTGCTCCTTATCACTAATTACTTCAAATATAAATGGATTAAACTCACCAATCACAAGACAGATATTGGCAGGATGGATAAAAACAAATGATCTGGGCTTCCCTGGTGGCGCAGTGGTTAGGAGTCTGCCTGCCAATGCAGGGGACACGGGTTCAAGCCCTGGTCTGGGAAGATCCCACATGCCGCGGAGCAACTGGGCCCGTGAGCCACAACTACTGAGCCTGCGCGTCTGGAGCCTGTGCTCCGCAACAAGAGAGGCCACGACAGTGAGAGGCCCGCGCACCGCGATGAAGAGTGGTCCCCGCTCTCCACAACGGGAGAAAGCCCTCGCACAGAAATGAAGACCCAACACAGCCAAAAATAAATAAATAAATAAATAAAATTTTAAAAAAGCTACAGATTCTTATAAACAAAACAAAACAATAAAAAACAAATGATCCAACTATATGCTATCTACAAGAGACTCACTTTAGATCCAAAGACACAAAGAAGTTGAAAGTTAAAGTATGGGAAAAGATATTCCCTGCAAATAGTGAGCAAAAGAGAGCAGGGGTGGCTATACTAATGTCAGAAAAAACAGATGTTAAATCAAAAAGGATCACAAGAGACATTATGCATTAATTAAATGTTCAATAAGGCAAAAATATATGATAATTATACACTATTATGCTTCTAATGAAAGACAATATATGAAGCAACAATTGATAGAATTGAAGGGAGAAATAGTTAAAGACTTTAATATCCCACTCACAGTTACAGGTAGAACAACCAGACTGAAGTAAGGAAATAGAGAACTTAACACAATAAGCCAACTAGATCTAACAGACATATATAGAACACTCCACACAACAACAGCATACACATTGCTCTCAAGTGCATATGGGGCATTTTCTAAGATACACCTTATGTTAGGCCACAAATTAAGTCTCAATAGATTTTAAAAAATAGATATCATACAAAGTATCTATATCTACTCCAACCATGACAAGATGTAGTTAGAAATTAATAACAGAAAATTCACAAAATTGTGGAAATCAAACAACATTCTTTTTAAAAAACAATGAATTAGGGAGGGGGAAGGGTAAGCTGGGACGAAGTGAGAGAGTGGCATGGACTTATATATACTACCAAATGTAAAACAGATAGCTAGTGGGAAACAGCCACATAGCACAGGGAGATCAGCTCGGTGCTTTGTGACCACCTAGAGGGGTGGGAGGGAGACGCAAGAGGGAGGAGATATGGGGATATATGTATATGTATAGCTGATTCACTTTGTTATACAGCAGAAACTAACACACCATTGTAAAGCAATTATACTCCAATAAAGACGTTAAAAGAAAAACAATGAATTAAAATGAAAAGGGAAATTAGAAAATACTTAGAGACAAATGACAAGGAAAATATAATTTATAAAAACCCATGGGATGCAGCATAAGTGGTGCTAAGAGGGAAATTTATAGCTTATATAGTTATATAATTTATAACAAATTATAATTGTTTAAATTCCCAAACAGGAAAGATCTCAAATCAACAACCTAACTTTAGAACTTAAGGAACTAGAAAAAGAAGAACAAACTAAACCCAAAGTTAGCAGAAGGAAGGTGAAAATAAAGAACAGAGCAGAGATAAACAAAATAAAGAACAGGAAAAATTAATAAATATGAAAGTTACTTCTTCAAAAAGATCAACAAAATTGAAAAACCTTTGGCTAGATGGGCTAAGAAAAAAAGGAAGACTCAAATTACTAAAATCAGAAATGAAAGTAAGGATATTATTATGAGTCTAAAAAATTAAAAAGGATTATAAGAGAGTATTATGAATAACCATACGCCAACAAACAGGATAACCTAGGTGACATGGACAAATTCCTAAAAAACACAAAATCTACCAAGACTAATCATGGAGAAATAGAAAAACTAAACAGACCTATACCTCGTAGAGATAAAATTAATACTCAAAAATCTCCTGACAAAGAAAAGCCCTAGATCTGATGACTTCACTGGTGAAATCTACCAAAAATTTAAAGAATTAATATTAATCTTTCTCAAACTACTCCAAAAAATTGAAGAGGAAGGACACTTCCTAACTCACTCTGTGAAGCCAGCACAACCCTCATATCAAAGCCAGACTAAGGCACTACTAGAAAAGTAAACTACAGAACAATATCTTCTATGAACAATGATGCAAAAATCCTGTACAAAATACCAAAAAAACAAATTCAGCAGCATATTACAAGGATTAAACTCAGTGACCAAGTGAGATTTATTCCTGAAATGCAATGATGGTTCAACATATATCTCAATCAACAAAATACATCACATTAACAGAATGAAGGAAAAAACCCCACACGATCATCTCAATTGATGCAGAAAACGCATTTGTCAAAATTCAACACCCTTTTATAATAAAAAACATTCAACACACTAGGAATAGAAGGGAACTACCTCCATATAATAAAAGCCATATATGAAAAACCCACTGTGTACATGATACCAAATGGTGAAATACTAAAACCTTTTCTTCTAAGATCAGAATATCTGCTTTCACCACAACTATTCAACATACTATGTAATACTGGAAGTTCTAGCCAGAGCAGTTGTACAGGAAAGAGAAATAAGAGGCACAATTTGGAAAGGAAGATGTAAAATTATCTCTGTTTGCAGATGTTATGATCGTATATGTAGAAAATCCTAAAGAGTTCACAAAAAAATGGTTGGATCTAATAAATGAATTCAGCAAAGTAGCAGAATACAAACTCATCATGCAAAAATCAGTTGTGTTTCTATATATGAGCAATGAATGATCTGAAAAAGAAATTACAAAAACAATTCCACTTATAATAGCACCAAAAACAATAAAATATTTAGGAATTAATTTAACCAAGGAAGTGAAAGATTTGTGCAATGAAAACTACAAAATATTTCCAAAAGAAAGTAAAAAAGACATAAATAAATGGAAACGCATCCCATGTTCATGGATTGGAAGACTGAATATTGTTAATATGTCAGTATTACCCAAAGTGATTTACAGATTAAACGCAATCCCTTATCAAAATCCCAATGACATTTTTTTCAGGAATAGAAAAATCCATCCTAAGATTCATATGGAATATCAAGGGACCTGAAATATTCAAAACAATCTCGAAAAAGAAAAACTAAACTGGAGGGCTCATACTTCCTGATTTGAAAATGTAATACAAAGTTACAGTAATCAAAACAGTATAGTGCTGCCTAAAGACAGACATATAGACCAATGGAATAAAGTGGAGAGCCCAGGAAAAAACCCTTGCATATAAGGTTAAATGTTTTGACAAGGGTGCCAAGACCACCCAATGGGGAAAGGACAATCTTATCAACAAATGATGCTGACAGAACTGGATATCCATATGCAAAGGATGACGGTACCCTTCCCTAACAATATATACAAAAATAACTCAAAAGGGATCAAAGATCTAAATGCAAGACTTACAATAATAAAACACTTAGAAGAAAACATAGGACAAAAGCTTCATGATATTAGGTTTTGCAATGATTTTTTGGATATGACAGCAAAGTCACGAATAACAAAGGAAAAAATAAACAAAATGGACTTCATGAAGATCAACAAATTCTGTGCTTCAAAGGCACTATCAACAGAGTAAAAGGCAACTCACAGAATGGAAGAAAATACGTACAAATCAAGTCCCCGAGAAGGAATTAATATCCAGAATATATAGAGAACTCCTAAAACTCAACAAAAAAACCCAAACGACCCAATTTGAAAATGGGCAAAGGACTTGAATAGACATTTCTCCCAAGAAGGTATACAAATGGCCAAAAAGAACATGAAAAGATGCTCCACACTGCTAATCACTAGTAAAGTGCAAATCAAAACCAAAATGAGGTAACTTCTCAAACCCAGTAACATGGCTACTATCAGAAAATCAGAAAACAACAAGTTCTGGTGAGGATGTGGAGAAACTGGACCCTCTGTTCACTGCTGGTGAGAATGTAAAATAGTACAACCGCTATGGAACTGCTTTTGGCAGTTCCGCAAAAATTGAAAATAGAATTATCATATGATCCAGAAATTCCACTTCTGGGTATATACTTGAAAGAACTAAAAGGAGGGTCTCAAAGATATATCTGTATTCCCATATTCATAGCAGCATTATTCACAATAGCTACAACATAGAAGCAATTCTACCTGTCCACACAGGTGGGGTGCTATTCCTCAAGAAACAATTCACTTTAGGATTATAAACTGGTGTTTCTTTTAACTGTGCCTTAGTTATATCATCTGTAAATAGGAGAGTTCTTCAATTCATTCAGATGTGTATTTGGTATCTGAATATACACCAAGCCCTGTATTAGAAACTGGAGCCATGAGAAGAAGTAAGACAGCCATTCACCTAAGTAGTTTCTGGTTTCGTGTGAGAGCTAAACGAGCACACAACGATGACAAAATAGAGACCCGAGAGCAAATATAAAGGCAGGCAGAAGTGCAATGATATCAAAGAAAAGGGAGTCCAAGGAAGCCTTCCAAATGATGGTACTTAAACTGGGTCTTGAAATGCAGGAGCTCCACAGACAGCCCTTGATTAAAGGGGTTTGTCTACTCCATGCTCTGAAGCCAGCACACGGCCATTCTCTGTTTCTGCAGACACACACACACTTTGGCCTTCATTTCAAAGTCCCTTAAGAGTTACAGTTTGCCAAGTAAAATATGTTACACTTGCTGCATTTAGTAGTTTTAGCTTAAAAATACCTATTGATAATTATATGGCTGCATCAATATACAAAATACTAAGCAAACACATATCTTAAGCGGGGAAAAAAATGAGGCTTATATTATTCCAATATGTACATACATGGGAAACAATTTGAAGGGGAAGAGTCAAAAGGATAATATGACTATTTATACTAGGATGGTAAGGTTATAAAATTTTTAAATACCTTTAACCATTTTATTTTTATATAGTTTTATACTAATGGTGATAATATATTTACAAATCTCCAAATATATCAGGAATCAAATCAAGCTCTCGCCCAGTGGCTCACACCCATCATTACAGCCTTCATAGCACATGAGCTTGTCCAAGTCCTTGGCGCGTGCGCTCCAGCACCCTCCCTGTTTCTTCCACAGAAACCTGTCCGGCAGGGAACCACGCTGTGCTTACAACCAGGGCAGCCGTTCAAGGTAAAGAGATAAAAGCTGCCTAACTCAGAAATACATAATCCAGGAATACTGAGTTTTCCCTTTGACTTTAATGGTTTTATAGAACAAAGTATCAACTCTTAAAAGAGAGAAGTAGGTGGCCTCTATGTATTAGCTATTCTGTACTTCAATTTATGACTGAACTGAAATGATCAATTTCTGATTCATTCACAGAGATGGCCTTAGAACCTAACACTGATAAACACTGCTGGAGAGACAAAAATTGAAATATCTTCATGCCTATCTCCTAAATGCGGTCCACATAGCGTATCCTGTAATTCTATGCTAATGTAGGCGTTTTAGCCGTGGCCTAGCAAACTAAGTACATAACTGGGATATACCCTGCCGACTGCTGATTCACACATTTATCATTTAAGGTAGAAAACAAATAAAACTATTCTCTAATGTGAATTCTGAATTATTTTCACTGCCTCATAGCCATTTCCATGCTTAGCTTCCCTCCAGACTGCGAGCTATCTGCCTATGGCATTGACCTTGCCCTTCTGAGCACCTAGCACAGAACAGGCACTCATATGGGTCCAGCAAGAGAATAAATCTGGGGCCCGACAGACATGACACTCTCTCTCTGTCTAGTCCCTAACACCCTCACGTGGGGCTACGCGTACAGGCGGCAGTCTGCTGTCACTCCAGCCGCCCTGTCTCTCTGAAGAACTCCTTAGGCCACCTGCCCGCAGCTGCCCATCACCAGTTGACCATAAAAGCACAATGAGTACAATTTTATTAGTTTAAAACTCTTCCTACGGCTCCCTTGATATGGAAATTTATAAATTATTATTGCATGCATATCTTTTAGTATAGTATTTTCCCACTGGGTCAAACTCCAAGAGAAATAAGGACATTAAAAAATACAAAATTTTTATAAGGCTTTCTGAACTGCAAATAAAAGGTGCTATACAATTTAGTTTTAGAAATTTAAGTTGGTTCTCCCATTACTTTTCTAGAACTATTTAATCATGTGAATGCTTTTGTCAATTTCTAACACAATTAGGTGTTGAAGAATACACAGTATCTATGTAGTTTCCTTTCAATTCTTTAACAACAATGATGGACTTTAAACATAAAACATTTTTCTAATATTGAGAAAATTACTGTAAAAGATAGTTCTTTACCAATCTCACATAGTACAGAGGAAAGATTGGGAAGATGGGAAAGAAATTATCTCTAAATAACTTTCTCTATGGGTTTCCTTCTCCTTAATGTTATATCGTTTGAAAAGATAAAATCTGCCTTGAGAGGGGCAGAATGCAAAATGTTACAATTTCAAGCTGTTTTCTCAATAGTCCACCCTATTTAACAAACAATAGAGATACACTTTTTAAAAGCAGAGTATTTTGATTGGAAAAGACATGAACAATGATAAGTGTGCTATGGTTTACAAAGGAAATTACAGTAGAAAATGCATCATAAAAAAGATTAAACGGGAATGTGATGTTAAAGGACCACGAATGCTGTTAATATTTCAAAACTGGCTATAGTTTTAAACTCCAAACTTCAGAGAGAATAGCTACGTCTTGAACAATAAGCAAAATTAATGATATCAATAATAATAACATGAATAATTTATACAACACAAAATGTCATGTAGTACGTAATTTAGGTAACCCTGACATTGTTTTAAGGGAAGTAGAAACAGATATTAATCACAATATGCATATCTGTATTAAAACTCTGCACGGGCAATAAAATACACAATACGTCAATTGCCACAGGACACCTGAATTAATTTGCTCTGATTCTTATTTAATTATACAGGCTGAATCAGAAGAAACATTTTCTCCTTTGTACATTATACTATAAAAAAGGAATATAAGCAGATAACACTTTTTAAAATGTCCAATTGTTATTTCGGTAATTAAAAATTCCAGTTACAAAACTAATTACTTAGCATGGTTTTTTCTTTTCCTCCTTTTTGAAAAATGCACACAGAAAGATTTTTCCATCAGAAAAAATCTAAAACTAAAGTTTGATATATCTAAAACGAGTGAAACAAAACCTTGTTAGGAACATCAAATGAAGGCAATGAATTATACACTTGGTAAGAACTTGCAATAATTCATACAAAGTGGATGTATCTTAAATTAACTAAAAAGCCTCGACAAAGTCAGGATCCTGGCACAAACCCCTTTCTTCTGTACCATTCTGGCTCTGATGCTGCCTGTGCCATTTTGGATATCTCCCCCACTCACAGTAAACTGAAGTTTGCAGTATGTTCTCTCACATTTCCGCTGCATGTATTAGCGACAGGTGATCCTATCTGCTCTCACAGTTGGCCTGTACACCCTGGGGAGGCTGTGAGGACAGGAACAAATCCAGGTGACTGCCAGTATCCTATGGGAACCAGGTATCTAGGGGAATCCTTTCCAAACACCAATATCACACTTTCTCATCTAAGCTGAAAATCCTTATATGGCTTCTTCCTTCTTTGGACAAGACTTTCGGGATTGAGCCTGGCTCTCCTTGCCAGTCCTCCCTCCCCCTGCACCGGCGTGCTAGTCACACACACTCAGTCACACAGTCACACACACACAATCACACTCAGTCACACACACTCAGTCCCCATGCGAACTGCGCTTTGTGGTCTTGGTGTTTTCATCCATGCCTCCTGCCTGCTCTCACTTCTCTGACACTCTGTCGAGCAAACATTTCCAACTTTTAGCAAATGATAAGCAATATAAATCTGCGAAACAGAAAGGAAGAAAGAAATAATATCCCAAAGTATTAATAGCGGTTAATAACTCAATTTATTGAACTAAGGGTGCCCTTTTTGTAAGACTTTTTCTCTCATATGCATGCTTTTATCATAAGTATTTTTGCAAAAACAGAAAAAGATCTTAGCTTTTCAGCACTCATTACAAGGTACTTATCACCAGGACATCTTCCTTCTCTCTGTTGCCATGAACATCTTGTGCACGTACTTTTACTGCAGCACTTGTGGAAATAAAGTTACAGAGTAATGTCCACCTCCTCATTTTTGCATTCCCATAGTTTGCACATTATCTGGCACACAATATGCCCTTAGTAAATGCTTTCTCAAATGGTGACAATTGCTCACCAATCCCTGTATGTGACCAAGAGTAAAACAAAGCTGACTGTATTACCAGAAATCCTTTAAAAATAACTGCAGCAATTAAAAATAAGCTACAATTATATATTAAAATCCCTTAAGTATTATAAATCATTTATAATACCAGTATAAACTGTTAAAATCAAAAGTTACCAAATCCTCCAAATCCTATTAAATAATCAATATTGAGGGGCCTTCAAGCTATACCAAAACGCCATAATAATGAAGAGAATGTAGCATGAAACACACATATGTACGTAAGGAAATGGACGTGCACATACAGATATCCATCCAACCAGTTAATAAAAATCAAGAAATGATGTGGATATCATAACGTATTAACTATTATCCAAAGTCAAAACTGAAATAGCTGAATTACTTCATTTTACTGACTCATAATATTTTAAGGGAGAAGGATCTTATCAAGAGTAAATACGCTGGGACTTCCCTGGTGGCGCAGTGGTTAAGAATCCACCTGCCAATGCAGGGGACACGGGTTAGGTCCCTTGTCCCTTGTGCAGGTCCCTTGTCCGGGAAGATCCCACATGCCACACAGCAACTAAGCCCGTGCGCCACAGCTACTGAGCCTGTGCTCTAGAGCCCGTGAGCCACAACTACTGAGCCCGCGTGCCACAACTACTGAAGCCCACGCACCTAGAGCTCACGCTCTGAAACAAGAGAAGCCACCGCACGGCAACAAAGAGGAGTCCCCACTCACTGCAACTAGAGAAAGCCCTCGCGCAGCAACGAAGACCCAACTCAGCCAAAAATAAATAAATTAATTAATTTTTTTTAAAAAAGAGTAAATATGCTAAAAATAGAAAAACTGTACTGAATGTATCCCAAAGAAATATTTGCTATAGGAAAATTTAAAAACTTGAAACATTCTCTGGGTCTTCACTTTTTAGTTCAGAACTTGTTTGAATTGATTCTTCATTTAATTACTCTTTCAAAATAAAGGTTTGCTACTTTCAACTTACACAATGAATATATTTGTGTTTAACAAAAGACTTAACTTACCCTGGTAAATGTGCCTTCAAAACTATGAATATCCAGTTGTGGCTTCTGAGCATAAACATAAGCATTGATAGAAAAAAGGTCCTGGAAAAGAGAATATCTGAATTAATTACATAATAATGAAACAAAATGACTTGGAAATTTTCCACTTACCAATTAATACTTCTCCTATCTTATTTACCAAAAGTGATGGTTTTCTTATGTTTTGTTGCCAACGCTACGGATGAGGATGGAAGAGAACTCAAAGGAACAGTTTTTAAGGCCAACAGAGGTGTGCGGACCCTCCCGACTCCAATGGACAACTGCTGCCCCCTGGCAGGTTGTGTCCGAAGCAGCCGGCGACGCTTATAAGACACACGGCACCGGGGCTGCCCCACGGGCCGTGCACTGCCCGCAAGCCTGCCCCACCTCCCGAGACTCACGCCTAACGCTGCGGTCTGATTACTAAGAGCGCTGTCCCAGCAAGGGGGTGACCTGTCCTGGGCCACGCCCAAGATTAACGCTCCGGATGGAAGGGGTGGGGGCTGTGGAGAGCCATCTGAAAAAGTCTGAGGATTCAGCGTTCCTCTTGACCAAATCCTGAACATGGTGTGTCTTCCTGGTTAAGTTATAGGAAAATATTTTCCTGCAAAAAATACTCTGTGTTTCTTGCCTAAAACCCTTGCAGCTGAAAGGCCTGGGGAGGAGGGGATGCCTGAAGAGACAGAGTTAGGACTGCCGCCTGGTGCGCGAGGATCCTGTGGTGATAGAAGGAGCAAAGCCCTGACCCTGGGGAGCAGCAGAGAGGAGGACAAGGTCACCCGAGCCTCCCACAAGCGCCCGCAGGCTCCCCTCCCGCTGAGGAAACCCGCACTGCCCTGCGAGCTTCTGCCAGCGGCTGGCGCCTGAAATCCGAAGGGGCCGCTGGGCACACCTGACAGCTCGGGCTCCTCGCTGACGGTGCGCGGGCACTGCTTCAACCCTCCCAGAGGGCTCACCGACACCAAGAGTGCGGGCTGGTCTCACCCCGCTGGGCTGGGTCTAAGGATAACAGTGCTGTGTATACTTTTGCTGCAAATACGCCCCGGCCAAGCGAGCGGGCTGTGCAGAAAGTTTAACACAGCAGGCCCGAGAAAGCCCCGCTTGCAAGGCTGGCCCTTGGCTGGGGTCTGGGAATGTGGATCCCAGGAGAGCTGCCACCCTTCCCAGATAAGAGAGTGTGCCTAAACCACTTATTCAAGCAACATGGCTCATGCCGAACACCCGCCTTCCTTCTTGTGGGGGGGCGGGGGATATGGGGGGTGCGTCTGGCATGCGGTACGTGCCAGGCAGAGGGTGCCTCCAGGCCCAGCCCCCAGTAGAGGCCCTGTGAGTCTCTAATGAGCTTCCCTGGTAGAAACTACTTCCCACGTGTCCCCACATTATGCTGGGGACTTCAGCGTGTCCTGTGTGAGTCCCCTCGGAGGGGAGTCTGGAAGCTCCTGCCTGCTTTCCTGCAATGTCGCCCTGTGCCTGCTCTCTGCGCTGACTGCGCTGAGTCCTTCACTGTAACCACTCACGGCCACGAGGAGGACAACACGCTGAGCCCTGGGCGTCCTCCGAGAGAATCATCAAAACTGGGGGGGTCTGGAGGATCCCCCACCATAGACAGACAGTTTGCCATTTTTATAGGTTTCGTTTCTGTTTCCTGTTTTGTTTTGGTTTTGCCTCATGGCTGCTAACACTTAGAAAACACAGACTTCCAGACATGAAGAACAAAGGTCAGACCACAGACGCTGAAGCGCGAGAGGAACGGGAGGCCTCCGGGGGCCGCAGTGCTGTGTGCGCTCTGGCGCTGAGCCCGAGCCGCTCGTGCAGGCGGGTTTCAGGCAGTCCGGCTCCGCCAGAAGAAAGGAAGAAAGACCTCCGCGGCTCCCCACAGAAGGGAAGATGGAGCTGGGAGTCTGACTTCAGTCAGTTAACCACCAGTCAAAACAAAACCAAACAGAAACCCCAATGCTCTGCAGAAGAACATCATAGAATCCAGAGTCTCTACAATGCATCAGTAATGTTGAAGATACAACCAAAATGTCCAGACACAGGAGGAAATGAGAACACAGGATCCACATTCAAGTAGAATCCAATCAAAGAAGACATTCTGAGATGACCAGACATCAGAATTAAGAGATGAGAATTTCAAAGCAGTTACTAGAACATCTCAAATTTTTAAAGGAAAACATTCTCCTAAACAATAAACAAATAGGAAACCACAGCAGAGAAAAAGAAAACACGTATACAAAAAAAGAACCAACTGGAAATTCTAGAATTGAAAAAAATACATCTGAAATAAGTTCATTAGATGGTTTAACAGCAGACTGGAGAACAGAGTCTGTGAACTTGAAGACAGGTCAAGAGATGATGAATCTGAAGAACACAGAGGAGAGAGATCTTGAAAATGAGTATGGCCGCAGTGTCCCTGAGAGAACAGCAGGAGTTTGTTTGCAGTTGGGTTCCTGGAAGCAGCACACAGAGAGAATGAGGAAGAAAAGGTATTTGAAGAAACAATGACTGAAAATATGCCAAACTGGCTGACAGCCATAAATGTGCAGATTCAGGAAGCCCAGCAAACCCCTAGACAGATGAGTAAAATTTAAAACAATCGAAGTCACAGCTAAATAAGAGACCAAAGATAGAGAAAAATCTCAAAAATACCTAGAGAAAAATGACACATTACATGCAGGCAAAAACTAGCAAAATAACACTGATTTCTCATCCCAAATAATGAAAGCAGAACACAATGGAACAAAATATTTAAAGTGCTGTGGGGAGAAAAAACTGGTCGACCCTGAATTCAATATTCAGCAAAAATATCCTTCACAAAAACAGGTGAAACTAAGATACTTTTGGATAAATGAAAATGAGAATTCACTGCTAGCAGACATACACTACAAGAAATGCTAACAGAAGTTCTTTAGGTTGAAGGGAAATGATATCCAGTAGAAACTCAGATCTTTAGGAAGGAATGGTAAGGAACAAACATGGTTAATATCAAAAGAAAAACAAAAATCCTGTCTTTTCACTTTATTTCTTTAAGATACAGATAAAACAGAACGGTTTAAGATATATGTAGATACACTGCATATTAAAAAAGTATATAAATGCATACAAACATACATGCACACAAAAAATGTGCAATGTGCTTTAGCATCAAAAATGAGTGGGGTAAATGGATCCATTCAATTACAAGGTTCTTAATTAAATGTGAAGTGATACAACGTTAAGTTTTCACGATACACTTTTAGTTAAATGCATATTGCCATCTCTAGCAACTAGTAAAAATATGCAAAGAGGTAGAATAGCTGAAAAGCCAATGAACAAAGCAAGACAGATTTCTAAATATATTCAAGTAACCTAAAACTGAGGAAGGGACACCTGAGACACTAGAGTTGGCTAAAGGCCTGAAGGCTAAGAGAGAGGGGCCGGCAGAGGGAGAGGCTAGGAGAAGGCAAGGCAGGGAGTAATCGGCAGACGGAGGTCTCGAGAAAGCAGGGTGAGGCGAAGGCGGCGGAAGACTTCCCTTCAGACAGGAGAGGGGACAGCGCTTCGCTGTACCAGCAGGTAGCGGGGTGAGGTGCCGGGAGGGTGGGAAATGGAGGGGATTTCTATTTGATATAATGCTTTTTCTCCGCAAGGTAAGATCATCTGATGAGAGAAAGGTGGGCGGATCAGAAATTACAGGAGAGTGGAAAGGTCGGAAAGCACTGCTATCGAAAAGAGGAACCCCAGCTGACCACACGCACACAAAGGATGACAGGCTGGCAGTGACAGGGGTTCCCCTGTCTTGTCTGTGGTGACGGTTTCACTGGTGTAGCGAAGCGCACAGTGTAATTCTGGGCAGTTTCTTGTCTGCCAGTTTTACCTCGGGGCAGTTAACAACACGCAGAGAGGAGGACCGAGCCAGATGCGGAACCGCCACTCTGCTTCCCCCGTTGAGCCACGCTGCTGCCCTGAGGCTCGACGGACCTCCGCCACCACGTGCCTGGCCGAGAGGTCTTACTCTCCTCTTGATCTTTTCTCACAGCCTCTGTCTGCACTGTAACGTCCTCTCAGGTTCCTCACAGCGACCTCGAGATCTGTGCTTGTGCTCTCTGCCCCTGCCGCTCCGCGTTCACAGAGGCTCGGGGTTCGGCTGACACAGGTCCTGCCTTCCCGGCCACCCACTGACTCTCGGGAGGGGGCAGCTGGCTGTGGGCCCCTCCCCGTGAGAGCTCCTCTGCCAGGGGAGCCCTGCCTGATGGGCTGTCTGGAAAGCTCCATCCCTTCAAGAAAACATCTTTCCACAGAGAACAGGCAACACTCTACAACTGATACAGCTTCTCTCCTTCCTAGAAGACATACGGACGATTTGGCAGTTTACATTCCATTTATTTCCTACTCTAACGTAGGTGAGGGACATACACATTTTCATGTTGCTTCAAGCTCCTGGAAGAACAAGTGGGAAATAACTGATTCTAATAAAAATGGTAATCGTCGTGACAACAGACCTAAACGGAGCACCCCGCTCAGAGGGCAGTAAAACCCTCCAGGAGAACCAACGGAGAAGCCTCAGCGCGCAGCACCCAGTGAGAAGTGCAGGAAGAAATCGGAGAAACTCGACGGAAAACAAATGAAGAAACGGTGACAGAGACCACTCTCCACCACTCTTCCCATCGCCTTTTGAAGACGGACTTCCAACCCTGAGCGGGCGCGTGGCTCCCCTCAGCACTGTCACAGCCAGCCCTCCCCACGCCGCTCACCTGGAGGGAGGAGGAGGAGGACGAGGCCGCTGCCCCGTCCCCGGGCCCTCCGCTCCCGCTGGCCAGGCTGCAGGGACACCGGGACGCGGCTGAAGGCCACTGACTGCGGACGACAGAGCTGCGCTCCCACCTGGGACCACCCACCTCCGGGCTGTTAGGTGAGGGAGAAGAGACGTCTCCCTGGATCTGGGATGTATCACGCTAGATCTCAGAGCAGAAAGGGACTTAACACATGGAAAGCAGTGCTTCCAAAGCCTTAGGAAGGTTTGAGCTCATGACTGAACCTCCAAACATCACTCCCAGAATGACCCTCCGCAGAACACACCACGGCCACTACTGAGTTCCAGACGCAGCAGGGGAGCCGTGACTCCAGGCTGCAAGGGAGGCCACTGCCTACACAGCAACTGCCACATAGACCCCCGAGGCTGAGGACAGCACCTGCCGGCTGAGAACGCCAGTGGGGCAGCGGGACAGCTCACTCCCGTCCTGCCGGGGGCGTTCTCTGAGAGCTCGCTGAACTTGGGGAGGCTCGTTCACATGCCTTCGGGTGGGCCTGCAAAATACGTGCCGGTTAGTTTTCCCGGTTCTGAAGAACAGAGACGCTGCACTGGATGAAGGGTGAACACGCCAGCTCAGCACAGTGGGTCTGCTACTGCAGCTTAGATTATATGTTAACTAATAAAAATGTATTTTCAAGTAATTAAGCCAGGCTAGTTTACACAAGAAGAAATGCACTGCGTAATAATTTTAGACTTGTGAAAAGACGGCCAACTGACTCCTGGGACGAGGCAAGCTGGAGGATCACTCATCATTTAAGTCCTGCACCGTCACAGTCATTTTCAAAAAATGAAGTTCTCCTATAACAGACTACCTTTTGATACATGGAAATAAAGGACCGCCTAGCAACAACCCCCATATTTCCACATGCACATGAACATTTACAGGAATGCATTTCATCTAGTACATTAGACAACAAATGACTGAATAATGGCACAATAATGAGAATGTCATTCGAAGCTTTTCATGATAATTTAAAACTCATTCTGAAGTTTTCAATAATGTAGGAAAGCCTCTGCTATTAGGTCAAGGGCAACATTTGTTCGCATTACTTAAAGGTCATTAAAATACATCCTTAATCATAACATGTGGTTCATTACCAATACAATTGCCTTTCGTTCAATAAAACTAATTAAATGTAAATGGTATTGTTTACTGCTATATGGATCTTTTGAAATGAATCAGCGAGTCATGATTTATTGAAAATTACTGTGCCCTCATTGTCGTTAATAAATCTGCCTGAACACAAGAGCAGAAACACATTCCCACGCGTCTCCACGTCCGCGGCAGCCAGAAGCTGGACCTGCAGCGCCGCTCCGACTAAATTTCAATTCTCTGATCACATTAGGTGCTCTGGACACGACAGAATTAGAGAGCTTATTCTGGCTGGCGCCCTCAGTTCTTTAAAAAGAGCTCTAAGGACGGCAGGTTTATTCATTCTTGGTGTCACTATGGACACAATGCTCCACTGATGATGCGACAAACAGTGAATGTCACCAAACACTCCCCAGGCCCATCACATTAGAGACAGAAAAGTCAAAATGAGTGACAGTTATGGACAGCGTAAGCTATTTGATGAAAAACCAAATTGCCTTGCCTATGTCCATAATGAAATTAGAGCTTTCTTTCCTATGAAAAAAAGTCTATACCTAATATGTCAAATTATATGAAGCTACAAATTTAAATTGATGGATGGGGCTTCCCTGGTGGCACAGTGGTTAAGAATTCGCCTGCCAATGCAGGGGTTTGAGCCCTGGTCCGGGAAGATCCCACATGCCGCGGAGCAACTAAGCCCGTGTGCTACAACTACTGAGCCTGCGCTCTAGAGCCCTCAAGCCACAACTACAGAGCCCACGTGCCACAACTACTGAACCCTGTGCACCTAGAGCCCGTGCTCCGCAACAAGAGAAGCCACCGCAATGAGAAGACCACGCACCACGACAAAGAGTAGCCCCCGCTCGCTGCAACTAGAGAAAGCCCACGTGCAGCAACGAAGACCCAAGGCAGCCAAAAATAAATAAATTTTATAAGTAAATAAATAAATAGATGGATGAATCACAAATTCAGCTAAATTTCCTTTTTTCTAAAATATATTTCCTTTTGGTTTTATGATGATATCAAAACTTAAAACGTTTTCATTTTCCAGTTACTTCATCCAAATGCTTAACACACTCTCTATCAAAGTGTATCAACCATAAAATTTTAAAAGTAGCACTGTATGAATTGCATACTCTAACTTGCTAAGTATTTTGCAATTTATACATATCTGTCACTAATAAAAATGAGGAAAACATCCTTATAATATTGAATATGATAAAATGTACCTCCTGTGATCACAGCAAAGGGAATATTCAAAAATACAGATAACATCATAGAGGAATTTTAAATACTTTCTTAAGATATCGTTTACAAGCAATAAATTATGCATGTTTAAAGTGTACACTTTTCTGCATTTGAATACAAGCACACACCGAAGACACCACCACGACCAAGGGGTGGACGTTTCTAGCAGTCCTCTGCACGCCCCTCCCCGACACTTAGCCTCTGTCACAGCTGACCCACTCTCCTGGAATCCAGGTAATGCCATCACATACCACATACTCGTTGTTTGGCTTTTCTTTCAGAAAAATCCTAATATGGTATCCTAACAATGCACTTCTTTTCTAACACTGTCAGCGAATTAAATCTGCTACGAAGGATTATTCTGTGCAACTGCTTCCCAGGGTGCCCTGGAGCACCTGTGACTGCTGGAAGTGAGGTGCAGAGGGACAGACTCCGAGGTGCGGCCTCCAAGCCTGATGGCAAACAGAAGCCTTCCGGTCACTTGGGGTCCGTGACCTTTCCTACCCCTTCAGTCCTGGAGAGACGACTTGAGGACGTATGCTAGAAAAACAAGAACGCACACACAGGAGGAAACAGGCGGCTGAGAAACAGCAGCGGGAGACCAGCGATGGGCTCAAAGCACATCAGAAAGTCAACAGGCTTCACGAGTGTCTCAGGATAAAAACCAGCCATTTCAGCAAGTAGCATGAGAACTGAAAGCTGGTGTCCTCAGTGACAAGGCGACGGCACAGCTTTAGCTCACCCCGCGCAGAAAGGAAGAGCAAACAGAAAACACGGGGAGTCTGAGGGAGGCTGGCAGAGCAGAGGGGGGGGGGGGCCTGTGCAGAGAAGACGCCGGCCCAGCTGCAGGCTGAAATAAAAGCAACTCACTTGACCTCACTCATGAAACCATCTTTCAGCCGCACGGATTTAGTGACGTGACTGAACTTTCTTCTCTATGGGTCTGTGTGCAGGGGATATTTTAATACTTACAAGACCGTAAGTGCTAAGGACCAGCCTCTCACTTTTAGGCTGCCCGCTGACAAACTCTGACAGCGGTTAAGAGGCTAAGTGAACACTGGTGGGAGAGCAGCCTCCTGGCACAACACAAAATCCACAAACAAAAAGGAAAACGTATAAATATTTACCTAAACAAAAGTTAAAACACTTATATGGCAAAAGGTATTTTAAAGCGAAAAGTCAGGAAACAGGCTGGGGGAATAGGTCTGGAACACGCACTCCCTCGGCAAAGGTTTGGAGAACTCTGCACACTCATACACCGAGGGCGAGAGTTTAAAACTGGAACCTCCCAGGGCAATTTTAAAATTGTGCTAAAACAGTGAGCTATGCAGCAAACGGCACTGCTGCGACCAGCCAGCAGGTTGTTTTACGTTTGATTTCCTACGCAGAACTCGACTCCAAACAAATGCTAGCTGGACTGCAGAGTTCACGTGTAAAGCGGGAGTGATTTTAAAGTAACCATTTAGCTCCGTCTCGTGTCAGGCGATCACGTGGCCGTCTAGGGCCGAAGGGCGCAGTTCTAGTCTTTTACAGCTGAGCGCGGAAACCTTCCTGCGGCTGCGGGGACGAACGCGTATTGCCTGTGGACCCCACGCGAGGCGCCGCAGCCACAACTACGTGCGTTCGCTACGAGGATTGCCCGCTTCCATCCAGTGTATAATGAATCACAGTATGAAGCAGAAACAAGGAATCCAAGAGAATGTAAAGAGTAGTCCTGTTCCAAGAAGAACTCTGAAGATGATTCAGCCTTCTATGGCTGGATCGCTAGTCGGAAGAGAAAATGAGTTGGTTAAAAGCCTGTCCAAACGGAAACATTGGAATGACCAGTTAATATCTAAGACTTCCAGCTCTGGAGTTGTTACTGACCCAGAACATAGTGAAAATAAAAATCTTGGAGGCGTCACCCAAGAAGCATTTGATCTTATGATTACAGAAAATCCATCCTCTCAATATTGGAAAGAAGTGGCGGAAAAACGGAGGAAGGCTCTCTATGAAGCACTTAAGGAAAATGAGAAACTTCATAAAGAAATTGAACAAAAGGACAATGAAATTGCCCGCCTGAAGAAGGGGAATAAGGAATTGGCAGAAGTAGCAGAACATGTACAGTATATGGCGGAGATAATAGAGACTGAATCAAGAACCTCTGGATAACTTTGAATCACCGGATAGTCAGGAATTTGATTCTGAAGAGGAAACTGGTGAGGATTCTGAAGTAGAAGACTCAGAAATTGGTACATGTGCTGAAGAAGTTGTCTCTTCCTCTACAGATGCAAAACCGTGTGTGTGAAATTCAGTAATATTGACTCTTGAGAAATATACTGCCAACGTTCACCTCCACTGTAGTTCTTTGTAGCAGAGCAAATAACTTTATAATGAAAACTTGGACTCAGACTTCCTTGTTTGTATCCTGGGGCCCTATTATTGTATTAAAATACAAATACTATGTATTTTTAATCTACGGTGTTTTGTGTAAATAGCATTTTCTCAGTTGTCAGACATGACTTGTGTATATGATAAATAAACTTCATTCTGTTGAGCTTTGTGTATATCTTGAAGAATGAAGTATAAGGAGTCTGGGTAGAAAATTTGTCTATTTCTGTGCTTTTGTTTTGTTTCCTTTCTAATCTGCTAGCTTGGAGGAAACAAGGGGAAAATGAATTCTCCCTCTTTAGACTGAGATAGCTGAGGTCTTACCTCGTAAACCTGGTTGCACCTCAAGCTCACTGGAGGGAATGTTGATGATTTCTAGACCCCACGCCCAGGTAATCTAACCCAGTAGGAGTGTGAGCATCTAGAGGCAAAGGCTCCCCAAGTGAATCTGAGAAGCCAAGTAAAGGCTGGTATGATCATACTCTTCTTGGAAGCTTAAAATGTTGGGGTGGTGTTGGTAGTCCTCTAGAGAAGCAAAGTGGGGAGCAGATGAAGAGATGCATGAATAGCTAAGGGTTCTGAAACTTTCTATTTGCACATTTCACATACTGGTATAGACAAAGTATGTATATTGAAGGAATATGAAGTAAGAGTAGGGTGAAATTAAGGATTTCTCATATGGACTGTTCTGAAGGAAGAAAAGGACAAAATAAAGGGAAATTGTTGGCAAAGCATACAGCATTGGGATTAAGTTCTGTGGAAAGCATACAAGAAGCTTTGTATAAATTGGCAATAAAGAGCAGTGTCAAGCTTTAAAGGATTACTTTAGGCAAGTTATTCTTATAGAACTTTAATTTTCTTATCTCTGATATTAAGTCCACCTCTGTTTTTGTGAGAATTAAAACCTTTCCTAGAGTGCCTGAACTAAATGCTTAAATAAATGGAAACTATTATTAATCTATAAAAAAATAAAAAAATAAAATAAAAAAAATAAAAAATAAAAAAATAAAGTAACCATTTAAAACATAGTCATGGAGTGGAAATGGTCTAAGCATAAAACCAAAAGCGGTAACTATTTTTTTTAAAGTATTTTTATTGAAATATACTTGACATATAACATTGTGTAAATTTAAGGTGTACAAGTCAGTTTGATGCATTTATGTATTGTAATATGATCGTCACCATAGTAATAATTAGCACTTCTATCACATTACGTAAGTAACTATTTTAAAGACTATTTTAAAATTACTGTTAGGTCACCTTATATAAGGATGCTAAACTTTTATATGGACAACAGAAACTATAAATGAAAATATTTAGAAGAGGTTAAAACAAATGAATGAAAGATGATTAGCAAACTATATATAAAGACCTCTTTAAAAACATATAACAGGAAAATGGACAGACAACATGAACAGAAACTTATAAAATAAAAATATGAGAAGTACACTTTCTTAGATAAGAAATCTCCGACCTCACAAAAAGATTAAATGCAAATTTAAAGAGGATGCCATTTTCTCAGTCATCAGATTGGAGACGGCTGACAGGTCAACTGACTTTAGTTAACCTACAGGAGATGTACAAGTCACTGTAGTCTTCTAGAGAGCATTCTGGCAAAAGAATCAAAATCCTTAAAATATGCCTATTTGTTGATCTCTATTACTATTTATAAAACATCAAAAGTAGTAACTTTCATAATCACCAATATCAGGCTGGTTACCGAAGTTATAATTTGTCAAATACCATGCGGCTAATAGAGTACTTACAGAGATACACATTTTCTAACATAGAAAGATAACACCCAAACATACTTTTGAATAAACACCCTCACAGGAAAAGAAGTACATACAGCTTCACCCAAGTGTGCAGGTGTGTGTATGGCGAGGGGAGGGCCAGGGAAAGGCACCGTCAGGAGGACCTGTGCCTGAACGTGAACGGCAGCCACTGCAAAGCAGGAAAATTAGAGCGCTTCTCATCTTCTTTATCATTTATATATTATTTTCAATGCACATATTACTATTATAATCAGGAACTCTCTTTTTTTGAAAGAATGAGTGCTGAGGAGCGGGATGGTTAACCCGAAATGTGAAAGAAGCTGTGAGGTAAGAGGACAGTGGCGTGAAGTGCCCTCCAGGGCAGAGGTAACATGGCCCAGGGAGCGCCGCATCCTCCCAGCACGTACGTCCCTAAAATAAGCAAATCCTCCAGTAACAAAGACCCACTGCTTTGGTCTTTTTAAAAATTTTATGCTCAATGGACCACCTTTTAATTTTAATTTGAAGTATCATGTAGCTCAGTTAGTGCACAAGACACATATTTCTCACTGAGAATTAATCAAGGGCTTCCACAAGCTGTGCCACTGTAACTGGTGTGAGAGTGGAGTGCCCTCCCACTACAAACACTGTAAAATGAACAAAACACATGAGACAGCCGTTTTCAGACACAGGACACGGTGCTTCTGGCAGAATCGCAAGACCGTGACCCTTGGGAGAAGAGAACACAGATGTGAGCCCCAGGTGAGGCCGGCTTCCTGCATAAGGGGAGGTTCCGTATTGCGGGGCTGGGGGAAGCCGAGCAGAGGAAGGCAGCCTTTCTGCTAAGGGACAGAGCGGAGCCCAGGGAAGCGGGAAGAGAACGAAGAGGAAAGGAGTGGCAGTGCCCTGCAGTGCTCCCTGAGTGTGCCCACAGCTACGCGGCGCTCCCTGAGTGTGCCCCACAGCTACGCGGCGCTCCCTGAGTGTGCCCCACAGCTACGCGGCGCTCCCTGAGTGTGCCCCACAGCTACGCGGCGCTCCCTGAGTGTGCCCCACAGCTACGCGGCGCTCCCTGAGTGTGCCCACAGCTACGCGGCGCTCCCTGAGTGTGCCCACAGCTACGCGGCGCTCCCTGAGTGTGCCCCACAGCTACGCGGCGCTCCCTGAGTGTGCCCACAGCTACGCGGCGCTCCGAGTGTGCCCACAGCTACGCGGCGCTCCCTGAGTGTGCCCCACAGCTACGCGGCGCTCCCTGAGTGTGCCCACAGCTACGCGGCGCTCCCTGAGTGTGCCCCACAGCTACGCGGCGCTCCCTGAGTGTGCCCCACAGCTACGCGGCGCTCCCTGAGTGTGCCCACAGCTACGCGGCGCTCCCTGAGTGTGCCCCACAGCTACGCGGCGCTCCCTGAGTGTGCCCCACAGCTACGCGGCGCTCCCTGAGTGTGCCCACAGCTACGCGGCGCTCCCTGAGTGTGCCCCACAGCTACGCGGCGCTCCCAGAGTGTGCCCACAGCTACGCGGCGCTCCCTGAGTGTGCCCACAGCTACGCGGCGCTCCGAGTGTGCCCACAGCTACGCGGCGCTCCCTGAGTGTGCCCACAGCTACGCGGCGCTCCGAGTGTGCTCACAGCTATGCAGTGCTCCGAGTGTGCCCACAGCTATTTAGTGCTCCCTGAGTGTGCCCACAGCTATGCGGCGCTCCCTGAGTGTGCCCACAGGTACGCGGCACTCCCTGAGTGTGCCCACAGCTATGCAGTACTCCCTGAGTGTGCCCACAGCTATGCAGTACTCCCTGAGTGTGCCCACAGCTACGCAGCGCTCCCTGAGTGTGCCCACAGCTACCGCACGCCTGGTCGGGGTGAAGTGATGCCTGGTAGAGTGTGAGCAGAGAGCTCTCTCCGGACCAGCCTCAGGGATGACACAGAGCTGGGGAGACATGGAGTCTGACCAGCCAGAGTCAGAGGCACCTCGAAACAACCGAGGCTGTCCATGGTTATCCCACAAAGAGCAGGCGCTTGTGGTAGGACTAAATTAGCACTGTGATAAGGGGACTCTAGGCCCACCCCAACAAAGTTTAAGAACAAGTCTTGGAAAGATCGAGTTTATCCACAAGTTACTGAACTAAGAAAATCAAGATCAACAGGTTTCGAAGGAAGAAAAAAATATAGTATTTACAATATCCAGCATCCAACTAAAAATTACCAGCTGTGCAAGGAAGCAGGAAAGTGTGACCTGTAACAAGGAGAACATTTTTTTAAGAAGAAACATACCCCAAAATAACAGAGACAATGGCATTAACAGACGAAGAATAAGTGTTATAAACTGCTGAAAGATTTAAATGAAACTATGAACATATTAGGAAAGAAAAGTATTCAAACTATAACAAAAATGGGTGACCAGGTGGAACCTGGTTCCAGAGATTAAAAATACAATATTTTTTTGGAATAAAAAAATTCTCTGGGTGGTCTTAACAGAAGACTAGACACTGCACAAGATAAACTTAGTGAATTTAAAGACAGAGCAAAATGGGAATTCCCTGATGGTCCAGTGGTTAGGACTCCATGCTCTCACTGCTGAGGACCCAGGTTCAATCCCTGGTCAGGGAACTAAAATCCCCAAAGCTGTGAAGCTAAAAAAAAAAAAGACAGAGCAACAGAAACTGTCAAAATTGAGTCACAGAAAGAGAACCAGACTGAGAAGAGAGCAGCAGAAGCTCGACACCTGCAGGAACGCCAAGTCTAACACACTTGTCGTTCATGTCCCAGAGAGAGGGGTCTGGGCAGAAAGGAGGATGGAAAAGAGAAGAAAACCATGAACCCACAGATCCAAGAAACCCAACAAACTCTAAGCAAGGAATGAATTTCAACCTAGGCACTACCTAAAGTATAGGCAATGGAAAATACCTAAAGAAACAAAATATTGCCAAGTCTTATACATGTCAAACAGATTTAGTTTCCAAAAAGTGCAATATTTACAATAAGGAAGGTTCCTGCTATTGACAGTAATTAACTGTAAGCTATGTGCAGTAGCTATTCCTATCAAATCCAACCCATCTAAGGAAAGTGACCAAATCCAGAGGATTCAATTTCCCTTCCCTTAACCAACAACTGCTTGGGTCCAAGGTCATTCTTAAGACGCTTCCATCTTTCTTTACTCTCCAGTGAATATCAGCAAATCATGTAAGATAAAGCTTCTCTCATTCAGATAAATCATAACATATAACACAAAACAAACAACAAATGACCACAACCGTGATTTTGATTTAAAAAAGATGTATAGCAGTTTAGGAGATTCTGAGCACTCGTGAGAGGTCTGTTTCAGAGATCACTAAAAACACTGAAATCCGTAAGTACTGTGCCCTCTGGTCCCACCTCTTTCCTGTTACCCAGGCATCAAAGGCCAAGCAAGAAGTCCAGAGGTGTCTTTCCCCTTCTCACTCTGCCGAGACACACAGGGACACTTCAGTCCCCCTCCCCACCTTCAGTGGGCAAAGCCGAACTGGGCAGGCTGGTGTCCACGGCTGGGCCAAGCCCGCGGGCGTTCTACCGAAGCAGTATCTCAACAGCCTCCGGGGAGTCACTCAGTTACCAAACATGGACGTATCTAACCCCACCAAGAGCTCTCCATGTCAAAGGTTACTCAAATGAGGGGGGTTTTAAAAATAGAAACAGAAAGGAAAGAGAAAGAAAAGAAAGAAACCCTAAGAGTCAAGCCAAAAGGAACATTTAAAACTATACCTCCAAAAGGTTATGTGCTAAGACACCAGAGAAATGACGTGGGCATAATTTTCGATGAACTTAGTAACGAAGAAATTACTTTAAACCCTTGCCAACGCATTCGTTAAGATAGCTGGTATACACAGAACTGAGCTTACTGCGCATTCGTTACGATAGCTGGTACACACAGAACTGAGCTTACTGCGCATTCGTTAAGATAGCTGGTATACACAGAACTGAGCTTACTGCGCATTCGTTACGATAGCTGGTACACACAGAACTGAGCTTACTGCGCATTCGTTAAGATAGCTGGTACACACAGAACTGAGCTTACTGCGCATTCGTTAAGATAGCTGGTATACACAGAACTGAGCTTACTGAGCATTCGTTACGATAGCTGGTACACACAGAACTGAGCTTACTGCGCATTCGTTAAGATAGCTGGTATACACAGAACTGAGCTTACTGCGCATTCGTTAAGATAGCTGGTATACACAGAACTGAGCTTACTGCGCATTCGTTACGATAGCTGGTACACACAGAACTGAGCTTACTGCGCATTCGTTAAGATAGCTGGTATACACAGAACTGAGCTTACTGCGCATTCGTTAAGATAGCTGGTACACACAGAACTGAGCTTACTGCGCAGAAGTGGCCACTACGGTGAATGGTGGAGTGACGGCAGCGACACTCACCCCCAGAGCCGGCAGCCTCTGCGTGCAGCTCACCGCCACTCTCAGCTTCCAGTCAGTTTCACCGTCGAGCTGATCAGTCCGAATAAAACATGAACCTTGGGACAACAGAAGAAAAACTCCTGAGTTACAGGCACTTTAAAGCCACAAGTCACAGCACAGTGGGATACAGAAATTCCCATGAACAAGAATCCTTAAAAGTACTATTTATTTGACTCACAAAATGAGTCTGCTGAAAAGATAAGAGGTCATTAATTGTTTACTCATTTATCTCCTAGTTGGTGTTCTGGACTATTAAGGTTTACTAGTAATAAAGGTTTACTTTATTTTAGAAAGACTACATTGATCATTTCTACCTTTAGCTTATGTTTTGATAATAATACAATAGTAAGTAAATATACAAAAATACCCAAGAGTGTGTGATATAACTTTGCTAATAAAATATATGATGTACCACTATAAAACATATGCTCAATAATAAAAGCACAGCTAAAATGCTAAAGCCAGAAAAGAGTTACTGTGATACTCACAACCCCATCAAATTTTAAACATAAAAAATATTAAATTACAAAAATCCATTTACTCTTTGCCCATGCTGTCATACCATTTCTTATAACGTATCCTCATACACAACAGCAAAGCACAAAACACATACATACAGGGCAACTGTGCAACATTATTAATCATAACCAAAGGAGTGGGAACACAAAATCAGGGAATCAGCTGAATACAAGGGAGCACATGCATCAGTGAAAAAAAAAAAAGAAAAGAAAAGAAAGGAAGGAAGGAAAAGGAAACAGAAACAGAAAGGAAAAAGAAAAAGAGATGAGCAAGGCCTCCATTTCTACTGAGAAATCTCTCTAGGATATATACCATCTAATGAAAAAAGCCAGGTGCACAACACTGGGAACAAAGTAACACCAGCTACTGGAGAACAAAGTGGGGAAAGCGTGAGTGTGTGTGTCTGTGTGCGCGTGTGCAGGGAGGGACACTGCCCACAGGAAGGAAGGGGAAAGGGAAGGGACAGACTAGAAGCACACCTTTCGGAGTACATCCTATTTTACACTGTTCACTCTGAGATCACACATGATTCACATAATTAAAAAGCCAAGTCACATCAAACTTTAAAAAAGTGACCCCTAATAGATAAAAGGAATCAGATAAAACAAAGTAACAAATTAGTAGTTTAACCACATAATGAATTCAAGTGACTTTTGAGGTTTTTCAAAACTTTAACTGTAAAATAAAATAGTTACAGAAAGCCACACAGCATATGCACACCTTAGAAATTACTACAAGATAAATACCTTGTGCACAACTGTGAGACCGCTTAGGAGGTGCTGCATGTGCCCCGACCCCATTGCAGCCCCTTCCCTGGTTGTAAAGCAGCAGGCCTGTCAGTTGTACTTCCCTGTGCAGATGTACATCCTCAGCACCACTGCGGAGCCCACTCTGGGAATGTCTGTAAAGTCACTTTTCACTCCAGGCCCTCCCCACCCCTCCTTCCAGTCTGTCTGCTGAAAGGCTGGTTCTGCGTGTTGCTGACTGAACACGCAGGGTCCAGGCCACCCTGCTCCCCGCCTTCCCTCTGCGGGTCCTACGACGCTGGCTCCTGCACACAGAGCCCAGCTCAGACTCCACTGACCCTCAGCAATGCTGCCCTGCTTCCGTCCAGAGGTACCATGTCCTGCTCTGCTCTGATGCCAACAGACCTTCATGCTCAATGCCCACTAGAGGCACCCGTTACTGCACGAGAGGGTGCAGAAGGCAGCAGTCTATCCTTCTTCTTCACCTTTTACCTAGAAAAAAATGTAAAAGGAGAGGCTTCTGCTCTTTGGATCCGGTTGGCTCACCTGGTGGAAAAGTTCCTATAAGAAAGCACTGACTCATGTTGTTATTTACCCACATTTCAAGGCAATGAACTGGTGCCCTGCCATCCTCAGAAGGAGACCAATTAGCCATGTGTGCGCATGTGTGTGTGTGTGTGTGTGTGTTTGTGTGTGCTGAATGAGCTCCAGTACTTGAGGAGTTTCACTCCAATGCCATTACTATTATCATAGAGTCTCCAGCTGTCCCACCACTGGGGGACAATCTCCAGAGTTACCACATTATTAGAATGAAATGTCCAGTGTTCAAAAAAAAAAAACAAAAATAAAAACAAAAGCAGGAGAGTATGGCCAACTTAATGGAAAAAACTTAATCAACAGAGACTGTCCTCAAAAAAGACCTGACGGTAGTTCTACTAGACAAAGACTTTAAAGCAACTGTCTAAAAAGATGCTCAAAGAACTAAAGAAAGATGTGGAGAAAGTCAAGAAAACAATGTATGAACAAAATGGAGATATCGATAAAGAGAGAGAAAACCCAAAAAGAAATCAAAGAGAAATTCAAGGGCAATGGAAATTTCACTAGAGGGAGTCAAAGGCAGATTTGAGCAGGCATAGCAAAGAATTAGCAAACTTGAAGAGAGGACAATGGAAGTGATCCAACCTGAGGAACAGAAGGAAAAAGATGGGAAAAAAGTGAACAGAGACAAATGGACCCATAGGACACCGTCACGTGGACCAACATATGCACTGTGGGAGACCCAGAAGGACAAGACAGAGAAGAAGGAACAGAGAGAATATCTCAATAATGGCTGAAAACTTCCCAGGTTTGATGAAAGACATGAATATAAACTCCCAAGGACCCCAACAAAAATCCAAGCACAGACATACGTTCTTTTGTCGCACTTTGCAGACGTTATGTTTTTTTACAGATTGGAAGTGTGTGGCAACCCTGCATCAAGCAAGTCTATCAGGGCCATTTTTGCCAAGAGCATTTGTTCTATTTGCATCTCTTTGTCACATTTTGGTAATTCTTGTAATATTTCAAACTTTTTATTTTTGTTATATTTGTTACGATGATCTGTGATCATTGTTCTTTGATTTTACTATTGTAGTAAAATTGTTACTACAAAAACAAAAATTATTGTTTTTGTTTTGTATTTTTTAATTAAGGTCGTACTTTTTTTTAGACATAATGCTACTGCACACTTAATAGACTGAAGTATAGTGTAAACATAACTTTTACATGTACCAGGAAACCAAAAAATTTGTGTGACTCTCTTTATTGTGATATTCACTCTATTGCCATGGTCTGGAGCCAAACCTGCAATATCTCTGAAGTATGCCTGTAATATGAACTCAAACAGACCCACACCAAGACACATTATAATCAAACTTTCAAAAAGACAAAGAGAATCTTGAAAACTGCAAGAGAAAAGAGAATCATCATATACAAGGGATCCTCAGTAAGATAACCACCAGATTTCTCATCAGAAAGAGATGGCATTTCTATGGAAGCCAGAAGGCAGTGAACCAATCAACTCAAAGTGCTAAAAGAAAAAAAACTGTCAACCAAATACCTTAAATCCAGAAAAACTGCCCTTTGTGAGGGAGAAATCAAGACATTGTCAAGTAAACAAAAGCTGAGGAAGCTGACGACCACTAGACCTGCCTGCAAGGAGTGCTCAAGGCAGTCTGGTAGGTGAAATGAAAGGCCGGTAGACAGTAGCTTGAAGCTGTGTGGAGAAATAAAGATCTCAATAAAGGCTATTAATGCACGGCAATTATAAAAGCTAGTATTATTGTAAGAATGGTTTGAACTGTACTTTTTCTACACGACTTAAGAGATTAATAAATTTAGAGAAAAAAATTATTAGTCTAAAAGCCAGAATTACTGTAACTTTGGTTTGTAACTTCTAATCTTGTTTTCTACATAATTTAAGAGGTTAATGCATTTAAAATAATTATTAGTTTATGTCTGGGGAACACAGTGTATGAAGATGTAATTCTGTGACATCAACAAATGAAAGGAAGGGGATAGAACTATAAAGGAGCAGGGTTCCTATATGTTATTGAAGTTAAGTTGGTATCAATTCAAATTAGAGTTTTTTACCTTTAGGATATTAAATGTAATTCCCATGGCAACCACAAAAAATAGCTTTAGAATATACACAAGAGGGAATGAGAAAGGAATTTAAACATTTTACTATGAAATATCAACCAGAAAAGACAGTAATGTAGGAAATGAAGGACAAAAAAAAAAAAAAAAAAGAGCTATAAGGCGTATGGAAAACAAACTGCACAATGAAAGAAGTTGCTCCTTATCAGCAATTACTTTAAATGTAAATAGGTAAATATTATTCAGACTCTTATCAAAGACAGAGATTGGCAGAATGGACAAAGACATGATCCAACCACATGCTGTCTACAAGAGACTCACTTTAGATACAAAGATACAAAAAAGTTGGAAGGGAAAGGATGGAAAAAGATATTCAATGCAAAACAGTACAGCAGTTTCTAAAAAAGTTTTTTAAAGAATTACCATATGACCTAGCAATTCCACTTCTGGGTGTAGGCCCAAAAGAACTGAAAGCAAGGTCTGAAAGAGACATTTGTGCACTCATGTTCATAGCAGTATTATTCACAATAAATAAAACATGGAAGTAACCCAAGTGTCCACTGATAGATGAATAGATAAGGAAAATGTTGTATATACATACAATGAAGTATTATTCAGACTTAAAAAGGACAGAAATTTTACAATATGCTACAACATGGATGAACCTTTAGGACATTACACTCAGTGAAATAAGCCAGTCACAGAAAGACAAATACTGTATGAATCCAGTTACATGAGGGTCTTAAGAGTGTCCAATTCATAGACAGAAAGTAGAACGGTGGCACCAGGGCTGGGGGTTATCTGTATTTTATGTTACGTGTGTTTGAACACAGTAAAAAAGAAAAAAAATAAACTCATTTCAAAAGTAAAACCGTTCACCAACCTTGAAAAAAAATTACTATAATGCTACAGTAATCGAGACAGTGTGGTACTGATGAAAGAGGAGACAGATGAAGGGAACAGAATATAGAGAACCTTTAAATAGAACTCCATAAATATAGTCAAGTAATCTTTGACAAACTAGCAAAGGCAATACTATTGAGCAAAGATAGCCTTTTCAACAAATAGTGATGGAACAGACATCCACACACAAAAGAAATGAATCTAGTCACAGACCTACACCCTTCATAAAAAATTAACTCAAAATGGATCACAGACCTAAATGTAAAATGCAAAACTATAACAGTCCTAGAAGATAACCTAGGAGAAAACCTAGATGACCTTGGGTATGGCGGTGCCTTTTTAGATACAACACCAAAGACGTGATCCATTTAAAAAAACAACAACAACAACTGATAAATTGGACTTCATTAAAATTTAAAACTTCTGTTCTGCAAACATATCAGCAAGAGAATTAGAAAGCAAGGCACAGACTGGGAGAAAATATTTGCAAAAGACACATCTGATAAAGGGCTGTTATCCAAAATATAGAAAGAACTCTTAAAACTCAACAATAAGAGAACAATCCAGTTAAAACGTGGGCCAAACCAGAACAAAGAAGATACAGAGATGGCAAATAAGCATATGAAAATATACTCCACATCACATCATCAGGGAAATGTAAGGTAAAACAACGAGACACCACTCCACACCTACGAGAATGGCCAAACTCCAGAACACTGACAACACCAAGGCGTGCGGGGATGCGGAGCAACGGGAACTCTCCTCATGGCTGGTGGGGATGCAAAATGGTGCAGCCACTTTGGAAGACAGTTTGGTGGTTTCTTACAAAGCTAAACATAATCTTACTATACAATCCAGCAATCGCACTCCTTGCCATTTACCCAAAAGAGCTGGGGAACTCATGTCCACACAAAATCCTGCATGCAGATTTTATACGAGCTTTATTCATAATTGCCAAAACTTGGAAGCAACCAAATGTCCTTCAGTAGGTGAATGGATCAACTATGGTAAATCCAGACAATGGAGAATTATTCAGCAACACAATGAAATGAGCTATCAAGTCATGAAAAGATAAGAAGGAACGTCAAATGTTTATCACTAAGTGAAAGAAACCAATCTGAAAAGGCTGCATACTATGTGGTTCCAACTACATGACATTCTGGAAAAGAAAAAAACCATGGAGACACTAAAGAGACCTGTGGCTGCCCAGGATGGGAGTTGGGGGTAGAGGTAAATAGGCAGAGCACAGAAAACTTCTAGGACAGTGAAAATCCTCTGTATGATATATATAATGATGGATGGATGCCATTATACATTTGCCAAAACCCATAGAATGTACTACACCAAGAGTGAATTTTCATGTCAACTACGGAATGTGGGTGAGGACGATGTGTCAGTGTCAGTCCATCAACTGCAACAAATGCATCATCTGGTGGGGGATGCTGATGATGAGGGCAGCTACGCAGGTGTGAGGGCAGGGGGCGGACTGGAAATCTCGGTACCGCCTTCTCACTTTTTTTGTGAACTTAAAAAAATAAAGTGCAAAATAAAAAAAAATTTTTAGAAACATATTCAGATTAACACAGAAAATACACACCAAACGTATTATACAAACTGTTTTCTTTGCAGGAAAAGAACGCTGCAAATAACTGAAACTGCACTACAGAAATTCATATTTAAATTTATATTTGAACATCTGCAAAGATGGAGACCACTTTCCACTGCACTTTTCTCATGTCTGTACTTCCGAGCTCCCCTTCCCCCGTCTATCCATGTTTGCCCCATCCACCAATTCCATGTAGAATTAGACTGCTGACCGCGCAGCTCAGCGCCAGTGCCGCTCTGGTGAACGGCTGACCGCAAACGCGGTCCTGCAGTAGAGCTCACACTGCACGTCCTCTCCACGTCAGCAGCTAATTTCATCAGTAAGTTGTCTCATGGCCTCTTCCCTTCTATCCAGAGGAAGAGGCTGCCGTACGCCAAGTCAGCTTTCAGGAGCGATCACTACCGCAAAACAGAAGCATTAGACGGGTGGGCACTCCTCCAGGGTGAGGCCCTGGCCTTCGCCTGGCAGCTGCAGGGAGACGGAGCCCCTGACTTCTCGGCTACACTGGCCTAGAGTAGACGCTTCCTTCACATGGAGCTGGGGTAGGTCACGGCTAAAATTCCACAGAATCAATCTCTTCTTACCAAGAAAGATCTCTGAAGAATATTAAAACAATTACTTTCAAAAGATATACAACTGAATACTTAAGATTTATTTTAGGGATTTTCGTGGATGAAACAATCCTCTAGTGATTTTCAACCAGGGGCGATTTTGCCCCCAGGAAGCGTCTGGAGACTGTTGGTTTTCACAATAGGCGCCGCCAGGGGTGGGGGCTGGGAGGGTGCTCCTGGCACCCGGGGAGTCGAGGCCAAAAACACTGCTCAACAGCCTGCAGTGCAGAGACAAGCCACCACAACAGAGGAACACCAGGCCCCAAACGTCAACAGTACTGAAGGCAAGGCCCCCGGCTCCAGGCGCCTTAATTCAAAAATTAAAAGCTGGTGTAGCCGTGGGAAGAGCTGGCTTTGGGCTGAGTACTACCTAATAATCCACCCACTGATGCCGCTGTCCAGTTACTTCACCTTATTAAGGTTTTCATGTGCACAGGGGAAAAAATAAGACTTACTTTGGAGTGGTGGTGTAAAATTTAGAGGAAAATCTATTAAAATCTGCCAGCGAATGGTATACACCGGGAACTTATTAATTACTTAGCTAATGACTTCTCAAATTTGGGGAACTAGCTAAGGTAGCTACGTAAGAACACACCTTTACACAGCTTAGTCCAGTGCACCTTTTGCACAATGTTCTAAAACTAAAATGGGTCCGTGCAAATCCACATCCACCCCTAGAAGAAATGGACCCCCGCACATCTGTAAGCATTTGCTTGCTCTCTTACTCTGCGTAAATACCAAATACTTTTCTCTTGGAGCCAGTGCACTTTCAACTAATTACAGCCACCAGCAATTCAGTATCTGAAATGCGCCCCACTGATTCCTTAACCAAGTACATTTAATCCTTTTAACTACTGATGCCACAGGCATTAGTGTCGCCAATATGAATCTAGGAGATTCATACAGGTTAAGTCACTTCTGTAAGACATAATAAGATGGAGAGCTAAGAAAAGATTTTTCAATCACCTATTTTATCAACTGAACATATATGTATGAGACCTTCATCTGATTTCATGCACTTTGAAAAATATATCTAGTTATGTAAATAAATTTTGTTATGTATTATTTGTCAAAAGATTTATGATAAGGAGAATAATTGGTTTCAACTAAAAAGGAGTACAAGGAAATTTGCAGTACCCATTATTTTACACTTAAACCTTTTTCTCAAGATTGATTTTTTTTTCCTCTTAAATATATGCACGGTTATATATATATCTGTATGTGTGTGTTTTATAAAGTATAAAAGCAACTTAAAAGGGATTGGATTCTAGATTCCGTATGACACATACTTTGAGACATCAATGCCAACAGCTCTGCTCCAGGTTTGCTTTCTAACATAGAAAATAAGAAAAGGTGAGAATATCTACAGTCTCTTAAATTTCAAACACTTTGTGTTTCTAAAAGTGAAACTAATACCTTATCTAGATGCCTGTAAACTTATTAAACACTGGAAACAATATACTTGCCTTTCTTAAAAAGTAAAAGGATATGCCTCATGTTAAATAATTACACGTTATTTTTAAAATTTAGAGGAAACTGACATATTACTTATCTTCAAGTACAATTACATTACTAGGCTCACAGTAACTGATATGATTTAAAGAGAGAGACAGAAAGACAGAGAGAGGGAATGAACTGCAGCAAAATCAGAAGTATGGCCAACTTGACTTGTCTTACACGAAGTATATCTAGTAATTTTTTAACAGCAAGCACTAGCTACAACTGATGTCAGTTAAGGCTCGGTAAAAATGAATTATTAAATTGGTCTGCTTATATCCTATTACTGACTTCTTATGAATACTTGATTTTATTTGGTATAATTGACAAGGGTTGACAGCAAAGGACAGGTTTAATGACAATCAAATGAAGATCAACTCGTGTATATGTCACCTAGGAGAGCCGCATCAAGTGGTGATAAAGTAATTGATGGGACACTGTGAGACAGGGCACATGAGTCTGTCATATGTCGTAATAAGTTACCCTGTAATATTAGCAGACTGCCTGCAACAGCTCACAAATCCAATAGGTCTGAAAGAGACAGGCTACACTATGTGCCCAAGAAAAGAAAAATAGACATTGACTTTGCATATATAACACCAGATCGTTTGCCATTAAACTTAATTTCTAAATCATTTATATGACTTAATGACTCTGCATGAAATTTTTAAGCTGGTGGCAAGATGAATAGCACCACAGAGAGAATGTGGATGAGTACAGTGCCATTTACCTACCCCTCGCCCACTAACAAGTGACAGCTGAGCTATGGTAATATGTCCCGAACACTTAAACGATAATGTCATCACTTAGGAGACAAGTGAAAAAGATATTGGCATTTATAAGAGATTGATGAAAATTAGTTCTAAAGCATTAATTTCTCTTAATACCACTAAAAGAATTGTGTGCATTCAGGAGATATTTGATCTGAATTAAGAAACTGATGAAGCAATTGATTAATTGGCATTTAAGCCATCAGTCACCAGATCCATCAACAGCTTCGTTTACATTCTAAACAATCAACTGACGGCCCAGCAGAATACCCTGTATTAATACACAGTCAATATGATGCCACGAAGAGACTCACTGAGCTGTACTGACAAACGCCCAGTGGCTATTGTCCAAACTCAACACGCTGCGTAGATTTAAGACTTTCATACTGGCTAGGGTTTAGAGATTCTTATTATAACAGACAATGTATTATCAGGGTTTTCTGAACTGAAACTGAAATATAATAAAGTAATATTAACAGTGTTAGCAGATACACAAAAAATTCTAAACATGTACGTTTAAAAACAAGGCTTTAATTTAAAACCTTAAATAATTATGTAAAGTCACACAAACAGAATTTCTAAAGCTAAGAATCCTTGATTGAAAGCAGTGTTATGACACATTTTATACAGCTGGGAAGCTGTCTGGTCCATTTTATAAAGAGAAGAAAAATATCATGAAACAGTAATCTGACATTTTAGTATCTCCATAAGAGTAACAGTAATTGTTTTAACAATTTAAATTTGACAGAAAAAAATCATAAAACTGAGGAATATAATAGAACCACAGGTCAAAACAGATGACAGTAAGGTCCTAAACTTGGAGCCACTAATAACCTTCCAGGAATATGTTAAATAATAAAAATTTAGCATACATGTATATTATGTACTTTTTTCTGAGGAACAAAGTGATAATTCTTAAGATTCTCAGAAAGATCCATGACCTCCAAAATATTAAATATCATTACCCTACAGAGATAAACTGTCCCTATAACATAAAACACAAAGCAAAATTTGAGAAAAAAAAACATTTTTAAAACATAATCAATTTGGATATAACGTTATTTATCTGTAGTTGGCACATCTGAGAGTATCTCACTTGCCTAATGCTCTAATATTCTCTTCATGTTTTGCTATCTTATTACGCCATAACAATGATATGGTGGCTGAAGAACAATTTCTAAAACTTCAGCAAAGCATTTACTAGCCCTCAGATTCTTCCTCTGAAAAATGGACATTTCTAACAATCTTCCAGCTTTAAAGAGATGGATTTTGTTCACATTTTATCTCCTAACATAATCTGTATACTCTATTTCTTTTAAGTTAATTACCTAAAGCCATATCCACATTGAGCATAATATTCTTAATCGTACATATATTCCTACCATGATCACTACAAGGGCAACTAAATATAAAAGCATCCCCTGGGATTTCCCTGGCAGTCCGGTGGTTAAGAATCTGTGCTTCCGGTGTAGGGCGCACGGGTTCAATCCCTGGTCGGGGAACTAAGATTCCGCATGCCCAGTGGTGCAGCCAAAAAAGAAAAAAAAAGTATCTCCCAAATGCAAACTTTTTGTTATTCATTATACTGAATACATTTGCAAACAAAGCCAAAGAAATCATAAATAAGTAGGGATGGCAGTGTAAAAATCTCTGAAAACCCATTCCTCCATAACTGTAACGAGAACATAAGCAAAAATTGTCTAAAGCAACTTTTTCAAAACCCTGGAAAATAATCAAAGACTTGCAACAATCCCAGGTGCATTTATTCAAGAAACACGGCTAAATCTAGCTGTGAGTGAGATGTGTGGTGTTTTGACTTTTCCCTTTCCCAGTACCGGGGCCCCAGTCAAACTCCACAGTAGCTGAGAAAACCAGCGGTCTTGTAGCCACTGAGGGGAACAAACCAGGGCTGGGACTCCCCAGACCCCATGCCCAGACAACTGTAACCACCTGACCAGGTCGGGCTTGTCTGGATTTGACTCAACCCACAGCTCATTCACTGAGAACGCGTTTTCCCTGGAATGTTTGTCAAAAACAAACAGTGGCAATTGTTTAATGTCACAGCTACCTTAGGTGGTGGTTAAAGCTGGGGTAAACAACAAGCTGACCAAAAAAATTTAAAAGAAAAGCTGAAAAATCAGATAACAAGGAGCAAAAGCTCTATCATATTGCCGAGAGTCTAGAAGGCCGCCTGCCAGTGCGGGGCTGCACACAGTGCCCTGAGAGGCCCGAATCTCTCACGCCTGGCTGACCCTGAGGCTCTGTACAAGCAAGAAGTGAAGGCAAAGGCAGAGTTCTAAGTGCCTGCCACAGCTCTGCAGGTGTTAAGGGAACACTAGCTGTTTGTAGAAGATAAACCTTGCAGCTCTGGCACTTAATACTACCTCTCTGTCATATAGAGTCCACTTGGCGACAGAATGGGAGGGGCGTCTGTCCCACACAGTCATAAGGACCCTAAACTGAGGGAAGCTCCGCCACCTTCAACAGGCAGCTTCCAAGGTTGCCCTGGTCATGGACGCAGAGCCAGTACAGGGAAAGCCGAGGCTGGAAGTGGTACACATGACCTTCAGCCACCCTCCTTCAGCCACACCTCAGGGCATGGCCCCATCTAACTGGACAGGAAAGGGAAATGGGCTGGAAAAGTAGTTCTCCAGTCTCCACCCCATGGGAAAAACAAAACCACCCATTAAAGAGCACACAATAAAGTAAAGGTATCAAGTGCACAGAGGCCACTTGATGATTAGGTGCAACTGAATTCTTCTGTTAATGGCAGCCTCATCTTAGGATGTAAATAATCATAACTACAGTTGGTGAAAAGAGAAAACATTTTTCTTCTCTTTCATGACTTAAAATGTCCTTTTAAAAGAACGCTGTTTAGGGACTTTGCTGGTGATCCAGTGGTTAAGACTCCTCGCTCCCAACACAGGGGGCCTGGGTTCGACCCCTGGTCAGGGAACTAGATCCCGCGTGCCACAACTAAGACCTCGCATGTGGCAATGAAGATCCCGCATGCCGCAAATAAGACCCGGCACAGCCAAATAAATAAATATTTTAAAAAATACAAAAAAAACCCACTGTTTATAAATGGAGAAAAAACTAAGTCAACAACTCTAAATTTTAACCATGTCCTTTCTAGAGTTTTCATGCTACAAATAATAATACATATGCTGAGCTTCCCATAAAAATATTGCTCATTTATGCAACAAAGTCAGAAATATAAGGCAGAAGGAACTTTGGATGTTACTTGACAAACCTCTCATCATTTTAGAGATGATGGAAATGTATGACCACGTGGCTAGGTCATATAATTAGAAATTGGTCAAAGCAGACTAGATTTTAGGTTTCCTGATCTCCAACCGATGGATTTTTCCTCCTTGACCACATGAGGCTTCCTTCTCATTACCCCTTGTGCACCTTCTTCTTATTGTTTAAAGCTCTGGACATATAAGTATCATTTTTTCTGTGAAGCCCATTTCAACTCACCTAGGCAAATTGTCTGTTCCCTCCCATTACCCCCACGTCTTTTATTTATTTATTTGTTTGTTTATTTATTTATTTTTGGCTGCACTGGGTCTTCGTTGCTGCGCGTGGGCTTTCTCTAGTTGTGGCAAGCGGGGGTTACTCTTCGTTGTGGTGTGCGGGCTTCTCACTGCGGTGGCTTCTCTTGTTGCGGAGCACGGGCTCTAGGCGCACAGGCTTCAGTAGCTGTGGCACGCGGGCTCAGTAGTTGTGGCACGTGGGCTCACTAGTTGTGGCGCGCGGGCTCAGTAGTTGTGGCGCGCAGGCTCAGCAGTTGTGGATCGCGGGCTCTAGAGCACAGGCTCAGTAGTTGTGGCTCACGGGCTTAGTTGCTCCGCGGCATGTGGGCTCTTCCCACACCAGGGCTCGAACCCGTGTCCCCTGCATTGGCAGGAGGATTCTTAACCACTGCGCCACCAGCGAAGCCCTCCACATGTCTTTTAATATTTACACTATCTATACAATCAGAGTATTGCTAATTGTCAATGTGTGTACTTCCATAAATAAGTAGATCATGAGCTCTTTGAAGAGAGCAACTCGGTTTTACTCCCTTTTGTATTCTAAGCAACAGGTAGCACCTGGCACATAGTAAGTGCTAAATAAATGTTTGCTGAATGAGAAATAAAACTGCAAATGCAGAATAGCAATCAAGTTTTGAGGAACATCACCATCTATTTAGATATCAAAATGGATTTGAATGAAAACATTCACTTGATATAGGAAAGGATATATTTTAAAGCAACATATTACACAGTAAAATCATTGTTTTAAACATAAACAGTTAAATGTGATTTAGAAATTAATGAATTCAATATATTATCATTCAAAGAAAAATTCTTACAAGAATAAATTTAACTTTTATCTTTCAAAATGAAAATTAAACTGCCAAAATACCAATCATCAGCAATATAAATAAAAGTAAAAATACCTGCTTTTTCTGATGTCCTAAGAAATACCATGTCCGATGGAATTCTTTGATTCTGCAGAGTAATATAAAATATTAATTATCTATATGCAAGTTTACAAATTAACACAATTCCATTCCAAAGGAGAAATGGCTCCTAAAAACAACTAAAATAATGTTATATGTCAACTCTATGCTGAAACAATTAACATTCATAATTTGTATAATAAAAATGAATATTTTAATTCATATTTTAGTTAGATCTCTAAGTTTTTTTTCCGCATCAATGAACCATGTAAGTGGCATTTAGTGATGACCTGAAAACTACTCCATTTCCTGAAAAATGTTACATATTGCCATTTCTGTGGCCTCTGTTGCACCTCAGCTCACACGTACAGTATACTAGTTACTGCCTCATGAAAAGATTGTGTCCCCCCTGTCAGGCTAAGTGACCTGGGAAGTGAGGACAGTGTTCTTCCAACAGCTGACACAGACCAGGGTGTATCGAAAACGAGACACTTACGAAAAGCTGGGTGAAAGAGTGAGTGTACAACCGAGCAAGCGAAACCCCACATATCTGAGGAGACATTCTTTTTACAGAGCAGAAAAGGAGAAAAACTCAAAGGTCACTATTCATACATTTATTTAATCACTGTTACTAATATTAGTATTAATTAGTATTACCAACAATAATTAGTATTAATTAGTATTACTAATAATTAGCATTAATTAATTAGTTGGGAAAGCGGTACAAACTAAAAGAAAAATATAATTATAACAAGAATACTTCACATAGCTTCATGAATTATTTATATTCTTTAAGACCTAAGTAAAGATTTACCTACACACAGTAAAGAAATGAACTACTTGTCAGTCAGCAAGCAACAAAAACAAACATAAGTTGTTAAAGCTGAAAGAAGATATGCTGTAGAATAGAGCTCTAACATAAAATAATTTCTAACATTTCTTTAGGCAATTGTTAAGATCTAAAGAACCTTTAGGTGAAGGGGGAAATCACAATGGAAACTAGAAAACATTGTTAATGAAATGGTAATAAAAACTCAACGTATCAACATATCATGTGTGGAACACAGCGGAAGTCAGGAAAATGATAAGAGGAAAATATACATGATTAAACTGCATACAACAGAAAAGGGAGGCTAAAAATATACAAAGGACTAAATATCCATTTGAAAGCAGGAAAAAAAAACCCAGCCAATAAATCCCGAAGAAAGTACAAGGATGTAAACAAATATAAGAGCAAAATTAATGACACAAAAAACAAAACCATACATACCAGTAACAAACAGCAAGAAGGTAAATATTTCTTTAAATATGTCCATTTCAGTAATAAGAAAAAACTAGCACTAGAATAAAACTGGTAAAAGATGGGCAAGTCCTCTAAACAAAAAACTGTAAAACATTACTGAAAGAAATTAAATGAAGCCTAAGGAAATAGAAAACACCATGTTCTGAAATTAGAATATACAGTATTGCAAAGATGTGAAGTGCGCATACACTGACCCAATCAAAATCTTAAAATGTTTTCTGGGGGGAAATGACAAGATATTCCTAATATTTACAGGGAAATGCAAAGGCCAAGAATGACTAGACAAGTGTAAGAAACAACATGGACAGTTGTCTGTACAACATAACAAAACTAAATATTAAAATAGAGTAATTAAGACAAGATGGTATTCCACTAAGATGGATGATTATATTAACGTAAAAGCAGAGAATCCAGAAGTCAGCCCACACATCTGTGGACACCAGATTTATGAGAAAGTTGGCACTGCAGACATCTTTTCAATAAACAGTGCTGAGAAAACTAGATACCCATGGGCGATGAGAAGAGATAATACCTGGCCTCTACTTCAATCGAAACACGAAAATCTATTCCAAACGAATTATAATTCTAAATGTCAAAGTCAGAGACTTCCCTGGTGGCGCAGTGGTTAAGAATCCACCTGCCAATGCAGGGGACACGGGTTCGAGCCCTGGTCCGGGAAGATCCCACATGCCACGGAGCAACTAAGCCGGTGCGCCACAGCTACAGAGCCTGCGCTCTAGAGCCTGCAAGCCACAACTACTGAGCCCATGTGCCACAACTACTGAAGCCTGGGCGCCTAGAGCCCGTGCTCCGCTACAAGAGAAGCCACCGCAATGAGAAGTCCGCACACCACGATGAAGAGTAGCCCCCGCTCACTGCAACAAAGACCTAACGCAGCCAAAAATTTAAAAATAAATAAATAAAAATTTTTAAAATGTCAAAGTCAAAACAATAAAACCTAAAAGATAATATAGAAGAATATTTTCATGACTTTTTGGTAGGAAGAGATTTCTTAAACAAGACTCCTTCCCCTTACCACCACAAATTAAAAAAAAAACTTATTACAGATGAAAAGATTAATAAGGTTGACTTCATTAAAATTAAGCATCTCTGTTCCACAAAGCACACTAGTAAGGAAAAGATATTCACAACATAAAACTAATAAAGGACTCCCATCCAGAATACTTGAAGGCCTGCAAACTGTTAAGAAAGGATAACTGAAGAAAAACAGCAAGAGATTCTCACGGCTTTTCCCAAGTAAGAAAGATATCCAAAATCATATGAAGAGGTGTCCAACTTTGTTAGTCTTTACAGAAATGCACATTAAAACCACAACCACTATGTATAATTTGGAAATGGTAAATTTAAAAGGCTGGCAACGCCAAGTGTTGGCAAACATGAAGGAATGGGAACTCTTACTCACTGTTGATCTGAGTATAATTTGATACATCAATTTGCAAAATCATCTGCAGTAAGTACTCAAGTGCAACACACACACTCACCCCAAAATCCAACAAGTCCACTCCTCAGTACACATGCAGCAGCAATGTGTGCACGTGTGAGCCAAAAGACATGGTCAAGTATGACTCAGAGGTATCATTCCTAACAGGCAAAACTTAGAAGCAACCCAAATATCCACCAACAGTAGAAGGGATAAAAGGCATACTATGTAACCACAAAATGAATGAATTACAGCTGCACACAACAAAATGAAGACTCTCATAATCAGTATTGGGTCAAAAATAAGCACCCACCCAAACACAGCCCCATCCCACTGAATTTTCTAGGCACCCTTGTTGAAAATCTATTAATCAGAAATTTAAGGCTTTATTTCTGGACTCTCAACGTTTAATTTATGCCAATTCTATACTGTCCTGATTAACGTTAACTTTGTAAAAAGTTCTGAAATGGAGAAGTGTGAATACGCCAATTTTGTTCACATTTTTAAAAACTGCTTTGGCTATTCTGAATCTCTTGTATTTCCATATGAATTTTAGAATCAGCTTGTCAATTTCTGCAAAGAAGTCAGCTGGGATGTTAAGAGGGACAGCACTGAATCTGTAGATCAGTTTGGGAGTATTGCCATTTTAACATATGAATACTTCTAATCCATGAACATGGGACGTCATTCTGTTTATCCAGGTCTTCTTTACTGTGTTTTAACAATGTTTTACAAGTTTTGTTCTTTTGTTAAGTTTATTCTTAACAATGATTTTATTTATAAGTATTTTATTCCTTTGATACTATCATACATGGAATTTTTTCTTAATTTTAATTTTAGACCATTACCCTTTATTCCCTTATCCTGTCTTACTTTCTAAGAGGCATTAATAAATAAACTAGAAACTTCAAAATAATTATTGGATACTTTCTATTCTTCCCTCCTCTCAAGACTCTGAGCAATACAGGAGCAGAGGCCTGTGTTTTCTTAACATGAAATTACCATGGGATAATGTACAGCAGTTTCTCTGACCATGACCCATTCAGGATATCTGAACTGTTTCTGATTTTTGGCTATCATGAATAATGCAGGTATAAACATTCATTTTCAGGCTTTTGTGCCAATCTAAATTAATATTTACCTGTGATAAAGGTCCAAAAGTTCAACTGCTGGGTCAAATGATAGTTGTATACCTAGTTTTTTAACAGACTGTCTAATGATTTTCCAGAATAGCTGTAACATTTGATATCCCCACATGAATTGTATGAGTGAACCACTGTCTTCACGTCACTGCCAGCATTCGTGCTGTCATCATTTTTCATTGTAGCCATTCTGCTATATGTGTAGTGATATTTCACTGTATTTTCATTTGCATTTCCAGATAACTAATGATGTTGAATATCGTTTCATATGCTTATTTTCTACCTGTATGTCTTCTTTGGCTAAATGCTTCTTTATTTTTTTGCCCATTTTCTAACTTGATATTTTTTTTTTATTGTTGAGTATTAAGAGTTTTTACATATTCTAGATACAAATCTTTGTGGATATATGGTTTACAAATATTTTCTCCCAGTCTGTTTTTCCACCATATTCACATGTTCTTTCACAAAGCACAAATTTTTCATTTTAATGATGCAATCTATCTATTTCACCCTTATATGCATTGTGCTTTTGGTGTCAAGTCTAAAAACTATTTTCCTACACTAGATTCTAAATATTTTCTCCTGTTTTATTCTAAAAGTTTTACAGTTTTACATTATATATTTAAGTCCCTGGTCCACTTTGATTTAATATCTATATAAGGTGTGACATTTAGATTATGGTTCATTTTTTACCCATGGATGTCCAATAGTTCCAGCCTGTTTTGTTGAAAGGCTATCCATCCTCCATTTTAATTGCTTTTGCACTTTGTCAAAAATCACTTGAGCATATTCGGGTGGGTCTATTTCTCGGTTCTCCATTGATGTTTCATTATCTTTGTTTCTACCCTTCTTCTGCCCTATGTTAATTAATATAGTAGGAAGTATGCCTTAACAATAGGAGAGTGACTCTTTTCACTTTATTATCCTTGTCAAGGTTGTTTTTGCTATGTTAGGGCCTGTGCCTTGCCAAATTAGTTTTAGAAAAATCTTATTTTGTCTTTAAAAACAAAACAAACAAACGAAGAAAAAACCTTGCTGAGATTTTGATACATACATCTGTCTAAGAATTCAGATACTGCTCAGGTTTCCTTATTAAGCTGGGAGATAATCTTTGGAATTTCTTGCTTCACCTTGCGTGCATAAAGGATCATCTGACCTTGACTCTGAACGGTCCTACCCTCCCAATTTCCAGGTACATGTCAAAGACATACTTCTCCTAGGCTGAATTTGAATCTGGAGAACTAGGAGTTTAAACCCGGATGCAGTGAACACTGAAGGCCGCACCATCCTCTTTCCACTTTCTGTCCCAGGCTGCTGCTCTCCCATGTTCTACGGCTACTGACGTCTATATAACACTGAGCCAAAGCTGATTAGCATTATTCTTTAAAATACCCATAAAATGAATATCGATGTACTAATTTTAATTCCATGTTAAGATAAAAAATTACAACTATCCTATAACATAAAATCCACCATGGAAATGTCCAAACACTAATTTATAAATAGGAATATGGTCAAATAAAAGAGAAATAGCTTTTCTGGTTAGTGATAAGTATTCCCAGAATTCTTAAATAAAAAGTAGAAGGACAAAGCCATTTGCTACCAGATCTCTGCTATTTCCTTATGATGATTATATCAACAGGCAAGAAAAAAATCTTTTATCACTACAAAAATCACAAAATTGGTTTGACAAATACCATGAATCTACTACTAAAAATTTGTCATTTCCCAGTAGTTACTGGAAATTATGTTATCAAACTTCAGAATACTCAATGTTTTCCAGGGAAGTAAAATATATGAAAATTTTTTATATGAAAATGAAAGTACAATTGGCAATATAAAAAACTAAATCAGGTAAGTGGTGCCACCCCTATTTTTTAGTATGCAGCAGTGCCTCCTTAAGACTAGTGAAAACATTTTAGAAGTCTTCCCTCTAGCTCTGCTACCAAATCTTTAAATTTCAGAGTAGCACAGGATACCACACACATGCTCACATATATGTAACACTGGTGTGTCATCCACAACGTGCTATCCACTGGACACTGAAATGACAAACAAACACAAAGAGGTGCAGCTCCACATCAAAGGAAAACCTTTACCTGGATGTCTACAGAGGCCTACGTCACTCACCAATCTTTCTTACTGATGGAGAAGACACCTGTGAGGCCAGAGAGACACTGAAGAGGAACACCCAGACACAGATGTAGATCAGTCTCTCACATCTACCTGTATGACTAATGAGATGGCCAAGAAGGGTGCACCTGTTACTCAGTAAAAATGGGGGGACTGAGGGAAGACAGGAAGGTGAGTGTACTGCTACGTCAAACTAAACAGCAGAGGTAAGGGAAAAAAAGGGTAAATAGGAGAGTTAAGGAGGAAATAAGAGATGAAAGAATGAAAAGGCCAAACAGTACTCATTTGATTCACAAAGAGAGATTCTATCCTAACCTTCAACACAACAAACACGAGACATCCTCCTAAAAGTCAAGAGGAAAACAAAAGGTGGGCTTCCCTGGTGGCGCAGTGGTTGAGAATCTGCCTGCCAATGCAGGGGACACGGGTTCGAGCCCTGGTCTGGGAAGATCCCACATGCCGCGGAGCAAGTGGGCCCGTGAGCCACAATTACTGAGCCTGCACGTCTGGAGCCTGTGCTCCGCAACAAGAGAGGCCGCTACAGTGAGAGGCCCGTGCACCGTGATGAAGAGTGGCCCCCACTTGCCACAACTAGAGAAAGCCCTCGCACAGAAACGAAGACCCAACACAGCCATAAATGAATGAATAAATAAATAAATGAATAAATAAAAATTAAAAAAAAAAAAAAAAAAGAAAACAAAAGGTGATGAGGCATCACTCTGGAGTCTAGGTCTCGGAGACTGTGCAACCCTTCTGCTGGCACTCACACTCTCTCTTTCCCCCTCCTGCTGGCAGGCTGGTGGTGGGCTGCCCGGTGGAGAGGCCCATGTGGCCAAGAATGAGGGTGGCCTCAGGCCAAAAGCTCATAGAACTGAGGCCCTGAGTCCGAAGAGGCACCAATTCCTGCCAACAACCCCAAGAGTGAGACTGGCATCAGCTCCACCCCCGTGGAACTTGGAGGTGATGGCTACTGGGCTGACACCTTGACACAACTTGACTGAGAGCCTTAAGGGGGACCCAGAGCCAGGAGGTGCAGCTAGGCTGCACCCAGATTCCTGACCACAGAAACTTGAGAAAACAAATGTTGGTGTTCCTTAAAAATTGCATCAAAATTTGTATGACTAACATATGGCTCAGCCATCCTTCTTGTCAGCATTTATCCTATAGAGTCCTGCAAGGATGTATGTACCAGAATGTTCATTATAGCACTTCTCACAGCAGAAAAGGGAAACCATCCAAAATCTAACAATGGATCAAAAGTTAGTAACTTACAGTATCCATATAACTGAACACTATGTAAATAAGTTGCAAATCAGTATGTTTAATTTTCTCCTTTCTGTAAAATCTGACAAACACAGCCCAAAGCATTCTCTGTGTACAGATTACTGCAATGAGATGAAGACCACTTTCCTCCTGAGGAAGAAGGCTCTCACTAAACCTCCCCACGAGGCGGCTCAGGCTGGGTATGTTCCCATGGGTTCCCATGTGGATATCAGCTGGTACCAGGGGCTCACACTCCTCTGTAAGAGGCCTTATGAAAACCTCTCATTCTATATTCTTTAAAATGTTGTTCTAGAGCCTTAAAAAAGGAAAAACAAAAAGACTATGCCCTCAGTCACCGTTACTCAGGAAGGCTGTGCGGGCAGAAACGCTTCTCCGCAAAGGCAGACAGCCCAGGCCTCCAGACTCCGGGCCAGTAGCGGCCTGTCGACAGCCACCTCTGACCACTGTGGGGTTTTTAAAATGGCTTCTTCCTACATTGACCTAAACTTTTTCTTTCTAATCCTCTTTTGTTTCCATTTACTTTCCCCTCGTTAAGTTTTTAAGCCATAAGAATTGATATCCAATAATTACATATAATACATCTGTCTGAAAAAGGAAGCTCTAGAAACTGAAACATATTCCATTATAAACAGGTTCTAACTAATACAATTCTTTGGTCAAAAGATATAATTCTGATAATGCAACAATAAACAGTTAACATGTCTTATTTTAGACAAAATATGACTACCTACACACACTGAAATGTACTTTAGCAAAACAGACTATACAAAAACCTATATTTTTTTCTTCACATATATCAAACCTTACACAAAGATGTTAAGATTTAAAATACATGTCTCAAACAATTTCCTTCAGATTCAAAAGTTACTTGCAATCAGGCTAAATGTTAATAACTGGCATATACATGTCTAAAATATATTAAAAATGCATCAACCTTTTCCACTATGATGAGGTCTCCAACTTGTATGTCTGAACTCTTAACTTGCATTTTACCTTAAAAAAAAGAAGAAGTATAATCAACTCAAGGAAATAATAGCACATCAGAGTTAAACTTTCAGTTGATAAATAATACTTTAGAAATAACTTTGGGAGGAAAAAATAACACTTTAGAAATTTATCTATACTTATACTTTCAAAATAAATTTATTTCAGATAGACACAGTCGTTAAAAATTAACTTCTCCTAGTGAACTCCCAAATACAATTAACTATCCCCCAATAAAAGATGAGCGAGAATGGGGAAGAGGATTCCATCTGGAAAGTTCTTCCCACATATGCCATTATTTCAGGTCTGAGTCAAGTTACGGATGATCAAAAATATCACTAAATAACATAATTTGATGACTGAAGCTGAGTAACATGGAGATGTAAAATCCTTACACTAATATTGTGGATAGCACTGATTGGCACATAACTGACAGAAAAAAGAAACAAAGAAAATTACATGTAAAATCACCCTCCACTAGTAGCTTTACAGACACAGGTCAGGACTGAAAACTAAGGTCTAGAGATTTACACAAGAAGTGATGCTTCCACATGGTATACTGTGTAAATTCTTAAATTGTCTCTCTAGTATCTAGTGCATTGTAATCACTTACAAAATCTAACACACAACATCTACACCATGTCAGTGCCACAGAGAGGAGGAGAGCAGCTGACGTGCACGATGGGAGACATCGTCCTGAAGCAGCAACAGGACTTGGTTCAGTTCTCGCTCCCTGTGTCTCCTCCCTCCCTGCCTCCCTTCGCCCCTGTTTCTCCCCCTCCTTCCCTCTCTCCCCACCTCCCTATCCTGGTCTCCCTCCCTCTGTCCGTCTCCCTTTTGAAACCAGCAACAGCCTTATGGATCTGCCTTGACATTTTTGTAACTACTGTTTTGACATGGGAAAAGGTCCACTTCTATTACATTCACTTTATCCTGAAAGCTAACAGAACAAGAGCTAAGTTCACATTACATTATCAAATACTAACATTACCAGTCATTACACTGACTTTTAGACCAATTCAACTTATTATAAAGCCTTATTTCCTAAATACCTCTTAAAGCAGCTGAGCATCAATAGAATCATACCAGTTCCTAACAATTTGTTTTGAGGATATCAAAAAGTTCTGTAAATATTATATTTTTGCTGTAGCAGCTGAGCATCAATAGAATCATACCAGTTCCTAACAATTTGTTTTGAGGATATCAAAAAGTTCTGTAAATATTATATTTTTGCTGTTATATTTTTCCATGTTCCTCAATTATACAATAAATAAATAAGGGCCGGAGTTACTTTTTGGGGGGGAGATGAAGCTACTTTTTATTCATATTATAAAATAGCAAAGTTCTTTAGAATTGCATGTGAAGTAAATCTTACGATATTTTCATAAGTGATAAGTATACATCAATTAGTAGCCAAAAAACATACTTGCAAAAGAATGTCTACTTTAAATCTTTTTTTTTCAGTTGGTCACTTCAAGCTTCAGGTCTGTACTCCCACTATTATGTTTTTTATAGCTAAGCATCAGGCAGTAAAGACATATCACTGATCTCATACTCCCTGAGTATTAACTCAACAGAATTCCTGTCTTATCATTTAATTTTATTTTCTCTCCTATTCTCCAATCCACTTTTCCTTCCTTCTGCTTTTTTACATTTTAATAGACACATTTAACAAAGAGAGAAAAAGAAGTAGTTGCAGTCATAAGATGTAGTAAATGTAAATAATTTTAAACTATTTTGAAACAAAGAAAACGCATCCTTTTTTGACTCCTTAATCAAGATCTTACATTTCTGAGAGATTTATTATTCTCTCACATGGTAACAGACACAATTTATATTTAATAGCCTTTAATTTTTAGGCATTAATTGTGATCGCTATTCATTTCTATGGAACTTAACTAGCAATTACATGGTTAAGTAAAACAGTTTATGGTAAAATGCACTGTTGAAAGTTCTCAACTCTTATAATATTACAACATGAACAAAATAAGAGAAGGCTAAACACAGCACAGTGTCAAACCAGTATGATAATCTGCCTCACTTACCTGTTCAAAGTACACATTTCTAAATCTTGAAGAACTGGTCAAATTGTTCAACAGTTCTGAACTCTCTAATAATTCTAATCTTGTGTTCAGGGGACTGCCTGCACTTCCTTTACAGCCTTTGTCACATGAACTCACGGACTTCTCTGTTCTCTTTCCCAAAGAACAGCGAAGGCATTGGACAGGAAAGATGGAGGAAAGCCACCCACTGCCCATGCACCTGTCCTGCACCGACAGCCCAGCATCAAGACCTTCCGCAGCCTCATCTGCACAGTCCATGCCTCCACTAACGGTTTGATTTCTGGCCACCCTTTGTGAGCTGAACTGATAGCTGATCCTAGCTAGCAACGTACTAATATCAGAGTTGGAAGAGACTGGTAACAAGAGATATTCCTTAAGTTTTACAAGTCACAGCACAGAGAAAACACACAACGGCCACCTGCTCTCACAAACCAATGGAACCATCAACAACACAGTGTTTACTGAATGGGCATTTAAAATTTAGTAACTTCAGAGCTACGCTTGATACAAGCAACTTCTAAATACAGTAACAAAGATACTTCAATGTGTACACCAGTATTTAAACCTAATGACAGTTTTCCTTAAAAATATCCTATTCCATTTACTGTCAAGTACGTACTCAGGAAGTCGTACCTTACCAGCCTTTTTCTTTTGATGAAATAGTTAATAGTGAATATTACCAAGTAAGGTAACAACAGTCCTTTCCTCTCTCTAAACCACTGCAGGTAAGTCTTTCTTTCTAGCAGTAAATGTTCCCCGCCACTGTGCCTCGAAAGTACGACGGCTTATGTGCTCCTCCTCATGGGAGGAAAGCATTTATCTAACTTGCCCCATGAACCAAGTTTTATTGGCTCCTCCGAAGAGAGATCAAAAATCACTCCAAGAACCACTCTTCTTCCTGTAGAGTGTCTAACCACGCGCCCTGTCTACCACTCTCACTGCCACTCGTCAGCGTCACCTGTAGAAACAAGACACAACTAAATGGTCGCCACTGTTATTATCTCCCGAATTCAGCATAATTCCAAACGAGCTAGTTGAAAAATTAAGGATTATGTTCATCCTCACCCCAAACCCTCCATTATTGGACAATTACTTAGAAGATAATCAGATTTGCAGCGTGTATACACATTCTTCACAGCTGATCTCAAATTAACTTTCTGGCTTCATCTACTGTCTATGTTTCCCTTTGCTCCTGCTGTATCTTAGTCTGGCACCTTCTCCTACAACCGTGTGAGGCCCTTGCCTGTTCTTACAGGTTATCTGCACTTGCTGTTCCTTTTGACTGAAACCCCTCCCTCCCCAGACCTCCTTAATTACACAGCAAATATAGCCCCATGAAGCCTTCTGTAACCTGTATAAGCATCAGCAGGATTTTATACACACCACTACACAATGTGCTTAAAATGCTATAAGGCTATAAATATTCAAACACCTGAGTGTCTACCAAATTTCAGATCCTGTGCACTTCTAGGACATTTAGTTTGTTCTTCGCAAATGCATATCCAAACTTAACCCATTTTAAAAGAACAGAAGGAGTTGATAACCATTCTACTCCTCATCAGTTAAAATGGGTCAAATGCCAGAGTGGATTGAAGAGAGCATTACCATAAAAACCACAACTAACTAGACACAGACATTATCAAATAAGGATGAAAATGCATTAATTACTTACTTCCCAACAAAACACACAAGGAGATAAGAGTGAGAGATAATTACACAACTTTTTAAAAAAGCACTTGATCGCATATAAGGAGCCCTCTAGAAGGTCACTTCAGATTAACAGGTACTGCTTCCTGGGCAGACCACCACCCGTGACATCAGCAGGTTATTGGGCCTGTCTTCATTATTTGGGTGGGAATGGCATTCTCCCCCAACTCTCTCAACATTTTAAGTGGGTGTGGAGGTAGGAGCCTAACTTAAAACAGATTATGAAGCAAAGTGGGTAGTTGGAAATGAGTTTTATACTATACTGTATTATATTATATTATACCACATCATATTATATTAAGAGAGAGACCTATACTCTGAAAAAAAACCAAAGTATTGCTGAGGGAAATTTTAAAGCACCTAAATAAAGGAAGAGATATATCTCATTCATGGATCAGAAGACTTAATACTATTAAAATGTCAATTCTCCCCCAGATTTATCTATAGATTCAATGCAATCCCAATCAAAATCCCAGCAGGCTTTTTTTAAAATAGAAATTAACAAACTGATTCTAAAAGTCACATGGAGGGACTTCCCTGGTGGCACAGTGGCTAAGAGGCTGCCTGCCAGTGCAGGGGGACACAGGTTCGAGCCCTGGTCCGGGAAGATCCCACATGCCGTGGAGCAGCTAAGCCTGTGCGCCATGACTACTGAGCCTACGCTCTGGGGCCCATGAGCCACAACTACTGAGCCCGCATGCCACAACTACTGAAGCCCGTGCGCCTAGAGCCCGTGCTCCGCAACAGGAGAGGCCACTTGCAATGAGAAGCCCGCGCACCACAGTGAGGAGTAGCCCCCGCTCACCGCAACTAGAGAAAGCCCGCGCGCAGCAATGAAGACCCAACACAGCCAAAAATAATAAATAAATAAATAAATAGATAGATAAATAATAAATAAATTTATAAAAGTCACATGGAAATACAAAGGATCTAGTCTAGCCAAAACAACTCGAAAAATGAAAAACAAAGTTGGGAGGGCAAACGCTACTGCTTTCAAGAATAATTATGAAACAACACTAATCAAAAGAGCATTGTTTTAGCACAAAGAGAGACGAACAGATCAACAGAGTGAAGAGAGAGTCTAGAAATAAACCCACACATGAAAGACAACTAATTGTTGACAAAAGTGTAAGGCAACGTGGTGGTAAAGGGATCACTTTTTCAAAAACTGGTGCTAGAAACAACAACACGCACACCTTGTACCAATACAAAACTACTCAAAAGACCTGTCATATAATGCAAATCCTAAAACTAAAAAACCTCTAGAAGAAGAAACATCAGAGAAATAAATGTAACAGAAAATCTTTGTGAACTTGAGTTTAGGTGAGTTTGGTGTCCTATCTGAGAACTAAGAGTTCTCAGATAGGACACCAAAAGCACAATCATAAAAGAAAAAACTGATACATTGGACTTCATCAACTAGAACATCAAAGGGGCAAGGAACAGCACAAAGGTGTTAGATCAATGAACTAGTGGTTGAAAAATAGCCGGAGGCAGGTGCAAGAGGGAATAAGCTACAAAGATAGGAAGGGACTCTAATTCCAGGTCAAGTGGCCCCAAGGTTATGGGAGAAAAACAGCAAACATTTAGGAGAGTTGCAGGGGAAGCAGGACCCTCAGAGAAGAGCCACATTTTAATGAAAGCAAGAAGGCACATTCAGAGGAGTCTGATGATGGAAAGGCTCAGGTGATGAAGAAACCAGAATTCCAAAGGCACGGTGAAAAAAGGGCAATGCTAAGAATGAAGACGTACAGAATCTCGTGGTGATTAAAACGCAGAAGATGAAGAGTGATTTTGAAGGCTGAGACACGAACAAAGATGAAGGTCCCGTGAGGCTAGTCCTGGGCTACACAGGCCGAGACTGCGCTCAGGCTGAGAGGCCTGGGGAGTCCAGGACCCCATCCTGACCCCGGCTGAAGCTGGGCAGGGCACAGGCTTCCCCTTGACCTCGGCTGACAAAGGTGAGGGTGCCAGAGGAAGTCAGGATTAACTCAGGGCACGTGGACCCCCTTCCCCAGTACAGGGCGGGGACAAAAGTGGGAACAAAATGGGCAGCTTATATTCTATCAAGATTAAGTAAGGCAGAGTGAAATAAAATATAACAACAAATGGACTGTATAATTACAGCCTAGGAAATAAGGAAAAAAAAGAAATACTACAGCCTGGGGGTAAGAATTATAAAGCATCTTGCCAAAAGTAACCAATTTTTACTCTTAAACATTCACTAGCAATAACCAAAGTATTATTTAATAACATTCTTAAGCAACAACAAAAAAATTAAGATGCTCAAATTAAACACAATCAATTCTTTTTTCTTTACTATCAGTAAAAAAAGAGCTGGAATAGCTTTGGGAGGAATACTGGAATAATGAAATACTACATTACGGTAAGAAATATTTACAGATAAAACACTGAATGTTATTCACCGGATAAACCATATTAGCCTCTCGCTGGTTAAGGGAGCCCAAGCCATCTATGCAGTCGCCAAGGGAGACCCCAGGGGCTGCCAGAGGAGACTATCAGGCAGGCTTTACAGCCAGCCAGCGCACACACTTTTGCCTAAAGCTGTATGCAGAACCAAACGCTGAAATAAGTATCAACAGTAATTCACTGCATTCACCAGATAAAGATTTTGTAGAAAATCACAACAGTTTGAAAATTTTAATAAGTATCTCAAACGTTAGATATTTTACCAACAAACAGATACAAATAGAAATTATATGGTATCAACAAGGAGAGGACACACTCCAAAGTGTTCATTAAGCCCTCTGTTGTTTGCATAAAAGAAATTTCTAACCTTTGTTTCCTACAGTTACATAGGCTTCTTAAATATCTATCAAAGGTTAAGATACAAAATATGGTTAATATGAATGGTTCATAATTAACAAGTTCTAAGACTCTCAATCACTAAAATCAGAAACAGTACAAAAAAAGCAGTCTCGCTCTGCCATGGACGCACCCCATGGACAAACCCCAAGTGTCCTACCTGAGTGTGTACGGTCATGTCACTATGGAGAGGGATGTGAGCAAACCTAGTTCAAGACAGTCCCTGGTCTCTCTTTTCCTCTAACATTTACATAACCCACATGATAGTGGTTTACTTCTCAATCCGCTTACGTGTGGAGACCTGAAGACAGTGAAGAAATCCACAGATGGAGGCGGCAAGACAGCTGTGAGGCTGCCGGAGGGGCCACTGGCCTAAGTCACGAGCAGACAGAAAGTTCCCCAGGACTCTTATATTTAGAGCGTTTCATGCTCCTCAGAGAACACAAGAAAAAAATGAAAATAACTGGTGGAGGGAGGGGAGGAGGGAGGAACAGAGAGGTTTCCCAAGATACCAGAATGTACTGTAAAGGAACATTTAAAACTGGCATGGGACTGGCATGGAAATTTGGATGAATCAGTGGAAGAGCACAGAAACTAGAGGAAAGGACCAAAACAAATCTAACGTATTTCTCAAAGATCTGAGAGAAGTTAGTAACTTGAATAACTGGTTTTAAAGTAACTAACTGACCATTTGAGAAAAAAAAGGCAGATCCTTTCTCCATATAATACATACTTTTACACGTAAAATTGCAAATGGAGTAAAAATTCAAGTATAAAAAATGAAAACACAGAAATACTGTAAGGAAATTAAAATAGTCACTTAGGGGTTTTCCTGGTGGCGCAGTGGTTGAGAATCCGCCTGCCAATGCAGGGGACACGGGTTCAATCCCTGGTCCGGGAAGATCCCATATGCCACGGAGCAACTAAGCCCGTGTGCCACAACTAATGAGCCTGTGCTCTAGAGCCCGCGAGCCACAACTACTGAGCCCACGTGCTGCAACTACCGAAGCCCGCACGCCTAGAGCCCGTGCTCCACAATGAGAGAAGCCACCGCAATGAGAAGCCCGCGCACTGCAACGAAGAGTAGCCCCCACTCGCCGCAACTAGAGAAAGCCCGCGCGCAGCAATGAAGACCCAACCCAGACAAAAATAAATAACATAAATAAATTTTTTTTAAAAATTAAAAAAATAAAAATAAAATAGTCACTTATAATATATTGGTATTGAATGGATTTCCTAAGATTGAAGTAAAAACCACAAAGGAGGGCTTCCCTGGTGGCGCAGTGGTTGAGAGTCTGCCTGCCAATGCAGGGGACACGGGCTCGAGCCCTGGTCTGGGAAGATCCCACATGCCGCGGAGCAACTAGGCCCGTGCGCCACAACTACTGAGCCTGCGCGTCTGGAGCCTGTGCTCCGCAACAAGAGAGGCTGTGACAGTGAGAGGCCCGCGCACCGTGATGAAGAGTGGCCCCCGCTCGCCGCAACTAGAGAAAGCCTGCACACAGAAATGAAGACCCAACACAGCCAAAAATAAATAAATTAATTTAAAAAAAAAACCCCACAAAGGAAAGGATCAGAAGATTTGCCTACATAAAAACTATAAATTTATCTACATCTTAAAAAAAATGAAAAAATTAATCAAAGATAAAAATATTTGCCCCATGTGATAAATTTATCTTAGTAGAGAAATTATAAGGTAAAGATGAACATAGGAACAACGGGGGAATAAACTTCCATAAAGGATAAGAAACAAACAGTGAAATGTTAAAAGATAAACAGCAAGCAAACACAATGAGAGCATTTTTCACCAAACTGGAAATTTAAAAAAACATGTGGCTGGGAGTCCAGTCATTAAGGGTAAGCAGCAGAGTAATGCCAGTCGCTGGAGGGAAGCAGAGGATGCTACCAGCATCCAGACAGACACGAAACGCCGTCTGCGTGAGAAGGTACTCTGTGCAAGCAAGTATTTTTTAAAGTTACATCTCATGGGTTCCAGCCCCTAATCGCCAAACCATGCAATAAAAAATGTTAAATGCTTAATATCATGAAGAAATGAACTCATACAGGTCCTCTCAGGGAGACCTAAGAAAAAATAGCAGCTACGCAGATCATGAGTACATACATCCACTCCTGCCTGTCTATCCAGTCCTGAGGATACGTGTCCACCATGATACAGCCGCAGAGAACCAAACCAATGAGGGAGTGTATGTGAAGTCTTTGTGCCTGACATACAGTAATGGATTGATAAACGTTACTTAGAGTAAAAATGCAATAGGGTATGCTGAATATTCTGGAATGCGCATTGGAAGAGGGTATTTTAAAATGCTGCTCAGATCACAGACAAGCAAGATGACTTAGTGAAAGTGACATATTGCATAGACAATATGTAAAAGGCACTAACGAGGGATTTTAAAATCTCTTGATTTTCAAGGAATGATTATTACTGACAAATGGAGTCAATTTCACTAAAAGATGACAAAATTTCATTCGACATTCCATAAAAATCTTTTTAACGTAAAAAAAACAGAGTAAGAGTGTTAACAAGTGTGGGACAACACAGTGTTGATAATATGAATCAAAGAAGCTAAAACACACAGGAATAAAGGATTTCTATACTCTGCACAGATAAGCTTCTTTTTTGGCAAGGAAACCGGACCGCAAGAGACATGTAAATATGCAAATGTTCTCCCTCACATTCTCTCAAATACACACACACGAACACACAAACACAAGTAATTTACGTAAGGCTCAAGTCACAGACATTTTTCTCTCTCTCCTATGTTTGAATACTTGAAAACATGTTAAACGACAAAATGCCAGAACTAGTAAAAGAAATAACTAAGGGACTTCCTTGGTGGCACACTGGTTAAGAATCCGCCTGCCAACGCAGGGGACAGAGGTTCGATCCCTGGTCCGGGAAGATCCCACATGCCGCGGAGCAACTAAGCCCGTGCACCACAACTACTGAGCCTGCGCTCTAGAGCCCACGAGCCACAACTACTGAAGCCCGTGCTCCACAACTACTGAAGCCCGCAAGCCACAACTACTGAAGCCCGCGGGCCTAGAGCCCGTGCTCTGCAACAAGAGAAGCCACCACAGTGAGAAGCCTGCGCACCGCAACGAAGAGCAGCCCCTGCTCGCCACAAGTAGAGAGAGTCCGCGCGCAGCAACGAAGACCAAACGCAGCCAAAAATAAATAAATAAAAATAAATAAATTTATTAAAAAATAAAAAAGAAATAACTAAGATATACTGGGAAACAATCATCACAAGCTGTATGAAGGACCCAGCAGCACAAAATTAATTCGTTTCATTTCTAAATATCAAGTTCCATGTTAGCTTTAGGTTTAAATTTGGGAAATACACTAATAGTGGTTGACATAACTTAGCCCTGCTGAGATCCGGTGGCTGATGAAAACACAAACAAATAAACAAAGACTTCTGAATTGATCCTATCTGCTAGAATACTGACTGCATGAGCTCTTTAAAAAGCTTAGTTCAGGACTTATCCATGTTTGAATCTCATCAAGTTATCATGGTACCCAACACATAGTGGGTACTTAGTAAATATTTGTGGAAATGAATTGTGAACTAGCCACCTGCATGATTACAAACAAGGTATACAATCTATACATGACTCCCTAGCAACAAGGGAAAAAAACAGCATTGTTTCCAAGAATCCAAAAGTAGAATGGCCACACAATTCAAACTCTTTGCAAAAGCTGCCAAGAAGTAGGAAAATCTATTTTATTTTCTCTTCCTTGACTCTGCCTCTGGTGCTATTCACTAGGAGATAATGAACAATACAAGTAGTCATAAAGAGAAAGGAAGGAAGGTAGCAGCAACAGGTATGGAAAATTCCCACGCAAGAAAAGCAGCTTATCGGGCAATGAAATAAAGAGCAAACTAAAAATCATTCCGTGTTCACTAAGGTCATATGCCAGAGTTAAAATATTCTCTGCTTCCAAACACAGCACCCTCAAGACGTTAGCATATTTAACAGTGGAAGTGGCTTTCCTTTCCAAAAGAAAAAAATAACAACACAACATTTTCTCAATGTATTTCTACAAGAATGTGCTTGAGAACTGTAAATATAAAAAGTTCACATGCTGTAAAATGATACAACAAATCACAGAAAGAAATCAATGCCATTCAAAAAATAAATTTTAAACTATACTCAATAATAAGCATACACATGCACTTTCTATATACTAAATTTTACTTATCAATCATTTACATCAGAATAACCAGCCACGAAGCAATGTGCCACAGCTGAAAGAACACTGAATTTGAGGTCAGAGGGTCCAGGTTCAAATACGAACTCTGCCAAGAAGGATGGCAACTTAGGGCAAATTATTTAGCATGAGCTTCAGGCTTCTCATTGTCACTGGAGATCACACCAGCCACCCCTGGGCGGTGGTTATGTGAATGAGCAGTGAAAGTGCTCTGACACACACGGGAGTCCAAAAGGGTAGCTGTCGCTACCGTCATCTATCTACATGGGAAATGTCGATTTCTCAGATCATAGGCAATGATGACCAATTTTTTTAAAAAACGTGAATTTTCACTTGCATTTGAAATGAAACTACTGAAATTGTTTTTAGAGTATGTTGAATTCAAATATTACAGAACTGTAAAAGTTATATCCCAGTCTGTCTTCCTCACCATTTTATACTATGTTAGGTGAGAATGACATAAAGTCAGCCACTTTAAGGTAAACGATTCAGTGGCACTTAGGACATTCACAGTATTGTGCAACCAACTCTGTCACGTTCCAAGACATGTTCATCACCACAAAAGAACCTCATACCCATTAAGCAGCTGCCATTCCCTACTTCCCCAGGCCACGGCAACCACAATCTGCATTCTCTATCTATTAACTTAACCTCTTCTGCATATTTCAAAAGAATGACGTCATACAATATATGACCTTTAGTGTCTGGCTTCTCTTACATAGCACAGTATTTTCAGGGTTCATTCACATTCTATCATGTATCAGCATTTCATTAATTGTCATAGCTAAATAATATCCCAATATCCCAATGTATGAACAGACCATAATTTGTTTATCCATCCATCCATCCACTGATGGACATCTGGACTGCCATCACCTTTTGGCGACTGTATATAGTGCAGCGATAACATGGGTATATGTGTATTTGTGTTTGAGTCCCTATTTTTAATTCTAAATTTATCTGGGAATATCTTAATTTCGGCTTCATTTTTGAGTGACAGTTTTACTAGCATAGAATTTTCTGTTGACGGTTTCTCCTTTTCCAATTTTAAAAACATCACCCCACTTCCCCCTGGCCTCTAAGGTCTCTGATGAGAAGTCTGCAGATGGCTCATCACCTCACTGAGGGCCCCTTGTATGTGCTAAGCCGCCTCTCTTGCTGTTTGCAGGGTGTGCTCTTGGTCCTGGGGTTTCAACTGTTTGATGGCAATGTGTCTTAGTGTGGATCTCTGCATTTATCCCTCTGGGGTTCAGTGAACCTCCTGAAATGTGTAGATTTGCGTCTTTTCTCAAATTCGGGGAGTTAATGGCCATTATTCCTTCAAATATTCTCTCTGTGCTTTCTCTCTCCTCTCCTTCTAAGATTCCCATCACGTGTACCTTAGTACACTTGACGCTACCCCACAAGTCTCTTAGGATCTATTTATTTTTCTTCATTCTACTTCTTGCTCCTCAGACTGGGTAATTTCAAGTGACCTAGGTTCAAGTTCACTGAGTCTTTCTTCTGCCAGCTCAAATCTGCTACTGAAACTCTCTAGTGAGTTCCTCTCTTCATCTATTGTACTTTTCAGCACCAGAATTTCTTGCTTCTTTTTTTAAAACTTACATACCTTTACTGATATTCTCCATTTGTTAACATATCATTCTGATATCTTTTAGCAATTTGTCCATTGTTTCCCTTAGCTTCCTGAGCATATCTGAGGCAGATGACATCGTGTTTGTCTAGTAAGTCCAATGTCTGGGCTTCCTCAGAGACAGTTTTTGTTAATTTCTTCTGTGAATGGGCTACACTTTCTTTGCATGCTTTGTAATTTTTTGTGGAAAACTGGACATTTTGAGTATTATAATCTGGTAACCCAGGAAATGAGCTATTCCCCCCTCTTCTGGGTTTGTTTTGCTGCTTGGTATATGCTATAGCCATGTATATTTAGTGACTTTTCTAAACTATTTTTGTAAAGCATGTATTCTTTGTCACATATGGTGACAAAGAGGGAGGGAGGGAGGGAGGGAAGCAAGAAGACAGAAAGGAAGAACAGCCTCTCCCAGCCTTTGCAGACTGTGGCTCTGTGCTGGGGACCCTGTCACTTAGCCTGGCTGTTTATAACTCTGCCTCAGCCTTCGCTTCCGCCTGCCCTGAGCCTAGAAATTGCTCAGAAGCAAAAGACCTTTTCAGACCTTTTCTGAGCTTGCATCCAGCTCTGGCCTTGAATGCAGCTTTCAAAATTCCCCAAGCAAACAGGGGCACTTTGGATTCTCTCGCATCTTTTCCTGCCTGGAAGTGACACTCTCGTGTGTGAACCCCAACTAATCTTTGCCCGGCTACTCTGGCTGTACCCAAGCCTTACACAAGAAGAAACGCCTGCAGCTTTTCAGCTTTCCTGCCCTGAATCCCAAGTTAGGTGAAAGACAGGCAAGCGAACTGGGTCAGTCCTTCAAGTATCCCCCAGACAGGTTAGACAGACAGACACAATGCTCTGCAAGCTCGTCCTGCTCTGTGCCCTCCAGGGCCAGGTCCAGAGCCCAGACTGGGAACATGGCTGCTGCTGTCTTCCAGGCGGGCGCCATGACAGGGAGCGGGGGGAACAAGGGCAGGTGAAAATACCAAAAAGCTTCCCTACAATTTTTAGGAGGTCTTTTCCTGGATGCTACAATCACCTGGATGCTGTAAAGTTTGACTGTTTTCCAGAGTTTTGATGAAGTTAGTTCTGCCACTTTCTGCTTGATTTGTGGAGCTGCGTACTCTGTCATTTTTGCTGACATCACCGCACCGTTTATTTGTGAATGATACAATTAGTGCCCAGAAACAAATCTCTGCTCAGCCCAAATTCCACAATACAAAACAATTTAAAACATAAGCCAGGACCTATACTGTATTCTAAAATAGACAAACCAAAGTTACACCTAATTTACCTGGCCATTCTGGGGATTCTTTTCCCCAAAGCTAAAGCTTACCTTATTTTCTACAACACACCTTTCCTCTACCATGCCAATACTTTAAGCATTAAAGCTTTTTAATAATTAATTTTTCAATTCCATTGAGAAAGAACAGTCTTTTCAACAAATGATACTGGGACAACTTGATATTCACATGCAAAAGAATGAGAAACCATATCACATATCACACACAAAATACAAAATGAAAACGGGTCACAGACCTGAATGTAAGAGCTAAAACTATAAAACTCTTAGAAGAAAATACAGAAGTAAATTGTTGTAACTTTGGGTTGGCAAATTGTTCCTTAGCTACAACCCCAAAACATAAGCGACAAAAAGAAGAAAACAGATGAACTCGGACTTCATGAAAATTAAAACTTTTGTGTATCAGGGGACACCATCAAGAAAGAAAAAATACAACTCACAGAATGAGACAATATAGTTCCAAATCATATGTATCTAACATGGGACTTAAATCCAGAATACAGAAAGAACTCCTACAGCTCAACAATTAAAACAAATACCTCAGTTTAAAAGCAGGCAAAGAGGTGAATAAACATTCCTCCAGAGAAGATGTACTAATGGCCAGAAAGCACATGAAAAGACGTTTAACATCATTAGTCATTAGGGAAATGCAAACTGAAGCCACAGTGAGATACCACTTCACACTCACTAGGATGGCTACAGTCAAAAAGAGAGACAAGTGTTGTTGAAGATGTGTAGAAACTGAACCCTCTCACATTGCTGGTGGAAACGTAAAACGGTGCAGCCAATTATGAAAATAGTTTGGCAATTCCTCAAAAAACATGGAATTACCGTGCAATTCAGTAATTTCATGCCTCGGTATATATACAAAAGAAATAAAAACAACGTTCACACAAAACGTGTACACAAATGTTCACAGCAGCATTATTTATAATGGCCTAAAAGTGGAAACAACCCAAATGTCCATCCTTATGATATATCATACAGTAGAATATCACCTGGCAACAAAAAGACGCTAAGTACTGGTATGTGCTGCAACATGAATGCACCTTGAAAACATGATGCCAAGTGTCAGAAAACAGTGACAAAAGGCCACACACTACATGACTCCATTTATATGAAATGTTTAGAACAGGCAAATCCATAGAGATAGAAAGTAGATCAGTGGTTGCCTGGGGCTGGAGTGGGATAGGGAAGCGGCAAGAGTGGGAAATGCCTGCTAATAGATATTCAGAGCTTCTTTCTAGAATGTTAAAAATGTTCTGAAATCAGATGGTGGTGATGGTTTCATAACTCTGTGATATACGCAAAACTACTGAACTGTATATTTTAAATGGATGAATTTTATATTATGTGAAAAATATCCCAATATCCCAAGCATAAAAACACTTTATGGACAATTAAAAAATAATAATAATTCATTGCACAAATGTCCATGTATAAATAGAAGACATAAACTCCACTATAAACTTCTCCATTTTTAAACAGGCTCTGAGTCATTATGAATTTCCATTTAGTTTCTCACTGTCACTTTCTACTGTCATCATGCTTACCTGTAATAGCTTCACCCACTCTCTCCCTAATACATTGCTTCTTTTCTACAATGGACTGAAAAACCAAATAAACAACTCTCAAGAACATAAACTAGGCAGGGGTTAAAGCCTTAAATGAAGGTTACAGGGAAATCGGTACACGTCATTGCCATTTTGGATCACGACATTTGTTTCAGCTGCTCAAAGTCCTCTTCCTGAAGGAGAGTTTAAGGCCATGATACCAGATGTCTGACCTTAATGATTGTGTTTAAAATCTAAAGCAAACAGAGACTTTAGAGGAAGTGATAACTACCCTTCACAGACAGTGTGTGCACACCAGTTGAGTTTCACGTGTCTCCAGTACATGTGCGTTATACACAAACTGTAACAGAGCGCACTCTAAAACTATTAATAGTTATGTATATGTATGTGTGCATGCGTTTAAGGGTTTGTGTATATATTAATATTCATAAACACATACATCCAAGCATCTAGAGAATGAATAAAAAGCTACCCTGAAATTATATGCATTATATTATTATAAGAAAATTAGACAACAACACACAATCGCATAATACTATTTTTAGTAACAAAATTAAGACGTTTTCTTGCATTTATGTTAATTCTAAAATGATGATTACATTAAACAATGATAAACTGAATTAAAAGTGTCTTGCTCACCTCTTACTGTAAGCTTGCTGTATAGTTGTGAATTCACTTCCTTGTCTCGCTGAAAACGCCGAAATTCATCAGTTGCTTCCCTCATGATAGTAACAGCCAAGACAAACCCCTTTAAACAAAATAAAACAAAGTATTTGAGAAAACTGGACTTCAACAAAAAGGGAAAATTCTTTTACTGTTTAGCTTTATTTTTTTTCCTTCAATTTATATTAGTTGTAAAATACACAATAAATGAAAACAAAGAAAAAAGACAAAAAGTAACACTACAAAAGGAACATAGTAATGCACAGTGAAAGATTTATAATTCTTACTATACCCCAGAAAATTTTAAAAATTCACACCTTAATATGTACTTCAAGCCAAACATCAGAAAATATTTAGTAACCCAAAGAAAAAGAAATCAATCTTCAATAAACCCATGAATTATATTTAGAACACTCAGGCATTCAAATAGCAAATTAACAAAGACTGACATAAAAATCTTACAATATGTGCACTTAAATCTTTCTGATAGAATAAAAGCATTTAGGAACACAAAACAATTCCCACATACGACACTTACACATCAACTTTCTTACATCATGCATTACCACACAAGTGCATTTGAGAGCACAGGTATGGCCATAGTGCTCTTCTTCTCTCATTTTGTTAAGTAAAAACCTGAACAGATGAGTTTGATGCTATTGAGATAAAACTTCTGTATACCTGTAATCTATTGTGAAATCTGTTACTGACACATGGCTACGTCCATCTTTTTTAAAGGCTACACATGTATTTTCTGACACACAATACAAGAATATTCTTCAAGTCAAGTTCCCTGTGATTAAACAGAGACCTCTTCAGTAGGCTTCACGTTAATGACAAACATGCTCCAGTGTACCATCTAAATTACACAACACTGGGTGAATTTCCATTGAAAGTACAATAATCTCTTATTCCAGGTTTCTTTTTTTTTTTTGAATTATTTATTTTTTTGTTTGAATTTTTGTTTGAATTTTTGTTTGTTTGAATTTTTGTTTGAATTTTGTTTTTTTGATTTATTTTTTGTTTATGGACATTGAAATTTAAATTTTGTATAATTTTTATATGTCATAGCATATTATTCTGCTTTTGATGTTTTTCAAACGTTGAAAGTTTAAAAACCATTCTTAGCTTTCAAGCTGTACAAAACAGAGGGAGGTCCAGATTTGGCCCATGGTTTGCCATCCCTGCTTTTATTTACTTATTTATTTTGAATTTATTTATGGCTGCACTGGGTCTTCATTGCTGCACACAGGCTTTCTCTAGTTGCAGCGAGCAGGGGCTACTCTTCGTTGCAGTGCGCCGGCTTCTCATTGCAGTGGCTTCTCTTGTTGCGGAGCACGGGCTCTAGGTGTGCGGGCTTCAGTAGTTGTGGCACATGGGCTCAGTAGTTATGGCTCGTGGGCTCTAGAGTGCAGGCTCAGTAGTTGTGGCGCGTGGGCTTAGTTGCTCCGCGGCATGTGGGGTCTTCCTGGATCAGGGCTCAAACCCGTGTCCCGCGCATTGGCAGGCGGATTCTTAACCGCTGCGCCACCAGGGAAGTCCGCCATCCCCGCTTTTATTGTTTTTTTTAAATTAATTTTCATTGGAATATGGTTGATTTATAATGTTGTATTAGTTTCTACCGTACAGCAAAGTGAATCAGCTCTACATAGGTTTTTTTCTGTCTAACCAATAGGCTAAAGTAAGTAGGCCTCTGGAGAATGTTTCTTGTGTTTACTGAAGTGTAGTCCTCTTCAAGCAGTCGTGCCTGAAGGCTGGTGTGAGGCTCCAGGCTCAGTGCACATGGGCCCAGCTCTCCACTCATCCAGTAGCCTTCAGTCTTGACGTTCATGGTACAGGCACCACCTGCAAGCGTCACTACTGCTCTCTGACTCTCGGTGTCATCACGGATCACCACCTGCTGACTGTGCTTCCCAGCACGCCTGAGGCCTGGACCACTCTCAGCGCCGATGTGGGAGCGTGGCCCAGGCCCCCTCGGTTCTCACGGCCACCATCACTACTGGGCCAGCCTCCCGCCTCCAGCTTCATCCCCCTCTAAGTCATCCCTCCACACGGTTCCCAAAGTATCTTCTACAATATAAATATGACAAATATGTGGCAAAATCCTCCTCCAGGGATGGGCCCCAGCAATTCACTGCCTGAAACCTCAACAGTCCCCGCTGTTTACGCTCCTTCGCTAAAGCACAGCCTTAAGGACAGACCTCTAGCCTCACAGCCCACTCAATGCCGCTTTTATCCTCCAACGCCAGGACACGATCAGCCGTCTCCTGCAACACCATGACGTCTCCCATCCGGTCTTTGCCAGTGTCTTTCCAGTGGTTGCTAAAAGCACTATTTTAAGAAGTATTCCAAAGCTACTCTTGGAATCAGAAAGAGAAGCCATGAACAACAGTTGCTGGTGGGCCCCACCCGCAGAGAGGAAGGCAGGCACAGCACGTGCCAGGGATTTGCCATCACCGCGCTGAAGACAGCTGACGATGGGCAGAGTGTGACCCTCACATAGCAGAACCTTTAGCACACTTTTTTTTTTTAGTAACAGTTTTGTTGAGATTAATTCACATATCCTAAAATGCTTTTAAAGCATGCATTTCACCTTTTTATTCACAGAGTTGTGCCTCCATCAGCACCATGTAGTTCTAGAGCATATTTATTTTTATCACCCCCAAAAGAAACCCCAACAGCAACCACCCCCCATGCCCCCTCCGGTCCCCGCCCTGGAAACCACTAATCTACCTTCCGTCTCTGTGGATTTGCCTATTACGGGCGATACGGTAACCTCGACGTTAAGCTTCCTGACAAACTGCCAAACTGTTTTCTGAAGCGATTACACCAGTTTTCATGTGTTTATTGCCCATGTGTATATCTTCTTTGGAGAAATGTTAATTCAGATCCTACACCCACTTTTTAACTGGGTCAACTAATCTTTTAATTGTTAAGTTGGAAGAGCCCTTTATATCATTCTGGATACAAATGCCTTGTCAAATATGTGACTTACAAATATGATGTTACAAACACTTTCTCCCATTCTGGGTTATCGTTTTACTTTCTTGATGGTGTCCTCTGATGCACAAAAGTTTTTAGTTTTGATGAAGTCCAACTTACTCAAGTTTTTTCTCTTGTCACTTGGGCTTTTAATGTCCAAGATCACAAAGATTTACTTCCATGCTTTCTTCTAGGAGTCCTATAGTTTCAGCTTCATTTAGGTCTATGATCCATTTTAAGTGACGTTTTGTGTATGCTATGGTAGGGGTCCAACTTCAATCCCTCCCACGTGCTGTCCAAACGTCCCAGCACCATCTGTTGGAGACTACTCTTTCTCCATTGAACTGTCTTGGTACCCTTGCTGAAAATCCATTTGTCATAAATGTTTATTTCTGGACTCACCATTGTATCCCTTGATCTACATATCTATCCTTCTGCCAGCACCACATTCTCTTGATTACTACAGCTCTGTAAGAAGTTTCAAAATGGGGAAGTATGAGTCCTACGACTTTGATCTACTTTTCTAGGTTGTTTTGGCTACCCTGGGACCCTTCCATTGTTGCATGAACTTTAGAATCAGCTTGTCAATGCCTGCAAAAGAAGCCAGATGGGATTTTGATTGGGATTGCACTGAATCTGTAGATCAGTTTGGAGAGTCCTGTCGTTGTAATACTAAGTCTTTCAATTCTTGAACATGAGACGACTTTCCATTTACTTAGATCTTCTTTAATTTTTTTCAAAAATGTTTTATAGTTTTTGATATGCACTTTAGCTAAATCTATTCCTATTTTTTTTTCTTTCTGATGCTGTTATAAACAGAATTGTTATCCTAATTCCATTTTCAGACGATCATTGCTAGTGTGTAGAAATACAAATGATTTTTGTGTATTTATCTTGTACCCTACAGCTCACTAACTTGTTCCAATATTTTTGTGTGTGCATGGATTCCTTAGATTTTCCTGTATACAAGATCATGCCACCTGCGAATAGAGACAGATAGCCTTTCTTCTTTTCCATCTAGATGCCTCCTATTTCTTTTCTTGCCTAACTGCACTACTCATTTTACCTTCAATAAAATGTTGAATGGAAACAGCGGGAGTAGCCATCTTTGCCTTGCTGCTGACCTTAGGGGGAAGCGTCCAGTCTTTTACCATGAAAAGTATGTTAGCTGTGCAAAGCACAAAATTTTAACAACAAGAGAGATTTCTATATTATGACCAAGTATCTCCATATTAGAGGGAAGTATGTGCTCTAGGGACAAATGGCCAGCTTCTCCAAAGCTGGTAACTTGTCACGACAAAGCAGTGATGAAATAAAGTGGTCATCAAAGAAACTATTAGTTGGGGGCAGAGAGGTACTCTTATCTTGAATGCAAATTCATCATTTTATTAGAGCTAGGGTTAGCAAAGGTAAGACAAAAATAAAATAAAATAAAAGCATCAAATATCAAAAAAATTAGCTTTAAGAAATTTAGTATTATCAAAAGTCTTAAAATTTATACACATATTAACCAAGCAGCTTCACTTCTAAAAACTTAGCCTAAAGAAAAAAATAAAACAAAATCAAGGATCCCAGCACTGAATATGAAAAAACTGGAAACCTGAAAGTCCAAATAAGAAATTTATGATACTCTTATATGATGAAATATTTTATTTCCCTAATTCAAAGATGCTGTTGATTTTAAGATACATCATTATTGGGACTTCCCTGGTGGCGCAGTGGTTAAGAATCCGCCTGCTAATGCAGGGGACACGGGTTCAAGCCCTGGTCCAGGAAGATCCCACGTGCCATGGAGCGACTAAGTCCGTGTGCCACAACTACTGAGCCCGTGTGCCACAACTACTGAGCCCACGTGCCACAACTACTGAAGCCCCCGTGCCTAGAGCCTGTGCTCCGCAACAAGAGAAGTCACTGCAAGGAGGAGCCCGCGCACCACAACAAAGACTAGCCCTTGCTCGCCACAAGCAGAGAAAGCCTGTGCGCAGTAACAAAGCAGAGCACAAGCAGCCAAAAATAAATAAATAAATAAATAAATAGATTTATTTTTTAAAAAAGATACATCATTATTAATTTAGTAACAGTCCTGGTGGGAAGACAATTATCACTTTAAATACATAAACCGTTTATAAGTCACAATTTCAGTAACATGAAAAATATGCATCTATGAATCCAAAAAATACAGTTCTATGCAGCCGCTCTCGTGTAGGAGAATATTTACTGTTACAGACTCATGTGATGGTGTGGAAGTAATTTCTTAAAACTCTACCTGTGACTGACTCACCTTCAGAGACAAGAGGAGAATGACTTTCAGGAATACATCATTTATACAATGAAGACAGTATTTTTAAAGAAGTGATTTTTATCAGGCAGGCATATCAGAATCACCCAGACAGTTGTTTGCAACACAGATTTGCTCAGGCCCTACCTGAAATATGTACCTTTACCTCTGATCTCCAGGGAACTGGCCCCCCCCAAACCTGACGTACAAATGGTATTTAAACTCTCCAGATGAATCTAATTTTTACCCTTTAAACCTACGGCTTAAAGACAGCAAAATTTAACTCTGAATTTATTAAGTTTATAAACCACAAAAAATGTGCTAGTTCCTAGTGCTCCTAAGAACTCAAGGAGTGAAAGTAAGCTCCCTCTTCTAATGTGGTAATATTAGAGAAGATGCACCAAAGAGGGGCAGGTCCCAACTTCTAAAAACAGGAGTTCAACACTCCTAAGAGGAAGCAGAGTCCTGGTCACAGGCAAGGACTGCTGACAACTCTAAGCTGCTCCAGACCACATTCCAAGTCTAAGGTTCCTCTGGATACATAACAGACGGGTAGGACCAGAAACAGCCAAGAGGGGTCCCTCCCACACCGTCATGCCCACCTCTAGCACATACATTCTGAGAAGACGCCCAGTGACCAGCCTAGGAACATAAAACAGATCAAAGGAAAGGCAAGCTGATGCCACCATTTCCTTCTTGACCACTGGAGTTACAACCAATGGGCCTCTACTTTTCAAGTTTACATCTTCTGAGGTTAAGACCTCAGAAGAGGTCTGGGCTCATAACAGATGGGTGGTTTAGGGAAGATGTGGATACACAAGTCTCCTGCAGGAGCAGCTGGGCCTGCCCATGACCTCAGCACCAACCCAGCTCAGAGATGTCGGCTACAGCACTGCTACCTAGAAAAACCAAAACTGCACTCAAGAGGGTCACAGAGACATACTGTCCCCCAGAATCAACAGCACTGGTGCATCAGCACTGGATGACAAGAATGTCTCGCATGGCCTGTCCACAGCCAGTGATGAAATCTTACATCACAAAGTGGGATTCTTTTCTATTCCTCCATATAACCCAGGAACCATGTGGAGTGAGTGTCAAAACAATATATAATTTAGTAAAGAGAAAAAAGATTCCATTGATTGTGTTACCACATCAGTTTACCTTTGAGGGATTATTATATGCCAGACACTCCTACATATTTTAAATGAATTACCTTTTAAATGTCACAAAAACCTTACAAGACGCGTACCTTTAGCTCTAACTTACAGATAAGGAAACTGAAACACAAAAAGTAACTCTGTCAGGGTCACAAAGTTCATGTAAACAGTGGTTGTCTCTGGATGGCAGGATTCCAAACGATTGATTTTGTTTTCTCCTTTGCATACTTTGCCCACACCTCCAATTCACAGAGACACTCACAAGAAAGGGTGGATAGAAGGAAGGATTTTAAAATCAGACTGAAAATCAGAGTCCCCCACAGACTGATTTCCAACCTACACAGCCTATCTGGTTTCCAATTATGTATTAACAGAGCACCAGGAAGATATTTTATGTGGAAGATGTACAGATTAAAAATCCATATTTTCTTTATCTAAAAATCTTTTGTATGGATAGATCTACTCCACCTTATTAATTTTGATAGAAGCATTACAATCCATTTTGTTACTCTGATTACAGCAGCTTTGCCTTGAAGAAGTATTCTAAAATCTGAACAGTATGAAAGGTAACCTTCATTCTGATCCAATAATGTAATGAAATCACTTTATTTTCAGTTTACTCTTCTATTATGTAACAAAATATAACAGAAATTAGTTCAGAGCTGCAGCCAGTAAATAACACTGCCAGGAGTAACTGAAATAGAGAGATTATTAATTAAGCTGTCACTGTTTTCAGAAACATCCCAGTTTTAGATAGAGAGCAGAGGGATGAAGTTTGCATTAACTTGTTTTCTTTAAAATGAGTGGACATCAGACGTAAGATTTCATAATCACCAGCTTCAAGATGTTTTTATGCTTCACTGGCAGGTTTTTGGCTAGCAGAAATCTGCAAATGCTAACTGATTCCTCTTTTGAGCAACTTCTAGAACCTTAGAGTGCAAGCAGAGAAAAGATGTCAAAAGCTTCAATGTGGATATAAAGATCACCTGCTATTCCAGGCCCTGGGCATGGGACAGGGTAAGATAAACAGGCATAGAAAGAACAAGGGCTTAGGAAGAAATCAAGAACACTTCCCTTGGTTAAAAAAAAAAAAAAAAAATACACATATATATTTTAGATTTAGATTTAGTTTAAAGGTTCTTTAACTTTGCCCAGATTAATAAAAAAGATCTTCTACAGACAGTATCTAAATTTTCAAAAACTTAAAAGGTGTTCTGAGGTGAGTTTGGATCAAAGAACCAATATACCCTAAGTCAGCTTCGTGGATTCAAAAGTGAGCCTAATGCGCCCATCAACTTCTTTGAGATTCTTGCCAAATCAAAGGTTAAAATGCATATAAACAGGGCAAGCAAAGACACTAACAAATCTTCATTTTGTGTCTTCTGAGAAAAGGCATCACCCGTGGCTGCTGCCAAGCTGAGGAGCAGAGGGAAGGGTGGGAAGGGAGGCCTGAGGGTGCGGCGGCCGGCAGAGGGGAGCGGGGCAGCCCTCGCCCGCCCGTGTGTCAGAGGCAGCGGCCGGGATGGAAGAAGGGGAGGGGCCTTCCTCTGGTCTTTGGAGCACGGACACATCATCACAGCAGAATGATGGTCCCCTGATGTGGATACTGAGGTTCGTGCTGAGGTATTTATCTAAATATAATAAAGTTTATTTTTCATGTCAAAAAAAAATTCAAGAGAATTCAAGTTAAAGGACCTAAAATCCAAGCTAGAACTGGAAATGAGCTCTCGTAAGAGAACAGAGAAACTAGAGAGGCCCGTGTATGCTGTGCACTCAGTCCAAGCCTGGTCCACAAGGTCCAACTGTGAACAGACAACACTGAATTCTTCAGAAAGCATCCATCAAAACAGAACATTTTCTTTGGTTAAAAGCTAGTTAAATCAGAGTTAATAAGGGCAAAAGACAAAAGCAAAATACAAATGAATATATTTTACTTTAGATTTTTAAGAAGAATTTGTGTTCTCAGATACTCATTGTTTGAGTTAAAATTAATTTAACCCAAGGTAGAAAATAGTATTTAAGTGCTAAATACAGCTAAGAATAGAAAATAGGGGCTAGAAATAAACACATGAAAACCATAAATAAGTTTGTGTTTTCAGCATTAGCAAGTATTTTTTCTATGCTCTAAAATTTCTGTAATGCTAGGCTGCTTTTATTAGAAAATGGACAAAATAAACAGCACATTTAATGAGGGCCCATACAGCCTACAGAATTTCTGGCACAAGTGCGTAAGGAATAACACACAATTCGACTGATCATGCAGCAGTCTGTAATTGAGAACAATTAGAAACAACCTAAAAGTCTCCTTTCCCAAGAGGATGGACAAATCAATTGTCATACATTCATACAATGGAATACTTTAGAGAAGTGAAAAACCGAATGAACTAGATATGTATGTATCCACGTGGATCAATTTTATAAATCAATGTAAAACCAAAAAAGCATGTTACAAAAGGATACTTAGAGTAAGACAACTGTTACATAGAATTTTTAAAGCATGCAGAAACAGTGCATCTTGTTTTAATAATACAAACATAAGTAGCAAAATTATTAAGAGATACATAGCAATTTAATCTCAAATTCAGAATAGAGGTTACCTCCAATGAGAAGAAAAGTGAGAGAAAAGAAAGAAGGAAAAGTCACCTATGTTCCCTCTCCATGGCTGTGTGGCTTTAAAATCAACTTTTAAAACTGTGGTGTAAGCTTCAGTGCTCTCCCTCGTGTGACATATGCAACACACAGACACACGCCCCTATCCCGTTCAGGATGAAATCTGAGTGCCCACCGCCCCTCGGGACCCCCTTCCCACCACAGTCGCACGTCCACACACTCCAGCGCGCCCAAACCTTGTGCAACTACTGTGCCCTCTGCCTGCAACACCTGCTCTGCACACGGCCCGCTCACTCCCTCCTATCGTCCAGATGTCATCAAATGCCACCCCATCAGAGGCGACTTCCTTAGCCATCCTATTAAAATAACCCGGTCATTCTCCACCCTCATATCCTGCTTTACATTTTTGGCTTCACGGCTTCATGGCAGGCTTCCTGGCATTACGGATGATTTAAATTGTCTTTCTCCCCCAGAATATAAGCTCTATTAGGACAGGGTTTGTCTTATTCACTATTGAATCAACACTGCTTTGACTAGTGCTGGACAGAAACGGACTCAGTGGGGGCTGATCAAAGAATTGTGTATTTCATTCCATACATATTTTAACCCACTTTTCCCCATTTATTCTAATATGGACATCTGCAGTGTTATTACTTTTTCTAAACATCATTTTCAAAGGTACACAGTAGCACAGTATTCCAACAATGCATGGCATACAGCACAGTTAAACAATCCAGTGTTAGACATTTGACTTTTCAAATAATTTTGTCATCAAGGATAATAGGGCTTCCCTGGTGGCGCAGTGGTTAAGAATCCGCCTGCCAATGCAGAGGACACGGGTCCGAGCCCTGGTCCGGGAAGATCCCACATGCCGCGGAGCAACTAAGCCCATGCACCACAGCTACTGAGTCTGCACTCTAGAGCCCGCGAGCCACAACTACTGAGCCCACACGCCTAGAGCCTGTGCTCCACTACAAGAGAAGCCACCGCAATGAGAAGCCCGCACACCGCAAGGAAAGAGTAGCCCCCGTTCACCGCAACTAGAGAAAGCCCGCACGCACCAACAAAGACCCAACTCAGCCAAAAATAAATAAATAAATATTTTTTTAAAAGAATAATAATAGACATTAGTAAAGACATTCTTTAGACTCTGTGACTGATCATTATTGCCTTAAGATAAATTCCTCAAATAAAAATGCTGAATCCATTTATAAAGTATTTTATATATATTTCCAAACTATCCTCCAAAAAGGCTATAGAGATTTATGTTTACACAACAGTGGATGAGAATCACAGCTTTACGTCATCAGCACCAATGTCTCTGTCGATCTGGCGAGTTCAGTAAGTGGAAAAGGTATTCATTTATTCAGTAATTTTGTATCTAGATTACACATAAGCTGCTTTCGTTGCTCAGAGCCACGCTACCCTGAAGTCTATGTGAACAGGAACCGGAGAGGGACTTAAGCTTACCCCGCTTCCACTTCTCCTGCTGCATCTGAGAGCACAGTCTCTGAGGCGGCAGGGCTGCACAAACCAGAACAGATCAAGTGGAGAGCATACGGCTCCGATTTCCAGTTCTGAAGGCGGGAAACCTGAGCACCGCCCTGCTCCCTCACTACAGGAATCATCTCACTCGCTATGCTTTCTTGCCCAGATCACACTGGTGCTCTGCCCAGAAGGGAGCACACCGAAGGGAGCAGTACCTCTTTCTAGGTGAGAAGAAGGAAGGAGACATACGTCTTACCTCTGTCAACTGAAAATCAATGAAAACTATCTGCACACAGTATAAAACCATCAAGACAGCATGTTTGAAATGGAAATATGCCATGACAAACATCATCTGCCTTTCCAAAAATGTCCCACCCCAAGCTGTCACCCGGCAGCTGTCAGACTTCACCGAGATGCGTCAGAACTGTCGCCGCCAGGCGGAGGGAGAAGCTGCCCGTCCGTCAGGATGTCAGAGGTGCTGAGCAGCCTCGCACAGGCCCGCCCCATCTCTCCCAAGAGCTCCTCCAGTACGGGGCAGCGGGGCCGGGGACACACAGCTGCCACCCTAGGGCCCAGCAGAACGCCCAGCCCCACCAGCAGAGGCGCTCTGTAGCTTCTCCAGCCAACCTGGTGCAGCGCGCTGCCCTCACACTCCTGTGGGGCTGCAGAGGACTCTGTGGAACCTCGCAACAAAAGTTCAGTGACACACAGCAACATATCACATTTTAAAAATCCGACTGATTTATCTTTTAACCATCTCAACTCTTAAAGCTATATTTTAAATACTTAATAATTTCGCTTAATTTCAAAAATCTTGTCTTTTTACCAGAGGAGCCCAGTAGGTGTAGAGATAGCCTATTTTCAATGCTGGTACAAACTGTGAGCAGGATACTACCAGAAAATAGAGATTCAAGAAAAACTTGAATTGTTCATATAAAACCTAAAAAGAAAAAGAAAAAATTAACATAATCTCTTCAAGGAAAATCTTTCATACCTTAATTAAATAATTAAAATCAACATAATATCTAACTATATTTCCATCAAACAGTGAAAATATGCCCTGAGTCACAATACATTAATTTTGACAATGGCTTTCCAATAAATAAATCACAAAAAAGAGCTAAGGTTACCCCAAATTATAATTAAAATAAACTGAAAAAAAAGACAATTAGAACTTTCAACTATGTTAAGTGTCCTCTAAAAGTTTCTTATTCTCTTGCATGCGATTTTCCAGGTTCCCACACTCATCTTCTATAAATCTTTACATGCACACCAAATGAGACAGCAAAACCGTCCCAATGTTAGTAAGTCAGTTAATATAGATATACAAATGTATCTCTTCGTATCAACTCAGAAAAGCTTATGGAAAAGTGGTGTTAACTTTGTATTTATGAAATGGTAAACAATAAAACATGATAGCCACGCTTTCTGAATGTGGACATCTAGGCAGCTTTACAAAGATCGAGTGAACAAGCAAATCATGTACAGGTATGACTTCACACACAAAAAAAACCTACTTTAATTTCCTGTATTTACTTCCCTCAAAGTATAAGAAATGATAAAATATAAAAATATGTAAACTATAGACCAATTTTCAGGAAGACAGCTACCTGCATATTCTTTATATGATAGCTGATATATGGTAGCTGACCTTCAACACTACAATTACAATGAAACTTACAGACTTGCTAACTGCAAATCAAAATCTCCTGGGATGCCATTTTTTAATACAATGTGGAAAGCACAGAAATTTTAACAAGGGCAGAGCAAAGGGTTAAGTACTTATTGTTGATTCAGAGTCTGGAACCACAGTTTTTATATAATGAAGTTATACACATCATCACACAGTTATGTGTATGACTAAAAAAATCAGTTACATCGATAACACGTTTATATTCATAATCATGTTCAACTGCTGTCTAAAAATGTTTTGAATCATTTCCTAAATTAATCTTAGCAGGAGAGAAAACTCTTTTTCCTCAGTGATTTCTTTAAAATCTCAGTTAGCATAGATTTTATCTATTAGCAATTCAGAAATTGCCATTCGTGCTAAAAATGGCATAGAATTCCTACTGTGCAATTACCAAATGTTTCTAAAATACTACGTTATAGATGAAAAGACTAATGTAAGAGACAATCTAAGAAAAAAGTCATTCCCACGGTAACAGCTGTACAGACACATCACCAGGTCTCTTCCGGACAGCCATCCTGGCAGCCATGTGAACTCACTCGGATCAAAACTAAGCTGCCCGATCCACTTTAAACCACTGCAATCAAGACTTTATTGTCCGCTGAGTGAACTTCTGGAGGGCTTTAGGAAAATGTACAATACTTAGCCAATCTGGGAGTATTTAATAATTTAAACCTAAGGAGAGAACAGTAGCTCCATTCAATAAAGATGAGAATATTTATCTGCCTGAAAGAGAGTTTACACTTCATCGTCCTAACAAGAGATCAGTCTCTTAATTATGCAGCCATCAGTTCTGTGTGTTTCGATAAAGGGGCACATTAGACATCGAGCATCTGACAACTACTGGACGGACGGGGGGGGCTGATCACTGCCCAACATACAGTCAGCACACGGCTATCTAAATAAAAACATGAAAGATAAAGCAGCCCGCATTTCACATAATCAAGAGGGGTTTTTTGCAAAATAGCATAAGAGCTAATACCTAGGACATATCGAAAACTTTGATACTGGAAATATAATCAGTGCCAGCTTTCTTTTGCCTTTAGAAAGATAAATAAATGTCTATTAAAATAGGGAATGATGCACAAAAGGCAAAAATAATTCCACTATTCTAAATACATATAATCTCAGTTTTATAATTTAAGCCAGAAATATCACAGGCAACAAAAAAAGTAATAAATATTTAAACTTCAGAACTGAAATTTAGCATAATACCTAATTAAAGATAACTACGGATATAACAATACAACAAGGCCTGAAATTTACAATGTGAAGTAGAAAAGAAATCTACAAATGCTTATAGATATTTTGTTAGGGAGTCATGTTTGTGTAAAAAGTTATTTTACTTTCATTGTGACAGCCTTGGCAGGCTTTAAACATTAGATCATTCCACTTTTGCCACCAAACAAATTCCCAGCCAAACAAAATTTATGACTTATTTTCTGATAATTTTATTTAGCTTTACTTGGTTATTTCTACAATAATATAAATGTGATGTTTATGTAGAATTGAAGGCAATAATCAAACTATATATTTTCTTGAGTTGAACTCTTATCATGTGGCTATTACAAATGCATATGAATTACTTAACAATTATTTGAAACACCCATGGTTCCAAAGCAAAAGGACTCTGATTTGGATACGACAGAATTAATGAGGGAAAAAAATGAAAACAAAGTTAGCAATCTCTGATATGCAGCCCGTTTTCAAGAATTTAACAATCTTACCCCAGGTATAAAGGTAAATACATTGTATTTCTGATTTTTTATAGAATTTCTGGGATGTTTTTCTTCACACTTTTCCGGATATCCAAGCCACACTGTACGAGCTTTCAATTCTCTCTTTCTTTGACAAATATTTATCAGCCAATCACAGCAGCTGCATGAAACAAAAGATACATATTGTGTATGCTTTTTCACAAGTTTTTGAATTAATTCTACATATCTAGAGCCAATACTGATTGTTTCTATATTTACCAGACACCAACAGCATATCTACTGTTAATCTGTAAGGGTTTTCTTAAAACAGGTCAGCTATACTAATTTAAATTTGATATGAAGATACTGAAGGAGCATGTGTAAGTGGCAATGACTCCTAGAACCTCAGGGAAATTATCTTCCCCGTTTAGACCCTCTTATTGGCAAAATAAAACCATTAACATTCTGAAGCAGTCAATGCTTTCTTTACATGCTGAGAAAAGAATCGCCATATGTTATCGGTAATTATCGGTAATTCTCAATACACCACTTGGTGATTCAGTGATAAAGGCTCTCAGACGTCAATTAACTAGGATGTGACCCGCCCCCTTGTCTTAAGTAGTCACTTGTTTCCTCCTTTAAGTGATGACTTTCCTCCTTTAAGTGATAGCGTTAATATAAAATTAAGACATACGGCTCAATTCAGTATTTAGAAAGGATACCAATGTTTATTGGACTATTCTAATGGTAATAAAAGCTTGATTGTATTTCCATGTGGCTACCTTCATCTATGCAATGAAGATTTTAATCTAAATCTACCCTGCTCCAACCCTGCTCAGGGTTCCAGGAGCACAAACTCTTCTCCTTCCTGGACATCCAAACCATCATATTTGAATAGAGAGTATAAAGTTTCTAGTGGGATAACTTTTCTTAAAATACTTCAGAAAATGATGAAAAGGTATCAAATTCACCTCTATTAAGCATAAAATAATCCTGAATTTAAACTTCAGTATTAACAATTCAGTTTAATTAAAATTTCCAAAATGTAGAGAAAGACTCCGAACGGTTTATTAAGGGAAGTTATTAAACTTCATCTTCTAAATGTAGCTAAGGCTAGAACCGCAAGCCAGAAGGATAAGGCAGAAATTCCTAACTTCACTTTGTGACAAAGTAAGCTCAAAAGTTAACATGAAATTCTGCATGATAATGACAGCCTTAGAAGGTATGATTATAAGATGAGGCTGACCCCTCAGGACTTACGTGTCAACTTCACTGCATGTCTTTCTTCCCTTTAACACACTCAGATGTGTTACTTTAAAATCACCCACAGCAGCACCCTGTATGAGGGAATACCTCATGTGTTTAAACTGAAATCAGTATATCCCTACTACGTATCCACCTAGCTCTTGGCTGTGCTCAGAAAACCTTCATCCTGGAAGGACGGGGCTTTGCCCTTTGGAAGCTGCCCTGTCCTCCTGGCGTGGGCACACTCATCGCCTGCCGGAGTGTCAGGCTCTGCCGTCCTGAGGAGCCACCCCGTGGGGGGGTCCAGGAACGCCCAATGCGTACCAAGCAGATCAGCGTTAAAACATTCCCCGCACCCCGTCTTCTGCTTCAACTGGAGCAGACAAAGAAGACCCAACTCTGCAAGAACAGAAATTTCTTATCACTGCTTGCCATCACTTTTTAAAAAATAAATCAGAACAGAGAGCATCTCCACACATAAAGCATACTTTTAAATCCCCAACAGTTATAAATCACAGTAGTATTAAACGATTTAAGATTGTCAAAATAAGTATTCCCATCCTTACTGTTTGTTGGTTGGGCAAAGGGGACTGGTCAAGTAGATCTCAGTCAATATTGGTAATATTTGATCTTGTTTATGCTTGTATGAGACAAAAATTAAATAAGGCTTCAAATAAAATATAATAAGCTTCAAACTACTATTTCTCACCTTCCTGTTGCTTTTACAGTAGGACCTGGATCGCCTCCAGCCCAAGCCCCCTCACCAACACCCGCGCGGAACCAAACTGGCGGACCCGCGCCTCTCCTTGGGGCACCTCCCGCAGCTGGGAGGGAGGGAGGGTGCGCACCGCCCGCCTGTGTCCAGTTACACCACCAGCTCCTCGTCTCGGACCCCCGCAACCACACTCACAGACGCCGAACTCCCACACGGTACACAAGGGAAAACCCGAGGCCACAGAGGTCAGTGAGCGACGTGCACGCAACAACTGGGCAGGGCTGACCCAGAGCCCGGACCTCGATCCCCACTCAACCCCGTGCTCCTCCTGCCGCGAGAACAACAGGCAGGCCGGCTCCTGCTCATCTTCACAGACGGCCTGTCCTTAGCGCAGCACACAGCACAGCAGCCATTCAACAGATGATGGAAATACATGAAAAATGTATGAGCAGGCAACAAGACTCCATGGGAAAAACATGGACTTTAAGGCCATGCTTTTGGAAACAACTCCCAGCAAGTGGCCCTGGGGTGGTCCCCTGGTCTAAGTCTTTGTTTCCTCATCCGCAGAAGCGCTGATGAGATTACAGGTGACACGCTCTGAGCTCCTGGCCCAATGCCTGCCACAGGGGAAGCACTCAGAGCTCTGCCGTCACTACGCTGCCTCTCGCTGTCACATTCAAAATGTCTCCAAACTTATAACACTAATTGGCACAAAAAGTTACTGTCCAATAAAGCATCCATTGGCCACATGTGGCTATTTTAGTGGGAATTAATTAATATTAAGTAAAATAAAAAGTCCAGTTCCTCAGTCACATTATCCACCTTTCAAGGACTCAACAGCCACCTTGTCCAGTGGCTACCATATTGGACGTCACGGATCTAGAATATTCTCAGCATCCCAGGGGAGCTCTGGAGCAGGGCTGGTATACACAAAGCACTCTGCAGGCAAGCACGACAGCTAGGACAGCAGTCCTCGTGTGTGCACACTTCCTTCAGCATTTCAAATACAGCAAAAATCCTCCAGGAATGTATTCAGATATGAATTTTTCTCCTGAAACACATAATTATCTAAACTAATGGTTTAATGTGCAAAAGTCAGACAAGTCTTAAGATGAAACGGAGGCTAGCCAAAGCTCAGTGTTTGAAAAAATATAAATAAAACTTAGGAAATGTGGATTTTCCAGAGTTTAGGCTGGTATCAACATATTCTACAGGCAAAAAGCTCTGTAAGTGCAAAACCACTGTCTTCATCACATGACACTGTAAACATTCACTAGAATAAAAACCTCAACATCTACACCGTCAGCAGCACATGAAACTAATCCCATTAACTTTCAAAGCCCCATACTCTAGAAACTAAATACAATACCAGGGGCTAAAAACACATATTCAACAGCTCATTTTTTCTCTATAACCCTGTATAGAAAAAACTAAGATTCCTAGACTTCCAAAATGTAATTAAATTATTCATAACACTTTGCTACTACTATTACCAAATTAAAATCTTAGCATTATTTCTTCATGCAAAGACAGAATCAAGCAGTGGTTAGGGAGCCGCTGTTAAACCACCCGCTATTCCACAATATTAAATGAATACACAGTCTCGAAGTTTTAAAAGCCTGGGGCTCCGCCAGCATTGCCACCGGATTATGCAGACAGAAAATATGACCAGAAAGAGAAGACAAACCCCCCACATAAAGAAAATACTTGTAACCAAAAAAGTACGTGTAAGTAAGCCTTATGGAGCTGTAGAGCTAAGGGAGAAAGTAAAACTATGGGCAATTTTTGAAGGCAAAGTAATAAGAGTAAAACATATTGGTAAATACTGGTAAGTGAGAAGGAGATGCAGAGGAGTCCCTGGAAGAAAGAAATACGGAGCTTTACCCAGGAACATTTCTATGCGCACTGCACATTTCCTCAGTTACTCAGTATTCAGAAGACACTTTCCCATTTATATGTAAATCGCCTTACACTGTCAAGTCAAATTGAAACTAAATCCAATAGTGTACAAACTACACTTTTTTCTTAAAACATTTTAGTATTAGTAAGTTTTCGCAAATGCCTCTACAATCAAAGTAGTACTCCAATACTAAATAAAGCACATCTTTATATACCAAGATCCTGTCTTGTAAAATTTTAAGGGGCCATAATTAAATAACTTCCAAAATTTAGAAAGCCTCCTTCCCAAATAAATAAATGAATAAATAATTCTATCCAACAGGTACCTTTGGTTACCAAGCCAAAAGAGACACAGCACTCATGTCCTCTTAAGAGATCAGCATTTTCCCATGTTTCTACACTCCAAACGTGTTGCAGATTAACTGAAAGTGCAGAGGCCATTTAGAACCGGGAACAATCTTAGCATCTGATACCCTCCCTTCATATGGAAATGCCATTCAGGGGTTCCACTTTCATGGGGACAAAGTGAGTTTTGATAGCGAGTGAAATGTAAACCTCGTGAGAAAGGCACTACTGTCCCCCCAGAACTACATGCCGGTGTGCATCACGGTAACCCACGTGGAGGACACTCCAAGGTTTAGAAGACAGATTACAGGAAAAGTTTTTTCAGAGTCAAATTTCTCAGAGTTGGAATTTTTGCCAAATAATAAAAATGAGAAGGCAGGTCTTAAGCCATGAAGAAATTAAAGCCTACTCAATCCCAGAAGAAGAATTTAAAAATAAACCTTACTACTCACAGAATCTACAAATAAAAATACAATGAAATACCTGCAACTCATTAATATCATTTGCTATCTATCTTTACAATATTCATAACGTTTTCTTCTGCAATTAAACTAAGTAATTTTATATATCTTCTACTCTTTGATCCATCGCCTAATAACCTTAATAACACTGACTTTTATAATGCCTGGTATTTAGAAAATAGAAAGGTTAGCAAATATTCAAAACTGGAAATCTATAAGGAATAAAGAAAATAAGACCCATCTAAGTTGCTAACTGTACAGTCTGTTCTGTAAGGTGCAGTTTTAATTTCCATAACAACTTCCTGGTGTAGCGGATGCACACTGAACACGAAGTGTGGCCACGTCTCAGGTCACTCTCGTCCACGTGGAAAGAGACACTTGTGAGCGAAGCCACCACGACGGTTCGGTCAGCTCTGCCCACATGATCACCATTTACTAAGATAAAGACTTTACATACGTGTCGAGTATATATTACTGAGCTGTTTTAATATCCCCAAAACATGTTAGTTTTTGCCACTAACACCTAGATTTTCAAATATATTCTTAATATCTTCCTTAAGAAAAGGAATATTACAAATGAAATCCAAAATTTGGCTATGTTCCATTTGGTAAAAACAAAATCCTGTAAAAGACCGAAAATAATTAATTCAACAATGCACTTGGCCTTCAACAATGCCCACAATTCTTGGCAACTGTTTGACTGGTATGGATAAGTACCACTTCCAAAACACGGCCTGCCCTCCTGAAGTCCACACCATGAGCACGAGACTACGACCTTAACGTTTTATGGCCATCAGTACCCACTCCCACGTCCCCAGTTTTTAGCAACTCTCTGTTATCCAGGGATCCTCCATGCACAGTAGGTAAGATTCTCAGCCTCCTCAATCCCACTGATCTCCACGTCAGGTTCCCTTTAGGAGGGTGAGACCAGGCACTTATCTACTTGAAGAGCGCAAGTCAGGACCGACCGCATTTGGACCACACCTCCTCCTCCTAGCGCTTTTCCCAGTCCATGGAGCCAAGAGCCAGGAAAGGCTCTGGCGAGTCAAGTCAGGCTCTGGCTCAGCTTCTGGCTTGGCCCTTGGCTCTCAGGAGAGGGCCTCTTCTAGTTCTTGGCCGTAAACAGCAGTGAGAATGCTCATCTCAAACAGCACCGCTGGGTCTGACCCCACTGCTCCTCCCACCCCACACTAATGGAGAACACACCACACGCCCATCAGACTGCAACTGTGGCACCGCCCAAAGCTCCTCTGCCGCAGCCGTCGCTTCAACTCACGACACTGGCCACCGTTCCCACCGTAACTGCCCAACCCCTCGCTTCCACAGCTGGTTCCGTAATGGCTCAGGCTTCTCCCTGATGGGCAAACAGTAATAAAATTATGCTGGGCTCAACAGATGCGCGATTACTGATGGTCTCTACCAAGGCGTGACCAATTCTGTCATTTTTTAGTCCTCATGTGTATCCCAGACACCTCCTCACTTCAATGAACTAATGTTCCCAACTGAGGTCAAGATAAAAGCCATCCTCTCCAACACTATTTCACACGTCCTCCCCTATTTTTTCTGCTGCCTAAAAAAAGGATTATTAGTCTTCCTTTCCAACACTGTCCTTTTCCCCAGGGGGTCCCTTTCCTTCTTCCTTCATGGGCCTCTACCGCACTGCTGCCATTTTAGGAATGTCATCCTTCCGGGTGGTTTCCACTACCATGACAGTAACAACAACTCTCAAACCTACATCTCCACATCCTGCTCCTGGATCTGACAGAACTGTCTGTCTTAGACCAATCCAGTACATGACAGATTTACATAAGGTATCAGCTCATACCAGTCAGAATGGCCACCATTAAAAAGTCTACAAAGGATAAATGTTGGAGTGGGTGTGGAGAAAAAGGAACCCTCCTACACCGTTGGTGAGAATGTAAATTGGTACAACCAATTTACAACTCCAACTATGGAGAACGGTATGGAGGTTCCTGAAAAAACTAAAAGTAGAGTTACCATGTGATCCAGCAATCCCACTCCTGGGCATATATCTGGAGAAAACCATAAATCAAAAAGGTACATGCACCCCAATGTTCACTGCAGCATTATTTACAATAACCCAGACATGGAAGCAACCTAAATGCCCATCGACAGAGGAATGGATAAAGAAGATGTGGTACAGATATACAATGGAATATTACTCAGCCATAAAAAAGAACAAAATAACGCCATATGCAGCAACATGGATGTACCTAGAGATTTTCATATTAAGTGAAGTGAGTCAGTCAGAGAAAAGATAAATATCATGTGATATTGCTTATACGTGGAAAGTAAAAAATGATACAAATGAACTTATTTACAAAACAGAAACAGAGGAGTAAAAGATTTCCCAGCTTAAAAAAAAAAAACAAAAAAAACCAGAAACAGACTCACAGACATAGAAAACAAACTTACGGTTACCAATGGGGATAGCAGGGAGGGTGGCGGGGGTGTAGATTAGGAGTCTGGGATTAACATATACACAGTACTATATACAAAATAGATAAACAACAAGGACCAACTGCATAGCACAGGGAACTATATTCAATATCTTGTAATAAACTATAATAGAAAAGAATCTGAAAAAATATATATACACGTATAACTGAAAAAATAAAGGGACTTGAGCATCCACTGATTTGGGTCTCAGAACCAGTCCTCCACAGATACCAAGGGACGCCTCTATAATCACAGATGGAAAAGAAAGGAACACAGTTTATAAATGTCAATACAGTGACCAGAATTAATTCTACCACGCAGTAATTACAAAATCACTAATTTCCTCCATCTTTTAAACATTAAAACATCTCACAAAAAAGTGAATTTGGCTTTCTGTCCCTTTTGGATTAGCACTGTTTGGTTTTGACTAAGGTTATTAATACTCTCCATGATGTCATTTAGAGAGCGGCTTCTTTAGTTTGCTATAGAAACAAATGTGTTTAGAAGCTAAGCTTATAAATAACTGTGTAACCTTGGTGTGAAGGAGGTTAGGCAGCAATGGATAACAAACCTGGTACAGAGGAACTTCCATCCTCCACAGACAAACCACTCTAGGCCTCTCTTTCTTCGCATGATCCTAGCTCGCGGTAATTTGTGGTAATCACTTTCGTCATTCTCAAAGCCTTCTTCAGACATCATTAGTGGCATTTCATCCAAATGGGCAGACTCATCTTCCAGCTGGTACCTGGATAAAGGAAAGAACAGAGCACTGAGGCAGGCCAAGCAGTCTTCTGTGCACAATACGGGTCTCGCTTAGGGCAAGAGCTGGCCCAATTCTACTAATCACACTTTTCTTTTTCCCGCATACTAAGCTGTCTTCAGGGGAAGCAGACCATTACAAATAACACTGCACAGTAATGCTACTTTCCTTTGCAAAAAACTTAACCAAGGTAAGCAGGAAAGGAAAGGCTGTCCACGAAAGCTGCCGTTACCATGCCGTGAGCGGAACCCTCCAAGCAGCCTTCCACGTGTAGTTGTTCTATCTACGTAAAAGACCATTCTTTTGATGTTTCTGTATGCTTGCAATATCTTATAATGAACAACTGGGGAAACTATATTCAAAGGACAGAAATTTTAAGACTGGAATAGATGTCCACTCTCCATTACTTCTTCCATCTACAGCTTCTCCATCTTTTCTCCTGCCACTGCCTCTAAGACCTGTGGTCACCTGGACACTTGCCATTTTCTCCATCATTACTATCTTCTTTCTCTAGATCTCCCGTCACTCTCGAAAGCCGACATTCTGGAAAAGAAGCCTACAGAAGGATGGACAATGATGAGTGCTACTCCAGATAATCAGGAACATCTAACAGCACGAGCACAATTTCCATTCTGCTCTGAACTTCAGTAAAATGCATCTCCTACAGTATATGACAAGCTTTATGTCTGCAGTTAGCTATCTTTTCAGCCATCCTTCAGGGACCTGTGTGCGTGTGCACGTGTGTGCAGCCTGTGCATGGGTGGGCGGGTGCCTGTATGTGCTGGTGCACATGTGAGTGTGTGGCAACGGTGCCATGTAGCACTCGCCTACTAGGATTCTGCGAAAAGGTCAGCAGGCAAGATTCCCAAAGCCTCTATCTTCATGAGACTTTATTCTTAAAATAAGTGCCTAGCTGTCAAGAATCCAAGCCCAAATGGAATTCAATGATGGAAAAAAGTCCTTGGACGTGAAGGCCAATGCCAACCTCCCACCTAAGTTTCTGTACCGTCTTCTCAACATTTGGTAACTAAAAAAGAGTCCAGCGAGTGGACTTACCAGGTTACTCAGTTATCCCTACAGGGAAGACATTTATAACTCCCCATTAAAAAATATTTCAGCGAGTATATCTGTGCACAGCACTTCTCCCATATTTTAGATGAATTCTTTCAGAGAGTCCCAAGACTAGAATTGTTATGTAAAGTCATAAGCTCTAAAATACTTGATACATATTGCCAAACTGCAAATTTAAACTCCCACCAATATGAGAGCTATGAGAAATACCAAAAACACTAGAAGCAATTTACCTTAGCCTTATCAGACTCGGGCTGAATACATTTACTTATTTAAGGGGAAGAAGATCACCTTTGGTGTCACACGGGGTCCTACGCTACCAATGAACTATGGCCGAGGCTGCTCCCTCTTGCACGGAAAATTCAATCTAGCTGGACGCATTTCGGAAGGTAAGAGGGGCAGCAGGGGCGGCCCGCGCAGACCTAAGATCAGGGCCTCTCGCGAGCCTGGAAAGGCAGAAGGAACTTGGCAGTGGAGGCCCTCGCAAATCACAGGAAAGACAACCCTTTCAGGTGAGAGGCAAACATGAGATGCACTCTGCGCTCTGGCTGCCCTGGAGAACTGGTCGAGGCAGAGCTGGAGCCAATCCGGAGGCTGCTGCAAGAGCCCAGGACAGAGACAGACAGTGCTTGAACAAAGGAGCTGGAGAAAAAAGGAGAGGAGTGGGTAGATTCGGGGCGTTTAAGAGCTAGAGCAGACAGACAGGTGACGCTTGACTATGTATGAACTCAGAGGACACGAGAGCCTAAGGACGACCGGCCTGTACGGGAAGAAGCACGGCAGTACCGCTCAGTAGGACAGAAAACACTAACAGGGGCAGGCTTCGGAGAGCAGAGGGAGAACCCTGAGTTTGTTTTTACTCATTTTCAGTCTGAGGCCTCTGCAACACGACACAGGCAGCGGCAGTAAATGGAGCGGGCCCGCCAAGGACGGGCAGGAGCTGGGAGGCCAGCAGTGGGAGGGAATCTATTCTTTGACCCCACCAGCTCCTCTTCCCTTAGGAACCTGGCCCACTCCGCCCACCACCCGGGAAGGACCGCTGTGTAGCTGCCTGGGACCTCAAACCCTCCTGTGGTTGGTCGGGGACAGGCAGCCAACCAAGCTAAGCCACGGCTGTCCAGGAAAATTCCGCGGCTGGAGCTGAGAAAAAGGCGGCCGTCTCCCTAGATAACTAAAGCTACTGTCTCCTGTGATAAGAGCTGTTGGAGGTCTATGCCACTATGTAGAGTAAGAAACCCAGAAAACCAGTCTTCTGAAAGAGAAAAATGAATCAGACAGATATGTGTAAAATGAAAAAAATGTTTCATGTTTCTTGTTTCATGTTTCAAGATTAAAATGTTTCATGTTTAATCTTTCATGGAAGATTAAATACATAACCTACTTTCAATATCCAAAAAATTGCTTTTTTTTCAAAGCGTAAATCTACAAGAACAGAAAACAAAAGAGGAGATAACAAAATGTAAGAAGCTGGGGAAAGCAGATGGATGGATGGTAAACAACTAAGCAGAACCACGAAAATGGAGTCTGAAGCCAGCAGTGAAGAAACCAGAGAACCAAGGGATTGGAACCTCGGGATCGGGACCCTAGCAGGGCTGAAGACCGGCAGCAGCAGGTGCCTCTGGGAGGGGGCTGAAGGGACGCTGGAATAAGAACCGACTGAAAGCGCTGAGAGAAACATGTGGATCCTTCCCTGCAGCCCCCCTCCCACCCAGCTAGGCAACCAGCCCTCCGCTCCTCTGGGGAAGGGAGGCTGGGCTGAAAACAGAAGACTGAGTGAGGGGGTCACCGACCCGTCCCCCCCACTACCCTGCGGATTAACAAGTCAGTGTGGAAGGGATGATGATGGTGACGAAAAGGAGAAGAAACCGGCACTGAACAGCTACTGACAGCTCAGACTCGCAGGCATCAGTCTAGGCACTTCACATGTATTCATTTAATTCCCAGTTTTAGACAATTAACACAGAAAACCATACTATAAGAAAGAACAAAAACTCAAATGTCCATAGACAAACGTGGACCATACACACACTGGGATACCATTCAGCCATGAAAAGGAAGAAAACTGATACAAGCTACAACGAGAACCTTCAGGACATAATGCTCAGTGAAAGAAGCCGGACACGAGAAGACAAACACTGCATGACTCCACTTACATGAGGTCCCCAGAGCAGTCAACTCCAGAGACAGAAGGTAGACAGAGGTGAGCGGGCAGTGGGGGAGGGTGGAGGTCAGTGTCGAAGGGGCACAGAGTTTCAGTTTAGGAAGATGGAAGTTCTGTGGGTAGATGGCGGTGGCGGTCACACAGCAATGGTAACGTACTTAATGCCATTTACTGTGCATTGAAAAATGGTTAAGATGGTATCTCTTATGTTACGTATACTTTGCCACAATTTTTTAAAAAAGAACAAACTTCCGTAATTATTGTTGATGACACCCTGCTCCCCGGCAGCCACGTAACCGCTGGAAGACGGATATTCCCTCACCACTACCCACACCCTCAGCGCGCCGAGCTAATTCCTACAACACGGTTTTACCTGCACTTACCACGAGGCCCTTTCTCCTCATCCTCCTGCTGGCTGCCACAGCCAGCGTGCTGCATCCTTACACACAGGGCAAGTTGGCTCAAGAGATCGATCGTTTGGGGAACAGGCTTGTCAATTAGACAACAAACCAGAATGAAAAAGAACTCCTGCAGGCGTCTCAGACGAAGGAGCCCCGGACAATGGATGGCTAAAGTTTACTGAGTCCTTACTACAGCCAGGCACTCTGGAGGTCTGTATTCTGCATCATCAAAGAAGAAAACTTTAAAGCAAATGAGAAAATGGGGAAAAATACGCAGCACATGACAGAAAAAACGATTCTTTATAAGCAGTTCTCACAAATCAATAAGAATCAATAAAAAAGCAAACACTTTGAATGACACATGAACAAAGACAATTCACAAAGGAAGAAATACAGCTATACTTAGAAAATTACACTCCACCACATTAGGACCTTACAACAAACACTTGAGCGTCTACTACGTGCTAGCGCTGTCCCTGCGGGTACAGAAGCAAAGAGGCACACGAAGCCCCTGCTCATACACAGCTTAGGTACTAACAGGACAAAAACAAGACGTAAACTATTTTCAAAGGGGAAAGTGCTAGGAAGACAATAAAGGGGGTGATGAGACCAGAAGTGACAGGAGGGGGTCTTCCTCAGATCGTCCAGGAGCCTGAGTCTCAAGAAGCGACACCTGGATGAAAAGCAGCCAAGCACACCAAGGTCTAGGAAGACCTAGAGGGGCTGCAGAGCCTGGAGGGCTGCAGGAGGGGAGACAGCCAGTGTGGCTGGAGGGAGCGAGCCGGGCGGAGCCGCGGCAAATGCAGCTGCAGATGCAGCGGGGCAAGCCCCACAGACTGGGAAGCCGAAAGGAAGAGTGTAACGCGAATTCAAAGTGGAAGAGGAAGGCAGTGGAAGGCTTTAAGCCTGGGAAGAATTTCTGTTTTCAAAAAGGACGTTTAAAACATGCAAATTAAAACAACTGAAAAAATACTTCTTAACATCTGGCATGGCCAACAGTCTTGGACAACCAGGGACTCTTAATTGCTGGTAAGAATGTGAACAACTTTTTGGAGACTACTTTGTGAAGATGCATTGAAAGCCTTTTTTTTTTTTTTTTTTTTGGTAACGCAATTAAACTTTAACGCACAGGTTCTATTATCTCATAAAATTAAAAATATATACAAGATATATCTACAAAGATAATGATCACCGTGCTGTGCCGATCACCCCAAAAGCCTGGAAAAACCTTAATATCAACGATTAGAGCTGCTTTTAATACATGATGGAATACCATATCATCACTAAAAACAAGAAGGCAGAAGACCTCTGGCTGAAAGCATATGTCAGGAGAAGTAGCAGTCACTATTATCACCTCTCTTTTGAACACCTTACTCCACTAATCAAAGGGATACTCATTTTAATCTCTCCATATAATCTTCTACAAACAACTCCAATTACTACTGATACCATCACCGAACATCCCTACAGCAAGCGACCTATCATTTGAGATGGTTGAGGCAAAAAATTACATGATCTAAGACAGAACTAATACTTTTCCTCTCAAAAATTCCTTTTTTCTTACTTCTGTGTAAGATTACTTCTTTTAAAACAGTCAACTAGAAAATGAATATTTATACAAAATGTAATTAAAATTCAAAACACCACTTAAATATATTATAATATAGTATACAAAATGAGATTTTTAGTCTTTTTCATTAAGTTCTTTTAGCCATTGTGCTGTTTTTTAGCAAAAGTCACAATCTTATCAAGTCTAATGCTAGAAAAGCAGTACAATGAGTCTGAAAGATAATGAATATAAGCAACATCATGTTTAGTAACCTCAACTTCAGAAATGGAGCCTTTGAGCTGGCAAGCAATTTATTCCACTTCCAAAGCAATTTTCCTATTGTATTGAAAATTTTACCTCAGTATTTAAAAACAATAAGATGATGAATAATGGATTTTTCAGAGACAGGATAAGCAGAGAATCTTAAGTGTCTTTGTTGCCTGGTGTCATACACACTTAATTGGTTTGTCACTCAAGAAAGATCAACGCTTCCAGCAATTAAGTATAATTCTGGAAACATATTTTTAAAATGAGTAAAAACAATGTGAACAAAGACGACAGAACGGATGATACTGAACCCAAGAGTACCACCACGGTAAGAACTGAAGACAGCTATCTCAGCTGCTGCCAAAGGTTTAAAAAAATTAGGAACTTTCAACAAAACATTCAAGTACTGGAAGATGAATAATTTACATGTATCTAAGTAAAAGTAGGTCAATAACTACGTTAAACTCACATTTTTACCTTAAGTATCCAACAGCCTTATTGTTTCCACTTTGATGAGAAACATTTCTGAGAGTCAACTGATATTAAAGGGAGAAAAACATTTAAAATATGCCTAATGCTTAAACCTTCTTTAAGAAAAATAAACACCCCCTCTCTGCCTACATGTTAATAACGCAGAAAAACAAAGCGACAAAATGCTACAGAGAAATGTGTACATTTTCTTCATCAAATACAGCTTCCAAGGTCAACTGTGTCACTGATGAGTCATTAATGAGCAGCAAAACCGTATGAACTTCTGAAAAACTGGAACTCCTTCCTTCCTACAGCAGCAGAGGAGATGAACAAGGGAATCGTTTAAAAAAAAAAAAATTTAAAGGAACAGCGCCAGAGCAGCGTGCCTTGACATCAGCAGCAAAAACAAGCAACAGGGACAACGGTCAGGCAGTCCCTCAAGCTGAGGCGCCCCGGCCACACTGTGTATGCAGTAACCTTGGAGTTACTGACTCCTCTTACACAATGTTCTGCAAGAGATGAGAATACCAACTTCTCGAATAAGAAATTACACCAACACTATACATAAATGGAGACAAACTTCTGAATCAGAGTTAATTGTACGATATCTAATATATGTAAATGTCAATCTAGAAATTTACAGATGAGCAGGCCAGTTAGCTCAGGACACACACTCCAGTTGCCCAGAATGTGCTGTCCCAATCGCCAACTCTATCTTCATGCTGACACTGTCAGTTTAGAAAATTAAGTGAGACATTTCCATGCTGGCAAGTGTGAAGAATGTCGTAAACGTACGCGAACTAGAGCCCTTGTAAAGGAAATTAATTCTATAAATTTTAAGACTATGTCTCTGATTCCAAGGAATCCTGGGCCTGGGTACTTGGATAAATGCTATCTTACTAATCATTCTGTACTTTAAAAAAGCTTTCAGGGCTTCCCTGGTGGCGCAGTGGTTGAGAATCTGCCTGCCAATGCAGGGGACACGGGTTCAAGCCCTGGTCTGGGAAGATCCCACATGCCGCGGAGCAACTGGGCCCGTGAGCCACAGCTACTGAGCCTGCACGTCTGGAGCCTGTGCTCTGCAACAAGAGAGGCCGCGATAGTGAGAGGCCCGTGCACCGCGATGAAGAGTGGCCCCTGCTCGCCGCAACTAGAGAAAGCCCTCGCACAGAAACGAAGACCCAGCACAGCCAAAAATAAATAAATAAATAAATTTTTTTAAAAAAGCTTTCAATCGCAAACCATCACAGCAAAGGAAAAGTTTCATCTTTACAAATAGTAAAATATTCTTTTATCATCATGATAATTGTAAAATTTTTAAGATTCAGAGAAAATTGTGGGTAGACACTCAATGAGAAAACTAACACTAAAAAAAAAATTGTGTTGCCTCTACCAAGAAATGTACTAATATTTTAGAGATAATCAGACAGTAGGCAGCTGTTCTCAGCATGAGTCTCTTTTTAAAAGAGACTAATAAAACAGAAGACTTAAATAAGGTCCACAGCCCCATAGCATAACACCAAAATGTCCAGGATACAAGCAAAAATCACTCATTACACCAAAAACCAAAAAATCTCAACTTGAATGAGAAAAGAGAATCAAGAGATGTTAACATCAAAATGATGCAGATGTTGCAATTATCTGACAAGGGTTTTAAAACATTCATCATAAAAATGTTTCAACGGGCAATACAAACATGTTGAAGCATATGCAAAAGAACAGAAAGACTCAGCAAAGAAACAGCTAATATAAATTAGTATCAACTGGAAATTTTGAAACGAGAAAAAAAAAATAGCAGAGACTTAACAACTGAATGGACAGGCTCAGCAGCAGAATGAAGGAGACAGAGGAAAAATCAATGAACTTGAAGACAGAACAACAGAAATCACCCAATCTGAACAGAAAACAGACTTAAAACAAATGAACAGAACTCATGACCATATGGGACTAAAAGAAAAGATCTCACAAGGTGTCACTAGAGTATCAGAAGAAGAGAAAAAAGAAGGTCCCAAACATAAGTATTCAAACAAATAAAGGCTGAAAAACGTCTATTTGACAAAAGATTCAAGAAACTAAGTGAAACAGTATAAACTCAAAGAAATCTATGCTAAGGCCCATAATAATCAAACTACTGAAAACTAAAGACAAAGTTTGAAAGTAGTGAGAAATGATGATATCTTACCTACAAAGGAAAAATCATTCCAATGACATCAGATTTCTCATCAAGAATCATGCAGGCCAAAAAGAAGTGACATAACATTTTTCAAGTGCTCAACCCCAAACTGTATATCTGGTGAAAATATCCTTTAGGAATGAAGGGGAAATAAGACATCCTCAGATGAAGTAAAACTAAAAGATTTGTTTCCAGCAGACCTACCCTCAAAGTATAGCTAAGGAATTCTTAAAACAGGACAGAAACAATAAAATAAAGAATTTTGGTACATCAGGAAATAAAAGAACAACAGAAATAGCAAAAATATGGGTCAGTATAATATACCATCCATCTCCTCTTGAGTTTTCTAAATTATGTTTGAGAGATGAAGCAAAAATTGTAACACTGCCTGATGTGCAATTCTAATTGTATGTAAGGGAAATATTTAAGTACTTTTACATATGTAAAATTTACATGTAATTTTACAAGATACAAGCATACCTCAGAGTTATTGTGGGTTCGGTTCCAGACCACTGCAATAAAGCAAATATGGCAATAAAGTGAGTCACATGAATTTTTGGTCTTCTGGTGCCTATAAAAGTTATGTTTACGATGTACTGTAGTCTATTAAGTGTGCAACAGCATTATGTGTAAAAAAAAAAAAAATACGTGCCTTAATTGAAAAATACTTTATTACTTAAAAATGCTAACCATCATCTAACAATGCAGGGTTGCCACAAACCTTTAATTTGTAAAAAACACAATAATGCAAAGCACAATAAAACAAGGTATGCCCATAATTACATTACCAATAGGGGAGAATAAAAGGATGTAAGGTAAGGATTATACACTTTACTCAAATTGATAAAATATCAACACAAGTATACTGTGATGAGTTATGTATGTATAACATAATATCTAGAACTGCTAAATAGTATTTATACAAAGAGAAGATCCAACATAAAACACCATAAGTAAATCAAAATGGAATTCTAAAAAGTGTTAAAAGTAACCCACAAGAAAGCAGGAAAAAGAAAACAGAGAAACAAAAAACACAGAAAACAAAAAGTAAAATGGCAGATGTAAGCACTAACTAACCATCACTACAATGAATGTAAATGTTCTAAATACATCAACTCTAAGACACAGATCAGCAGAGTGGATAAAAAATATAAACCAACCATATACAGACTAGAAGAAACTCACTTTAAATATAAGTAGGTTGAATTTAAAAGGATGGAAAATTATACACTAGGCCAACATAAATCAAAAGAAAGCAGAAGTGGCTATATTAATGTCAATTAAAGTAAACTTCAGAGCAATAAAATTACTAGAGACAGACAGGGAAATTACGTAAGGATAAAAGTGTCAGTCCATCAAGAACACAAAGCAATCCCAAACGCAAATGCACCGAACAACAGACCTGCAAAATATGTGAAGCAAAAATTGATGAAACTGAAAGAAAAAATAGACAAGTCCATGATTACACTCAAGAGACTTCAACTATCCACCCTCAACAACCCATACAACAACTAGACAGTAAACCAGCAAGGAGAGAAGAACTCAACACCATTAACTAACGAGATCTAATCACATTTCAGAACACTTCACCCAACAACAGCACCATACACTTTCTTTTCAAGAGCCCCAGGAATTCTTACCAATGCAGACCATATCCTCAGTCACAAACTGCACCAAATTTAGAATAACTGAAATCACACAAAGTGTGTTCTTTGATCACAAAGGAATCACACTAGATATTAGTAACAGGAAGATAACAGTAAATTTTCCAAACACACTTCTAAATAATCCATGGGTCAGAGAGGATGTCTCAGAGAAAATCAAAATACCAGAATTTGTTGGACACAGGTAAGTCAGTACCAAGAGGGAAATTTACAGCACTAAACGTTTACACTAAAAAAGAAGTCTCTAATCAATAATCCAAGCTCTCACCTTAAGAAATGAAAAGAAGAGAAAAATAAACCTAATGTAAGCAAAGGAAGGAAAAAATAAAGAGCAGAAATTAATGAAGTTGAAAAAAAGAAAACGATAGAAAAAATAAGTAAAATAAAGATGGATCTTTGAAAAGATCAAACCTCTAGCAAGAATGACCAACAAATAGAAGTGAAGGCACAAACCACCAACACCTGAATGAAACAACATCAAAAGGGAAATACAGGACTACTACAAACAACTCTACACACATAAATACGGCAACTTACCTGAAACAAACCAATTGGTCATGGGGCACAAACTATGAAAACTCACCAAATATGAAATAGATCATTTGAATAGCTCAATAACTATTAAAGAAACTGAATTTTAAATTAAAACACCCTAAAAAGAAATCTCCACGTCCAGATGGTTTCACTGGAAAATAGCAAACATTTAAAGAAGTAACACCAACTTTACACAATGTCTTCCAGAAAGTAAAAGAGAAGGGAACATTTTCCTACTCATCTCGTGGGGCCAGGTAACAGGGGTAAAATCTGACCATCACTGCCACTCTATTCATGGAATTTAAAGTCTAACGAGAAGAGAAGCAGTTACAGCCAAGTGCAATCTGTGGTATGAGGGGAAACAGAGCCCTACAGGGGCCTGGCAGGAGCACGCCATTTTATCCTGCCTGGGGCTGAGATCAAGGAAGCCTTTAGAAGTAGTCGTTTCAGATGCTGACAAAGTCAGGAATAACGCCACTGAGATAATGGAGATGTGTAAATGCCAGAAGAAACAGCTAGAAGAGTCCAAAGTAACTGCCTGTGGGATGAGAGGCTGGGATAAGGGAGCATGAAGAAGAGGGGTAGAGAGCCACAGTATCTTATCATAAGCCTTTTACCACCAATTAACTTTTTAAACTATACGTAAATGTTACCATGATAAAATACAACCAAAGCCAAACTTCACAAAATAATGTAGAAGCACAACTTCCAGCCACAATCCGTTTCTCCCTGCTCCTCTCACCTAAGTACAACTATAAACCTTGGAAATAAAGCAAGAGCCAACCACAGGAGAGCTCTGGAAGGTAGGAGAAGGCAGCAGTGAGAGGAAGAGAGCTGGGCTGACCTGGGATGCAGAACTGGAGGAACACAGTGGCAGGACGCCTTACATGCCCCCACCGGACAAAAGGAAGGACCCAGGCCCAGCACTGCCTAACTCCCAACCTAGCAAGAAAAGGCAGCCCAGGAAGGCCATTACTCCCCTGGCAGAACAAGAGTCCACCACCACCAGCAAGATAAGATTGACAAGTAGCCATGGGAATTGGCATCCTTTCCCACGGGCCTGAGACTCCCCTATCCCACCCAGGGACACGAGGGCATCCAGGTGGCACCAGTTAGGGCCCCTGCCACAACAAGAGGTTAGAGGCCTCAGGAAGCCTCCGTGTCCCCATGAGCCTGAGGCACCCCTCTCTCAGCGGGGTGGGGGGCGGCCAGCAGCACCAACAAGTGCAACCCCACGACTGAAGCAGCCAGCTCAGGAAATGGCTCCTATCCATGGCCTCTCCTCTTCTCCAAGATCCCAGAGCAGCCAGGGGCACCAGCAAAAAGGATTTGGGCACAGAAAGCCTCCTGGCCACAGTGGTGCTGAGTCTCCTCTCCTACCAAGACACACCAGGGAAGTCAGTGGGCACGTATGGAGAGGGTACGTCCACAGCCACTGCCCAGCCAACACAACCTCGCCATCCACATGGGATGACACCACCACCTCTCACCAAAAGACACTGGGCCTAGGGAAATCCCTTCTTTTCCTCAGCAGCATAAGCAGAGACAAGTACGAGCTCCAGTAGCACCACATAAACCAAGCACACCAAAAATCACAACCCTGAGAATTAAACTGTCATTGGAACCATAGCCGACAAAGGTAGGCCAGGACCTATGTGCTAAATCTAAACAGGGTGATCATCTGCTAAAATAAAAGATATAAATATGGCCCACATTCTCCTAATATAATAGATGAAATATCCAGGAAACAATCAAAAACCATTCATCATACAAAGAACCAAAACACTGACAGTGTGAATTAGAAAAGACAATCAAGTGACACCAAAACTAAGATTAACTCAGATACTGGAATTATGTACCAAGCATTTCAAGCACCGAACATAAATATGCTTCAACAATCAATTTCAAATTCTCTTGAAACAAAGAAAAATTATAAAACTTAAAAATACAATAGTAGAAACAAAACTTCACTGGATGGGATCTACAGTAGAGTGAAAATGACAGAGGACAGAATTAGGGAACTTGAGAACAAGTAAATAGAATTTACACAGCCTGAACAACACAGAGAAAAGAAACTGGGGGAAAAAAGAGCCTAAAGGAATTACGTAAAACTAACAAAAGATCCAGCATTTGTATCACTGGAGTCCAGAAAGAAGAGGAGAAAGGGGTGGAAATGAAAGAGGACTTGAAGAAATAATGGCTAAAAACTCCCTAAATTTGGGGAAACAAAATACAACAGACTCAAGAAGCTCAGTGACTACCAAACTAGTTAAACCCAAAGAAATCATACCAACATACATCAAAACATGAAAGCAGCCAGACATAAATGATGCGTTACCTATGGGGAACACCAATTTGAATGACAGTGGACTTCTAATCAGAAACTATGAAGGCTGGAAGGAAGTGGAACAATAGTTTCCAAGTACAAAGAAAAGAAGTGTCAACCAGGAACTCTATACCCAATAAAACTACCTTTCAGGAATAAAGGAGAAATAAAGACATTCTAAGATGAAATCTCAAGACGGGCTATAGGAAGGTCTTGAAATAGAAAGGAAATAAAAAAAGAGAGAATCCTGGAACATCAGGAAGGAAGAACAAAAAGAGCAAAAATATGGGTAAATACAATAACCTATCCTTATCATCACAAGTTTTATAAACCATATTTGATGATTTAAACAAAAAGTATAACACCATCTGATACTCAGGACATGATATTTAAATTGCAGGGGGGAGAAGGGAGGTAAAGGAACCAAAATGAGGTTTCCACATAGTAAAATACTGATACCAATACACTACGGTGGTAAGTCACACACATACACTGTAATACCCAGAGCAAACACTACAAAAACTATACAAAGACCTACACCAAAAAACACTGTAGCGACATCAAAAGAGCGTTCAAGTAAAAGGAAAGTAAGAAGAGAAACAGAAGAATGAGAATCCGAAGAAACACAAAACAGATTAATAAAGTGGCACACTTAAACTCTAATGTATCAGGGACTTCCTTGCTTCCTTGGTGGTCCAGTGGTTAAGACTTTGCCTTCCAATGCAGGGGGTACGGCCTCAATCTCTGGTCAGGAGCCAAGATCCGACATGCCTCAGGGCCGAAAAACCAAAACATAAAACAGAAGCAATATTGTAACAAATTCAGTAAAGACTTTAAAAATGGTCCACATCAAAAAAAAAAAAAAAAATCTTAATAAAAAACTCTAATGTATCAATAATTACCTGAAATGTAATGGCCTAAATATACCAATCAAAAGACAGAGATTGACGGATTGAATAATGGAGAAACATGATCCAACAGAAACTCACTTCAACAACTTAGATAGGTTGAATGCTAACACCATGCAAACATTTATCCACAAAAAGCAGATGTGGCTACACCAGTCTACTAAAGTAGACTCCAGAGTAAAAAAAAAAATTGCCAGAGACAAAAAGAGAAATATTTCCTGACAATAAAATAAGTTTCCACCCTGAAGACACAGAGATCCTAAATGTATATTTACCAAATGACTGAGCCTTAAAATATATAAGGCAAAAACTCACAGATGCGAACTTTGATGGAAACCTATTGTGAAATAGGTGGCACGTTTTCAAATAATATCTCCTAAAATCAACCACTTAGAAGATTACCTAAGCAATTACTCTTCCAGGTAATATCAGGGAAGAAAGAAAACGATACTTCTCCACTTCAGGGCCAAACACTAAAAATGGGCACCTTACTAGCTTCTCCTGTAACCCTCAACAATTCTATGAGGAAAAATACTGCCCCCCGCCTCTGTAAAGCAGAGGAAATTAGGGCTTATGGTTACCTAAGATCAAACAGCTAACTAATACGGAAATGAACCAAGATTCAATTCAGCTCTGTAACAGCATAATATGTATTCTTTTGACTACATGTTACAGCCTCTCAAATAGCCCAAACCAAAAACTATTCTAAAATTGGAATCCTGAAGCAACTGGCTATTGAAACCTGTACTTTTTCCCTCTATGTACTAAAGGCTGATTGCTTCTACAACTGCTCAGGAATAAAATTTTAACAACTCTGAAAGGCATTATCTCCCCTTCCTATGAGTTTCTTTTTCTAACCACTCTATCATTTATAAGTGTAGTATTCTTCCCTTTGGGTAAGAAGTAAGTTACGAACTAAAACCAACTAGGGTATGAGACTTCCATTTTAAATCAAAGGTCTGCACTGTTTAATTCTACCACTTACTAACTGTAACAATTTAACCTTTCTGAATCTCCGTTTCCCATTCTTAAGAGCAAAAATTCTTGTCAACACAAAGTACTTTGTATGTACACGTTCAAGTAAAACGTGCACTTAGTAAACAAACTGAAATGTCTTCACTTGCTGTTTACACTTGTGAAAGTGATTCCCGACAAGGTTTGTATTTCTAAAACTAACTGGAAGTTGTATCTGCCATCTTCGCGATTTCTCCGGTGACACAGTACGGGTCTCGGAAACTAACAACTGCGTGATGGGTGCCGTGGGACCGTCGGTGCCCGTGCTACTTGAGGGAGCAGCCCCCCGAACCCGAGGCTCTTCCTCCTCTGCGCTCAGCCCGGCGCCGGCGCGCACCAGGGTCGTGGCAGCGCCCGGGCCCCTCCCGGAGCGTGGACGCCCTCCCCGGCTCAGGCGCACCCGCGGGGCTCCGGAGCCGGCCGCCCTGGGCGGACCCCACCGGGCCGGGCGGGGAGGGGCGCCTGGGCGGAAGGGTGGGGCGGCACCGCCGTTACCTGCTGGGCCGCTCGGCCCCCGGCCCGGGCCCCGCCGCGCTGAAGTAGGCCGCGCGTTTGCAGTTGGCCGCGGCCGCCGCGCTGCGCACCGGGCACAGAGGGATCTGTTCCGCCATGTTCTGGCCGCCACCTTCCCGCCCCTCCCGGATCCCCCTCTGTTCGCCGCCTTTCCCCGCCCTCTCCTCTCAGCTCCGACCCCGCTGAGGCTCCGCCCGCGCGCCCTGCCCCTTCACCGTGCGTCGAGGCCTGATGGCGTCACCACGTGTCGGGGCCCGATGACAACACCGTCAGCGATGGTGCGGTGCGGGAGGCGGAGACACCCGAGGCCCCGCCCTCCGCGCGTCGGGGACCGGTGACGTTACCTGCGGCGAGGGCGCGAGTGGGACGCGGTGGCGTTCGGAGGCCCGGCTCCCCGCGCGTCGGCCACCGGTGACGTCACCGCGCGGCGAGGGAAAGAGCGGCGGCCGCGTAGTACCGCGCAGGGCGGGGTGCGTGCGCGCATGCGCCGCTGGCCGGACTGTGCTGAGCGCGCATGAGCCGCAGCGCTTTCTAGTAAGAAGTGCGGCGGGTGTTGGTCCGCCGGAGTGACCCCGCCCGTGGGGACTTCCCTGAGAGCCAGGTGCAGGGCACCGAGGGCCTTGCCGCACACCCCTGGGACCCCAGCGCACCGGAGCCCGGCCCACCTCCTTAGCGCAGTGCGCAACCTGGACGCCGCGCGGGGCCGACCCGCCTTCCCTCCTCCGTCCGGCGGCGCCCCCTGCACACCCGGTCCCTGCAGGTTCCCCCTGTGGTGAATGAAGCTGGTGGCCAGTGCCTGTTGCCACAATAGCATGTGGGGCTTGAGTGTCCAGCTAGATCACCACTCTCAACAACTGACAACCCTGAAGGATATACTTTATTGTCCTATAGGCTGTTAGCCAGTTTTGTGTATAACCCAGCAGTCTTACCCTAACATTCCTATGTTAAATCGCCTCTAAATACCTTGGTCCTGCAATACTCTTTGAGCTGATCTCAATATCTGACTCACTGTATCTTCCCTCTTAATAAGTTGAATAAAAATTTTGGCCCATCTTTATTATGTATCTGCACGAGAGTTGTTTTACCTCTCGAAAATTATACTTTAGCAAAATGACAAATTTTCAAATATTGAAGAAGAGCTTCCTTATGTATTTTTAAAAACGGATGACTGGGTATCGAATCATGGAATTTAAATGCCATTTGATATATTTGAAAGAGTGATGTCACAGTTCTGTTTTTTAAATGTAAATACTTACTAAATGCCAAAAATGCATCAGTTGTAACTATTTACACTTATAATGAAAACTTTGAACTATCAGTACAAAATGTGTGAAGGAATACATCTACAAAATTCTAGGGAGTCAATGAGCAAAAAAGTTCAAAGACTGCTATCGTAATGCACAGTTTTTAAAAAAAAACTTCCATAAAATATGAATTTTGTAAAAAATCCACCTTTAAATATATCTTTTATAGGCCAATTTTAGCATTTATGATTTCTTCCTGATACTTTCTTTGCTTTGCTCTCATGGAACTCTCCCTCTAGAGAAATGCATTCTTTCTCTGTACAGGTAGGGGATGGAAGATGGGAAGTTAAACAAAAATAATCTTCACTCCCACCCCCTCTAACATATACCTGGATTCGGAAGATCCCAACGTGGACCAAAACACAAGATTTCCAACATCATGTTTCATTCCTTGAATAAAAATATATTTTAAAGGGGAAAGATTAAGTACCCTCCAGATTTATGATGCCTTGATTTCTTATAAAGGAGAAAAATGTAACTCCAACAGAATAAGGTTTTTATTCAATTCACCACACAATGCTCTCACATTAATTATAGCTAGTTCATAATTTAAAACGAATATATTTTTGTGCAGTCATTTATTCTAGCTTCTCATATTCTGAAGGAAGAATTTAAGTCAACCACAAAAATGTGTGTGTGAGCATGTGTGCGTGCATGTGTGTGAGTGGGTGCGTGTATACATGGCATTTATTCGGCACCTGAAACTTCAGCCATTCCCTAGAAAACCAATAACTTGAAAAAGAACTCCTGGCTGTTTAGGATCCAGCTGAAGTACATTTAGATCAATGTATTTAGACGGTTCATAGTTTCCTTTAAACTACTCATTCAATTACTGCTTTGTAATGAACCATAGATGTTTCAACTATTCTATCAAAATGGGAAAAAATGCAATTAATAGCTTCTCATGGAGAGTTTCAAAGGGTTAGCTAAAGAATAAATAAACTGGAAACAAGCTTTACTCTTTGGAGTCTCGTTACAGTTGGTTGGGATTTGGAATCAATAAGGCTGTTCTGTATCAACAGCTCTGTGGCTGACAAGGTCTTTCTACCTTTCATTTTAATGCTTAAGAATCCTTCTAGGCACAATACCATAGTCTCAATAATGATAAGAAGTGAAACAACCCCATCAAAAAAATAGGCAGAAGATCTAAATAGACATTTCTCCAAAGAAGACATACAGATGGCCAAAAGTCACATGGAAAGATGCTCAAAATTGCTAATTATTAGAGAAATGCAAATCAAAACTACAATGAGATACCACCTCACAGGGGTCAGAATGGCCGTCATTAAAAAGTCTACAAAAAACAAATGCTGAAGAGGGTGTGAAGAAAAGGGAACCCTCCTACACTGTTGGTGGGAATGTAATTGTTCAGCCAATATGGAGAACGGTATGGAGGTTCCTTAAAAAACTAAAAATAGAGCTACCGTATGATCCTGCAATCACACTCCTGGGCATATATCTGGAGAAGACCATAATTTGGAAAGATATATGCACCCCAATGTTCATTACAGCATTATTTACAATAGCCAAGACATGGAAGCAACCTAAATGTCCACTGACAGATGAATGGATAAAGATGTGGTATATATATATATATATATATATATATATATACACAATAGAATATTACTCAGCCATAAAAAGGAATAAAATAGTGCCATTTGCAGCAACATGGATGGACCTAGAGATTATCATACTAAGTGAAGTAAGCCAGACAGAGACAAACATCATATGATATCGCTTATATGTGGAATCTAAAAAAAAGAAAAAAAAGATACAAATGAATTTATTTCCAAAACAGAAAGAGAGTCACAGACATGGAAAACAAACTTATGATCACCAAAGGGGAAAGGGGGGTAGGGGGGAGAGATAAATTAGGAGGTTGGGATTAACATATACATACTACTATACTGTATATAAAATAGATAACCAACAAGGACCTACTGTATAGCACAGGGGACTATACTCAATATACATAAAACTGTACTGCTGGGCTGTACACCTGAAACTAACACGATATTGTAAATCAACTATACTTCAGTAACAGATAATAATGACAGAAGTGGAAAGTCTAAAAGTGGCTCTAGAAGAAGTTTATTCTTTTGTTGAAGTTTCATTTTTGTCTCTACCACTTCAGGCAGGTGAAGCTAATCACTTCAAAATTCTTAAAATGAAATTGTTCATATTGAGCATATTTATTGCAGACTGCGGAAGCCCACAAGATACTGTATAGGATGTTCTCAATAATGATGTAAAATTCTCTTGAAAATTCAGAAGAGAGGGTATAATACCAAGTACCACCATATTATAATTTTATGTTCAGAAAATTCTGTATGGAGAATTCTGTATATAACACTTTATATACAGAATATATACATGGAATAATATATATGATTTGTATAAGATATCTTATTTTGGAAAAATGGAAATCAGTCTGCTCATTTTGTAAAAATAGTGCTTCCATTAAGAGTATCATATAAAATGAAATTACTGTATATTTATATATACACACATATCTGTGGAGGAAGAGATTAAAGTGTATGTACCTTCCAGATTTTTCTTAGACTAATCGGAGAAGAAAAGGCTGGTAGTGGATTTTGTAACTCTACCTTATAGCAGAGGGGCTACAGTAGATATTGCCAGGTCTTTCCATTTGTGCGAGATTTGGAGGAAGAAATGGCCTGCCTCTCACCACTGAAGTAAAGGAAACCCAAGCTCTACCTGCCCCTGACTGCCAGGGCTTCTAACCTCAGCTCAGCCTTTGGGTTTAGGGCCAACTGGAGGTGTTCATAAAGGCACGTGTCCGAGGGTGGTGGTGCTAGGTAGGACCCTGCAGTGTTTGCCTTCGCCTGGTGTATCACACTTAGCACCAACCCTCAAGGAGGCCGTTCCACATTGTTGCAAATGGCAGGCTTTCCTTCTTTTTGAAGGTTGAGTTAGACCATCTTTTCTTTATCCATTCACCATCGATGGACACTTAGGAGCCCCTGCCCCGGCCGCATCATACCGCACCGTTAGTAACTCCCAGCCCCAAACAGAAAACAAGCAACAAACCAAGACATCAGACACGCGGCAGGGGCGGAGTGTGGGCACCTTCCTCTCCCCGCAAGCTCACAACTCCTGCCCCGTCCAGCACAGGACTCACCCCTGACCACCTCCTCCGATTGACAAACGCAGGGACCTGAACGCTCCCAGGGCGGGGGGGCGGCGTCCTTACCTTGTCCGCATGACCTTGGGGCATTTGGTGACGTACCCCATCTCCCAGGAGCCCGGGAAAGTGTCAGACAGAAGAGGGCTCCTTCGGGGTATTTGTGCCCTGTGTTGTCAGCGGGCACCTCTCCAGGCCCAGAGTCAACGGATGAGGTGAGGCCAGCGGCGCGGGGATCTTGTGTCCACGGGGCTGGGGGGTGGCGGGGGGCAAGCAGGAATGGGAGGTCTTTGTCTTTGCCTTTGCTGCCCCGGATTGGGCTGCACATCACAAGAGGGCTTAGTTATGTTAATAATGGCAATTCGGGAGATGCAGATTCAGGGTAACCCCGAGAGTGTTTCAAGGAAGAGGAAGAGTCATGGGCTTGTGAAAGACAAAAAGCCACGAGGTTGTTACCAGCTGCCTGGAGAGAATTGTGCCTGACCCTGACTTGACTCGGGAAATATTTGGCCTTAAGGAATCACAAGTTGTTTTAGGATAGGGGGTCTGATAAGTACACCCCGTTTCCGGCAGGGGTTCTGGATGACTTCATCGGGTCAACAGGTCAGATCCCCTCGGCTGGGACATGCACAAGTCACCCTCCATGACCTCCCAGTTCCTTTCTAGACACTCTCTGAGCGACACCAACTCTGTTTTGATTTTCCTTTCACCTGGGTCCCTTTTTATTTTAAATCTTGTTGCAAATGATGTGTATATCTGCTCATTTAGCCAATGACCTCTCTATGTGATTCTAATAAAACTTTATTATATAAAACAGTAACCGGCCCCCAGCCCTGTGGTTCCAGGAAGTCGTAGGGGACAGGAGGGAGACAGAGGCTAAGCCACCGTCGCGCACCCCGTGCGCCGCGTGGGAAGCCCCCGCTGGGTGAGTCCTGCTCGTCTGGTTTCTACTGAGGCCAAAAACACACAACGTAAAACCTACCACCTTGTCGGATTTTACGCGCACAGCCCAGCGGGGTTAGGCCAGCGCGTTGCCCCGTGGGATCCCTGCAAGCGCTCACCTTGCGAAGCTAAATCCTCACACCTTCCCCACGGCCCCCGGCGGGCGGTCAGGTCCCCGAGGTTCAGGGTCCCCGTCTGGAAAACAGGCTGAAGGCTCGATGAAGAGATGCACTGTGGACGCTCCCTGGACCGGGCCTGGCCTGGGAGTGGTAAGTGCAGGCGTCCAGATGCCCGAGCCAGCCCCTCCTCCAGGCCCATCTCGGCTCACCTCCCACAGCTGGCCGGGCAGGGGCGCTGTCCGCAGGACCAGGTGACGGGAGCGGCTTGGGGTGCACCACGGCTGACACACCCCGTCCACGTCCCCAGCGGCCCGCTGGTGTCCCGACGTGGGCCCTTTTCCTAGGACGAGGCTCCCCGCCTGGCCCTGGGCTGGTGGGTGGCAATCCCCCCCGCAGCGGCCACTACCCCCCTGCCCCGCCCCGGTCATCTCCTGCTTGTCACCAGCTACACCATGGGCGTCTCGGTCACGGCCCCTCCACCGCTGGGCTCTCAACAGACTCTGTGGAATGAACGGCCCTCCCACTTCATTATGAGCTGTTGTACCCAACACACTGTAGACACCTGACGTCGCCTTCATAACCCAAGGCCGCCTGTGTTTTCCAGCCATGGTCGCGGGAAGGCGAGCGCGTCCCCGCCCCTTCTGCGAGCCTCCAGCGTGTGAGGGCTGCTGTGAAGATCTTGAGGGTGTCTGGAAGGCTGCCTTTCTCACCCCGCCCAGCCGACCTCTGCCTCAGCTGCACCTCCCATTCCATAACTGACACCACACGTCTGAGGCCAGAGGCGATTAGCAGTGCTGCATCCGGCGTCTGCAAGCTCAGAACTTACCGCGAACCTCCTTCACGAGGGCCTGTTCTCGCATCCTGCACTCGCCGAACACGCAGGAGAGGGGAAGCAGCAATTACTGACAATGACTTTATTAGGTATAATCTGCATCTATGTCTGGAAGGATGGAGCGATGCTCCCGGGAGCCCTGCATCAAACACGGGTGCTTCCCCAAGACCCGCTCCCTCCACTCCCAGCCCAGCAGGGTTCCCTTCTTCCTGGAAGCACAGGTACAATTTGTCACCACACAAATGACACTGTACTTGCTGTTGACATTCTTTGATCAGATAAATTACCTGTACTTACTATGCTGAAGGCAGTTTCCATGAAAATTTCATATTGTGAGCATCTTAGTGTAAGTTGAGACAGAAAGGGTTGGAAGTCTTGACAATGGACAGAAACGTGGGTCCTGCTGACACGTGTCTACGACTGTTTTCTAGAATAAAAGCGGAAGCTTTGGTGCCCAGTCACCTATGTCCCTGTTCAGGGCGCCCTGTGCCCCTCTTGGCTGCCATCCCGTGGGCCGGAACGGCCCCTGTGGACCCAAATGCAGGCGCACTTGCTCTGCACCCTTGCAGGACAGAGCAAGGACCGGGCAGGGCAGGAGCCACTTCTAGGTGTTACTTTGGCAGCGTTTAGAACTTAATCATAAGAAGCTTTATAAAACGTGCTACCAGTATCACAAATCACCAAAAGCCATATACTCAATGAGAAAAAAAGCACAAAATTAGAAGAAAGACCCAAAAAAGCACTCGTGAGTGCTTTCCTTAAAAAAAGTTTGAAAAGGACAATTTCTTTCCCTCACAAGAATAGCACACATTTCTTGTGGAGGCCGAATGATGAAGTGGTCGAGGGCATGGGCTTGGGGGGCGTCACCCCACCCACTCCCCCCTCCCTCCCCAACTCGGCCCCTGTGTCCTGAGCACACTGACCTTCCTGAGCCTGGGCTCCTCGTCTGTCTGATAGGAAGTCAGCACCTTCCCCACCAAAGCTTTATGAGAAGTTCATGGAATCATGTATTTTAAGCATTTGGCCTAGTCCTGGTACAAAGTCAGTAATTTTAAGGTGGGGCTCTTATTCTCTTTCTGTATTTGTCAAAAAGCAAAATTGCCCCCCTCACCCAAAAACTATCATTGGAAAACGTAGCAGTGGCCTGATGTGTAGTTATTTAGGATGTTATTTAGAGCAGGGAAATGAGGGAGGTCAAGGCTGAGTCTACCTTTGCCCAGCCATCCGCAGGTGGGAACCACGGGAAACTGGACTGACGAAGAGGACTGATGAGTGGGTGGTGGGCGTGTGACCTCCTGGATGGGACACCAGGGCAGGAGGGTCTCCATGATCCGCAGGGTGAGAGAGACACTCAGGTACGCATGTCACAGTTTGTCACATCACCACCTGCTGTTGTTTCACTTGCCCACAACAATTTGGATTCAACAGGCTTCAAAATGTTTTCTTTAAAAAAAAAAAAAAAAAAGAACTTTTTCCAAATTGGACGATTGACAAATTAGTATACTTTCTATGCAGCTGAGTCCAGATGTGGGTTGATTGATTTAGAGACAGAATAGCAGTATGAGTACTTGTGGAAACACATTACCAAGGAAATTAACTATTGTAATATGATAACTTTCCATGTGGACGATAAATCGATTTTGTGTCAGACTACCTTTGTGCGGAATTTCTGCTCTGAATGTCTACTGTGAGAACAGAGAACATACGGAATAATCAGTGGTAATCGTTGCCTTCGTGGACGTATTAGAAGAACGCAGTCAGTCTAGAAGAGAGAGATGATAACAAAATACATACAAAATAAAGATTGCTAATTAAAATTAACCTCTTGGGAAAATTGTAAGCTGGTCAGAACATGTGATTTTCTTGATTTTTTTTCCCCCCAAGATTGGTTAAGATTTCTTGGACTCCATGCGTAAAAGAGACAGACTGTCCTGGAAGTGAGACCAATGCAGTAAGTTCCCCGTGGGGCTGCCCTTTCGTAGATGCAGGGTCACCATGTGGCGGAAAACGGGACCTTCAAGTGTGCGTATGGCGTGTATGCGCGCAGACCTTGCAAGACGATGTGGGCCAGCCCTCAGCAAGTGAGTGGTGCTCGACTGCAGAAATCCCGACTGGGGTTCTAACACACTCAGTGGACGAGGCGACCGGGAGCATCGCCCAGGAAGCAATAGGAGCTTCCTCTCTCCTCAGGTCCAGGCATCTTGACAGCTTTACTGGGTTCTCTTCCATTGCTTGTCGTTTGGAGGAGCGATCTAAGTTGCGGTATAACAAGTTCTTATTATGGGTAGAGAGCTATTAAAATCACAATAAAAAAATAATCATCTTTCTTAGACCACATGTTGTATGATTCCATTTGCATGAAATGTCCAGAATTAGCAAATCTATGGAGACAGCAAGTAGGTTAGTGGTCCCTGGGGCGGGGGTGTGGGTAGGGTGAGGGGCAGAATTGCTAATGTGCATGGGGTTTCTTTTGGAGGTGAAGAAAATCTTCCAAAATTAGATCCTGGTGATGCCTGCATGGCTCTGTGAATATATTAAAACCACTGAACTGTACACTTTAAATGGGTGTGCTCTTTGGTATGTAATTTATACCTCAATAAAGATGCAAAGCCAGTCTTCGTCCATCTGACATCTACAGGGCTCTGTTGGCCTTATTTACCCCAGCATCCAGTCAACGAGCTTGGTATCTGGTCTGATCTCTGTGACGGTTTGTTTGTTTACAGCTGAGCAAGTTTATTTGGGACAAAACTAAGTGTTCATATTAATTGTGTCCAAGAACGCACAGATGCATTACCATTCTCCTCTATGGCAGAATGCAAAGATGTTTACTGGTTTTCATTTTTTAAAACTGAAAGGTCTGCTGTGTCACTTTGAGATATTTCAGGACAGAAAACGTGACCTTTGCTTGTTCCAGATGTGAGTGATTCCGGGATACTAATGTGAATCAGGAAGAGGCTGGGTTGCCATGCAACGTTCTGCTTTATTGTGCCAAACAGCACGTCGTCGAGCTGCCCCCCTTTCTGCCTTTAGCCGGCCGACCGCAGATGCTCTCAGCTGGACCTGGGGAATCTGCTGTTGTGTCGCAGCCGTGCTGTGACGGAGACAAAGCTCCACGTGGGGACCCCGAGTGGGTGCAGGCGAGCTGGCTGTGCCGGGGCCCAGGCGGTGACAGGCCGAGCTGTGGTGGCCGTCCACGTCGTGCCCACCTGGGGCCTGTGTGCTCACGTCAGCCCCCCATGACGGGGGTCTTCCTGAGAGAAAGGTTGGGCCCGCCTCTTGGGTTTTCAGTCCTTCCTTTGTGCTCAGGGAGGGTCTGGAAGGAGTTCCTGTTGGGCCCACAAGCCCCTTCAAACCCTACAGGCTTGTCCTCCTTTCCCTCCTGCCCTCTTGGGCTGGACCCCTCTGTCCAAGGGAATGCACGGCAGCCCCCAGGGCGAGCTGAGCTTGTGGCCCTGGATACCACCCTCCCTGCAGCCCACCCCGCCCGGCCCTGACTCCAGATCCCTTTGGGACATTTGCATCCCTGGTGCCTGCAGGATGGCACGGTCACCTCTGCTCCACCCTGCGTGCTCGCCTCAACCCCGCCTTGATTTCTGCCCCGCCACAAGCTTCACACTCCGAGACGAAGGAGCAGAACAGGGCCTGACAGCGAGCTGAAGGGACAGCAGTAGGGGACCAGGGCGGAAGGCGGCGGGGGGTGGCCCCGGCAGGGCCTCTGTGGCCGCCGGGAGGACTCCAGGCCTCACTCCGGGGATGAGCAGGGGGTGGAGGGCTTTGAACACGGGGCCCTGTACTCCCGGCTGTGTTTGTAAAGGATTGCTCTGACTGCCGTACGGCTGTCCTAAGCTGGATGTATTTCGAAGGCAGGGGGGTAACCAGAGGGATGCCGTCTGTGGTGCTTTGAGGATGACCGGGAAAACGTGGAGCCGTATCGAAGATAAAGAAGTCTGGAGAGAGAGAGAGAGAGACCACCGTTTCGGTGAAATTCCCAAGGAACTGCCCCCGTGGGAAGACAGTCTGAAGCACACAGGGCGGCGCAGGCCCGGCGCCCAGCCCAGGCTCACCCTTCACGTGCAAACACACCGGTAACACAGACATGCCTGAACTCCCCGGCGGAACCCTGCGGTCAGGCTCTGACTGTTCATGTTTAGAAGATATTTTAAAATTATGAAAAATCCAAGAAGCGCTTGAACTCCAGTCATTGTCATTGAAAAGGTACATAGTTGAGACACTTTTTGGCTTTTTTCATGAACGGCTTTCTTTAAAACCGAATCTCTGGGTTTCCACGTAGAGGCTAGCGCTCCTCAGACGGTGCTCCCCGCGCCCCCCTCCAGCCCTTCCACCGCCCGGCTCTCCCCCCCTTCCCCCCCACTCCGCCCCTATCAGCGGCCGGCCGCTGGTCTGCAGTCCAGAGAGATCCTTACGTAAACTGTTTTACATTATAAGCGTCAATCACGAACAATTCGTCCACAGACTCGATCGTGCCCGTGAACTGCGTCAGGCCCCGTTCTAGGCCCGGGAAAGAGTCAGCAGCTGCAGGCGGGAGCGTGAGGGGCGGGGCCGGAAAAGCTCCTGGCCCTCCCGCGGTCCTCGTGCTTCCTGGCTCTGCTAAAATCGCCTCAAGTTGCCCCTCCAACGCCAGCACCATCCATAATATCCCGTGCTATGAACAGAATGTCTGTGTCCCCCGAAAATGCGCACCTTGAAGCCTAACCTCCAAGGGGATGCTGTTAGAGGCGGGGCCTTTGGGAGACGCTCGGGTCATGAGGGTGGAATCCCCGCCCCAATGGGACTTGTGCCCTCGTAAGAGACCCCATAGCGCTCCCTTGACAACCCCCCCCCCGCCACGTGAGGACACTGCGAGAAGACGCCGCCTGTGAGCCAAGACGCGGGTCCTCCCCTCTGCAGACGCCGGGTCTGCGGGGCCCACATCTTGCACTTCCAGCCCCCGGCGCTGTGAGAACCCGGCGTCTCTGTTGATGGGCCCCCAGCTGTAGATTCTGCTTCGGCAGCCGCGCTGCCCGGGGCACCTTGGGGGACCCTCTCAGTTAGACAGCTCTTCCCCTCTGAACTCCCATAGCACCTGTGGGGCTTCCCTCGTCCATAACACAGTGGAATCTGTATTTTGCTGTTTGTACAGTTGGCTTATTCATTCCGTGCAGAAAGAAACTATATCTTATCTGTTTCCTCTAGTGACCAGCATAGTCTCACCCAGCCTAAGTGGCTGATAAATATTTGTTGTGGACGTTGTGAAGCGTTTATCTCCCTTCCCCCTGATTAAGGGCAACACTGACGGTCGGCATAGAGCAGAACACTGCTCTCTGTGTTCTGTTTGTACCGCTATTGTTTACATGAATGCTAACTTTTTTCCCATTAAGTTCCTAGGTTAGTTTTTATCGATAATATGTTTTCCTGTGTGATATGTGGAGTATTTCTGATTTTAATAGTCAAATAGAATAAACCAAATGCTGAAACCCTTTTTCCTTTGGGGTTTTCAGACGTCTAGACTTACCAAGTTGTTATAACTGAGAGTTTTCAGATGTGCTTGGTACACTTGTAAAAATCAGAACAGGTCTCAGAATTAACATCCCGGGGCCCAGGCCCCGGGAGTGGTTGGCCCGGCGACACCGCGGCCGGATGGCCAGCAGGAGCACAGCCTATCTGGAAAGACTTCACAGATCCCTTCAGAGACGCGTTCCAGTGTCCAGCCACGCTCGATGCCAGGGACGTCTTACGTTTAAACAGAGCCCTCCGTCCAACGAGTGTCTTGGGCTCCCATTAGGATGGAGAACGGCTGGAGGGTGGATGTCCCTCACTGATCTGCAAACACTCCCTCCCGTCCCTCCCCCTCCCGCCCCCGCTGACCTCTCCTCTCTAGAAGCAGCTCCAGAAACTTTAACTTTTCCAACAACTTTAAGTTTGTTTTGTGACAGCGCACTCCACAGATGTTTATTATTATTTTCACATTTGTTATTTTTTACTAATAACTCTCCACTCTTCCTACTGAAAATTTTTGGCAAAAATTTTTGACTGTGGAAACTTAACGCCCATCAGAGAACAGGACAAATTTATTTTCAGATGTATTTTAAGGTGTGGTGATGACTTTATTAAATTCTAGGAGCGAATATAGCTTATCGTCCAAGAGTTGATGTTTGGGAGGAAACCATCTGGGTTTTAATCTCTTCTCTCCCGCTTACCTGCTTGTGAACTTGAGCAAGTTTTAAACTCCGAGTATCAACTTCCTTACTCGAAGGGTGGGAATAATAATAATAGTACCAACTTCAAAAGATTTGTGTGAGAAAGAAGTATGAGAATGCGTACAAAGCGCTTAGCACGGGGCTGGACCCAGCAGCCCACGTGTGATTACACCGCTGAATCCTCTCTTAGCACCACCTGCCCTTCGTTTCTTGGCTCAGATATTTGTAGGCCAAGTATCTGCCCCTTACAGGAGAGCTTGCAGGACAGGACATCAGACTGGCACCGTCATCGCTGGACGACACTGCTTCCCCAAGACCCTAGAATTACAGTATCACCCACTGTCATTGGAGAACCTCTCCTCTCTCCTCTTTATAGAAAGTTGCTAGAACATTCCATTACTTAGAGTTCACTAACGCTTCTCACTCTGAAAGGAGGGAAGCAGAGCTCCCTCCGTAAAAAAAAGTCTCAAAATAAAAAATCCTTATTAAAGAATATTAATACTCATGAATTAAGAAAAACAAAAGGAGAAATTGGCTGGAATAAATTCAGATCACCCTTTGATTCTGTCCACTGAGACGTGTAAATGACAGTGCCATTAAACAGAGGTGGCATGGACCAGAATAGAGGCTCTGACCCCCATCCAGGTGAGCTTTGCCCCGTCGGCCACCAGCCTCCTGTGGATGCTCACCTGGTCTCAGTCAAAACCTGGATAATTGTGGAGTACGGCTCGGCACCCAAATGATCTTTCAGCGTAATACAGAAACATAATATCACGTGTTAACAGCACTTTCCTTCCCAAGAGAAAAGAAATGATGGTGTGAAAAGATCTAGATACACAAAATAAAACTCCCAGGAAACTACTGGGAAAGTTGGTTTAATAGCTTTTGTTGCAAGAGACCATATTGTTTTGAAACGATTGCCCATACAATTAAAATGCAAGACATGTACATTATAACGTGTGTTTGCAAGTTTCGACTCAAATACCTGTGGCCAGAACAACTATCATCATTAAATATATTTATGGTTGAAAGGTTGAAAAAAAACCACCTATGGACATAGATGCAGTTTCCTTTTCAATGTTTGAGCTCCAGTATTTCGTCCTTAAAGAGTAGGAACACTAGGAGGATATTCGAGGAAACCTACCAGACCGCCGCACTCTTGTTTTGTTTTGTTTACTCTCTGGCCAGCCCTGTGGGAGCCACACAGGCATGTTTTCAGTCTCCCTGGGACAGTCACCTCGTCATGGAAACCTACGAACAATGACCTTCACGGCGATCGCAGAACCTCAGGGGCGCCTGTGCCACGAAGATCCCACAGAAACTATCAGCGTTGGTACAGCCAGCCAGTGGCCCACGTTTCCAAAACTAGAGTCATCCAGCAAGATACAAAACTCCAGGGCCGGCTTCCCTGGTGGTGCAGTGGTTGGGAGTCTGCCTGCCAATGCAGGGGACACGTGTTCGAGGCCTGGTCTGGGAAGATCCCACATGCCGCGGAGCAACTAGGCCCGTGAGCCACAACTACTGAGCCTGTGCTCCGTAACAAGAGAGGCCGCGATGGTGAGAGGCCTGCACACCGCGATGAAGAGTGGCCCCCGCTCGCCGCAACTAGAGAAAGCCCTCGCACAGAAACGAAGACCCAACACAGCCAAAAATAAATAAATAAATAAAAGAAACCATGTTCTCATAAAAAAAAAAAAAAAAAAAATGTCCAGGGCCAGCACGATACCTTGCTGTCTTTTTTTTTTTTTTTAACATCTTTACTGGAGTATAATTGCTTTACAGTGTTGTGTTAGTTTCTGCTGTATAACAAAGTGAATCAGCTATACATATACATATATCCCCATATCCCCTCCCTCTAGCGTCTCCCTCCCACCCTCCCTATCCCACCCCTCTAGGTGGTCACAAAGCACCGAGCTGATCTCCCTGTGCTATGCGGCTGCTGCTGTCTGTATGCATAGATGGAATATATGTACGTTGAGAAAGACTGGGAAGAGATACACGAAAATGTTAGCAAAACACATCAGCAGTCGTGGGGTTTGCGGTGGATTTCACATTTCAAATATATCTACTTATATTTGCCACGTTTTCTACAATGAACCGGAATAACAGAGAAATTGGAAGGAAAAAAACTTTTAAAAGAGAAATTTCATTGCAGAGAAATTTTTCTTTTAAATTTCATTGTTAAGAATAAAATGGAAAATGCAGGAACCCTTGGAGGAAATGTACTTACTGTAAAGAGACCACAGAATGAGGAGGAAGAGGGTCCTCTCCGGTGGAGGAAGGGGACGCAGGGCGGGGCACAGACCCTCACCCACCAAGTGTTTCGGGACAGAGCGGAGATACAGGTTCACAGAAAACGGTGTTTGCCTGAGACAGAAATGTGGGCCTTTGTCAAACCTGTGGCCAAGATGGAATTTGGACCACGTGGAAACACGGATTTGTCCTCTGTCCACTCATCCTATTTCACGTGGTTCCCTCCACAGAATTAAATGTGTGACGCTTAATAATCAAGTAACGATGAGACCAGGGTCTGGTAACCTTGCTCACGTTGACCTGATGAAAATACAAGTGTTGGCCTTGTGCTAGGATGTCAGTGACAACCGTTCAGAAATATAAAAGGTGCGCGTGTCAGCATCTTGGCGACTCAGGCATCTGCCGATTCACAGGGGAATCTGGGGTCAGTGAAGTGCGGATTACTTCTGTGTCCTTAAGTCCCTAGAGGCTTCCGTGTGAATAGCAGAGGAACTCACCCTCTTACGCAGCTCATTTTGTAGCTCCTTAAAATAAGTCTTTAATAACTAAGTGGAGGTGTGAAGTGAGGGGGGCACTGATCAACTGTCACTGAAATGACAAGCTTTTGCCCAAGACCCTAGTGGCCCGGCAAGGGGCTGGCGACATCTATGTATCTGCATTTGCTCCTCGCGTTTGCTCCCAGACCAGCACCGTCAGAAGAGGGGCGCTCAGGGACACCCCGTCTCTCCCACAGCCCACCCGGGACCCCACTCCCCGACATGGAGGTCAGCGTCGGGACCAGAGAAACTCCTGGCCATGCAGCTCATCTTTCTCAATTGTTCTAAGTCCCAGTTTGCTTCTTCAGGGGTCTTTACTAGCAGGTGATGGACCTGTAGTGTCAGAAAGAAAGAACATGAGAGAGAGTCAAGAGATATGATTTTGATAGAAAAGCTGGATTATATCAAAATTTAAAACTTCTGTGCTACAAAGGACACTATCAAGGAAGGACTGCCCTCTCCCCGTGGTGTTTTGAGGGCGTTTCCTTGTGCAGCTTTTCCAGTGATCGTTCTGGGTATCGCTTCATACGCAGGTAACCACCGCAGCCCATGGCAGCCTTTCACCGGCTCAGTTGGAGAGTAGAGCCCTTACCGCTGCCCCTAACATCCGCCGGGGCAGCCGTGGGGACTCCAGCTCCCGTGGTCACCACTGACACGTGGGAGGGTCCGTAACAGTCTGGCGCCTCGCGGGCGCTGCAGGTGGGTGGGCGCCAGGCCCTGACCCTGTGAGGGTGCTCGTTTCTGGCTGGGAAGGAGGGGGGCCTGGCCCCCCACTGCGCATGCTCTGAGGCCACCCTGGGGTGCTGTGACAGCCTCGAGACGGTGGGCATCCGGGTCCCCACTTGCCCTTTGCTGGCATGGTTGGGGGGCTGGAGTACAGGGGTCTAAACGTTGTCCTGCCAGGTGCCCCTTCCTGGTCCTCGTCTGGAGGGAGCAGCTCCTTTGGGGACTTTTAGTTCTCTGCCCGTTGGTGTTTCTGGGTGGCGGACAATTTAGCCCTGAGTCTGGGGAAACCCAAGGCAGCCAGCACCTCGCTGCCGCTCCAAGCTGAGGCCCCAGCCCCTCTGCCTTCTTCGCCCTTTCAGTCTCCCCTGTTTGCTTTACGTGTAACGTCCATGATTTTTGTTGTCCTTAGCAAGAGGGAAAAGGAAAAGCATGTCTACTCCTCCTCCCAGAAACACAAGTGCAATTATGTGCTCTAATGTCCTCTCACCTGTAGCTTGACGTTTTTGTCTCATCTTCTGATTCATGCAAATTCTTGATTTTGACCAATTTTTAAAGTCATTTTTATGTTCTGTTTTGAAAAATCTCTTAGGCCATAAAGATATTTTATCTTATGTAATTTTCTAGAAGCTTTATTATTTTACTTTTCACGTTTAGGTCTAGAATTCACCCGGAATTTTTTTGTTTGGTTTGGTTTGGTTTGGTGTGGGGTTGCAGAGGTCAAGTTTCATATGGGTGTACACATGACCCCCCCGGTCTTTACTAAAAAGGACATCCTTCCTGCTGTTCCACACTGCCACTCTGTCACACAGCGAGCGTCCATCTACACTTACCTGGACGTGTCTGGACTTTCTGTTCTACTGTCTGAGACCACACTGTGTGGTCAGCCAAGCTTTGTAACATGTCTTGAAATCCAGTAACAAGTCTCCAAACTTTGTTCTTCAAGGTCGTCTTGGCTGTTCTTGGCCCTTTACTCTCTCGTCTCAATTTTATTTTTTAAACTTTTTATTTATTTTTGGCTGCCTTGGGTCTTTGTTGCTGAATGCGGGCTTTCTCTAGTTGCAGTGAGCAGGGGCTACTCTTCGTTGTGGTGTGCGGGCTTCTCATTGCGGTGGCTTCTCTTTTTGCAGAGCACAGGCTCTAGGCACACGGGCTTCAGTAGTTGTGACGCACGGGCTTAGTTGCTCCACGGCATGTAGGATCTTCCTGGACCAGGGCTTGAACCCGTGTCCCCTGCATTGGCAGGCATATTCTTAACCACTGTGCCACCAGGGAAGTCCCTCTCTCGTCTCCATTTTAGAATCTGTTCACCAACTTCTATAAAGTAGTGCTGGATTTTGACTGGGATTGTCCTGAATCTGTAGATCAATTTTGAGGGAAATGGGCATCCATTACAGTCCGCTAACATGGAACGTCCCTCCATTTACTGAGATCTTTCACTTTGGAATTCAGGATTTTTTTGGATTTGAGAAAAGTAATACATGCACTACCAACACCTCCAGTGGCCTCTAGGGAGGTAAGAGTTCTACAGCCAGTCAGTCATACACGTCTGCAGTGAGACATGAACATGCACAACCAGGGAATATGTAGAGCCACGTACGCATGTGTACAACACACACACACACACACACACACACACCTCCTGTAAATGACTTCACTTTAGTTCAGGTCAGGTTCACCATCCATTAAATAATAGAACCACTCCTGGTTTTCAGAGCATTTCAGATTTCCCGACCTGCATTGGGAGGGGCCTGCACTTTGCACCTATGGGGACATGTGTCCATAACTGTCACCCCGTCACAGCAGACCCCCTTCCTCTGGCGGTCTGTGAGCGTGTCAGTGTGATTCACTCGTCCACACCCTTCCAGGCAGGCTGGGACACAGACCCGGGTTTCACGGCATTTCCCACTGAACAATGCTCATTTTACACAAAAAAAGAAAGCAGCATAATTTGCAGATAACCCCCAATGGGAAACTTGGTGACTTAATTAAAAGCAGCTCTTGAGACCTTAAGTATTTTATTTTTCATAGAGACAATTCTGGAACCCAACATTCTGTACCAAGGTAGAGGCAGGCAGCCGGTTAATCCTTAGCAGGACTTTTCCGGGAACACACGAAAGTTGGGCTGGATAATTTGACGCACCAATAACCCCAGGAGCTGTTAAGGGAGAAATCCGTAGAAACACTGACCTATAGACTGAGCTTCCTGTCCAGACCCCCGCTCACTGACGTCTCAGTGTGCTTCCCTGGCTTCATCCCGGTACATGTGCTTCCCACATCGTTTGTTTGTTTCTGTCCTTGGCCACAGAGAAAATATTCCTAAGCTAATGGTCCTTTATATCTTTTGTAATTTTTTTTTTTTTTTTTTTTTTTGTAATTTTAAGCTTGTTCAAGCTTCTTGTTAGTAAACTACTGAATGATATTTAGGTTTAGATTAAATCCAAACTCATATTCAAGGACCACATCCTAAAGGTAATTTTTGGAGACATCAGGACATGAGGTTTTTCTAGATTCTCTGGTTGTTTTGGTGCCTGTATCTACTTGCCGGCTTAATGGTGTGTCTTAGCCTGGAATCCCCATCAGAGCCTGGGCCAGCAGCTTCCTTATGCGGAGCGTCTTGACAATTTAGATCCAAACTGTTACTACCTGGTGTTCTTGACTCCAGAATCCATCTTTAGGTGGCTCTAGGTCTCAGGTTTTCAAAGAATGGTCCACCTTTGCCAGATTGCCTGGAACCATATTTAAGATGATGGTTCCACACACAGATCCCACAGGTACCAACTGGGGATCTTTGGGGGGACAAGTCAGAACAACTGAGTATAGCTGAATTGTCCTCACAGGTGGGCAGTTCTAGAATCTCTTTACAGGAGGGCAGTTATGTAGCTGGACGAGAAGGCAGGGGCCTGTCATGGCGCTATTGGCAAGTGCTCCCTTTTTACTCAGATCCTGTTGATCTGGGGTGGCCCAAGCCCCTGGCACACTCCTGCTCAGAGCTCTGGCTCAAGAGATGACGAAGGCAGCCCTCCAGCCCTCCTTAGGAAGTCTTGGTGAGGGGAGGGCCCCAGACCCATGACTCTGACGCCTTTTTCCAGGGCTGTGTCTGAGCCTGATGTGAATCAGGGTTGCCTGTGCCAGACGGGGACGGGATGGCATACTAAGCTTGAGTCCAGTTGTGAAGGTGGAGCCCAAGCTGGTGAGGGGACAGCGGACCTCCTACCGTGAGGAACAGTTACGCCCATCCCTGGTGGGGGGCCCATGTGTGTTACTCTGACTGCACAGTGACACCACCTGGGGACACACCACAGGTTGGTGACTTCTCTCTCTGAAGTTAATTTCCTCCCTCCATTTACAAAGATCTTAATATGCTGCAGGGAGTTCGTGTAAAATGGAAATGCCATCCAGGGCGTCAGGAACTTTCCGGTGGGCACAGCAGGAAGTGGCGTCGTGCTCCTGGAAAGTGACCACGCCTCGCGGTGCTGGGGTGAGTGGACCACTCGTGCCCTGGTTTTCTGTAACGTCTCTCGACGACCCTTTCATTCAGAGTCAGACAAGGTGGCAGCACTCATGTCGACCTTTGTTTTTGAACATAGAGCAGCTTTCTTTGGACGACGTGGGTAAATATCAGTCTTTTGATGGTCAACAGGTACTTAAATATCCCAAGGTTGTGGTATTTGCCGTTATAACAACGTCTTTGTCACAATCAGGGAAGTGTCTGTTTATAGAGAGGATTAAATTGTAAGAAAAGATAATGAGCTGCCGTGCAGACACAGGGTACAGCTCTGCCCCATGGCGCTTCCTTTGCAAGTGGTTCACGGTCTGTGTTTGGAACTAGTGCGATTTTATGTCATGCACTCTGCTTATGGAGTTTTGCGAAGTGGTATCTTCTACTCTTATGACTATAATGTATGTATCAATATGTATACTTAAAACATCATGATGCACACATACAGATATTTAAAAATATTCCTGTATAGTCACATGATTATGGGTGTTTGTTGTAATTTCCATCTGTAGTTTTATTAGATACACTTGCAGGTCATGAGAAGTGAGTGGACTAATATATCATGTCCATGTTTTCTAAAAACAGGAATGAGTTTATCTAAGAAGAAAATTTTTTTGATGTAAATATATATTTAAAGCAACATTAAAAATAGCAGCAGGAGGATAATATGCCTTAGACAATCAATCCTATTCAATTGGTTCCCGAAGACTCTGAAAACATTCCCAGGAGACGGGATTAAAGGCCGCTCTTTTTGAAATTTTAATGTACTTGTCATCCAATAGAGACGTTGCAGGTAGCCTCCTCCAACGCAAGGTCAGTTGTAGAAATTAACCACAGGTGACATGGAAGCAGCTGATGGTTTTTAACCAGAGGTTTCGAGCAACCAGCTTGGATGGTTTTCTAGCTGAACGGGCTGGTTCATGGGCCCTGTGTGGACACACATTTGGGTGCCATCCCCTATGACAGAATTCTATGAAAGCCACTCAGACAGGTTGTGGAAACGGGATGCAGAGCACGTCCCAGCTCTGTTTATATCTCGCTGCTGTCTGGTGTCCTGAGGCCCACCTACTGCCTCCTGTTTCCTGTTCAGGCAAGAAAGGGTGTGTGACCTGAGGTTATGCAACGCCTCCGCCAACAAATATCCATAGTCTTACGTGTATGCATCGTTTCCGTATTTCTGAGAGATTCAACAGCTTTTGTCACGACCCATAACGTCGGACATGACTCAGTTCAGTCCATTGTTTTTTTTTTTTTTTATAGCTACTTTTTTATTATTTATTTATTTTATTTTATTTTTGGCTGTGTTGGGTCTTCGGTTCATGCGAGGGCTTTCTCTAGTTGAGGCAAGTGGGGGCCACTCTTCATCGCGGTGCGGGGACCGCTCTTCATCGCGGTGCGCGGGCCTTTCACTATCGCGGCCCCTCCCGTTGCGGGGCACAGGCTCCAGACGCGCAGGCTCAGTAGTTGTGGCTCACGGGCCCAGCTGCTCCGTGGCATGTGGGATCTTCCCAGACCAGGGCTCGAACCCGTGTCCCCTGCATTAGCAGGCAGATTCTCAACCACTGCGCCACCAGGGAAGCCCCAGTCCATTCTTTTAATTGGTTTATTTTTAGATAAAGGTTTATTTTAGAACAGTTCTAAATTTATAGAAAAATTGCAAAGATAGTACAAGCAATCCCCATACATCCCACACCCAGTTTCCTTTATTAGTAACAATCTGTATTGGTTTGACACACTTGTTGCAATTAATGAGCCAATACTGATACAATTGATATGAACTGAAGTGCATGCTTTATTTATTAGTTTTCCTCTGAGGTCCTTTTCCTGCTCAGGACCCCACATTACACTTAGTCATCAGGCAGGTTAGAGCCTTTTCCTTTGTTCCAGGATTCGGAGTACCAGCATCTTAAGATCATGTCTATGTCCTCAAGTAAGCATCTACTGACGGGGGTTCGATTAGAGAAGGCAGACTAGACCATGAGGCAGCAAAATAGGAAAATGCCAGGATTCACAGTGCGTTACTGTTAGTGCTTATTTCGTCATTCCTCAGACGGTGGGCTCAGGGAGTTAGAGACTTCTCAGTGTCCCCAGAATGCCCAGCAAAGGGCTGCTTGGCTTCATCCCTTCATCACGCTCATTAGAGACAGGTGTCTTCCACGCAGTTTCTTTGTAACAGAGAATCCTCCTCTGTTCCCGTCTTACAACAGGATGATGTGCAAATCTGTGTTCTGGGGCCCGAGTTCAAATCCTGTTGCTCCCTGGCCCCCCCGTGCCCGGCCTCCTTGCTGAGGATGCAGGTGTGACTGGTGTGGGCAGACACTAGGGAGCACTGAGGGCTGGGGCTGGACTGCCTTTCCCGTGCGCCCAGCATGCTGGGGTTCACAGAGCCTCGTTCAGGAGTTGGCTTAAAATCAGAAAGTTTAATCATAGAAACCTGTGTTTAACAGCAAAACCAGATAATTATTATTACAATTATTAGTTATTTAATAATTAATAACCACTTAGTTACATATATACAATGGAATATTACTCAGCCATAAAAAGGAACGAAATTGGGTCATCTGCAGAGACGTGGATGGATCTAGGAACTGTCATACAGAGTGAAGTAAGTCAGAAAGAGAAAAACAAATACCGTATATTAACGCATATATGTGGAACCTAGAAAAATGGTACAGATGAACCGGTTTGCAGGGCAGAAATACAGACACAGATGTAGAGAACAAAGGTATGGACACCAAGGGGGGAAAGTGGCAGGGGGGCGGCTAGTGGTGGGATGAATTGGGAGATTGGGATGGACATATATACACTAATATGTATAAGATAGATAACCAGTAAGAACCTGCTGTATAAATAAATAAATAAAATAAAATTCAAAAACATAATTAATAACCACTCAGTGATTTAATTTGGTGGGACTGTGCTAGGTGGGTGATTAGAAGTAACCACAGGTTGAATGCAACCTTGAAGCAAGCGTGGCACCTTTGCCTTTGCCTTTGCCTTCAGGGCAGCTCCTGAGGCTGGGCTGAGGCTCCCTCTGGGCAGCAGGAAGCGGCGCTGGGGCAGCGGGACCGGACGCCTCCCCGGGCTCAAGCCCCGGCAGCGCTGAGGGGCCGCAAGCCCGTGGGCACTCTGGATGCGGCAGCAAGTCAAGCTGGTTTTTCTTATGATTTATTCAGTCAGCATAACTCCCAAAGAAAGGCATCTTTGGGCAGAAATTTTTCTTAATAATAGGAATGAGAGCAACAGGGAGAAACATTTTCTACATAGTGACACCATTGGAAATGCTTCCCTGCTTCATCCAGCTGTCGAATTTCATTTCTGTTTCTTACAACCAAGTGGATTCAGCATAAAAAGTCATCCATTTGAAAGGAATTTTCCTTCAATGTCATTCTGGGAAGGTGAATTAGGCAATGACAATTGTGAGAAATACTCTTAATGTCGTCATTATATCAGTTTTAGCCAATCTAGCCACAAGATTAAGGTGACTGCATTGCTTTTGTTTTATTTTCTACGTTACGTTTCATGACAGAAAATCAAAAGGAGAAAATGGGTCTGAAGACCATATTTGGTTCATGTACTAGGGAAGAGGCATCATACATCTGGGCATTTATTCAGATTTTTAGGCATAAGGCCAACACCTCTCTATCTAGTAAGAGTCAGACTCTGGTTACCTATAAACTATCTGACAGTGTTGGAAATGCTGTGCAAATACCCATTTTTAGCAGTGGCTCGCGTCTCTCCCTGAGATGAAGCCATCCACGGACCAGGCTGAGTTAGTGTTGGGAGACAGTTCTCAGTGGATTTCTCCTGTTTCCACCCATCCTCTGGGTGGAGTGCTGGGTGCCCTGTGCTCTAGACCAGCTTTTCAAGAACGTCTGCAGCCTGGGCGTGAAGGGCGCCAGCCCGGGGAAGGGGCAGGCCGCTCCCTGCCCGTCCTAAGAGACTCGGGTGCCCTGGCTCAGGGTCCCTCTCCTGTGTGTGCAGGTGTCGCCTGTGGGGACAGGGCTTGGAGAACTGGGGCCAAAGGCTGGGCCTCCGGCCATTGGTGCAGATGATGAACTGTTCTCCACCTCTGACCTGGGAGCGTGTGTCTCCCACCGGCGCCCTGAACCCCGGAGCCTGTCCGGGCAGCGTGTGAGCTTGTGGGCATGTGGACGCCTGGACGCATCAGAGCTGGTGACAGGACCTACCAAGTTCTAGGCACAAACATCTTGTATTTAACCTACAGAACACCCTGATGTTGTTTACGATGTGTACAACCTCAGTGCTCTTGCCTCTTCGTCCAGATGGGAAACCTGATTCAGCAAGGTCGGCAACTGCCCAAAGGCAGGGAGTCTGCAGCTGAGGGCACAGCAGGTGGCCGCCCTCACCCTCTCTGTCCTCCTGTGACGAGCTCCCGGGAGACGCAGAGGGAACGTGCATGCGAAGTGAAAGGGGGACACGCAGGACGCAGCTCAGGCTGAGGGGACATTGCTGAGCGGCCACAGGACAGCGGAGATGAGGCGGGGTTGTGTGCGGGCCGGGTGTGTCCCCGGGCAGTTCCCTCTGGCCTGGCTCCGCCTGGGAACTCACACAACACGCGTCCCTCTGACCTTCCGACCAGGGCAGGTGGCTCTGCTGTTTCCAGGGGCCCTTGTCACCAGACAGACGCCTGCTGACTCGGGGGCCCCGCGCTCTGGTTTCTGGGGACGCCCCGGTGCTGAGGGTCGCCCGCCTTCCAGCCTGCAAGCCCAGCCCTTCTAAGCCCACTTGGGTCGGGCAGATTTCTCTGCTGTTGGTGACCACAAGCATGGAAATCAAACCAGAGAACCAAGGTCGAGGTGAATGCTTTGATGTTAACGTGGCTGCTGCCAGGCCAGACGCCCCCATGCGGGTGACCCTCAGAGGTGGCCTCAGACCGCAGGTCACACCGTGAGGCCCGGGCAGCTCCCAGGCTCTGGCCCAGAGAGCTGGGAGCTCGGCCGCAGGGCTTCCGTGGATGGGAGACTCGTGCCCTCCCGGACTCGTGCAGTAGGAAGTAGGAAGTAGAGCCACCCGAGCCACGGACACACCAGTGACTGGGCCACGGTGCCCTGCAACAGGGTGCCCTTGACACACACGTCTACACAGCAGGCAGGGACAGGAACAGGCCAGCCACCAGAGCCTGGGGGAGACAAAGGATCCCCCTGGGAGCCTGGCCCTGCAACGCCTTACTGCTGTGTGAGAGAATGAGTTTCTGTCATTTTTAGCCAGTTTTGTGGTCCTTTATTTTCCAGCCCTAGGATCCCATCCGGGGTGGTGGGACTGCAGCCTGGCCTAGAGACCAGGGCCTGCGAACGCAGCACGAATGAGGTGATGAGAGGAGAAGAACTGGCAGTACTGGGGCGGATTCGACCCACTGCAAGTGTCTGGAGTATTTCGGCTGGTGAGTTTGGGGGATGGGCGTCCACATTAGGACGTGGCGGTTGTCGCCAGAGCCGTGGTGTGGAGTTCAGGGTTTCCTAAACTCGGTTCTGTGGTCCACACCTGCGAACCACACGGACTACACTCCTCTCCAGGAGATGCACGAGGATCCTCAGCTCATCTAAGGCTCTGACAAGTCCTGCAGCGCGGGAACGCAGCTTAACTTCCCCAAGGGTTTCCCTAAATAATTCGATTCCCAGGCCCACGTCCTTGCCTGTGCTTCCTTCTCTACTTGATCAACACATTCTTTGTAGATGTGAATTACCTGGGGGAGCAAGCAGAGCAAGAACTTAAGCTGGAGGGTGTTTCACCTGGAGATTGTGGCTATTGGTCAAAACAAACGAAAAATTAAATGGTCCAACACCGAAATTCAAAGTTGGTCAAGGATTGCTTTGGGAAAATACCATTCTGTTGATTTTGCCCTTGAATTTAAGGAATATCTAATACAAAGTCATCTAGGCTCTGACTGTGGACCGCAGCAACCCAGCTACGGTTTAGACTGAAATCCGGGTATAAGGAGGAGGAGTCGGTACCAAGACAAAGCTCTTCTCAAAGCAGCCTTGGCACTGAAAGCGGTGCCAGCAACCGCTCGGAAGGCACAGATCTTTAACCTTGAGACCAGCAGATGATGAGATGCAGTTGTTTCTTTTTTTTAAATTTAATTTTATTTATTTATTTATTTATTTTTTTTATTTAGTTTTGGCTGCGTGCGTGCTTTCTCTAGTTGCGGCGAGCAGGGGCTACTCTTCGTTGCGCTGCGTGGGCTTCTCATCGCGGTGGCTTCTCGTTGCGGAGCACAGGCTCTAGGCGTGCAGGCTTCAGTGGTCGTGGCACGCGGGCTCCAGAGCGCAGGCTCAGTAGTTGTGGCGCACGGGCTTCGTTGCTCCGTGGCATGTGGGAACTTCCCGGACCAGGGCTTGAACCCTTGTCCCCTGCATTGGCAGGCGGATTCTTAACCACTGTGCCACCAGGGAAGCCCTGTAGTTGTTTCTTGAATGACCAAAGATCTGATGGCTTGGAACAATTTGAAAAGTAGAAACTGGGGAATTACGATGTACCCTCTGACATAGTATGCTTGGTTTGGAGGGGGATCCAAATCATATCAGTGACATTCCCTTTCTAAAGAGATCTCTGAGCAGAATACCCCTGAGATGGTACCTGTCGCTCACATCCATCCCAGGAGGGAGCTTTCCGGATAATGCAGGGTTTGGCAAACTCTGTCCTGGTGCTTCTTTGAATCTTTACTTCCAATATAAAGACCCTTCTGTGTGGCTACCTTGGAAATGCATTCCTTTTTGTCTAAACTCTTCTTCCTTGGTGCAGTTTCGTATTCCTGCAGCGGGTCCCACAGGCTGGCAAGATTCATCTTTGCTGTTGGGACCACTTCAGTTTACTTCAGAATTTAAAACAAACTTTACCTGTGTGAAGAGGATTTTGGTTCTGTTGTTATTTCTATAGTCCAGAACATGTCTAAATGCTTCAATGATGCAATCACAATATATTTTTCTCAACAAAACTCACAATATGTTTTTCTCAACAACTGATTGTGCTGATCTGCTGAAGATATTGGATTGCTTTTTAGGTTACTTTTCCACCGTTGGGTTAGATTTACGGCACCAAAGGAAAGAAAGCTTTGGGTGGAAAATTCCACTTGTATAGCAGTGAGCACACACATTCTTTCATAATTCACAAAAAGTTAATGTTTCTCTTAGATTGTCAGGAAAATAAAAAGTATGTATTTGCAAAGACAATTGTTTGGTTCAGGGCTAAGCTTTGTATAGTTAAGGTCATTAATCAATTTTATATCTCCTTCTGAGTTTTCTTTTTATAATTCTTTGGTCACCAGGTTATGCTACCTTCCTTTTTTCATGTCTAGAAAGGCGCAATTTCAGAAGTCAGAGGAGTCATTTATCAGGATGGAATCCTTGCCTATTAATACCAAATACAGTCTTCCCAGGATCTGCTTTGGGTAAAGCTATAGAATTAAGATTCTGATGGTTTTTATCTACTGAAAGTTTAAACATTTTTGCAGGACAGAACTACTATAAGTAAAAATCCTCTCTTTTATTTTAGCTTTCTTAAAATCTGTGATTTATTTCTGAATCTTGTACCAGCTCTGGTTGGACAGTTATATCTTGCCTTTCCATTTCTTTGGTATAGCTAGACCCACTCTTCTTAATTTCCTGTATGAATTACAAATAATCTTCCAAAAACTTCAAGAAAAGATCCTAGTTTTTATTCTTAAGTGTATCTTGCCTTAAAAATTGTTGCATTTCATCATTTTGTTACCAAGTAGCTAATGACCTTTCCCATGTATATTCATAATCCAAAACCAATGTCATTAAAATCCTTCACCATTATGCCAGTAATGCATGCATTCAGTGACTGATTCCCATAATTGAAAACCTCATTACATTTATTTCAATATATTTAAATTCAAATAGGAATTACTCATTTTAATATCTAATAAAGTTCCTATCTCAGGAAATGCAAAAAATTTAAGTAATATAAAAAATTCTAGTATAAAGGGATACATATCATCATCTAGAAATGTTGAAAGAATAACATACAAGGATGTAGCATATGGAAAAATAGTAACAATGAAAAAAGCTACTTTGTGAATATTGGAGCAAAACACTGCACTCAAGAGTTGGCAATAGTTCTAGCTAATGCTTATGTGGTACTCACCATATGCCAAGCACTGGTCTAAGCTCTTTACAAAGATGTGTATGAACTCACATAACTTTATAATGAGCCTATGAAACAGGTGCTATTTTTATGCCCATTTTACAGTTGAGGAAACAGGCATAAAGGTATGTAACTTGCCTGCAATTACATAGAGAGTAAATGATGGAGCCTGAATGTGAAACTTGACAGACTTCAGATTTTATAGCCTTAGACTTTAATCCTTATTAAGTGAACAATGATGAAAGAAAGAAAGAAAGGAAGGAAGGGAGGGAGGGAGGGAGGGAGGGAGGAAAGGAACACAGAAAAAGGAAAAGATGTATCCATACGGCAATGATTTTTAAATGTTTTGATCATGACCACTTCACATGGCGAGCCTGTCTACACACATATATGGATATAAATAGGGACTCACCATTTCAACTTGCTGTGCCATGCAGTCTAACACTTTCTATTATTTTCTTTCATTAAAAAAAATGCTGGTTTAGAGCCACTAAATTGATCTCATGACCCACAAATGGGTTAAGACTTGCACTTGGAAGACTAGCGCTCAGGCAGAAACTCTTAAATCTCTTTTAACACAAAGGTAACAGAATGCATATGCGGTTTCAGTTTGAAAAGGAGGAACGTCTGTATAAAGTGCTTCTCCTGAAGATGATGGGTAAAAATGTCAGAATCCACTATTCTAGCATTCGAGTCAATATGAAATGACAGAATGCATTAAACTTAAATTCTGAAAGATTCATGAGAACAAAATGCCTCTGTTATATTTTTGACATGGGCAACAAATAAAAAAACCCGCACAACTTAGAATTTATAATTATTTCTCAAATTATTGTCACTATGATAACTGTGAACAACTTAGTTTTTGATTTATCTGTATTACATTTGAGACACTTCTAGGCAACAGAGATAAAATATTTCACAGATAACTTCTTCTTTTTTCAAAAGACAAAATAATCTCAGATGATCTGCTTAGGAAGAAAATGATATTTAAGGATGTTTAGCATTTTCCTCACATTCAACTACATATTACATAATAGAAGTACATAAATGCAAAGTAAAATACAATCTCTCAACTGATGAAAGGGGATAATTTCCCAGGGCAGCAAATTAAGAACATTGAGGCAAACTGTATTTAAGCCAATTGACAGTGGTATCAGATGAAATAGTTGATAACTGTAATAAAAATAAAGGTTACCTGTGCAGTTCAAAGAGTATGAAAGGCTCACCCCTTACAGCAAGCCTTTTGGATTCAAATATATAAATCTGACTCTTTTTAGGTCCATAACAGTTTTCAGTGATGAATGTAAATTCAAATTTGACACTAAGACTTAAGCCCAAGAATCAAATTCAAGGTTTTAACCACTGGGTTATAAATTTTTGAACCAACAATTTCAGAACTATGGTGCATTTACCTCAAAATTTAATTTTAGGCTTATATGAAAATGTTCCAGGACCTCACAGTATATTTTTAAAAATTCAATGGGAAGGCGCCTAGAATTCACTTCTTTTTGACAGCTGAGCCCAGTGACGGTTACAGAGTACCTGCATTTGTACTCAATAAAGCAAGTGCTCTGAACACAACATCAACTGCAATAAAAATAATACATAGGTTATAATGGACGCAAGAGACAATGTAACCTTAATAAATGGAAACACACCATCTACTTTGGCTGTTTATTTATTCCAGGACTAAAACAGCTACAAAATTTCTGAGTTTCTAATTTAGAAAATCTAAATAGGGAGAGAACAGTTTGGACAAGCCTGGCTAACAGTTTTCAAAAACTCATTAGTCCTGTAAAATTTCAATTTATCCTCTCACACTTGCAAGGCTTCCAGCGCATTTACCAATAATACCCTTTTCTTTTCAAGTTATCCTCACCTCCATCTGCAGTTCCCATATCATTAAGCTGAACACAGAGATGTGACCACAGAAAAGCCATTCAGCGTTGCCTGTCAATAATCACTACTGAGACACAGGGAAGGGGAGATGCAGAAAATATTAAAGTTCTTTGGCAGATTTGCTTTCCTCCTGGTTCACCCAAACTTCGTCAAAGTTCTGAGGATTTTCTGCATATATAACGCTGACTTCAGTGCACCAACACGTATTTATTGGGCTAGGACTATGTGCAGGACTTTGAGCTCGGCCATGAAGGTGACAGCCAGAATCAGGAATGTGCCTCTTGTGAATGTGAGATTAAGTCTAGGGTTACCATCCCCCACAGAACCACCCGCTACACACAGGGCGAGTGCCTTCATATCTGCTCATAGAGTGGCTCTGGCACTCAGCAGGTGCCAGGGTGGGTCACTGGCTGCAGGCCATGAGAAGGCCTCTGACATGGACGCCACACGTGCCGACACAGATGAGCGTGCGAGCGTGAATGCAATACCTGGAGCAGCAGCAGCCATCTTGTGGTCATGAGGGAGCAGCACGAGGACACACCAACGCATTAATGCCTCTGGGAGCACCAATGGGCAAGCAAATCATCCCCAGCAACTGCCCAGTTCTGGACTTTGGGTTATATGAGAAGAGTAAACCTCTACTGGAGCTGTTACATGGGGTGTCTGTTATTTGTGGCCAAATGCAGACTTAACTGATAGAAAGTTCTCAGGGAAAAGAAGAGCATATGGACTCAGGCGGCCTCAGGACCAGCAGCCACCTCCCCTGGGATGCTGGCAGAAATGCAGAATCCCAGGCCCCACCCCAGACACATCAAGTCAGAATCTGCATTTTAACAAGTTCCCCAGGTGAGCTGGATGTTATCCTTTTGCAAAGCCTGGGGGCGGTTTCGAATCCTGGGCTTTACCCTCGGTGGTTCCGATTCACTTGGTCAGGAGAGAGGCTGGCTGGGTTTGGAAATCTCCACGGTGACTCTGATGAGCGGCTAGGGCTGAGAGCCCTGCTCTGGTGACTACATCAGCGGTTTCACAAGGTGTGGTCCCTGGACCTGCCGCAGCCGCATCACCTGGGAACCCACTAGAAACGCAAAATCTCAACGCTCATACCAGACCTGGTGAATCAGAGCCTCCGGGGTGGGCGCAGGGATCTGCGGAGTAGCCAGCTCCTAGGTGATTCCGATGCGCACCCCAGCTCCAGGGCCACCGCTGAGCTTGACAGAACACTCACCGAAAAGAGGGGGAGGTGTGAAAGGTGGAGGGTGAAATAACACGGCGCGGGGGGGCGGGCATCAGCGTGGTCTGAGCAGGGCGTGTCTCCTGCCTAAATGCCGCTTCTGGAGGGCAGGAAGTGAATTTCATTCATCTTCTACTCCTTCCAACAGTACAGGAAACAGCCATCGTCCATCCGTCCATCATCCGTCTGTCCATCATCTATCCATCTACCATCCATCCATCTACCTACCTACCGACCTATCTACCTACCTACCTATTATCTACCTCTCATCTCCTGAATGGAGTCAGGACTGTTATAGGCTTGAACAGATGTTTTGCTTGCATTCATCACCCTTATGTGTCCCAGGCACAGACTTTTCTTGCTCGAATCCCGCCCTCTACGCTGTGCGCACGTGTATTATAATTTGCCCTTATTTTGTAGGTTAATTCTGTTCAGTGACCAGAGCTAACTAGTGTGGCTCATTAGTGAGCGGACCCCAGATCAGAAAGAGGAAAGAGGAAACACTGTTGGTTCTCACTTCGTAAAGGCCACCCCAGGGAAGCCCCCTGCCCTGGGGGATGGGGATGGGCAGAGCGGACCGTGGACCTTAGGGAATTTCAGTGTGTGCGTGCGCGTGCGCGTGAAACTTGCCGCTGCCTCATACCGTCTCCCGGCAGAGCTCACGGCCACCGAGCGGCTCTCACCGTGCCCACGGCTCATTCTACGATCTCAGCCTCGACACGGCCAGGCCTGCGGACCCCCCGGGACCCCCCAGCCCGCAGAGGCCTCACCGAGCCCACACCGTCCCCGCACGCTCACCGGTGGTCTTTGTGGCAGGATCTCCGGAGGCCAGCAGACGGGAAACTGCCCAAGAGGTGGGCTCAGGTCACCCCAGCGGAGACAGAGGCCCCTGCCCGAGACGGCGGGGCTCCCAGGCGGCCAGGGAGCACCCTCCCACCCGCGGGACGCCACTGGGCAGCAGCCCTGGGAGGCGGCGGCGCCGGCCCGGCACCTGCGGGAGGACCCCCCGCGGGCGAGGTGGAGCCTGCGCGCGCCTGGGCCGCCCCTGGGGCCGCCCGACCTTGGGCTCCGAGTCGCTTCCGGGCAGCTGGTAGGTGTGCGGCTTCCTGCGTGCGGCTTCCTGCGCCTTCAGGGCCGCCCTGCCCACCACGCTCTGCTGTCCCGAGTTCTAACGCGCTGTGCGCACCCGGGGACGGGCGCTGAGGGCGCCCTGAATGCCCACACAAGGCAAGCCTCTGCGACCCCGCACCTGGGGACGCTCGGGCTGCCTGGGCTCTTCCCGCAGGGGCAGGCCCGGCCCGTCCACAGGGGCCGACGCGCGAGGACGCAGCGCTTTGGGGGCAGAACCTGGGGCGCGGGGGATTCTGGGAGGAGGAGGGGGAGCCGTGAGGCTGGTCTCCTCCCCGCCAGGGCCCTGGATGTGGCACGGGGGGTGCGGGGGCAGAGCGCACCCGCCGGAAGCCAGGCGGGCACCCGCGCTCCATCCTTGCAGCCTCAGGTACCCGGGGGCGTCCTTGCGTCCAAGAGCCAGAGGACTTGTGTTGCACCCCTTTTTATTGTTAATTTTGGAAAGTATTGTACTTTATATGTTTAGAAAGGTTGCAGTGTTTCAAGATTGGTTTCACGTTTCTAAAGGAAACAGACTCTACCTTAAAGGTCCCAGGCTACAGTAAGGGCAGGGATGGAAAGTAACCGCCAGCAGCTCCTAGAGAAGCAGCAGGTGGGGACGTGATGTCACTGCTGGGGAGAGAGAAGGTTCCTACACGTCTGTGTAACAGGGCCTCGTCCGGAAGCAAGAGGAGGCTGCGTTCACACCTAACGCTCTGCTAATGGAATTCCCACGCATCCAAAGAAAAGCTCCTGTCTCTTTAATTACAAAAGCAGGGTAAATACAAATCATACCGAATACGCAATTTTTAAATGCATGTGAAACACAATATTTTCCAACATAACAACCAAGCTGCCCTTGCAAACATACGCAGACTGTTTTCTCTGCCTACAAAGTTTAGGGAAACTAGCATTTTCTCACCTCAGGGAGTATGCAGTAATAAAATAATTAAGCTCAGCTTTATTTTCTGCTCAAAAAGCTGAACTTGTTATTCTGGACAAACAGGTATTTGCTAAGCTGAATTAAGTGCATGTCCTTAGAAAGTTGATTCTTAAAGGGTTGCTTTTTCAGGCACATACAGCTTATCAATAAAGTAGAAATTTCTACAAAATAGTGAAGATCAAAACAATTTAAATTAGTTCTTATCACTGACTGAGATGAACATTGGGGTTTAAGAATATTTTAAAAAGTGAGCTTTATCAAGGGCCAGGCAATGCCATTTTTCTTCAAGATCTTGTACTTATGTTCTCTTTGTAGTTCATTCACTAAGGCTTGATTTGGGGTATGGTGGTACTTTTTTTCCTGTGATTACAAGTACTATTTTAATGCACTTATAATTTTAAATAGCCTACACTTATTCCCTTCATGCACCCAAAGCGAATCAAGTCAGATACCATCAACCACACAAGAAAGGCAAAATGAACTACTGGGTCCCCGTTCACTGTCGTCTTCAGGATCTTATCAGTCCTGGGGGAGCAAGAGTCTGGGTCTCCAGGCAGCAGACGCATGGGCCCTGCGGTGCACGGGTCTCTGTCTGTCTCTCACCCCCTCCCTGCACAGACATGCAGACGCATTTCTCAGCTGGCTCCACGGGGCTCACCAGGTAAGTCCTCAACACCACAGAGGATGCTTTGTTTGAGCCAAAGTGAAGCCCGCAGACAAGGGAGGGTGTCAAGACGCTAACTCATCTCTGAGTTTCCCTTTTCAGGACTTGTGAGAAAACTTTCATTTCAATTTGTCTTCAGTTAATACCAAGTCCAGCCACGATTTTCCTTTCTTCGAAGACAGAGTCTATATTTCTAAAACTGAGTAATTCAGCCCAGTGGAAGAGAAAGATGACTCAGCTCAGAGCTTAGCCTCAGGGACCAGCCTTGAAAATAACCAAGTTATGATTTTTATTTTTATTTATTTTTTGGCCGCACCGCGTGGCTTGTGGGATCTCAGTTCCCCGACCAGGGATTGAACCCGGGCCACGGCAGTGAAAGCGCCGAATCCTAACCACTGGACCACCAGGGAACTCCCCCGAATTATGATTTTTAATTTATAACTTGCTCTCCTACTATTTTCCAGCAAAACAGTTGACAAAAGTGTTAAAACATAAATCGAAAAAACAGAAACACCAAGCCAGGAGATAAACTCTGGATAAGGGACGGCAATGCAAAGGGAGAAACATAAAGGAAGGGTCTTTCAGTAGATGAGGAAGGAGTTCATTGTAACAAGTGAATTGGGAGACTCATTACCTTAAACAATATGCCAGGATTTGTTCAAGTCCTATAAAATGTACTGAGGTTATGAAAAATGTGTAGTTGTCCTCAGGAAAAGCTAATCATTTACAAATATTTATTGATCAACTTCATTTTCCTAAATTGCCTATAGCTCTTAATTGAAAATCTATGAGGTTAATGCAGCTATAAAACTCTCTGAGATGTTGGTGAGTTTTATATTCTTTATGTCTCTGTTAGTGTTTATTTCCACTGCTGGTACAGTTTCAAGATTGGCTTCTTTTATAAGTTGGTGGTCTTTTCTCCATATGTAGTAAATAAAGAGCTATAGTCATTTTGGGGGTGAAATTATCCGCTGGCTGGGTAACTTATTCAGCCCAAGTGTCTGCAGACGATGTCACATAAGTGAATTGTTCACCTTTAGAAGAGAACGCCTTCACAGCACCTAACCTCTTTTCAATTATCTACAATTTTTTAAAGTCCCAAATAGGAAACATCTGGGTTCCAGAACTCTTTTCTTAGTGACCCCAAACCCCTACCCATATTGCCTCTGCATTTAGGGACAGCACCTAAAGCTCTGTTACTAAACATCACGAACAGAGCAAAACAAAAAGCCCCAAACAAGAAACCAAATAAAGAATGGAAATGCTGAAAGACAAAATCTAAAGGAAATGTTCATGCTTCTTGTTCTCAAGCACAATCATTACCCCAAGAACTGTTCCTAGACCAGCCGATTTCCTAGGGGAAAAAACCAAACAACTCTAGGCTTATTAGTGAAGGAAAATGAATTCAAAATCTAACTTATCTCTCAATTATTTGAATGTGCGGGGAAGTTTCTATATGCTTTTCCTACTGTGTATCCCTAAAACTTTCACCATCAGAAGGGTGGAAAATATTTTTTTTAAGCCTGCTTGTTTTTCCTCAGCGGTGGCGTTTGTGGGCAGGTGTGACATATTTCTTCTTCTGGGTAAGTTTAGGTCATAACGAGAGCTTTTCCTAAGCTATCCTTGATACCGTAAATAGAAAAAGTAAAATAAAATAGAAATGCTTTATAACATATATATAATCAAGAGATAAGCCAGTTATGAAAGAAATGTGACAACTTTGGTCATTTAAATATTTATGTCTCTACTTGTAAAAAGTTATGAAAATTCAGGTGTCCTGGAGGTTAAGCCAGAAAGAAAATTAATAAATGGAATCAGTGAGCACTGAAAGTGCCAGATGGAACGTGAAGGAACTCACACTTCTGCAACTTTCCTAATTTATAGATAATACTGTGATTTAAAAATATGCGCATCAGACCAGCTTAGAAAGTGTTTGGGGGAGTTTGCAAAATTCCCATGTTCACAAATAAGCACATTTGGGACTATGGTAATCAGACATTTATTTCCACGTTTGAATCAGATACAGTGAGTGATTCACACGGATACGCACAGATCCCTTTACTTCAGGGGGCTTATGAATCATGTTTTCCATTTAGTGGCGTGGAGAACCTTTGATAGAACAGAACACGAATGTACTCTTACATCAATGACACCCCTTTCCTCTCTTTCCTGTCTCACCAACTTTCTGATCATCTCCCACTGGCTTGGGTGCGGCGCTCAGTGCAACCCTGAATTCAGCCGTAAGGGGGTGAGGTAGAGCCCCCCAAGTACAATCTCTAAGGCTTCCAAAGAAGTCAGACCACAGACCGCCGATGCGGTTATAAATCCGGACAGCACACCCAATGTTAATAGTTAGGTTCTCAATCTTTCGCTAAAAGAACGAGAGATAACACCTGCTTTTAACTGCATCCTCTTTTGAATGTATCGATGTATAGATAGACGTATATTAATTACCTCAACGAGGCGCTGCATGTGAGGTGTACAGTGCACAGGACAAAAACCAAACCATTTAAAAAAGTCTCTTTTCTGATAGAAAGTGCAGTCAGCATAATGTTCACAGAGATTGACTTTATTTTACCTTAAATATAGTTGCATTTTAAAAAGCTTCAATAAATTTAATGCTTTAAAAAAAATCAAAGATACCAACATATTTTTCATGGTCCAAATATGATTCCACATATTTTCTTTAGCAAAGTCATTTGTAATAGATTTTTCAATATTTATATTCTTAGGTAATCATTTGTATTTTCTCTCTGTACAAATACCGTCAATTAGTCTGTCTGGTGAATTTTGGGGGGGAAAAGAAAGATGTACATTAGTAGTAGTTCTTTAAAAAAAAAAAAACACCGGCTCTTAGAAGTGGAAATTTTAAGGATCAAATTCTCCCCCATTGTTACAGATCAGGAAGCAGAGCAGGGAGGGAAGTCTGCAGCTTTCACAGGGCACAGCCAGGCAAGGGGGCAGCCTGGCCCTGTCCCCACCTGTCCCCTGCCCGAGCCTCACCGCGGAGCAGCCAACCTGGGCCACTCGGGGCAATGCCCACACGCTCACGCCTGGTGACTTGGCACAGAACTGTGGACAGGAGAACGGCAGGACAATGTTTCTATGGTGATTTCATTTTAAAGTTTTCCCTTCATAAAAAATGCTGAAACAATATGCAGTATTTCCCACTTAAGTGCAAAAGAAAAGGGGGACTTAATTTTTTTCCTAGTTTTGTACTGAATATCTTGTAGATAAAATCTTTCTGTAGCTAAAAATCAGCCAAGAGACCTGCTGCTGATAGAAACATTTCACAGCCTCTGTTTTTCAAAGAAGCACTGTGTCCCTAAAAAAACTTCTTGAAGGAATGAACGAGTGCCTCAGTGCCGGTAATTAGCAAATGAGCACAGGATTTTAAATACAAAGACTGAACCCCGAGGCCCACAGGTTGGCAGGCATGCTCGCAAGGTGACAGGCAGGACACAGAATTACACGTATGTGACATTATTATCCACTGCAAGCATGCACCAGAGGAAAGAAATGAGGGGTTTGGACTTCCGCGGTTTAGACAGACAGCCAAAATAAATACAGCGAGTTGAAGGCGGTTGGGCTGGAAACCTCTGTGCAGCCCGGTAATAAAGAAACACCCCTGATGTTTGCTGCAGCTTCTTAAAGCCGAAGCAGGAGCTGGGCGCTGTCTGCCAAGCACAGAGGAAAAGCAGGCAGGGAACCCAGGCTGCCTTCAAGCTTCCACGGGGACAAAATTAAACAGTGAGGGTTTAAAAACAATTGCTTTTTAGCCCTTAAGCAATACTTTTAAATTAGTCTGAAATGTTAACGGTTCCTGTAATGAACTCAGAATAGAAATATATTTAAACAAATAATTTTTAGGGATTGTTGGCATTTATGATTCTTTGATAGATGGTCTGAGCAGCCAGAATTGATGTCAGAAAGAAGTAAATACCCAGGCTCGTTAAGCCCGAACACCTCTGGTTTTATGTTGGAAACGTTTTTGAAATAAGAAGTAAATCTCTTTTCTTTTCCCTTGCATTTTAACTTATGTTAATTACTTTAAATGATTGTAGAAATCTTTGCTATTTCCTTACCATATGTAAAAAAAAGTCACTTTACTATCTGAGGTTTGTATCTCATGATTTCTCTCTAGCTCGGCAATCAACAGGGTTTAATTCCTAAGGCTTATGATTATATGATACCTGCCGGGAGGCTGGGCAGTTAGTTTAGTGGTTAGTACCTTATCGCGCCTTCAAAATCACCCAGCATTTCCCAGGTATCAGTAGTTATTTTTTAAAAAGAAGAAATGGATTGTGTATCTTGTAATCCAGGAGCTATTAAATGATTTAAAGTTTTAAGTCTTCTCAAATGTTATCGGCAAGGTAAAGCTTCTTTTCAGGTGAAGGGCTTCCTCCATCTGGAACTCACAGGCGCAGGGTGCCGACAGCGGCCACACTGTGCTCCCTACACCTCCCTCCCAACTTGTCACTAGAGGCACAGCGATTTGGTTTTCAAGGGACCCGAAGAGCCGATATTTTCCCTCAATGCCGACAATGGGATGGTAATTCAGAATGTAGTCGTTTTTGGACACCGCCAATAGTCTCTAATAATTAAGCATTTTCTACTACATCTTCTTCCATCAAAGACATAAATTAAAAAAGAAAAATCCACAGTTAGGAGGCTGCATTTTTATTTTAGAAAAAGGTGAAACATGAAAATTTCGAGACCAATCAAGACACGCTTAGATATGGCTTAATAAATCTAAGCTGTCAGAACTCAGTGACTTTCCTTGGAGAAACACCACGAATATACATCCACCATCAATGACCATAACCTCAAATTCCACTTTCTCCATTAGAATAATCAAGGAACGCCATTCAGAAATAATATTACATCCTGCATTTTATTCAATTCCATATGACAAAAATAGGAACCTAGACTAAGACAGCCATTTCAATCAGTAGATGTGTCAAGCCACAGATTTCATCATAAAAAATATTGGATCTGGGTAACAATTCTCCACTGGTTCAGGGAGGCCCCTGGCCCTACACGGTGTTGCAATAGAAAAATAGTGTCTCTTCACCATGCGGAGAGGGACGGCCTCGCCCTGAGCACAGGGTGGGGACAGTCTCACTGTCCCGTCATGAGCCATCTTATTTACAGCACTTTACATTTCTCTTTTCTTACGTTATATACACACCCCTTTGCGAGGAGAGAACACTACATGGTACCAAATACTAACCAAAAAAAAAAAAAAAAAAAATCACACCAAAAAGGACACAGATAAATAATAAGAACATTCACTGCTGAAACACAGCGACACCGAGCACCTCAGTTTTCTCTTCCCGACGCTGGGACACCCCCCGACCCATCCCGTGAGAAGAGGGGGTACCCCCCCGGCACACTCCATCCCATCTGCGTGGGAAACAGAGCTGGAGAGTTCAGGGTTCATTTCCGACAGAGATCACTGCTAGGTCTGCTTATCTGTGAGTCTTTGAAACTCTGTTCAGTGACACGATGTGACTTGTTGCTGTGGTTGTGTTGGAAAGATGGTCCTATTTCTCGGTTTCAACTGAGAAGGCTCGACTGCTTCCTCGGGGACTCAGCCCCTCGCACTGTCACCCGGCCACCCACGACGACCTGGGACAGCACTGCCAGAGGAAGTTCACGGTCTCAGACTCCAGCGTGCTTGCAATGCACAAAATGAGGTAGAGCACACAACACTTCTGTGTGGGCCTGGCTCAGCCCCGCCGCCCGGCACCTGCCCAGGGCCCTTTCCTGACACGGGGCAATGGACAGAATCACCAGCATGAGACTGTACTTTGATCAGATGACAGTGTGCTTTGTTTTCATCTGAGAAGATAATAAATAAATCAGGAACTCAGAAAAACGTCCCAGTTATGACTGATTATACTGCCTGACACCCGACACCTCTCTGCAGTTTACTGAGCACAAAAGCAGGCCTCACAGGCAGTCAAACTCTCGTTCGGGGGGCGCGTGAGAAAGAGAGCAGAGGCTACGGTAACATCATACCTGCGCGGCGCCCTCTTGGTTACTTCCTGGCTTGTACTGGTGTCACAGTCCTAAGAGGAATTCATCAAAGTTTTCTTAGGGTGGTCAAGTTTTTAAATGGGCTTTGTAGAAAAGTTAAATCATTTAATTTAAGAAACAGCAGGCCCTAGTTTATTGAGGAACTGACAAGTCTTGGTGGCTTTTCCGGTTAAGGAGCACAGATTTCTCATATCGTTTGACCTAAGACTGTAACAGCTTTTTTTTTTTTTTTTTTTTTCCTCTTCATTTTCCTTCAATCAAAGTACTATTTATAAAATAATTAACATCTTTTAAAATTTTCCAATTATAGACAAACCTCCCTAATACAAAATACTAAAAGTGCAAGAGTATAAATTAAGAGTTTTCAACCACATTATACAAACATTACCTTTTTATTGTACAGCTTTGATAATGCGAAATATTTACTCACAACTGCTATAACGTTGTGAATAATTCACGGTGGTGTCTGTCTGTAACTTGTTCCCAATTGCTGGGCTACACACCACACTAGAGAACACTATCCACATAGCAGCTACAAACATTTAAATTAAAAAAAAAAAAAAAAAAAAAAGGCTTGTTACTGACAGGTGCTTGCACACGAAAAGCATGCTCTTTCCTAACAGAACTTCACAATTTGCCTGCATGGAAATAACCCACTTATTTATAGTAAAACAAATCTTGCTTTAAAAAACAAAAATCACACAGCCAGATGTATTCTGCAGTACAAAAGCTTCCGTTAAAGTTGGGCTGTATTGTCTGTTACCCGCATCATCTTAACATCATAAATACTACAGACGAAGGTACTGCCATGATACACAGCGTCGAGAGCACTAGACCACGTCTTCGAGATAAGAGTTCTAATGACAGAGTTCAAGTTTCTAACTAATTCGAACAAAACCACTGAACGAGTTTCCTGGAACAGGGTGGGGAGCCCCCTCTGGGCACTGCTGGGCTTTGGAGGGACGGAATGGATGTGCTCTGAGCCCCTTCTGTTCCCAAGGTGGCTCTCCGAGGACGTCTCTTTTTGACTTAAATCTATTGCAAAGGCTGCCGAGTTCTCGAGGACGGTCAGGCTCACCGCGAAAGGCGCACCGGGCAGCGGGTGAGGCCACCTCGGGCAGCCACCCGGTGACGTCTTTCCTGCTCTGGGTGAACGGGGAAGGGGACCCACAGGGCAGGGACGCGGCTAGTTAATCCCGATCTCCTTGTTATCCTCGATGAACCGCGTGAACGGCCGGCCGGCTCCCGCGTCCGACTTGGCTTTGTCCAGCCCCGTGATGGGCGGGCTGCCGCCAGGCCGCGCTTTGTCCAGCCCGGCAGCCAGGGAGCCCAGGGAGGGGAGCGCGCTTCCCCCGAGACTTACTGGGAGCTGGGGGAGGCCTCCGTTCTGGATGACAGAGATCTCGTTGTTCTTCATGGCCAGCCCGTTGGTGATGGCCGCGGCGTACTGGTTCCAAAAGCTGGGGTCCACGTTCATGGCCCGTGCGGCCAGATCCTTCTGGAACATCTCGGAGAACTTCAGGGCGTCACCGCCCAGCAGGGCCATGGGGTTCTCCACCGACAGGCGGCGGCCGCGCCTGGCAGGGGCGTTGTTCCACATGTGGGTGCCCATGTGCACCTGCGGGGAACATGAGACACACCCCGGTGTGAGTGCGCCCAGCCCTGGGGTCACAGAGACGCCCGGGGACCCGGGGACTCCTTCCAGCTCCTTTCCTTCCCCTCTTCCCCAGCCTAAGCATTCGCTGGGGACAACAAACTTGTTAGGTGAGCTTTTCTGAGCATCTTATATTTGAACCTGCAACACTTCCTTTTGTCAAGTACACAGAGCAAGCAAGCCGCCCTACAAGCTAACGGATGTCCCTTTCAGCTCACAGCTTGATGGAATCATTTCCCCCTAAGGCGTCAGACCCACGGGCCACCCAGAGGGCCCCAAAGCTCCTGTCCCGCCCCCCAAGTTGGCTTATACTCAGAACTCCTGGCTTCACTGTGCCCGTGTCTGGTTTTCTCCCAGGCACGGCGGGAACGCCTGGGCACCTGTGGTCAGCAGAGCCCTCAGGCGGCTTTCATCCTACCAGCAAGTGGAGGCCACAGGTCCCTGAGGGGTCACCGAGACCCACGCAGGTGCCTGACGTGTGCTGGAAAGCGGCACACTCCCCTGAGGCTGTGGGCACAGCCCTGGATGGGTCCTCGGTGCCCGGCCACACACTCCACACCTCCGGGGAAAACAGGCAGCGTGGCCGTATCTCAAGACGCGAACGTGACGTCGTTGTACTGTCCTCCCCTCCCCCGGCCCTCAGGCTGGGAAGCTTCTCCCAGATGCCCGCTGGGCCCTCGTGGCGGCCACGTGGACAAAACCACAGATCGGACCCCTGGCCTCGGGGCGGGATTTGCATCACTTGCGGCACCTGTGAGCACCTACAGGCCCGGTTCTCTTGGTATTAGCGTCCCATGGCCTCCGGGCAGCGCCGGCCCTGGGCCTGCCCTGTCAGCCAGCGTGCGTCACCCCGACGCCCTGCAGCCACACGGGCAGCACCAGCCCCTCAAGGGGAGGCCGGGCCCGAGTGGAAGGCAAGCTCCTTACCGCCACCGGACACGTGTGGGAGCACCACAGGCAACGTGCACACGCAGGCACACACACGGCGCTCATAACACGCAAACGCGCGCACACCACACGCCACACAGGCACACGCGCGCCGTCTCTCGGGGGCTCCGCAGCGGCCGTGCCCCTGGCCAGGACCACGGGAGGCGGACGCGGGGGCTTCCCGGGCGGCCCTCACCTTGAGGTTGCCCTTGGTGGTGAAGGCTCGCCCGCAGATGGTGCAGCCGAAGGGCTTCTCCCCGGTGTGGGTGCGCTCGTGGATCTGCAGGGCGCTGGCCGAGGAGAAGGTCTTCCCGCACGACTGGCAGTTGTGCTGCTTGGGTGTCCGGCGCGGCGGGGGGGCCAGCATGGGTGCGAGGCCGGGGCTCATCACCGTCGGGGGCCCGGCCGGCACCTGGATGGGAGCCGGCAGCGGCGGGCCCTCGGCCGGCGGGCCGGCCTTGCTGTGCCCGTTCACTTCCGTTTTGACCGCGGCGGGCGCGCAGCCGGGACCCAGGCTCGGGGTGCCCTGGCCGGGACCTAGAGCAAAGCTGGGGTCAAGCAAGTGGGGAGGCGGCTCGCGCAACCTGTGGGTCAGCAAGTGCTGCTTTAAGTTACCCAGGGTGGAGCAGCCGCGCCCGCAGGCCGCGCAGACGAACGGCCGCTCCTTGGTGTGGCTGCGGAGGTGGACCTGCAGCGCGCTCCTGCAAGCAAAAGCCTTCGCACAGACACGACACACAGCGCTCGCACACTTACCCCGGTCTCGGCTCAGGAACAGCAGGCCACAGGGGGCCTCCTCCTTGACGGCCGGCCGGCCGGGGTGGGGGGCCGTCAGGTCCAGCGCCCCCCCGTTCTCGGGCCCGGGGGGCGGGCTGTCCAGCCTCTCCGTCTTCAGTGGCGTCTCCTGCGGCTCCTCCTGGGCGCCGAGGCCCGGGGACTTCGAAGGCAGGCTCTCGCTGTTACTGTTCCCGGGCGACAGGGCCTGCAAGGAGGACGACGACTCGGACAGGGCCGGGCTGCCCGCACTCCGGCTCTCCAGGTCGCCCACGGCTGACGAGGAGTCGTTGCTCAGACGGTCGCTCTCCCCGGACCCGTTCTCCAGGGACTTGAGGGCCGTCACCTGGGGGCAGCTC